>NC_140072.1:82744505-83433233 GCF_964194135.1 Talpa europaea
AATGCTGCAATGATAAAATTAACATTTCTCATGTGTCAACTGCTACGCTAGAGTGTTGGTTCTCTAAGGGCATCAGAATCACCTGGAGGGCTTGTTAAAACAGACTGCTAGGCCTCATCCCTGAAGTTTCTGATTCAGTAGCTCTGGTGGGAGGGGCAGGGGTGCAGCTGAGAATGTGCATTTGTAACAAGTTCCCAGGCGAGGTTGATATTGCTGGTCCAGGGACCACATATAGAGAACACCTGCCTCTGTGTCTTGCTCCATCCTCTTAAGAATTGAAACAGGGCCTTCCCGGTGGCACAGCGGGTTGAGCGCTGCGCTGTGAAGTTGTCCGTAACCTCTGCAGCGTGGGTTCGATTCCTGACCGGCCAGCGAGGGTCCCACATGGCACTGCAGACCTCTCCTGTCATGCCCGCTGCTCCTCTCAGCAGTGTATTTCAGTCAGTCTGCCTGTTCTATTCCCCGCTCTGGTTCTGGTGAATCCTCTCACTCTCCCTCGCATCTGGCCTGTACCCCGGTTCTTGTATAAATAAATAAAAAATCTTTTAAAAAAAAGAATTGAAACATATGAAGGTGAAGCATCTAACTCAGAGTCACTTTGCCAGCAACAGGCAGAGCTGGGGTCCAGCCTGCCCACACTGACCCTTTGCTGTCTTCCGTGGCTGCCCATCACACTCACATGCCCTGGGAACTCCACACTAAGACAAACCAACAAACATGAAACATGAACCACAGTCCAAACACTTAAAAGACCTGTTCCTCTTGTAGCCCACAGCTACTTTTATTTCCATGAACAAACTAGTGAGACTTAGTGGCATGGCAAGTGAGTAATAATCCATGACTACAATTAAATGCATGGCCGAGCCAGGGCTCAGTCTGATTTCTGCCTGGTGGGGAGGGCCTGAGGCCACAGCATATTTTCACTGACGTGCACTGGGTCCCAGCTGCCATCTCTCAGCCTGGCGGGGAATCGATACACAATCTTGGCTCCAGGGGCTCAAGAATAATCTTATAGGATGCCTGCTCCTTGGAACCTTGCTTAAAAGCTGCTGAGTTTAGAAACAAGAAGAATGACAGCTGCCAGATAGCTGGGAATCCACTGCCCTGACCCAATGGGCTCACAGTGAGAGATGAGAGTGGATTTTCCTTAACTTTACAAGGCTGAGAGAATGACATGCCACAGTTGGCCTTGCAAGTTGTTTCTCTAGGATATGAACACCAAACAGAGGATGGTCTGTGGGCACACTTTCGTCTTTTTGACTCACCTGGGATTCCAGTGGGCACACATGCCTGCAGCCGCATCACCTTCCCTTTTCAAGCAAAGGTTTCTACATCAGCGGTGTGCGGCTTGTGACGTCACATGGACTGTGACATCAGAGGCTGGATAAACTCACTTCTTAATGATCCTAAGTACCTTTATTTACAAAAAAAACCCAAAAATGTCCCTAAAGCACAAGAAGTTTCTTTAGCTAAAAATCGAAAAAAACAGCAGAAGAGTTTGATTTGAATTTTTAACATGATCAAGAGATTTTTATGAAGCTTCTTGATATCCCTTGCAAACATTTATTTCTCAAAAAATGACAAATGAAAGTAAAAATGATAATAGCCAAAAAGAGAAGCCAAATCCAATGAAAGAACAGAACTAGCATCTTGGTCAGACATTAAAAAGTGAAAAATCATCATGGAACATTTCCATCTTTCAGTGATTGAAGACTGCATAAAAGCCTCGCGACCTCCTGGGAGACATGCCTCCAATAAATTTAAAAGCTCTGCTGAGCTGAGTGATGGGATCTAGACATGCAGATGGGAGGAGAAAGATGTGCTGCTCTTCTGGATTCCAACAGAAACTCTTTTCCTTTGCAACCCCCTCCCATGGGACCCCAGCAACCTGCTTTTCCTTTCCCCTTCCTTCCCTGAAATACTATTTCCAGTGTCTATTGCTTTTCATAAAGTCAATAATGAATAATGGACAGAGGATAAAATCATATATGTGTAGATTCAGCACATCTCATTCATGAGGTAGGTGGAGGGGCCGGGGGGTTCGTCACCACCCACCAACCAGCGGCACCTCGCAGCCCTAATCCAGTCCTCACACAAGCAGCAATTTCTTCGATCACAGAAACTTTAATTTTAACTCAGTCATAGTGGATGGGAACCTGCACTGCTGCTCTGCCTCAATCTCTGTTCCCATGAGCAGAAATTATTTTTAGTATAAAGATTCTGGGGTTCTGCTCTGTCCTAAAAAGCCCCAAGTTGTCAATCTTTTTTTTCCTTCCCATTTCTATCTACTGCTGTCAAGTTTTCCTAAAAAGAAGAACATCTTACCTCCCATCCCAGTTGCTGTGAGCCGGATTTGGAGGGCTACATGGAAGTGGAGGTGGTGATATGGTAATATCAGGGTTAGAGATTATTCGCCGACTCCTTTGACAATTTGTCACCCATCACAATGTGAGTCAGGCAACTCCTAACCGCTCTTGAAGAAATAACGTGAAAGAGTTATTTTGAGGGCTAGCCCTTCAAAAAATAATTCTGTTGAGGATTTAAGGAGGAAAAAAAATCCTTCTTGTTCTTTATGTCCCGAGATGTCTTTGGTCCATCAGATTATTACAGAGGAAGCAGGTGTCAGGAGAGGAGCTGGGAGGGCTTCCAAAGCTGAGCATCCACCCTCACCTTCCATTCACCAGCAGTTGGGGCACCTGGAGGTGGTCTCAGAGGTGACCAGCCTTAGTTTCTGAGCTGCGAATGAGTGGTAAGGTGGTGGTAGACAGCTATAAACCCCCAAGTTGAGAAGGGGTCATCATGTCGCCCCAGGTCTTCACAGTGAATCCTATGCCAAACTATTCCTCATAGGACATGGTTGCCTAGCCCTCTCTCCAACTGCCAGCTCAAGATTTTTAGTCTCTAGTGGTTTTTAATGGCTCAAGCAGGAGCTGAAACATTTCTTCTGATGTTTCTCCTTACATTGTTCCTTGCTCGACAGCGAAGTCATTTGAAGCTGTTTTCTGTCTTTGTACATGTTGCTAAATAGTCTCTTGAGCTCCAAGATAGTTCTTTTCTTTCTTTTTTTAAAAAAAAGATTTATTAATTTTTATACAAGAGCTGGGGTGCAGGCCAGACGTGCGAGAGGGTGAGAGGATTCACCAGAGACAGAGTGGGGAGCAGAATAGGCAGATGACTGAAATGCACTGCTGAGGGGAGCAGTGGGTGCAACAGGAGAGGTCTGCTGCGCCATGTGGGAATCTCCCTGGCCAGTTGGGAATCCAACCCATGTTGCAGAGGCTGTGGACAGCTTCACAGCGCTGAGCTCAACCTGCTGCCCACTGGGGAAGCCCCTTCCAAGATAGTTATTTTTCAAATGGTCTCTAAAGATCATGAGTTCATCCTCAGAATGGGGTGAGGAAACTGAATGTGGGTTATACATACAGCAGGTTTCCAGAGACGAGGGAGGGGGAGATTTTCCTAGAGTGATACAGTTAGTAAAATATGAGAGATCCGAATTTAAATGACAAGGCTGAGAATCACATATTTCAGACCAAAAAGTCCTTGGGAAACTTTGATTTTACAGATCAGGAAATAGAGGTCTAGAGAGCAAAGCTGGCTGGCCTGGAACCACGCGGCATGAGGTCCAAGGTGGGCATGTGAGCCAGGCCTTCTGATCCCAGGTTCAATGTTCTTCCTGCTTCCTTTCTACCTCATTTCCCTTTGATCATTGGACTGCTTCATTTCCAGTGGAGTACTTTTGAGAACTTTTGTGACCTACCGATTTGGGAGGAATTAAAAATGTACTAGATTAGATAGTAAATTAGATGGCAGAGCTCTTAAAAAGATACAAAGCATAATGAAGGGTCCTGAAAATTTCTTGATTTTCACCTCCCATCCCCCTGCTCTGCAAAGCTTATTAAAAACTGAAAAATTTCTAAAGATTGACTTAACCTTTCACTATGGAAACTAGTTGGCAGTTCCAAACGAGGTTTTTTTTTTTTTTTTTTTGTAACATCAAAGAGTAGTATAAATCAAAGATAAAGCATTTCACCTGTGTTCAAATCAGAGGAAATAAAAGCAAGGGAAGACAATGTATGTTGGACTGCTTCTCATACACTCAGGGCCAGGAAGCTCAGACCCAAAGTTTCGTTGTGAAAGAGCAAGTTTGAACCTTGAGCCCAGATCACAGGCTGTACCTTTGCTCCTGATCTAAATAACTAATTTCTCCTAAGTTAACTTTTCCTCCATTTATTCTTCTAGTATTAACAGAGCACTTTACAATGCACAGATTACAGTGGGAATTTCTCCAGGCTTACAGGAAAATTCTCTCTTCTTAGCATTTGAAAAAAAGCTCAGATTTAATTTGATCCCTGTGATTGTTCTGGGTTCATTAATTTCTCATAGCACTTATGACTTAATTAATTCACCTGACTTGTGATAAGTTTATTCCTAATCAGTTTTTCTTTTCCCAACATAAGGCTTACTAAGGATATATTAAAGTCATGACCTTCAGTATGAAACACAGTCATGCTTTGCAGTAAGCTTGCCAACTATTGCACGGGGCCTATTTATCTAAAAAAGTATTTCTTGTTGATCTGAATTCAGATTTAACTGGGTAGCCTTTATTTTAATTTGCTAAATCTGGTAGCGTTATTCGATATAGGTAGCAGATATCCTGAAATTTTATGTTCAGGCAGATTCTTAAGACAAAATCAAGCATGAAGTGTTTTAGGGTGGTAAACACTGGTCTGGATTTCTATGTATATGGTTTGCTGTAGGTGTAGTTTACCTGTATGTATTTTATAAATTCAGTCTTAAAAATGTATATTTTACTTACCAACTCCAGCTCTCTGCCTTCTACTAGCCTCAAATTATACTATCTTATAACTTGCAGACTCCACGACACAGTTTAGAAGCATGCCATCATCTACTCATTTGGGTGCCCAGATTTCATGGATTTTGAGGTCTCTTTCAGGGAAAAGGCTCATTGTCCTCTGTGAATTTGTGAGATATTTTGCTTTCTGAGTCATTAACCTTAAAGTCCCACCAAGGACTTTGGTAACCACAATAAGAACATTTATTAATTGCTTGCTGTATGCCAAAGCATATGTGTGCTCTGTGTATGTATTATTTCATCCAGCCCTGATAGTCCTATGAGCTAGGTACTGTTAGTATCTCTATTTTACAGATGAGAAATCAAAAGTCCCACTAAGTTGCTTATGATTTCACAATCAAGTGAAAGTGCTAGGATTCAACCCACATCTGATTCCAATGTGTTTTTAATTCTTACTTATGCCAGGGTTTTTCCCACTGGTAGACAATGTGTGGGGGCTTGCTGTGGGCCTGGTAAATCTTGGGAAGTGTAGAGACTTACTGAGGAAAGGGAAAACATCACAATTCTGTCTACCCTCTGAGAGCTCAAGTAGAATGGAGATGGTTACCTGCTCTCTTAAGAATTGGGTTTACAATCCAGAGTTCAGATTTTGAAGACTTGTCGGAATGCAAATCACAAATTATTTACAAATGTTTTAAAATTAGGGTGTCTATTACTTTTGTGTACATAAAAATCACCAGGGGGACTTGTAGAAAGAAAGCATCAAGCCCACCCATAGTGATTCTGATGAAGTTCTTATTCAGTGGTTCTTGCATAGAATCTGAAAATGAGATTTGCTGCCTACTAATCTGCAGTGACCTCCCAGGAAACTGCAGATTCCTGTGCAAGTGGCAGTGGGTCCACGCTTTGAGAAACCCTGCTTGAGACTGAGTCCCTGCAGGGCAGGACTTATCTTTGTGTCCTCAAACCTAGAACAGAGCCAGTGACATAGCCACTAAATGCTGAGAGGGAATTACAAGGAATGCTGAAAGGGAAGGGTTTCTGTTGACATTTCGGGCTGCTAGAGAATAGCCAATTATAATTCCAATCATGGCTAAAGAGTTTTCCTCCAGTTTTTGTAAGTACAAAGTGTTGACTTTGATCTCCAGGGTCTACATTTCTGGGGTGGAGGGAGAGGGCGTGGGGTGCAGGGAATGGTGGTGGCAAGCATATATTTATATTTCTGTACTGTGAAATCCTTATTATGCTTTATCAGTGAAGCCAGAGCTCACACTTAGCATGTGAGTGCGCATCTGCGCCTTCCTCCCCGCCACAGCTGACACTGGAGATTAGATTCAAGCTTTAAGCTTGTAAAAAAGCCTTTGAGGGAAACCCTTAATGAGGAACTGATCCTTTTAAACTCCAGTCTAATTACTTTTACAGCAACATTTCTATTTTGGATGCTTCCCATGAATAAAGTCTTTTTTATGCCATTGATGCAATACTAGCCCCTCAATCTTGGCAGAAAGAACCCCCAACACGTGGCCTGACCGATGGCCCCAAGCTTCAGCAGCTAGTTTGATTTCAAAGATGACCAGGAGAGGAAAACTGGAATCCCATATTATAGGCCCTTATAATGTTTCCTTTCTTTACTCTTCAGCCACCTGCTCCCTCCACTCTCAGAAAGTGACAAGCAACCTGAGGTCAGGAGCTTTGCATTTTTGTCACCTATGGGAGCAAGGAAAATTGGAAGGGTTACATGATTATTTTAGTCATGTGGGCACACATAGTATTGTGTCCAATACTTGAGAGGAGCATATGGTGGCATTCTGGCAATTCCATTTTCACAAATTGGAATTTGGGGCATTACTCCAAGTAGATACTTAGCAAATTGTCCTCTTACTGTAGCGTAAAAAGATTGAAAGCATCCCAGGTTGCTATAGGAGAAACTAAGTTTTAATTTGTCTCTACTAATGCCCACTACAACACTATTTTATTTTCAGGAGACAGCACATTTTTGACTAGAGACAAAGGGCAAAATGGAAAGAGTACTAGATAAGGAATTTGGAAGCTTTCATTAATTTACCAACTTGCCTGAGCTTCAGAGTGAAATGCCTCCAGGACCTGCAAAGTCTTGTGTTAAAATTATGGTGTCCACTCAACAAATAAGTGTGGGTGAAATAGTGTAAGACTGAGGTGAGTATATGTGTGTGTGTGTGTGGGGGGGGTGTAGATGTGGCTTGAATGTATTCCTTATGTCAAGAGAATAGAGTGCACCCTACATGCCCACCAGGTCCCTGAGGTAAGCAAGAACTCTTGCCCATGGCTATCCTCTGTATTGGGTTCTGGAGAATATGTTATCAGAAACCTTGTGGCTCTTAAGGTGGCCTGGAGAAAGAACAAGCCTCTGGGCTGAAACAAAGGCCCATATAAAACAGATATCAGATCTACCACTTGTGGCTATGTGACTGTGAGCAAGTCACTTAATCTCCCTGAGATCCCATTTTCTTATCTGTAAGAGCCATCCTGTAGGGAAGCTGGTGCTAAGAAGCATCATATACACATGCACGCTGCAAATGTTATTCAAATCAGCATTATTAATTACTAGCAGGCTTTCTTTGGTGTTGGGTTTTGGCCTGGGGTTCTAGCTGCCATAGTCTTTGTTCACTAATTCTGACAATTTTTTCATTACTTTAGGTCAACTCCTTTTTTAATGCCTCCATTAGCTCTTCTGTGCCTGGACATGAACATCTTACTCACATTCTTAACATCAGATTATTCTGATCAATATTGGTGAAAAGGTAAGGTGTATAAAGGCAAATGGGAGAAATGTCATTAGGAGCATTAAAACCTTAAAGGTTAAGGAACGGGAATGTCTGAGGCTTGTGGGTGTTGGTGTCTCTGGGTGACCCAGGGGTAAGTTGCTCTACCTCTTTGAGCTCTACTCATTCAAGAAATGGACCTAATACTCATGTTTATACATTATAGGGGATATTTGTAGAATGAGTATAAAAATGAAAAAAATATGTTCAAAGTGCTTAGCATAGAGCTTAGTAAATAGATATTCTTTGATAAGTGTCATTCGCTACGAGAAAAATGTAAACAAAGCTAGGATGGAGCTGGAAGGATCACACTTAGTGAACTAAGCCAGTAAGCAAAAGAAAAATACCGAATGGTCTTGTTATAGAGCAACCCCGATATTAAACGGGTTCCTGGCTGTGGGTCCTCACCCGCACGCTTTAAAGGGACTTATGAATACTCTACTACAGACACACGCAAAAGGGTTAATAAAAGGTTTATTTACAAGAGAAAAAGAAATAAGGAAAATGTACAACTCAGGAAGAAAATAGGGAAATAAAGTCTTTAATGCGTCCTACCCGATCCGACGACCTGGAAACCCAAAGTCACTCTCAGAGCTGACCAGACGCTCCAAGCTGGCTGAGAACCCAAAAATGGAGAGCCCCCAAAGCCCACGTGTCTGCCTTTTGTATCCACCTGGCTGCTTAACCCCACCCTCAGGTCCCAGCCACCTTCCCTTTGGTGGTGATGGGATCTGGAGTTCCCAGTGTCTTTGGCTTTGACCTGGGGTGGGGGTGGAGTCCACAAAGCCTATATGGAATTTTCTTTGGGACATCCTTTTCCCCCTAACAGTCTCACTCATAGCAGGAATTTAGAAAACCTAAATCATGGACCAGGAAAAAGACTAATTATAATAAAGTAAAAATCAAAATCAACAAGCAACTATAAACCAGAGACACACTGGGTGGGGTGGGGGGGGGGAAGGGGAGAAGGGAGTAGGATCAAAACAAGGTGGTGGGAATTGTATGGGGAATATAACCAAAATGAAAATGCATACATTGTGCAGAAATGAAAAATGATGTAAGATATTAAAAAAAATAAGAAAAGCTAGGATAAAAGCTTGAAAGTAGCTTAAAGACTATCTCCAAATATGTTATGCAGAATGTAGGGTGTGATAGAAAATAAACCTCAATTGTAGCAAGAAAGATTTAGATCATCATTAAGAATAACACGACTCTCAGGGAGATTAAACACTTGGATAGAATTTTATCCTGCTTCCGGTTTCTTATAGCTTTCTTCTTCTAGTTTTTATCTTTTCTAGAGCTGAATATTAATAGACTAGCAACCAAAACAAAGCTTTTAAAAATATAGTTAGAGACATTTGCTCCAAATACAACTCAGAGCAAATAAAATTATAGTTAATAAGACTGTGACTATAGAATTTACAAGTACTCCTGTAGCTTAAAGCAGATTCTAGTGATTCCACAAGGGAGTGGCTGGGACTAGAATGTGACATTAGTAGAGTACATCAAAGACAAAACATACCTACTATGTGTTTATTTATTTATTTTTTTATAAATAATAAATTTTATTTTTATATTCCCCATACAATTGCAGCCCCCCCCCCCATTCTGACCCCAATCCCTCCCCTCCCGCCCCCGCCCCCCTAAAAGTGTCTCTGGTTCATAGTTTTTTGTTGATTTTGATTTTCACTTTCTTATAGTTAATCATTTTCCTGGTCCCTTATTTAAGTTTTCTAGATTCCTGCTATGAGTGAGACCATCCGGTATTTTTCTTTTTCTTTCTGGCTTATTTCGCTGAGCATGATCCCTTCCAGCACCATCCATGTTGCTGCAAATTGCATGTGTTTCTCTTTTTTGAATGCTGAGTAATATTCCATGGTATATATGTACCACATCTTCTTGATCCAGTCATCTATTTTTGGGCATTTGGGTTGTTTCCAAAGCTTAGCTATTGTAAACAGTGCTGCTATAAACATAGGGGTGCAGGTGTTCTTTGGAGTTGATGTTTCTGTGTCCTTTGGGTAAATACCTAGGAGTGGAATTGCTGGATCATATGGAAGCTCTATGTTTAGTAGGTCCAGAAATCTCCACACAGCTCTCCACAGTGGTTGGACCAGTTTGCACTCCCACCAACAGTGCAGAAGAGTTCCTTTTTCTCCACATCCTCGCCAGCATTTGTTGTTGCTAGTTTTTTTAATATGTGCCATTCTCACTGGTGTAAGATGGTATCTCATGGTAGTTTTGATTTGCATTTCCCTGATGACAAGTGATGTTGAACATTTTTTCATATGCCTGTTGGCCATTTGCATTTCCTCTTCAGAGAAGTTTCTTTTTAGCTCTTCTGCCCATTTTTTGACTCTCCTGAAAAAAAAGAAGGAAATGGAGGCATCACACTCCCAGACTTCAAACTCTACTACAAAGCCATAATCATCAAAACTGCATGGTATTGGAACAAGAACAGACATACAGACCAATGGAATCGAATAGAAAATCCAGAAATAAACCCACAGATTTATGGTCAACTAATCTTTGACAAAGGAGCAAAGACTGTGCATTGGAGCAAAGAAAGTTTGTTCAATAAATGGTGCTGGGAAAACTGGGTCGCTACATGCAAAAGAATGAAGCTTGACCACTACCTTACACCATACACAAAAATCAACTCAAAATGGATTAAAGAACTTGACATAAGACCTGAAACCATAAAATATATAGAAGGAAATATAGGTGAAACACTACGTGATTTGCACATCAAAGACATCTTTACAGACACATCACCCAAAGCAGTGATAGTGAAGGCAAAGATAAACAGCTGGGACTACATCAAATTAAAGAGCTTCTGCACAGCAAAAGAGACAATAACAAAAACAAAGAGAAACCCCACCAACTGGGAGAACATTTTTGCACCCAACACTAATGATAAAGGACTGATCACAAAAATCTGCAAAGAGCTGATGAGACTCAACAACAACAAAGAAAATTATCCTACTATGTGTTTAAATACAGAGAGATAAGGCAAAAAAAAGTAATCAAACAGGGGTAAGGATTATAAGTAGGTAAGGAAGATGGAAACACTGGTTATATCTCTAGTAATTGTCAGAGAATGTACTGGGCTCCTTACATTTATTTATTGTTAGCTTTTTCTTCATTGTCAATGTATGCTACAGAGAGTTTTATCCTCAGGAAACTGAAGTTCAGAGAATAAGTTAAGTAGTTTCCCCTGTCACAGAGTTAAAAAAGTGATGACAGTTCCCCCGTCACAGTGTTCAAATGCAGGTTCCTCTAAAGCCACAGGTTGTTTATGATGCCATGTGGCCATACATCCATCTAGCTGTCTCTGTACGTACGTATGTATGTATGTATGTATGTATGTATGTATGTATGTATATGTGCAGAACACACGCACACACACTCTCACACATTGGGTGAAAGATTACAAGTGGTGTCCCAATGAGGGGTGAAGGAGCTCTGCAAGGGGATCTGATAGTACTTTGTAGAGGGGGTGGGAGCTAAGTGGGGTTCTGATAATGGGATATCCCTCAGACTCTTTATTGGTAATGGAAATCTACTCAGGCTCATTTAATTGATTAATTGGAAGGATATTGGTAGACCATGGGAGAAATAGCTGAGGAGGAGGACCAAGGCAGAAATTCTTAGTGGGGAAATAAGGAGTTGGGGAATAGAAAGTGGCTGCCTCCCCTGACAGCTATACAGACCTTCCTCAACTTACAATGGAGTTATGTCGTGGGAAACCCATTTTAAGTTGAAAATAGTCATAAACCAAAAATGCATTTAATATACTTAACCTACCAAACATCATAGCCTACTCTATCTAACCTTAAATATGCTGAAAGCACATTAGCCTACAGCTGGGCAAAATCATCTAACACAAAGTCTATTTCATAACAAATGTCAAATAATCTCATGTGTTGAATTGAAAATTGTACTGAAAGTGAAAAATAGAATGTCATAATTCAAAATTTAAGTACTGTTTCTACTTAATCTGTATTGATTTCACCTCATTGTAAAGATGAAAAATCGAATGTGAATCATCCTCAGAGACAGCCTATATTTTCAATTCCCTAGTTTTTAGTTCTCAAATTTCCTGAAAAAGTAGTTGGATAACAGACTCATTCCAACAGTTTTCTCATGATATCTTAGGTGAGTTTTATAACTTCCTTTTGGTCAAACTTGTAGTCTCCTGGGCTACCTACTGACTCATTTTAGACATGGACTGTACATCTCTCCTGACTGGAGTTTAAGGTGAAGTGGTGGAAAGTGTGAGGTTAGGGAGTAACTGTGGGGATGGGGTATGGTGAGTGAGAGGAAGAGAAGGCCCTTAGGAGTTTATGCTGAATGCATGAACAAATGTAGGGCTTTTGACTATTGAACCGATTGGACTTTGTGTGAAGAGTTCCTCTGTAATCTTGATAAGAAATGTTTTCTAGGGAGGGACTAGTGTTCTGGCGATGCATCCTTGGGTTATTAAATATAGCCAGAGACCTGAGCCCTGGTCTTATCTCTGCTTCTTGCAGACTTGACAGAATTTAGCAAGTTATCTGGTCAACCAGGCTCAGGGGGCTGTGGAAGACATAGCTGTACCTGGGAGAGTGGGTGACTGGTTTGGTTACTGACAGCACCTATAGTTTATTTGTTCTACTTAGTGTTGAATGCTAATAGGCCAGGTGCAAGTGGGAGGTACTGTGTCAGTCTCAGGAAGAGCAGGGAGGTGCTTGGAGGAATAGATAACAAACCTTGCGTTTGAGCAATAGCGAGAGCTCCTGGGATGGGCATTCAGGTCTCTGTCTACAATTGTGTTTTCCCTTCTAGACGAGAGCAGCAGGGAGAAATGCTAGTGAGATTGTGTGAGGGAAGGAGGGGGTCTAGGTGAGGAGGTGCAATGGCTCTTTACCTTGATGACTGGCTGCTTGAGAGGCCCCTGAAGTCTGAGGTTGGAGTCTTTAATCTGCAGCCATATTGCCAGAACTGTCACCATTGATTCTGCTAGGAAGAAATTCCCACTTTAATATCTCAACCAGTAGTTCTTAAACTTGAGCCTTCATCAGAATGATCTGACAGTTGTGTTAAAACAGATTCCTGGGCCCTACCCCTAGACTGTCTGTTTGAGTGGGTTTAGGTTAAGGCCTGTGAATTTGCATTTCTGGCTAACTTAATGGAGCACATTTTGGGGATCACTGCTCTAAACCTGGTCTTCTCCAGTGCCCTGGAGAATCCTTGTGTACTTGGGAGTCAAGAAAACTTTGACATAGTGAGCAAGCCAAATGACAAATCTTATCAAGAGCCCCAAACTAAACTCACTATCAGATGTGGGGAAGTGGGAAACAGGGTAAGATTTTAAGCCTGTATGTTGCCTGAGACAGAATATAAAAATTTATTAGTTTGTCTTCTTAAAACTACTTTCTCTGTGACATTTCTTTGTTGTGTGTCATGGGGAGAGAATTTCCCTGGCTTCTGGGAGAGACTATGTACTAAGAAAAGAAGATACGACAGCAAAGAAATCTATGACTTTCCTACCTACCTACTGTGCTTCAACAGAGATAAATATCTCAGGAAAAGAGGGGATATTTGTGTAGTATCTACTAGTATTTGGGCAGTATGCTAAGTATTTTGTAGATATAACATCCTGAGATTTAAAAAATCTGCAAGGTTTTTATTATTTTCATTTTATAAATGAGGAAACTGAGGCTTAGCAGAATTAAGAAACTTACCCCAAATTACAGAGTTTGTAATTGGCAGAGGGAGGACTTAAAACTCTGTGTCATTCTTATCCCAAATTTGTATCCCCTTGATTTACCATTGGAAATTCAGAGATCGTTATAAAAATGTGCAGTTTTTCTGGGTCGCTACATGCAAAAGAATGAAGCTTGACCACTACCTCACACCATACACAAAAATCAACTCAAAATGGATTAAAGAACTAGACAAAAGACCTGAAACCATAAAATACATAGAAGGAAATATAGGCGAAACACTACGTGATCTGCACATCAAAGACATCTTTACAGACACATCACCCAAAGCAGTGATAGTGAAGATAAACAGCTGGGACTACATCAAATTAAAGAGCTTCTGCACAGCAAAAGAGACAATAACAAAAACAAAGAGAAACCCCACCAACTGGGAGAATATTTTTGCACCCAACACTAATGATAAAGGACTGATCACAAAAATCTGCAAAGAGCTGATGAGACTCAACAACAACAAAGAAAATAATCCAGTCAAAAAATGGGCAGAAGAGCTAAAAAGAAACTTCTCTGAAGAGGAAATGCAAATGGCCAACAGGCATATGAAAAAATGTTCAACATCACTTGCCATCAGGGAAATGCAAATCAAAACTACCATGAGATACCATCTTACACCAGTGAGAATGGCACATATTAAAAAAACTAGCAACAACAAATGCTGGCGAGGATGTGGAGAAAAAGGAACTCTTCTGCACTGTTGGTGGGAGTGCAAACTGGTCCAACCACTGTGGAGAGCTGTGTGGAGATTTCTGGACCTACTAAACATAGAGCTTCCATATGATCCAGCAATTCCACTCCTAGGTATTTACCCAAAGGACACAGAAACATCAACTCCAAAGAACACCTGCACCCCTATGTTTATAGCAGCACTGTTTACAATAGCTAAGCTTTGGAAACAACCCAAATGCCCAAAAATAGATGACTGGATCAAGAAGATGTGGTACATATATACCATGGAATATTACTCAGCATTCAAAAAAGAGAAACACATGCAATTTGCAGCAACATGGATGGCGCTGGAAGGGATCATGCTCAGCGAAATAAGCCAGAAAGAAAAAGAAAAATACCGGATGGTCTCACTCATAGCAGGAATCTAGAAAACTTAAATAAGGGACCAGGAAAATGAATAACTATAAGAAAGTGAAAATCAAAATCAACAAAAAACTATGAACCAGAGACACTTTTAGGGGGGCGGGGGCGGGAGGGGAGGGATTGGGGTCAGAATGGGGGGGCTGCAATTGTATGGGGAATATAACAATAAAATTTATAAAAAAAAATGTGCAGTTTTTAAAATGAAACGTTACCTGCTAATCTAAAAACAGGGATTTATGTTCAGGATTGAGAAGGTAGAGGCATGAATGAGTGGGAATTACAGATAAAGGAATAAAGAACACGAAACTTGCTAAATCGCGACAGTTAGAGATGTTTGCATTGATCTAATTGCTCATTTGAAATCTCCTTCCCATCGCTGCTCATTTTGGTGACTTTCCTCAGGTAAATAAGAGTTCAGAAGACTAAAGTAGGATGCAGTATACACTCCGGTGAATCTTCTCTAGAAAGGGTTCAGAGCAGAGCCTGACAGCTAGGCAATGCTCAAACACTGTTAGCATTTGTTATCATCACCACCATCATCATCATCTTTCCCTCCACTTCCTTCCTGCAGGGAGCCCTGTGTGCCTTCCTGCAGGGAGCGGGGGCTGAGGGTGGGAACTAGGTGGGCACCAGCTGTAGTGAGCAGGAACTAGGTGGGCACCAGCTGCAGTGAGCAGGATCCAAGAGGAAAAATTACATTGCAAAAAGCAGAGTGCTTTAGTCATGGAAATTTCTGAAAATTGGGGGTTTTGATTTATAAGACAAGTATGACTTTACTGAAGCAGGTAAATTGGAAGAATTAGGCTGAGGGGCAAGAAGGAAAGGAGTGGGATTCTGTAGGAGAAAAACGTAGATCTGTCAGTGAGACTCACTTGGTGAGCCATAGTTGTCAGCCAGGAAGGTCATTTGAAATTCGCTTTTGTCTTGCTGAAATATAGACTGACAAGAGTGCCCGCCATCAGAGAAGGCAGGGGGTGGTGGGGAGGGTGTGTGTGCATTGCTGTGCTTAAAGGTAGCTCTTGGGAGAGCGGAGTGGCAGGAAAGCTAGGTGAAGCGGGAGCCATTACGTGAGCAAGAAGCCAGGTGGTTACATGTGGGCATGAACTGGGGAGACAAATATGTCGGCAGGTGGAAGAGTGGGTTGAAAAGGTAAAGGAGAGGGCAGAACCTCTGTGCCATGAAGGAGCTTCAGGAGGAGCCCCTAAAAGTCACGTGACAAGAAGAGGTGGCAGGCTGGGTTAATGGCCAGAGTAAGGACGGAATGGGTTGTCACTGCGTGTGTGGGGACAGCTGAGGAGCTGAGAGGGCATCAGGCAGAGGGCAGAGTGGAACAGTCAAAGTGATCTTCACACAGCCTAGAAAGAAATGCTGGCCTTCTTTTTGTTGTCTGCTGAGGGCGATGAGGACAGAAAACGACCAAGTATGACGCAGCTGGGGAGGTAAACAACCGGCCAGATGCTTAAGAGACAGCTTGCGTGGCCATCCGAACATATGCCAATTGTCGAGACTGATGAATACATAGTAGCCAAGTGGGGCCATCGCGTTGGTATTTATGAAGCCCTGTGCCTTGCGTGCTGTGTGTGGGGCTCAGCGAGGCAAGTGACGAAACCTAAAGCGAGTCTCGTTTCCGTAGAGCTAATTAGGAGCTTGGTAACAAAACAGGAGCCTGGCAGAGAGGTGAGAGAGGGAGTTTGCAGGCACCGGTCAGATCCCCAAGCTCGATGTTCCGTGCTGTGATTGATGAATTGTGGCTCAAGGGTGTAGCCATATTAGAACGTCCTGTTCCTGTCAGCTCTGAAAGCAGGAGGCATTAGCAGCCTGGTGATGTGGCCTTGGTTTAACTCTTTTGTAAGACCGGCCTTTTCAGCTGGCTTCAGCATTCTAGGGCCGTGTGGCTTAGAATTCTTGGCACAATTCACAGAGGTCCTACTCGTTAACAGCCACTCGTTTCCTTCTCCTCCAAGAGAGTTGACCCTGGGAGTTTTTCAGTCATAAATGAGCAGACTTGAAATCTGGTTCTGAGGGTAGTTTCTGGGAAAGAAGCTAGCTGCAGTCCCGAGTCCAGGGCCAGAGCGGGCTGGGGATAGGCTCACTATGCGGTGCCGGGCAGGTTCAAGGTCCTCCCTAGGGCTTTATCCAACCCCAATTGAGTAAACTTCCTTCCCCCCTCCCAAAGTGTGAGCTCAGTAACTGTTTTAATGTGAATCAACATGGGAGGGAAGCAAAAAGGTGCTAGCAAGTTAACACAAACAAAACTTCAGCTAACAAAACTCCAAGACCAGCAGTCACTTGGGTGGTGTGAGACACCCTAAATCATTTGCTAGTACAGCTCTAACCGAGTGCCTTTCTAGAATAGACGTTAGTAATGGAAGAAGGGAATGAGGGAGGGAGAAGCTGTCTGTAATGTGAGACGGCACAGAGGAGGGCAGCTGAGGTGGAAGGAGAGAAACAGGAAGCAGGCTGGATGGCAGGAGGCTAGGAGGCGAGGGGCCTTGACCCCAGCAAATGCAGGGCAGGCTGGGTGACAAAGGAGGCCAGTGTCCTGCGGTCAGCTGGGCCGGGAGTGAGGTCTGGAGGTAGGGCAGAGACTGGCCAGGGGTTAGGACACAGAGGCGCTGTTCAGAAGTGGATTATGAACAGGGACCCAGAGCATTCACAGGGGAGTTGGGGAGAGCTGCGGGGATATTAAGAGAACTGTGGACGTTTGTTGAAGTAGAATCACTGGTGCCCATCTGACCCCATTGGCCATAGGGTTTTAGGGATCTTTGTTGTGAAGGGGCTCTTGGTTTCTCTGTCTTTTCTTTCTCTCTCTCATATTTTTTTTCTCATTCTCATCTTCTCTGCTGAGAAAATGCTTCACGTGCAAATCTGGTACTGTCTGCTTCCTTAAACTCCGTGTAATATGTCTTTTCGTGCTACTGCAGGCACTTCGTCAACACAGTCAGTGACATGGAATTTTGGGTGTCCTCTTGCCTCTTTCTCCCTGAGACTTTCAGCAACTATTTCTCTCATCTTCTCAAATTCTGGAACAGCATTGAGACTGGGGGCCCTTTGTAATGAAGTTGAGTCAGTATTTATTAATTCTACTGGAAAGTTTTAGGTTTGCCATCCTGGTGGGCTGGGGTAGGAGCAAAGAATGGAGGCTTCATTAGACTCATTTGACCAATTCCTTTTTTTTTTTTTTTTAAAGATTTATTTATTTATGCATACAAGAGCTGGGGTACAGGCCAGAGGTGTAGGGGTGAGAGGATTTACTCCAGAGACAGAGTGGGGAACAGAACAGGCAGATTGACTGAAATACACTGCTGAGAAGAGCAGTGGGCGAGTCAGGAGAGGTCTGCTGCACCATGTGGGTAGCTCTCAGGCAAGCCAGGGATTGAACAGGTGCTGCAGTGGCTGCAGACAGCTTCATAGCTTGTGTCTTAACCCCTTGTGCCACAAGGGAGGCCCTTGACCAATTCCTTTTGTGTTCCTTTTTTACATTCTCCCCAACTCCATGTGTGAGTCCCAAGTGCACATTGAGCCTCAGTCTTGAACTGTCCTGGGCTCATGGGGCCCAAAGGTGAAAGCAGCACTGGTGGCTGCATTCTTCTTTCTCTCTGAAGCTGGGTTTCTAGGAAGCATGAGGGGAGCTTAACATCTAGTAATGGACAATAGGCATTTTCCTGAATAACCATGGCATAAAACAGAATGTGGTAAGTATACTAAGAAGCGTCTAGATTTAAATGTGTTGGGAGTTCAAAGGAAGAGAGATTTACTGTGCATGTTGGAATTATATTCAAGTACAAGTTGTACCAGGAGAAGATAAATAACCTATTCACTTCATAGAAATATAATAAATAAATTATTATTGACATGGCTGGTAAGACGGCTAATACCTTTTGGGCACTGTGAAAAGTGATGTATAAATAACCATGGGTTCGTAGAACCACAGAATCTAGAATGTTAGTAGCACTGCAAGCGAGCTTGGAAGACATCCAGTTCAACCACCTCATTTTGCAAATTTACAAACAGATGTCCAGAGAGATTAAGTTAACTGCCCAAGATCACAGAGCTAGTTTGTGTCCAAGGCAGGGGCAGAGGCCAGAGTTGCTTACACACTGTTCACACTGGAATGGTGATGTCAGCCACTACCCTTTCTCTGCTGAACCACTCTCTAAAATACGCACCCCATTGGGGGGGGATTAATATCCCTATGCCACCTTTATTACTGGAATACTAGCCTAGTTTCTTCCCTTCTTTTCGTGTGAAATATGCTTATGTCTCTAGTACAAGATATTGTACTTGTGACATTTCTTTCCAGAGGACTCACGGAGCCTGGGGTTAGCACAGAGAAAGGATAATAAAGATGGTGCCTGCAATATATGCTCTTTTATAATGATAAAGAAAATGTTGAGAAGTTTAAAAGGGGCCACCTGCATCTCACCTCTGGGTTCTTTGTCCATCAGTCTCTGTCTCTGTTGGTCAGTCTCTCTTTCCTTCTCTCTTACCATCTATCATTCTTTCTAGATCCTTCTCTCTCAAGAACCACACAATTTTGCTTCTTCTATTACATTGTTACGTCTCTCCAAGTTTAATGTCCAGTTTTGCTTCTCTCATCATGAAATTTGGCCACGGCTCCAACCCTATGTCCTGACTCCCTTTCAGAATCTGTCTTGCCCCATTGCTTGTCCCCTGGCTGGACAGTGGGTTGTTACCTTGGCCAGGTGACTCCTCTGGATCAATTGCCACAGACCAGCATTATTGGTACACAACATGGCCATCTGTAGTTGTCCTTTAAAATCAGATTTATGAGCATGTGTGTGGACTTGGTGTCTCTGGTATCTATTCAGGTATTTGTCAGGACTCTGTCTAGTAAATTGCCCCTTCTTCCAGCAGCAAGAAATGGTGCCCTCCTCTGACTGCTGAGCCTATTGATTGTAGAGTTCATGTAGCACTTCTTCAACTCTGCTTTAGGCTATGTAGGGGTCTACCACTTCCTTTCTGGCATTAGGATAGAAGCTATGGTAGCATAGAAACCTGATCTTGGGCATTTGAATCAGGTGTAGTGCACTGTCTTGCACAGAGAGACTCAGAATCAGAGAAATTCTGAAGTTATTTTGATTGGACTAATCTGAGAAATTTGCAGGACTCCTTTGGGAGATGAAACTACTGCAGGGAAAAGGGTATGACTACATGAGAAGGACATCTTTGTGAAATTATGTAGTAGTGACAGTGACACTCCTGCCATTACCATCATTCATAGATCTTTCCTTCTGGCATTCTTTTAAAGCACTTTACATATTTTATCTTATTTAATCACAAAAACAACCCTATAAATTATATACTCCTATTTCCTTTTAAAGAGAAGGAAATAGAGGGTAGGAAGACTAAGACACTAACCTAAGATTAGCAATGGAAGAGCTGGGTTTCCAACCTAAGTGTCTGATAGAGATCTGGTATAAATTGTGGGAACACTGGTGAAGTGTGGAGTGATTTACTTAACTCCTTACTGAGCCAACATATAAAGTGCAGGGTCTCTATTGTACCCATTACTTTTAAAAATAGGTGTGTCCTCCCACCCCTATTTAATCAGTGGGATTACCGCACAGCTGGTAGTACTCATTTTATTTCTTTTTCCAGATTTTTCTCCCCAAACAAATCATTAATTGCTCCGCTTCTAAGGCTTATGTCATACTCTTTGATCCCTGCCATCTGAATTGCCATTAAAACATCTCTTGGAGTTGCTCCCCGTGACATTACAGTCGGGTTTCTGCAGTGTAATTCCACTTGCTGATTTTTTTCCTTTGCGTCGCATTTGGATGATGGATGTTTCCCTAATGCTCCTAGAATCTGCCTCCTGTCCTTAGAGATTGATTGTGTGCATCCTTTCCCCTTCTGATGACCCTGCTTGCCTTCTGCAGTGTTTGGGGCTCAAAAGTACTTGCCCCTGAAGCACCTTTGGACATTCCAGTTTTCCTCTGTCTCATCTCCCTTTTTTTGATTCCCTATTTCATCATTCTGGTTCTTCCATTCTCCATTCTAGGCTCGTGATGCCTTGCAACCCCATCTGTGCAAAACCGTCCCCATTCTTCAGCCAATCCCTGGCATTGGTGACGCAGCCTCCTTTCTTTTGAGGCTTCCTCCAAAATCCCCGAAATTGCTTGACCCCTTCTTATCGTCTCCTCCTTCCCTCTTTTCACGGCTGACAGCTCTCTTCAGATCCATTTTTCTCAGTCCCATGGGAAAGTGACTGCCCTACTGGCCTAGCTTTCAAGCAACGTGCATTTATTCAGCCACTTCTGTATGCCATGCTGTGTGGTTACAGAGATGGTTGGCATAGTCTTAGAATTTTTTGAAATTTAAATAGATTCTTTCTTAGAGCAGTTTTAGGCTCATAGCAAGGTTGAGCAGAAAGTAGAGAGTTCCCTTTTATCTTCTGCCCCACACATGCTCAGTTGCCTCCCATATGGACACCCCCACTATACTGCACATCTTAATCACCGAAGTCCATAGTTTCCATTATGATTTGCTCTTGGTCAGTTTGAAAAAATGTTTAATGACATGTATTCACTATTGTACAAGTAGATTCACTGTCCTAAAAATCCTGTCTTAAGTATTTTTCAGTTAAAATGCAGATTTCTTAGTTCTTTTCCCAGAGAGCTGCTTTCAGTTAATCTGGGTCGGGCCTAAGATCCTGCATTTTAATGGATCGATAGAGATCCGCTTTGACCTAGGTCACTGAGAGATCACACTGCTTCTTGTGACATCGCTGCAAAATAAGTCAGGTGTTTATGGATGGAGAGACTGCAGAGGGAGGGTTGGGCGGCAAATTGGTCAGTGGAGTTGGAGCAAGCACCGGGCAGCCTTCCAGACCCCCAGCCTGGCTCTATCTGCCTTATGGAAATACCATCCAGACGGTGCCCAGAGAAAACCAAACCAAAGCCCTGGCTTCTGGGGCTCGTGGTCGCTATGAATAGTGTTGTGCCCTGGCAGGCTGGGATTCTGGGAGGGCACTGGGCTGTCTGTCTGTCTGTGTTCAGGATGCTTCCTGCCAGCTCCACCATTCCTGACACCGTATCCTTTGGGCCCAGACACAGTCCCATGGCTGTTTTATGGATTGAGTCAAGATGCTTCCCAGTGTCTGGTATTATTTCCCCCCCCTCCAGGGGTCAGTTGTTTTATTTTGATTGCAGTAACTTTGGTTTACATCATTGTTAGTGTCTTAGAGGTATAGGATCTTGCCTCTCAGCTGTAGTTTCCACACCAAGACACCTGTAATCCATTTTATGCGCCCTGGGATTTGACTCCTTGTGGCTCTAAGCACATTCTCAGAAAGAGCGAAGGGGCACTCCTAATGGAGAGGGATTTTAGCAAATGAGAACCGCACCATGCATTGAGCCTCTCTGAGCGCCTCTTTCTGGGTTTGGGGGTGCTCTCCTATGCCTTGGCCTCCAGCAGAGGTTGTGTTCCTTGTGTTCCAACTGCTCTTTCTCTGTCCCTAGGGCTGCAAGCAATTGCCTCCCCTCTTATGTGGGGTGATCCCTGCTTTTTGGTTGCCAGGGCTGTTTCTCTGAGTGGATTGTCATTACCATCAGGTTTGCAAAAAGAAACTGCCCCTTTCCCCCTTCTGGAAGAGGTTCCTGAGGACATGGGTAGAGGCTAGGTGGGCAGGCCCCCAGTCCCAGAGGGCTCTTAGGGAGTCTTGCACTAGGAGTTCCTATCCTGGTTTCCAGTTTATTCTTTTTTTTTTTTTTAAAGATTTATTTATTTATACAAGAACCAGGGTATAGGCCAGAGATGCAGGGGGTGACAGGATTCGCCAGAGACAGAGTGGGGAACAGAACAGACAGACTGACTGAAATACTGCTGAGGGGTGCAGTGGGTGAGTCAGGAGAGGTCTGCTGTGCCATGTGGGTAGCTTCCTGGCTGGGGATTGAACTCGTGCTGCAGCGGCTGCGGATAGCTTCATAGGTTGTGTTTTAACCCCTTGCACCACCAGGGAGGCCCCTTCCTCATTTTTAAATACAAAAGATTTGAATGCTTGGGTAGCCAAAACCTCTCTTTTTGACTTATGGCTTTTTCTGGCAGAGATATTTGAGAGCAAACTTACGGAATTGTCTGGATGCTCCCTGTCCACACTCTAGGCAAATGCCTTGTGGGAAGGGTGCCCCTGTTCAGTGGGCTTCAGCGAACTGAGAGAGGCTCGGCTGCATTGGCCCTGAGTCATGGACAGAGCTTATAAACTAATTGCTGAAACAACTGTGAAGGCCGTGGCCTCAATCGCCATCAACGCCGAGCCTGGGGCTGACACCAGCCCTTGTTGGACCAGTTACCATGGCCAGTTTATGAGCTTTCCAGAAATGACACATCCAATCTCCCAAGGCCACTGTGGCAACAAAAGCATAGGCCCAGCCATTTCTGTGGTTTTCCAGAGGGATCTGGTTTGGATAGTTGTGGGATCATCTCCTCCCTGTTAACTTTGACAGTGACTTGACTTGCTCAGGAGCACGAGGGTTTCCCCTGTCCCTTCATATTGTGCTTCCTGCTGCCAATGCTTTTGTGTTGATAGACTGATGTTAAGTAAAAGCAACCTGGTACTTTAGATGCATTATCTCAAATCATAACCAGCTGGGGAAGTGTCCCCCAACCCACTTTACATTTGAGGACTAAATGATTGACCCAGGCAACTGCACAGCCGAGGTCCCTCTGTGTGGTGTGAGTCCCACACTGGGGATGCTCCTGCGCTCAACCCCAAGTTGTGTTCCCCTCCTTTGGAAAGAGCATCAGGTCATTATCCTGAGTGACAAGGAGGTTGCTTAGTAACCTAAACCAGTGAAAAAGCATGAACTGTGGCTTGACAGATTACTCAGGATAAATTGGTCCCAGTCATGAGCATGTGCAGTTCTGGATATTCCCAGAACTCATGGAATTACTTGGAAAGGAGACAGTAAGAGGGAATTAGAGCCAAAAGAGAGATAAGTGCTGGAACTATATGTTGACAAGAGTTTGTCTACTTAAATATGTAGGTTTTAAATTTCACTTGCCTCGTGATTTTCACTTCTGCTGCCGCTGCCGTCTGAGGTTTCAGCTCCGGCAGCACAGCTTCGCCAGCTGTTCACATGCCAAGAAGGGCAGAGCCGGGCGCTCCCAAGGGGACAGACTTACCTTGGATGGTCTAGCAACAGGGATTTCCTGTCAACATTATTGTTAGTATGTATAGTCAACATTATTTGGCTTAAATGTTACTGATGTAACTCATAACACCTATAATAGCATCTGTTATTTAATATATATTATATACCTGATATAACTCACATAAATATTTGACTCATATTTTGATGGGTGATTTTCTTTTTTTCTTTTTTTTATGTCATTGTTCATTTTTGTACAATATTTGATTTCTTCCCTTAGGTGCAGTACCCATATTTCTCCCACCACCACAGCACCCATGAACCATCACCACAGTTCCTAGTTCTTGTCCCTCCCTTGCTTTGACCTCTCTCTCCCCGTCCCATGCTGGATGCCTCAGATCTATGGTCAACTTGAAGTGTTGTCTTTTACTTGACCCTTTATTTGGGTTCCCTATATTCTACCTATAAGTGAAACCATCCGGTATTTCTTTTTCCTTCTGATTTATTTTGATTAGCATCATCCCTTCCAGGTCCTTGATGTGTGACTTTAGTTGTGATTTCAGGGGAACCCCAGTACAAGCTCAGTATAAGCACAGCCTCAATGCCACTGTGTGTGGGTGTGAGTAAGGATTGGGCCTGATTAGATCTGTAACCTCCAAACCTGATATGCAGCAGAATCACCAGGAGAACAAACAAACAGAAATAAACAAACCCCAAACAAACAATGAACAGACAGTCTCAAGTCTTGCCAAGTCCAGAGATTGAATTGGTAGAGAAATTTTATTTTGAAAACCCTACGTGATAATTCTGGTACATAGCAAGGTTTGCAAAATCTTGAATAAAGTGTCCTAGACAAAGACATTTTTGTTTTTTATTTGCTAGTTTTAAAAATTTTCCATCTTTGAATATGTTGAATTAACCAAATTCCAGGGTCCAGGCAATAGCAAAACTTCATACTGTGGCTGGAAGCTTGGGATGCATGGACCTTGAAGAGAAGGGGGACATTTTCATGGTCACGGTGTCCTGCGGTCACAAGTAGGAGGTTCGATAATAGTAAATACCCAGGTGGGAAGCTGGGGAAATTACTTCACTTTTCTATGCCTCTGTATATGTTTCCCCACCAACAAAATCAAGGAATTGTTCTGTGCGACTTTCAAGTTTTCTGCTAGTTCTAAAAATCTGTGATGAGCATCTCTGCTCTCTATAGTACTCTTATGTCCAGTGATTTAAATCAGATGATCACATATTTATTGTACACTTGCTATGTGTTCAGGACTTGAAATTGTTTGAAAAATTGGATCTGGTGTGACAAAGGTGGTGGGGGAGGAGACAAACACTAGTGAGGAGAAATACATGGAGGTCCATGGCTGGAATATGAATTCTGGAACTCTAATAGCGCTTTCTCGTTTAGAGCCATTTTGTGTGGCTAAAGTGCAGGTTACAGTGAGACAATGGACTGAAAAGAACGAGCAAATATAACCTGAGTGATGGTAACTGTGTTACTTAGCCCTTTAGATGACAAATACTGCAAGGTGATAAAAAGCACTGATGCATCAGGTGCTAATCTGGGGCAAAAACGCTGCTTCAGGAAAAACTGTATCCCAGAAAGGAAATACTGGCAATTTGACGGACAGGAACAGCTGGAGGCCCCTATATTCATCCAGATAGCAAGCAGGAAAAAATAAAAGAAGTTGTATTTGGGTGGAAGAAACTTGTGCAAACCGTGTGTCTAGAATATGCTTGTTTCTGAAGGTTGGAGACAGTGTTGTTTATATTATCTCTCGGTCACTTGCATGGATCCGATTCTGGGCATTACTAAGCAATGAAAACCTCACTACCCAAGGGCCTTCGGTGCAAGGCCCTTTCTGTGCAGGAGGCAGTGGTGGTGGTAATGGGGGTTATAAATGGCCTTTAGAGTTTCACGGAAGTGCTGAAGGTGGAGGGAGCGAGAGGGAAAAGGAAGAATATGGAATCACCAGCAACTTAAATCAGACGATTCCTGCTCCTCCCTGCTGAGTACACCAGGACCATCTATGAGAGTCAGGAAATTAACCAGTTGGCAGAACTCAGAGCTTCTTTGTGGCATTGGTCACTCACTTGGCAAAGCAAAGTTGGACTGAGTGCTCGGTATGCTTGGTTTGGCTGGGGCATGACAGAGCTTGGGATGAGTGTACTGGATAATGTGACCAGATGTCCTGGTATAGAGGACTGAGCAGATGGCACATTTTTATACCCCTCATGCCACACCTTTCCCTATGTCCCATCACTTCCCTGTCTTTAAGGAGTGGTGTGGAATGAGGAATGAGGGTGGGTTTCCACATGATGCTAACAACCATTTCGGTTTAGCTATTATGCCAACTTTGAGGAGGCAACAGACTCACAAAGTTCCAGCTTCTTACCTGAGACTATAGCACCAAAGAGAAGTGCTGGGAGAAATCAAGGTACGTGTACTGAAGTCACCTCCTGGAGCTGATTCCAAGTAAATCCGAGAAGAGCCTTGGCCTAGAGCAACCAGAGCCTTCTCTGGTTACCATGAAAACCAGGAGCTTGGGTGACTGACCTGACCTGGGCATCTGAGAAGGAGGAAGGCAGGATCTAGCCTTCTGGTTTAGGAGGCCTGTCATGCCATCCACACTTCTTACCCTCTTTAGCTGATAAACACTAAGGTGCTCTGGGGTTAACCCCAGGAGGGAAGTCTGAGCTGGACCCTATTTAATCTGAGTTTGGCCATAAACTTCCTAAAAGAGCTGAATAAAAGCCCTCTAGCAACAAATCCAAGATCGTAAATACCGAGCAGTACCATTAGTAACATGAAGTAAATAACCGATCCCCCAATTTATAAAGGGTGATGGAAAGAACTCATTATTTCATCTTAATATATATTGATTTACAATCCTTGAAATTTCAGGGATGGCATTTTTCCTCTCTGAGGTGAAGAAAATTGACCCCCTGGAGCAGGGACTCCATGACCATTCCTGAAGAAATAGATGGGAAAGGGATAGAGGCAGCAATGCAAGGCCTCCCTTCCATCCTGGGAGACATGCGGATGACTCTGCTCCTCAGAAGGGGGCTTTACTATCAACCAAAAAACCTCCTTACTCCTGTAAGCTTGCTGAAAACTTGAGATGGTTTAACACTATTTATACTAACAGTCTACCAAAAAAAAAAAAAAAAAAAAAAAGAGCAGGGATGGTATGAAACGGACATCCTCCTCCTTTCCACTATCTAAAACAATTTCTTTTTGACAGACGTGTCAGGTGGAGTTTCCCTGTGGTGTTTTCTTGCAGGATATCGACCCCAGTGAAATGTACGACCTGACCTTCCAGGGCCTCAGAGCCTCAAACACATGTTGAGAATTCTTTCATCAACTGGGGGGCGGTCATGAAAGCCCCAAGAAGAAAAGCAGTCACCTGGCAGTTTTGAACTTCTTCTGGGTATTAAAGGAATATTAAATGGGAAAGAGTGTGTGAAAACAGCAGCCAGGAATTTTAGCTGATTCAAGAGATAGTTGTCATAGGAGACCGTGCTTGCTTACCTAAGCTAGGAGTGCACACACTTAGGAGATACGTTTTATGCAAATTGCAAGAGGTCCAGCATGTATGCCTAGTGGCATTGTATGCAGAATAGTCTTCTATAAAAGGGGTGGACCAGAGCTGCATCTGTGTTTTGCATTAGGTAGAGAGATTCACAGCAGGTTGAATTTTCCTGCTCAGAGCTGGCTTTCAGCTCCTATGCCTGGAGATGTGTACCTGGTTGTCCATGGCTGGTGTCCATTCTGACTCGTTGATGTCTGTGTTTTACCTGTTGGCAAATATTTTGAATATCACTTCTGGACATAAGCTCCATAACACAGAATGGTGGCCAGTTTCCACAGACCTCTACTGTCCTTCCTTAACCAATTTCCTTCCTTAGCAAGTGTCATTTGGAGATGAGGTAATCTTGGTAACTTGGTCTTAATTTCACCTTTCACTTGAATTATTTTTTAGGTCTTGGCTTAAATGTTACTTCTTTAGTGAGCAATCCCATGACCTCTAGTCTAGTTTAGTTCCCCTCTTATGTATGCCCATAGTTCCCAGGATATGTCTTGTTAAAACACTAATTATTTTCCATTGTTCTTACTTGTTTTTAGTCAATATCTCTCCTGCGATAAGGCGTGTAAGGTCAAGAAATTTTGGCTCTTGCTCACCCCAGATCTTAGCACCTCATAGTTTCAGTTAATATTTCTTGATTAAGTGAAATGTATAGGTATTTAATATTTATTCAATGACAGAGATAATACCTGTCTTTGAGGGGTCATTCAACAGAGGAGATAGTAAAAACATCACCATATATTATGGACACAAATGGGACACATGAGGTGTTCATAGAGTGAAGGCAATGAAAAGAGCTCACTAACTCACTACACTGGGCTCGTGGGGGAGAGTGGTGGATAGTGGGGAGTAGGGTAATTAGTGAGAATTTGGGGGAGACTTTATCATAAAGGCAAACCTGAAAATTGGAGCTAGAGGTTTGTCAGTTCAGGAAAAGCAATTGAAAAAGACAAAACTGCAGTTAGAAGTTCAGGTGGTACTGAACAGATGTGGAATATTTGGAAATGGCAATTATTCGAACTGATAAGAGCTAGAAAAAATAATGGAATATAATAAAAAAACAATGAAATAACAAATAATGAAATAACAGGCTAGAGAGGTAAGCAGCATCTTATCTTCTAAATCATCCTCTGGAGGCTAATTTCCATCTTCTGTATAATGGGGCACTTTTTTAGGACTTTAACAAGGGAAGGCAATAGTGGTGAGTATGAGAATGGGTTGAAAATAGGAATATTTTGGACATAGGGATACTTTCTAAAGGGCAGGACTCCCTCTTTATAGAATTCAAGGGATAAGAGAGAGGGAATATTTATAAATGATTTGATTTTTCCACATACAGGGATGGATCTATATCTTGACTGGCTGGAATACAGTGGGCTGTGATTTTTAAGACTACCAATTGACCTCTTGTACCTAATAACTACACCTGTAAAATGTAGGGAATAGTCTAGAAGATCTCATCTTCCTGAGCACCAATATTCTATAACTTTATGGAATCACAAACTGATGAAGTGAAACCATGTAGAAACTGTTAGTAGTGTATCACTAGTAATAGTAATGTTATAGGCACTCTTAAATTACAAAGAAATCAGTACAAATACTGCTTTGGCAGCAGTTTCCATGATGAGATCTAGGGCTCTTACCTGACTGCAAAGTCAGCAGGGCAAGCAGTGTGGGAGGTGGGTCGACCAAGAGCTATAGGATGGAGAAACAGAAAGTGCCAACCCGTTGTGTGCTAGTGAGAGCTTACCTTTAATTCTGAGATTGTTCTGGGCCTCACTTTTTCAGAGGGACATGAACAATTAAGAATGACAAAAAGCTACTGATGAAAAGTCTGATGTCTAGATCTTAGGAAAAATTGAATGAAACAACTGTGACTATTTAGCCTGGAAAGTAAATTAATTAATTAGAGAAAATGTTTTAGTTGCTTTCATATGTTTGAAAGACTATTGTGTAGGGCCTCCCCTGGTGGCGCAGCGGTTGAGTGCTGGGCTGCGAGGCTGCCCGCAGCCTCTGCAGCTCCGGTTCGTTCCCCGGCCCAAAAAAAAAAAAAAAAAAAACAACAACAAAAAAAAAACCAGAAAGACTATTGTGTAGAAAAGGTATTTGATTTTATTGGTCTTCAGCAATCAAATATAGGATTGATGACTGGAAGTTTCCATAGGCATGGTTTGATTTATATACATAAATCTATCCATCAAATAGATTTTTCAAAAATGAAAAGAACTTTTATGAGTTTGGTTCTTGGTACTAAAATTTCCATGAGGAAAGTCTTGGATCTGTGGTACCTGGATGGTGCCAGGCACATCACACAAGGTCAGCAAGTATCTGTTTAAATGATCAAATGAATGAAGGTGGTATTGAATGAACTGTAACTCCTTTTACATTCTGATGTTAAATTAATGTCTATCCCCAGCACTTTTGTTGAGATAGCCCTTGCTACATAATATTCTGATTTGTTCTTTTAATATCTCATTTTCTAACTGAACTGTGAATTTATCAAAGTCTGGATCGTGTTTTTTGTCCTCAAGTATTCGGTCCATTTTGGAATAGGTGCTCAATGAGTAGGGGGATCACATACTTTATTTTTCAAATCAGGGCTATTTAAGATTCAAGGCGCCCCCTGCTCCCCTCAGCAGTGTATTTCAGTCAGTCTGCCTCTTCTGTTCCCCACTCTGACTTTGGTGAATCCTCTCACCCCCCACATCTCTGGCCTATACCCCAGTTCTTGTATGCATAAATAAATAAAAAAAAACTTTAAAAAAAAAAGAGTAAAAGGTGTGCTGACCACATGGAACAAACACCATGGCATAAATAAGCTGGCCCTGTTATCCTAGTCATTATGTTTGTTGAGTGAATACAAAGTGGATGAGTTTATGGAGCCAGCACAGGCAGGTTGTACAACTGCTTTCCTTATATTGAGATTAAAAACTGCTCCCTGGGAATTCCACCCACTAGGCTCAGTTTTGTTTGACTAGACACACAAAATGCATCTAGACTTTCTTTCATGTGGCATTTAAATATTTGAATTCGCTTACTGCTTCCCTTGGGTTGAATTTTCTCTTTTCCAGCACATTCCCAGTTTCTTTAACTGTTTTCTGTTTTGCCTGGATTTTAACCCCATGACCTTTGGGGTTGTCTGGTCTGGATGGGCTTCCATTTGACAAGATCTACTTCATTGTCACCAGCCTCAGCCCCAGTAATTACATCTCCATTCTTCTGTATTGCATCTCCATTCTTCTGTATCAGCCCCAGTAATTACATCTCCATTCTTGTGTATGTATAGTCCACATACACCTACTTTTTCCGCACACCTTAAGTCCCTTGACCCCATGCAGGCTTGGTGGGTTTCTAGAATCAGCTGTGACCAGAGACAAGGGATTTAGACACTTCTGACCTATGTCCTGTAGCTTAACCTTGTGAAGCCTGGCTGCTGGTGCAGGCCTGATTTGGAGACCTGAGACTCATCCGCGTGTTCTGGCCTCATTCCAAGACAACGGCCCCTGTGGTCCTAGTCCTGGTAACTGGGCCATGTCCTGGTTCCTTGACATGAGTCCCTGTATTATTGGTTACCCACAGAGGGCTCATATTCTTCTTCTGTTTTTAAGATTCATTTATTTATGCATACAAGAGCTGGGGTGCAGGCCAGAGGTGTGGGGAGTGAGAGGATTCACCAGAGACAGAGTGGGGAACAGAACAGGCAGATTGACTGAAATACACTGCTGAGGGGAGCAGCAGGTGAGTCAGGAGAGGTCTGCTTTGCCATGCAGGTAGCTCCCTGGCCGGGGATTGAACTCATGCTGTAGTGGCTGTGGACAGCTTCATAGGTTGTGTCTCTACCCCTTGCGCCACCAGGGAGGCCCGGGCTCACGTTATTCTTGCTCATCTGTCTCCCTCTTGACTCAAGGATGAAGTCCTAGCCCAGAAGGCCCTACTGGGAGTGTCACATACTTCAAGTGTGTTATATGGGGCTTTTACCTAAAAATTGGAACTTGGCTCCTTGCATTAAATCTGGAGAGGGGATTCTGCCTGCTGACTTGGGGGCCATCCCTCAGGGAGCATTGTTGAATTGTTCTAGAACATTCTCTGGAGGGAGCACTGCTGCCTTTGTCTGCCCCTCACTGACTGTCCTTCATTCTCATTCTTCTCTCTTGTCTTATATTCTTTTCTCACTTACCCCCTTTTCTCTTCCTTTTCTTCCTTTCTTTCTAGATTTAATTAATTGTATCAAAGAATGCAGGTTATTCTGGTTTTTCGTGGCTGCTTGTTTTTATGGGGGAAAAAGGAAGAAAATTCTCAAGGATCATAACCGCCTTGCAGTAGGGGCTGAGTCTTTGTCTCCTTTATCTGCATTCTAGTGCCCATGGATTCCCCTGTGCAGGGAACTTGGTGATCTAGCCACAAATTGATCACTTCAAAACATAACAGAGAGATACTAAAATTTGATGCTCCCTTTCCTCTAGCAGAAAATGCTCTCTATAAATGTACGGCATTATTATAAAACTGCCAGCAAGCTCTGAAGAGGGAACTGACCTTTTTCAAGTTAAGTCACATTATACCCTTGAGCTACATGTTTCATAAATTCTGGGATAAAAGTCAAAGCCTCCAAAAGGTTAATAACCTCAACTGGAGAGGAAATAGTTTTCCAGGAAAAGATGATGATCTTTCTCATCAACCTCTACCATCAAGTTAGTAGGTCCAACGGCATTTTTTTGGGGGGTGGGGTCAGGAGGATGGAGTAAATAGAAGGGCATTATTTTTAATTGCTAAATGTTTTTCCTTGATTGGCTTTGTATCTGACTATGGGATCCCAGGAAAACCAATTTACCTTTCCAGTTCTTGCCCTCTTCTCTCTAAAATGCAGGTTTGTGACAAATGGCATCTAAAGCCCATTGCAGCTCTAGTGTTTGATGATTTAACACAAGGAGTAAGAAGTAACAGTTGTGCCAGTTTTGTGGTCAGTTAGATGTGAGGTTTTGTGACTGTATGTGACTTTTGGATATGGGAAAGTCAAAGTAAGGTGGGTCACATGAGGATTCTGGAGTCTGGAAGTTCAGGAAGCCTCGTTGGCTGGAGAACTGGTCAATATATGGCAGCAGTTCAGTGCGCAACACCTAGCAGAGATTTGGGTGCTGCTGCTTCCTCAGGGTGTGAGATTGGACAATCGCTCAGCCACTTGTAAAGCCTCTGTATCAAATGTGCATAATGGAAGCTCCAACTCTGCAGGGCCTTTGAGGAATTGAAGGAGGCACTCTGCAAAAGTTTGACCTCATTCTTGGGCTATTGTACAGCATCAATAAATGTTCCTCTTCCATGATCACGTAGATGACGGCTTAGCCCATCATTGCTCAGGGCCCCTCCAGCTCTAAACAGCTGTAAGTTTTATGGATTTGTGGACATGTAGCTGCAGATGACTTCCAGGATGTTTGGTTAACTGGAGTTTGGGGAATAAGGACAGAGATCACATGAGAGCTCCAAGATGATGATAATGGCAGAAGCTATTTTGGGATATGTTGTATTTGCCGACATAAGGGATCCTTCTTATGAAACGTTTCTCTTGGATGTATTCCTACCCTCAATTGCACTTACATTTTTCTAGGAGGTGAGGGAAACCAGGGAAGTATTTTATGATACCCCACTAAAGGATAAAGAGTTGGAGCTACTGACCTCTTAGAAACAAATACATTGGCTGAGGAAACTGGTTCCTTTATGATCACAAAGAAAACAAGGTATTGTATCTAGGCACCCAATGGGAGGAAGAGTGAGTGTAGGGCTGTGCCTGGCCTCATTCGCAACCCAGTGACAGGTCAAAAGTCCACGAGCCCAAGGCTCTTTGCTGGATCCACCTAAGGAAGCCTGTTCTGGACTTACGCAAATGGTTGTTCTGTGCATGCCCTGCTCTGGACTCTGACAGCACGAAACGTCATTGGAGACCTTTGTAACTCTCCAGTCTGTGACATGTGTCTGTCTGGGACTTGGTGTGGTGTGGTCTGGCTGGGTCAGGACTGCAAAAGGCAGCTGTGGCGTGTGCTCTGGTGTGGCCAGAGCTTCAGTGACCTTCTAGTTCGCAGAAGAAATAAGCAACTCTGACAACACATTCTGAAACTCAGCGAATAGTAACTGATAGTTAAGGGGCTCTTGTATTTTCATGCGATCTTTGACCTTAAATCTGTTGTGTCAAATGCCTGGCTTTTAGGGTAAATTAAAAATTTATATTAAAGGTTAAAATACATTTAAACAAATCAATTTAAGATGTAGGAAATTGTTGATAGAAACAATGCATACTGATTTCAAGGTTGTCTTTATTTAATAGTAAATAACAGAATCTGTAAATCAAGTTGAATGACTTCTTAACTCATGTGAAAGGAAATTGAGTTCAATGCAAATTTAAAGTGCTGCACCTGGTATGTTTAATTTGGGACATTGTGTTGAAAAGTCCCCCCACCACATCCATCCATTCCCTAAACTTCTTTCTTGATGGGCAATGCCAACATTCTTTTATAAGAATGACAGAGTGATTTCTTTTCACATTTCTGGTCTTTTTGTTGGATCCAGAGTTACCACAGTATGTGGCAGATGACATCATCAGGCACAGGGTTGAGACTGCTGATTAGTAACATCAATGATAGGATGGAAGGCATGTAGATGAATAATATTAAAAACAACAACAACAATTCAGGCATTCATTTCAAGGCCATTTAATCAAGATGGAATTAAAACATAAATTGAAGACTGAATTTAAAGAAGTCAAAGTGAATTGCATTTGACCCTCAGCATCTACCAGTGACTTTTTATGTCTCAGACTCTAAGGGCAACTGAATGCTGCTTCCCTGGCTGACCTGCTTAGATGGATCCCACAGCCTTGCGTTCCTGCTCTGACCTGTGCCTCCAGAGTGCGTTCCATGGCTGGCCAGTGCACTGTCTTATCTCTGCCACCTCCGGGCTGTCTGGCTCTGATTTGGTTCTGACCACGTTCATCTACTCATCTTTCTGATATGGCTCCAGGGCTCCTCTCTGTCCAGCTCTCACTGCAGGCTGTGCTGAGTCATGTCTCGTCAGTGGATAGCTTGCTTGGGAGTGGGTCCCCGACTTGCACTGGCTTCTGGTAGACATGCTTCTCTCTGGCTTTTTACTGCTCACTTGCTCCACATTGGGCTTCGTCCCTAGCTGTCAACATCTGTGTGCTCCCTGGGTGCTGCACCTGCCTTCTTACCTCATTTCCTTGATGTGTCGCTGTCTCTATGTGGTGGTACCGGAAACCGAGTCCCTCCTACCCATATCACATCACAGAATGACTGGATGTGCCGTGGCACTAAATGTGCCATGAGGAGTCAGAGTCTAGTCCAGACTTTCTACTGGCTAGTTATATCAGTTTAAGTCATGTGACCTCTTGAGTCTGTTTCCTTGTCTGCAAAATGGAAATGCTTCTACTTCTACTAATAATAGTAGTAGTAATACCTACATATTTACCTAAAAAGTGATCTCTAGGACTAATGATGTTGTTGGCAATTTTGGGCTTTCATTTCCTGCCATACATCTTCCCTGTGAAGTTTTTGCCACCTGAAAAAATGGGTTTGTTTTCTTTTATTGAGTTTTGAGAGGTTTTTTTTTTTTTTTAAAGATTTATTTATTTATTTATACAAGAACTGGGGTACAGGCCAGATACTCGGGAGAGTGACAGGATTCACCAGAGGCAGAGAGGGGAACAGAACAGGCAGACTGATGAAATACACTGCTGAGGGGAGCAGCGGGGGAGACCAGGAGAGGTCTGCTGCACCATGTGGGAAACTCCCCTGCCGGCTGGGAGTGAACCCATGCTGCAGAGGCTGCATAGCTTCACAGTGTTGCCTTCAACCGCTTGTGCCACTAGGGAGACCCGAGAGTTCTTTATAGTCTACATTTTTTTTCTTCTCCAGATATATGCTTTTGAAAAATCCCTCCCGGCCTGTGCTTGTCTTTTCATTCCCTTAGTATCTTCAGAAGAGCAGAAGATTTCAGTTTTGAAATTCAATATATTACTTTATAACTTTTCCTTTTGTTTTCTAAGGAATCTTTGGATCTACAAGTTTGTAAATATGATTTGCAATTGTGTTTTTTCTAGATGTGTTAAAATTTTTGTTTTTATATTTAAGACTATAATTATATTTATCTATCTATCATCTATCTATCTCTCTATCTCTCTATCTCTCTATCTATCTATCTATCTATCTATCTATCTACCTATCTATTATCTACCTATACCTATACTGTCTGAGTCAGAACTGAAGTTCATCATTAGTCATAAAGAAAATAACCACAATGAGATATCACTATGTATTTATAGGATAGCATAAATTAAAAAGACTGGCCTTACCAATGGTTCATAATGATCTGGTATTTGGAGCTTCATGTAAATGTAAATGGAAATGTAAAATGTTACAGTTATTTTGGTCAACGGCTTGATAGTTTTTGAAAAGTTAAACACAAGCTTATATTAATATAAGTATTTACCCCAAAGAACTGAGATCATAGATCCCTATGAGAACTTGCACGTGAATGTGTATAGCTACCCTTTTTATAAAAGTCACAAATGTCCAGTCATGAAATGAATAAAGAAATTGGCATCTCTATAAGATGGCCTATTAGGCAGCAACAACATAGATGAATCCCAACATAATCATGGTGAATGAAAAGAGACAGATACTGCATAAGTTCATCACATAAAATTCTAGAAAATGCAAGCTAATCAATAGTAACAGAAAGTGGACCAATGGTTGCCTGGACATGAGGATGGGGGCAAGTGACTATAAAGGGTCATGAGGAAAGTGTGTGGGGATAATGGGTATGTTCCCACCTTGATGGTGGTGATGGTTCCGCTCAGTTCACATGTATCAAAATTGATCAAGTTTTTACTTAGCCATGTGCCAATTATTGTTTATCACCTCTACCTCACCAATGTTACTAGATGGGGGAAATATTGGAATATATTTAATTCACCAATGTAAAAAGAAAAAAGGATTACAAGTCCCCAGTGAGGTAACACCCAGGAAACTGCGCTCATACCTAATCTGCTTGAAAAATGTGTACTGTCATCTGTACCACATAGAAAACTTCCTGTATGAGAACTAGACTAATTTGGGGCCTCAGATTGTAGTTTTCCCAACTCCACCCAGTGGAAAATGTCAAATTGTGACTATTGCATCATCACTGAACAGGGCCTGATGACCCGCTGGGACATTCAGACACTTAGAGGGTCTCTTTCAGGGCTTGACCACATCCCAGTCCCTCCATCCCCAATTCACTCGCATCAGACAATGAAACTGTGGCTCAAAGCCCAGGGATTTGCCTGTATTTGCAATAAAAGTCTCCACCGGCAGCATAGCAGAATTTGCTGCGAAGGTTTTGGGCAATACTGATGCCTGACTCTGAACCTGGAAATTCTGATTCAATTTATCTATGTTTTTAAGTTCTCTAGGTGGTTCTAAAGTGTAATTAGGGTTCAGTAGCACTCCACTGGGGTGGAGTCTGACCTTTTCCATCTCCTGCCTGGACTCTATGGATGTGATGTCTCTCTACTCACTCTGTGCATTCCTAATGCTGGTCCATGTGAGCTAGATAGGGTTCAGGCAGTGGTGACGAGGACCATGGCCATGACAGCAGCAAGTCTAACAGGTGTTCAAATTATGCTGGCCTTGTTTCCAAAGAGTTCCCATGAATCTCAAAACCTGAGAAATAGGTAAGAGCACGACATTATTTATAAGCTTTCCCTTTTTCCTAGCTAATTATAAGTGCAATAAATGGTCATTTAAAAATATTTTAAAGAACAAATATGGAAAATGTTGAAAAGCAAAACATCATCCATAATCCAATCTCTCAGAGAAAACCATGATTAACATTTGTTTTCTTTTAATGTAGACAGAGTATAGGTAATTCATTATTTTAGCAAAATTGAGCACAAAACCGCATCAGTATTTGGAAATCTGCTCTTTTCTCTTAATACGTTGTAGTTATTTCTGAGAATAATACTTTTTAATGACTGTTTTCTATTATGTTGCATGGAAAGACTGTGATTTATTTAACGAAATCCCTATTGTTTGACAGCTTGTTTCCAAGTTTTCTGTATTAAAAATAACTATATCCTTATGCAGAGTAACTAGAACTCTCATGTACTTCTAGTGGGGTTTATAAATTTGTGTTAACTACTTTGGAAAATGTTTGATGTTATCTACTAGTGTTGAGTATGTGCATTCTGTGACTTAACAAACTCCTTTCCCAGGAATAAATGCATGAAAATGTGTGCATATGTTCAACTAGTTACAACCCTAAGTGCAGATAACCCAAATGTCCACCAATAACAGAAAGCATAAATTAGCTGTGGTAATTCGTGCAATGTGTATCAATGATGATTAACTAATTACAATGATACTCAACAAGATGGTGACTCTTGCAAACATAATATTGAATGAGAAAAGCAGGACAAACGGAAAGCAGGCACAGTTAGTTTATCCTGTTAGGAATTAGGCTAGTGGCTATCCCAGGGAAAGGCAAAAGGAGGCTCTGGGTTTGCTTCTCGGTTTGGTTGATGATGAAACTGGATATGCTCTTTGTGAAAATCTTTGATCTGTATTTTCTTCTGAATGTTTATTTCAATAAAATTGACAAAAATTTCACTATATTCTATGTCTAAACTCTTCAGGAGCCTCCTGTTACCTCTTTCTTTTGACTGGGGAAAATGTGGCTTTGAGAGAAGTGTTGTGGTTATATTGTTTCCCCTTAAATTTCTATATTGAAACACTAATTGATCCCTAATACCTCAGAACATGACTGTTTGGAGATAGGGCCTTTAAAGAGATGGTTAAGTTAAAATGGGGTTGTTAGGCTGACTGGTGTTCTTACAAGAAGAGATTAGGGCCTAGACAGAAACACACAGACAGAAGGACACCCATGTGGGAGATCAGTGAAAACATGGCCAAGGAGAGAGGCCTCAGGAGAAACAAAACTGGATGATGCATTATTTGATCTTGAACTCTAGCTTCCAGAATTGTGAGAAAATTAATTTTTGTTTTAAGACATCCAGGCTGTTATACTTTGTTATGGCAGCCCTAGAAAACTGATAGTGAAGTGATTTTGTTAGTATACAACCAAGGGGCACCCAAGGACCCCAACACTTACATGCTCTAAAGAGAGCCGGCCATGCATGTGCACAAAGACAAAGCAGAGTCTTAATGTGATGGATATTTAATATAATTAGTGTATATAGAGAAATATAATTAGTGTATATAATATATATAGAGAGAGAAGAGAAGAAAATGATGTTCCTAAAAATTTTCCAGCAATAATCCCAAAATGGTGCATCCCCCTCATGGGTGAATGCTTAGCCAGACAGGACCAGCTGGAAGGAGGATTGCCAAGGCCCGGACATTTGCCACAAATCTAAGGCACCTTCTGGTGGGTAGACAGTGCAGGGACTGTCTCTAGACAGTCTTTAGAGAGAACAGCCACTGCTCTCAAGAGGAAGGGTCCTCCACAGTTCACTCTCTAAAAACAAGCCAAAGCATTTTATATCAGGCCACTTGACAAAGTGGGATTACCGTCACATTCAGAGAAGGCTTGCTGGGAGAAAGTGATTAGTCCCCCAAACGCTGAACATTTTGGTGGGCAGCACAGCACTGTTTATTAATCATAATTGGCCAATAGAAGTCACCTCAGTCCTCTGAAGCATTCTAGAAAAAGCTGAGTGATAGTGATGCTATTTTCTGTCCCTTTTGCTACTCCCATTCTCTCAGATCTGGCCTTCTGGGACTGAAACCATTTGTTTTATGTTTATCTGTTCTTGGTAATTTTATATTGTCCACATGTTAAAGACTTATATTGGGACTTCCTCGGCATGTCAAAATGTCTGTTTTAACTCTTAGGGAGGAGAGAGAAGGAAAAAATTAACTTATTTGATTTTTTTTTGTTCTAAGTACAATTAAATAAAATGTGTATCAATATAACTGTATTCTGGAATTTTCCTAATAAGTATGTGTAATACAGGAATGTGAAAGAGATTTGGGGTATGAGTTTAGGCAGGCACCCATCCCATATGGGCTTAACTTACCCCATTTTGAAGCGTGTTTATAATTCCCTTTCAGTTCAGCAAATATTAATTGAGAACCTACTTGTTGGATGTTAAATGACAAAGAGTGCAAGAGGGGGCCCCTTCTGTCAAAAAACTCAGGAGTTTGTTGTGTAAAGAAGGAGCTCTGCCTTTGAGTCCCACAGCCTACCTACTTTCTTTAAGAGTTTTCGGACTGTGGCACAGAAAGGAGGGGACTGGTGGGACCCAGCTGACAGGTCTTTAGGGTTCAGAGGGAGGCAAGGGAGGTGATTGCTGCACAGAAAGGAAACCCCACAATCTTTGTTAGCATTCAGCCAATGAATGGATGAATGCATATTCCTCATTAAATGAGGAAAATCCTGGAGTCTTGGGGAAGGTCCATAAAGATAAGAGGGAACAAGGCCGATGCTCACACAGGGCCAGGAATAGTGCCGGTTCACACCAGTCAGAAAGGGAAAACTCACAACACAGGGGTACTAGTACTCAGAAAAGTTGTCATCAGCAGTGGGATAATTAGCTGTGGATCAAACACCATTCTGGTCTAACAGATCTTAAAAATAAGACCCCAAAATATCAAACTTTCCCCAATTAACATAGCTATGGACCAGAACAAAATATAAGAATGTTCCTAAGCTTCATAGTGTCTGGAATCCAGTAAAAAATTACCATACGTAGAAAGAAGCGGTAAAGTACAAGCAAAATGAAGATACACGCCAATCTTGAAAAGGACACATTTAGTCCACAGATGTTAAAATTGGCAGATAAGAACTTTAAAATAGTTATTAAATTGTGTGCTTCTTTTCTTAAAGGTAACTAGAGACACGGGAATATAAAACACACGCATCAAAGTTTTAGAGATGAGAATTACAATGTCTGAATTGAAAACTACACTGGGTAGTGTTAACACTAGCTCATGCATGCAGCATGCAACCTGCATGCAAGTGTCAATTAGCAAAAATCCAAAGTGAAATATAGAGGGAAATAGATGGGGTGGCCTGGGGAGGGGAGAGAGGAAAGAGCGCCAGAGAACTGTGGAACAACTGTAAGCAATCAATTTGAACTGTATTCAGAATCCTCCAAAGTGAAAGGGAGCAGAAACGAATGTAAAGAAATAATTGCTCAAGGTATGCCAAACTTGATAAAAACTATAAACTCATAGATCCAAAAAGTCCTATGAACCACAACACAAGATACATGATGAAAACAACATCTAGTCAACATTACTCAATTCAGTGTTAAAGAGCTTTGAAAACAGAATTATAAACAATTTAGTATGGAGTTTATTTCTTATATAATTAAAATACATGGCAGCAAATTAAACCCAACATAAGCAAAGGAAAGAAAATAATAGAGATCAGAAATCAATGAGGTAGAACTCAGAAAAACAATAGGGAAAAACAATGAAATCAAAAGCTGCTGCTTTGAGACAATAGGATGGATAACACATAGTGGGGAAAAAAAACAAGAAACAATGACCAATACCAAGGACGAGAAAGGTGGCATCACTGAAGTTGTATGGATACTAAAAGGATAACTAAGGAACATTATGAACAACTTTTGACAGATCAGTTTGACAAATTGATTGAAATGAGAAAACCCCTCAAAAGGCAAAAGCTTGAAAATGTACTTAAGAAGAAATAGATAACCTTAATAGTCATATGTCTACTAAAAATAGTGAGTTTTGTAGTTTCAAAATCTTTCTGTGAAAAAAGCTCTAGATTTAGTGGTTTTTGTTGGTGGAATCTTTTAAACATTTAAAAAGAAGTTATAACAATTCTATATAAACTCTGAAAATAAATGCATATCTGCTCATCCAAATGCTGACTTTTGATTTTTTCCTGGGCCAGCTACACTCTGTTCAGATGCTCTTGTGATGCTGGGCAGTGGTGGCGGATCCAGCTCCCTGTCAAACACACTGTTATGTGGGCAACCACCCCTATGTTTCATTTTCAGTGCTAATGTAAGTGTTCTGAGCATGTTTGAGGTAGGTTACGCTACGCTGTGATGTTTAGTAGGTAAATGTACTAAACGCATTTTCTTTTTCTTTTAAGGATTTATGTATTTCTGCATAGAAGAACTGGGGTACAGGCCAGAGGTGTGGGGGGCTGAGAGGATTCACCAGAGAGAGAGTGGGGAACAGAACAGGCAGACTGACTGAAATACACTGCTGAAGGGAGCAGCGGGCAAGACAGGAGAGGTCTGCTGCACCATGTGGGTTGCTCTGTGGCTGGCCGGGAATCGAACTCTTGCTGCAGAGGTTGCGGATTACTTCTTAGTGCGGTGCTTAACCCCTTGTGCCACCAGGGAGGCCCATAAATGTATTTTCTACTTAGAATATTTTCACCTTATGAAGGGTTTATTGGGATTATACCCCATGGTAAGTCGAGGAAGATCCATACTATGCGGCAAACACTACTAGGCACTGATTGGTATTATTTCATTCATATAATGAATCTGATAAAAAGTATTATTCTCATGTTACAGGCTAACAGGAGTTATGCAACTCACCTCAGTCCACAGTTGCTTAATGTTGATGCTTAGATTTGTCTGATCACCAGTTTTGGTTTCAGTTTGTATTTTCCACTGTATCTTCAGTTTCCATAAAAGCAAACTGATTTTGCTAGGTTGCAGAGAATGACACAGGTATGTCTCCAGAACTTGAAGTGTGTGAGCCCAGAAAAATTATCTCCCTTTATGAAAGAGCAGATGCTGGAAATCTTTGATATTCTTGAAATCAAAACATTCCAAATGTTTGGTGGGTGACGTTTGTCTAAACGAGTATACCTAAAATGTGTTCTCTACGAGTGTTTCTTTGCAAAAAGATGTGATGATGATCTTTGAAACAAAAGAGATTTATGAACAAACTTGCTGCTGGTGGTTCCAGTAGGGTTCAGTTTCACACGGGAAGGAAGGGATGGTGGGGAAAGACAAGTCATAATACCACAGAAGACTTGTGCGGCTTGCCGGGACCTCACTTCTAGCGCAGACGGTCTGATAGATACACAATCAATACTGACGGAAATCTGACCTGCTTGCAAAGTTAATTCTGACACATTCTGGGAAGGAGCTGTGAATCAAGTCTCTGTGGTTTTAACCAGAGGGGTGAACTATTCCTGTAGTGATAATAGTAGATTCCCCTAAAATAGTACCTTTGACTATAAAATTTTCATTGTCCTAGACTGTATAAGCTAATGCATGAATACATAAATAAAATCCTTTTTTCTCCTTCTTGGTTTTATTATCTTGTAGTATATGAAGTGAAAGAGTTTTAAAGGGCCCTTACTAGCTTTTACAAACACTATTATTAGGCTTTCAAAAATACCCTACAGTAGAAATCCTTATCCAGATTCAGTGATTAGCCGGATTTCACACTATTTCCTCAATGAGTATCTTTATTCTCCATTGGTCAATGTCTTCACCTCTACCTTCTTGAAAGATCTTTTCCAGTGAAGAGTCATTTTATTTTTTATATCTGTAGTCTTAATTTTAGTTTTGTGTAGAAGAACTGGGGTGTAGGCCAGAGGTATGGGGGCTGGTGGCTAGAGGATTTACCAGAGACAGAGTGGGGAGAAGAACAGGCGGATTTACTGAAATACACAGTGGGCGAGATAGGAGAGGTCTGTGCCATATATGGGTTAGCTCCCTGACCGGGGATTGAACTCAGGCTGTAGTGGTGATAGAGCTGAGAGTTAACTCCTAGGCCACCAGGGAAGCCGAAAAGGCATTTCAGAACTATTGTTAGGTCCCTAATGGTTAAGATAAGTTCAATACTCTATCAGGTATTTAAAGCTTCATTCGATCTGAATCCAGCCTCCTATGTGGCTTTTTCCCCCCAGTATGCTCCATCATGAATTCTGGGTTACAGACAAATTTAATTAGTCATAACCCCTGAATACATACTGAAATTTCCACCCCTGCTTGTGCTATTCTTTCTGCCCGCAAAGCATTCCTTCACTCTAATTCTGCTGAAGAAAGTCCTCCCCCGGACAGGCCCTGGATATCTGTTCCTCTCATAGCTGAGTATTTCCCAGCCTTCCTGAAGCTCCATGTCATTAATTAGCACCGCGTCCAGGCCTTGCTTACAGAGGCACTCACTCTTCCTCTGTCTGCAAAAAGTGTTCCGAGATCAAGACAGCCGTGCACGGAAAGCGACATTGGAGACGACAGCACTTTCATCTGTTTTGTCCCTGACAGACTGAGCCCTTAAAGACTGAATTTTTCATTTGTTAGAAAAAAATTACTGCTAGGTCAAGCCACTCACATGTGTGATTCATTTCTTAGCGTAACCTTAGTAAATATATCTTTTAATTATGATAGCATGGAGCTCTTATTTGTTTGAGAGTATTGATTCCAAGCAACTTCAACCTCCACCTCACCCGCCTGCTTCAGTTGAAAGCACAACACAACGACCTGCCTTCCTGTCCGGCGGGCCCTGGAAGTGGTCCTCCTCAGGTCTCAGGCAGTCAGTCCCCTCTCCCTGGAACCCACCTTTCTCTAGCTGCCTCCCAGAGTCTAACCTCTAACCCGCCCTGGTTTCAGATTTTTCTCTGAATTGCTTGTTCCTCCTTGAAACTTTCCCTTTTGACTGTATCAGGCAGGAACTGCCCAAGTTCGATTCCGAGATCCAGTTATCATCCCCAAATGTCAGTGACTCCCCATGGCAAAGATTTCTTTCCCACTTGTGCGCTGGCTGTGGGTCTGCTCTGTATCTTTGAGGCCCAGGCCAACGTGGGACCTGGTCACGAGAATCACGAGGAAGCACCTACTGGCCCTGAACGCATCTACCCGGAGCGACACGGCTTACTTCTGCTCGCTGCCATTGTCCAAAATGAGCCTCGCCCACATTTTGTGAGGTGTAATCCTTGCAGGGAGCGCATGGCAACCACACGATCAGCACCACACTGTTCTCGTGGTGGTTCTGCTCCTTCCCTGTCTCTTTGGCAGTTTCCTCTCCCTGAATTCAGATTTACACCTCAGATACAGCCCACGTGTTCACGTGCTTGACCTGCTTAGGGTTTTCTAATATTTAAATTGGTTTCTGTTGTTTACAAGTGGGAGGGTTTCACTCCCAAATCCACACGTATTACTTCTCTCGAATTTGAAGACCTGGCAGGTGTCGGCTGGCACGGACCTGTGGTGGCCGTGGCTGTGCTGGGGCAGAGCTGACCGTCTTTTCCAGTGGACGCAGTGCTATCGCTGGACACCTTCTTCTTCACCTTTAAGATTCACATCACTGCCAGCCCTGCAGGCACCCTGTTTGTTTGGCCTTCCTTAAATGTCGATGGCCCTGCAGCTCCTTCCTTGACCTCTGTTCTGTTCACTGTGCTCTCTGTGAAGGATCCTCTTATTTCCAGCAGCATCAGTTTCCTTGCTAATCCTCGTCATCTTCTCTTTACATGGCTGATGTGTTACTTTAGGTCCTCAGCACCTTTTGCATGGATAATATTTATCCTAAGTGCTCTCCCAGTCCTAGTCTTGCAGGAACTCTGATTTATTCCCAAACAATTGGTGCTATGATCTATTATGAAGCCCACGTCTGGTTACGCAACCACCTCCTACTGCCCTGGCACGTACTTCTCCAGTGACACATGCTGCTGCGGGAGTCAGCCCCATCCCCTTTATGTGGCTCTCCTGGTAGCCCTGCTGTCCCCTTCTTGTCCCCCTTATTGCTTCTACTCTTCTGTGCTATACTTTGGTCACAAGTGAATGACTTTTGTGGGCTGTATTCTCCTTTATGAGGTCTGTGTATGTGCCACCTTTTATTCAGTGTGGGTAGCACCTCTTCCTCCTGAAAGCCTTCCTTGACTGCTCGCCACCCTCACCCAGACAAGGCTAGGTATACTGTATGATGCTTCAGAATCATCTTTACCACTTAATATACTTATTATCGCTTTTTAATTTCTCTGCTTTTCTAGGGCCTGATCTGTGCCTTGTCCCCACCCTATTTATATGTTGAGGTCCCAACCTCCCAAATTTTATCACTCAGGGGTTAGCTGCATTTGGAAGTAAGAAATTCAAAGTAGTGATTAAGTTAAGACGAAGCTGTTAGAATGGGGCCCCAATCCAACCTGTCTGGTGTCCTTACAGGAGGAGATAGCAGGGATGTATATACAGAGACCAGACCTCCCAGTGCCCTCTGCCTGCCCAGGATAGAGAGTAGTGAAATGACCCAATGACATCTTGATGTTGAACTTCCAGAATTTAGAATTGTGAGGAAATAAATTTCTTTTATTTAAGCTCACCAGCGTGTGATACTTTGTTACGGCAGCACTAGTGAGCTGGATAACAATTTCAGGGTAAGTTCATGTCTTGTTTTTCTTGGCGCCTTTATCTTGTACTCTGCATAGGAGAAGCAAAATGAACGTTTAGGAATCAGTTGACTGATAAATCAATAACATTGATTGATAAATGGATTGATACTGATAAAGAAAATCAGGTTTGAGAGTTTGATATGGTAAATTAAATTCTAGCCAACTTTAAGCAAGGAGTTGCAAATCACAGAAGTGTAGAAAAAAATTGTTGGTTTGTGAATAAGAAGGTCATATCATAATAGTGTTTTGTATTTATAGAAACTTTTCTCTAAGATACAGAAAAGGTTCTGGATTCTATTAATATGGCACTTTGGGAGCAACAGTGACAAACTCTTGTAATTAGATCTTCCAGGGGAACTGTGAGGGGACAAGCAGTTTGCTTGGGACCTTGGGAGCCACTCCCACCAGCACCTGGGAGAGGCCCCAGCGCACGCCTGCCTGGCAGAGTGCCGAGTCCTGAGGCCAGTCCTTGGGGACTATCCTCACAAGGCTCCAGTGACATGACTCAGCCACTCTTGCTCTAGAATGACAATTGCCTTTGGAATGCACCTTCAGGAATGGCAGTGGAGGTGGTGGGGGGAGGTGCGGGAGAATGGCAGATTCAAGGGGAAAGGGAAGATCACTCCATCAGAGTTGTATATGACAAGTTTCTGGGCAAAAAGTGAATGCCAGGTCAGGTCAATCATATGTCCAGATGTTTTCTATCCACAAACACAATATCTGGAAACATCTGGATGATGAGTGGAAAGGCTTGTTTTTTCCATATGTGTGGCACATTTGGGCAAACCCCAGGTGGAAATGGGCTTGGTCAGAAGGAAGAAAATTAACCGTTGCCACATAACCTATTGAGTTGTAATGGGTTGGAAAAGACTTGATTTGGTTGGGGTTGTGGTTGATCAGGCACCTGCACACACAAATATACACGCACACAGAGGACTGGTTGTGTGACTCCAAATATACCACATACTTCTAGACAGAAGGCTTTCCTTGGGCCTGAAGAATGCCAGGCAGCAGCCTAATAGACCCCTAGAGTACAAGTTCAGAAAGGTTGGAATGATGGGAGAGAAGAAGCTGAAGTCAACAGAACTGGGCCCTGGGGGCGGGGGGCTTTGTGTCTCCTGGTGAAGAGGATGGACCATGAAAGGTTGACTATATTAGGTTAGTGCTGAGTGCATAGAGCAGGATGTAGAGATTTGGGAGTCACTCCCACACAGACATCAGTCAAGGATGAGAGTTAGTAAATTCCTTCCCAGCAAGACTCCAGATGAGAAGAACTCTGGGCAGAATCCTGAGAAACCCCAAATTTTAGGGGATGTGCTGAGTTGCAAGGGTGCCTCAGACCAACTGGGATGGGCAGTAAGAGACCTGGAGGGAGAACCAGGAGATGGGGAGTAAGGTCCCTAAGGGAAGGACAGGTTTGAAGAGTAGGGTCATCATGAACAGTGTAAAAGGGGTGTTGAGATCAAATAAAATAAAGGAACCAAGTTGGTACTTAGCAATTTGGGGATGGTTAGTAATCTTGGTGAGGTCAGAGGCTTCTTGATAATTCTGGGGTGTGTGTGTGTGTATGTGTGTGTGTGTGTGTGTAGCAGTAGATAGTAAGAGGTGAGAAAAAGTATTGCAAATTTTTAAAAGAACTTTGACATGGTGGGAGGAAAGGGATTAGAACTAGAGAACTTAGATGTGGAAGTGCATTTTAAGATGGAAGGGACAAGAGCATCTTAAAATATTACTGCATGCCTTAGAGAAGTATTTCAACATTAACGGGGTGGATTCTGGTGTTTCAGGCATGGAAGGCACGCCCCATGTTACTGCAAACCCAGAATTCATTTTGATATTGTGTATGGAAATCGACTGGTGTTCTTGGGCCAGCCATGTGCCCATGTGGATTTAGTCCTGTCTCTTTCATATCCTGCCTGTGTGACCTTTTACCAATCTCATTAAGCTCTCTGAGCCTCAATTTCTTCATCTGTAACAATAGGAGCTGCCTCATGGCTATTTGAAAGATCAAATTCAGTAAAGTACATAATGTGCTGACTAGCACAATGCCTGGGAAGTGCTCGTGAATGTGCAGTTATCCTGTCCTTATGCCTTGGAGGAGGGTTGCTAGTCAGTAGCCTGGCCATACAAGGGAAGGTGGCAGGAGCCTCCTCCAGTGTCTGCCTCTGCCTTGACTGAGGACTTAAATCATGAATTATTTTCTGCAGCCTTCAGAGCTTTTTCCCAGCACCAGAAGCCAAGTGCAGCCTTCATTGATCTCTGATGATCTCCAGATTGTCAGGGAGCCTCCCACAGGGAGGCAGCTGGGTACACACCTACAGGAAGCTCAGCTTTGCTGGGTGGGTGATACCTCAGGAAAACCACAGCTTCTTGCACCTGCACTGGGAAACCCCCACCTCCTTTTTTTTCCTGCAGACAAGAATGTTGTTAAAAGTTATGTGAACTGATCTGGAACATTACCATGATGTATAATGTGATGTAACAAAAAGAGGGTATCCAGAGGGAGGGTGTGGAGATTCCTCACTTTTCAAACAAAATTCTATGCTTCCTCTCTCTTTTGCTTCCTGTCCCTTATTTCCGTCTAGTTGACAGTGGCTGCTTTTTTCTCTCCCATCAGAGAGCCAAGGGACTTAGTCCCATTGGTGTCAGACGGGGAACCAGGGATGGAGTTGGGGTCTGGAGAGATAGTTCAGTGCCAGAGAGGAAAGCCCAGCTCAAGGCCACACCCTGAGTAACTGAGTGGTTGGTCTAGAACTCAAAGCTCAGAACTCCTCACTCTGGATGAGAGCTCTTTTTTTTTTCCCCAAGGATTTATTTATTTATGCATACAAGAACAGGCCAGAGGTGTGGGGAAGTGAGAGGATTCACCAGAGACAGAGTGGGGAACACAACAGGCAGACTGACGAAATACACTGCTGACTGGAGCAGTGGGTGTGACAGGAGAGGTCTGCTGTGCCATGTGGGTAGCTCCCTGACTGGGATTGAACTCATGCTGCAGTGGCTGCGGATAGCTTCATAGGTTGCGTCTTAACCACTTGTGCCACCAGGGAGGCCCTGGGTGAGTGCTCTTTTCAAAACTTTTCCCCATAAATACTGAGGATTTTAGTAACCCATTCATCTATCTTCCTTCACCTCTCTGACTGTTGCTGATTTATTAATATTTATCCAAAATGCTTTGCATACTTCCTGTGAGTCAACTCCTTGCTAGACACTGGGGACATGTCAGCAAAACAGAAATAAATCCCTGCTTTTTCAGGCACGGATGATAGTCCAGCGAGAGAAGACCGATAATAAACATAATAAAAAAAATGATAACTGTATCTTCCATAGTGTCTCTGTGGTGATATTATCTCCATAGAATGCTTCTTGAGTTTTTAAAACCCGACTTCATAGAATATATGTGTTTCTCAAGATAATGATTTTTGGTCAATGATTATATAGAAAAACATGTATTTTTATGATCTCCAGACCCCATGCAACATTTAAACAAAATGATTTGCAGAAATAGAGTTGAGTTTTGAATTCTAAATGTAATTCAAAGAAAGATTTTTCGGAAAGGTACATGGAGCACCAACTTGGGGTGTCTGGACATGGTGGCTGGAATGGCTCAGAGAAGGGACACAGGAGATCAGAACTTCTTGTTAAAAATATTCATTTTTTGGTGACATTCATTTTTTGCTTCAAGCAGTGCTTGAAGCATTTTACATCCTAATATACCAGTTTATTAGAGGTGGATATACAGGTGTTTTATTGCATGTTGGTAACATTTTAGGGATGTTGGTCTGAAGTTTGGGTTATACATTGGAACTTTATCCAAATAAAGTCATAGAAAATAGGTTCCTGGTTAGCATTATTGGGCAGAAGGCTGATTTTGAGGGTCTAATGTTTAAATTCATCATTGATCATTGAGAGAGTGGCATTTGTTTTCATAGCAACGTCTGACTGGGGTGCTAGCTGCAATCTCAGCGTCCCTGTGGGTGACACATCCTTGTACAGGGTGTTAACATAGAAAATGATCCTTCAGTTAGATCTCTGCGAGGGTGCTCTGTGATGCTATGGCCTCCACTAGGAAACGCAGCTAGGAGACCATGGCCGTGGTGCTAGCAAAATAACTTCAACAGGAAAAGCAGCCTAATCCTTTTGTCAAGTTCCATGAAGGTCTTTTGCCAGAAGAGGTGGCCCAATTCCATTTTTCATTTTTTTTTTTGAATGGTAGTTAGGAATGGTAGGAAGTCTCCCACAGGATTTCCTTTGGTCATTGTTGTTTTTATGCTTAGGGAAAAAATGTGGAGGGGGAGGGACGAGAATCTCCCTCCTTTTGTGAATTCTGTGATTCAGAGTTAAAAGGCCAGTGACAGGATCTGGGTCACAGACTTGATTTCCTTCTTGTGTGAGTCCTGCTGCTTCCCAAGCCTGTCCCTTTAAATGTTGGAATGAGAGCCCCATTTTCTGTGCTATTTTAATAGTTGGTCACATGGGTGAAAAGTGTTTTCCTTGTGGTTAGAATCTGCACTAAGGGAAGTACCATATATTGGAATTACCAAATCTTAATTACCAACTTTGTAAAGAGTTGAAAGGTCACTTTGTGCCATCCCCTTCTCAAAGCAGACCCTCCTTCCATTGCCACAGGTAACCACTTTGACTGGGTGTGTTCTGTCTTGTCTGATTAAGTGGGATGTATCTAGACATCAACAGGATGTCTGGAAGGAGCTTTACTTTAAGGCATAAGCTCATGGGATTTTGGAGGCTGACAAGGGCAAAACTTTCAGGGTGGACCAGGAGGCTGAAGATCCAGGGATATGGTCTGAAGATTGTGTCTCCCTCACCAACCCCTGACACCTCCTTCACCTGCCTGAATTCATATGTTGGGAGGTGATAAGGTCTTGAGGGTGGAATTCTCATGAATGAGATTAATGCCCTTATTAAAGAGTCCAAGAGTGCTCCTTTGCCCCTTCTGCCTTGTGAGGATACAATAAGAAAGTTCCCTGCCCAGCCGCATTGGCACCTTGATCTTGGACTTCTAGCCTCCAGAACTATGAGAAATATATTTTCATTATTTATAGCTGCCCAGCCTGTGGCATTTTGTTAAAGCAGTGCGAATGGACTAAGATACCCAGAAAGAGTTGAGGCTGCAGTTCAAATGTGAAATCTGTCCTCTGGGAGGAACCCCTCTTGCTCAGGGGAGTGTAGATTTTTCTTCTATTCAGGTCTTCAACTGATTGGCTGTGGCTCATCCACTTTATGGAGGATAATCTGCTTGACTCAAAAACTGCTACCACAAGTTTGTATCTCATCCAAAAACACCCTCACAGAAACATCCAGAGAATGTTTGATTAATTATCTGGGTACTGTAAACTAGTTTAGTTGATACGTAAAATTCACGATTACAGTGAATACAACATCTGGAATACAATATGCATTTGTGAGTGTTGAACAATGAGGATACACCACACACACACACACACACACACACTCACACACACAAGGCAGTGTAATATAAAGACATGTGGCACACAGACCTACACTGCTGAATCACACAGCTTTGCCATTGACTTGCTGTTTCTCTGTGGACAAGCTACTTAACCTCTCTGTTTGGTTATATCTGTAAAATAGGGAAATAACAGAACTCATAGGCAATGAGAATTAAATGAGATAGTAGGTGTGAAGAGCTTACAAAATGACTTACCAAGTAAGACTTAGAAGTGTCAGTTACCATGATCATTAGGTCAACATCATCATCATCATCATGTATACAACACATGTCCATTGTTGACACACATACATGACACATATTTATTTGTAAGCAAGGGGAATCTGTACTTCTGGCAAATAAATACACAGTGGGAACCTGTTTTTTCCTTCACAGTGGGAATTTTATACCCAGATTCCACTAGTGTGCGATTGTAGAGTCATTATGGATACTCCTTCATAATAAGATGTGTGCTTTTGGTGCTTCATTAATGAAACTCCACTGGATAGGATCCAGGTCATATCTGGTTGAAATTAAATTAATTTTTTTTTTTTTTTTTAGTAAACAGTGTTACTGCAAGATGCTAGAATGTCATTGGAGTAAACTCAGGATTTTGGCTTTGCAAGGATCACCTGCAGCCAGGCAGCCTTTCTGCTGGGGAGGGGGATATAGGAGGTCTCTCCCTTGCTTGCTGCATGCAGTGAACATGTCAGGACCACCTGAGGCTCAGGTGTGCCTGTGGCTTCTGGAACAGGAGCACAGATAATGACAGCTGGTGGGCTCCTGTGCGATCCGGCTCCTTCTCTCTGATAAATGACTTCACAGATGCTGCCAACTTCATGCTCAATTAATCTCAGTTGAATTGATCATCCAGTTATAAAGAAAACCATTAGCAATAAAGCAAAACTTCCCAAAGAGCTTTTATGGGGAGGAGGAAAGGAAGTGAATTGGTTTTTTGAAGAAATTAAGATGATGAACTGTGTTTGAAAAGAACACCGAGCCAGCCTTCTCTCTACCCAGCTGACTCAGCCCTAAGGTGTGGGATAATAAAGTCATTTTTTCCCCCACTTATTCATCTTAGGAACCATTAAAGGAAATATCTTTTAAATAAGCAAGCACAGATAAGTCTCAGCATAAGCACTCTTTATTTGAAGCTTAGAAACTTAAGACACTCTCTGTCAATTCATTTAGCTCTGGGCAGATATTATTATATTCTACATGAGAAAACAAAACAAAACAAAACAAAAAAAGAGGGTAAGTAACGTGGTCAGGATCATGAGTGCCTGGGCTGGGGTCACAAGGCGGCATGCTGGCGCTCACTGTACCTGTTATGTTACCCTCCTCCTGTCAGGACCAGATCCCCTGAGCTAGGCCTCCTGATCCCCAGTCCCTTCAGCTGCTCTTTGGCTCCCTCCTGAAATCTTACATCATATCTATAATACCACATGCATATCTTCAAAAATACTTGTCAAAAACCTGACCCATGTAATATATGTTCACAAAAAAAGTAATGATAGAAAACATGGAGGACAAAATGAGAAATATTAAATATTTATATGCCCACACCTTCTATAAACTTGTTACTATTTTGGTGTATATCCTGCTAGATGCTCAAAATGTGCCAAGGTGGATCCCCCACCACCCCCTCCATGGGGATGGTGGTAGGACCTGCTGTTTCAGCACTGGACCCTGGTGGGGCATCTGAGTCGGGGGTGGGGGGGGTGGGGGGGTGAGGGGGGTGGGGGGAGAAGGGCCAGGCATCCCAAATTCACCAGAGGCCTGACAGCCTCTAGATTTTTTCTATTCACATCCTTCCCTTTCAAGCCACAATGGGCTCATATACTGCATGCTGTTTTGTAATTTGATTTTTTTCACCCAGTAATAGAATGTCTATTCAAATAAATACATGTCTATGACATTATTTTGAATTCTCAATTCTTCATGTGCTTGACAAATCTTTTCCTTTTTTGGACAATGAGGTTGTCTCCAAATTTTGAAATTAAAATAAGTCTACTATGAATATCCATGTCATGTAACCTACATGAACATTAAAACTATTTTGCTTAATTGTGTTATTGGTAAGTATTAATACAATTAATACTATAAATTCCTTTTTTAAAACAAATCATATTTCATGTCAAAATACTTACCTGTGAGTAGAAGCAAGCATTAGAATTAGTGGTAAGTTCTTTACTTTTCATTAACATGAGTCTTGATTTCATTAAAATTGTATGAATTTAACATTAAAACTGTTGTGAGCTGTGTTTTAATTTTTTAGAGGGTAGCTGATGAGATATGAATAAAACATACCCAAAGTGGTACATTCTGTTACCTTCTCTTAAGAGGCCTCCCTGTTCTGCCTGGTGCTCAAGGTCCTGGGGGGTGGGCGCTGTGCCCATGGCCTTGGTCTCTGCCTCCCTGTGCACTGGTTTAAGATTCAAGGCAATGCCTCTGCCTCTCTTTGGTAAAACCCTCATTAGCCTCTTCCTGGAATCTTCCCTCACCTTCCTCCTGGGTCTGTTTGCTCCTGGTGTGTCCCTTCTCCAAATCATGTGCATAATGCTATCAAATTCAGCTAACCTGCCAGTCTGATAGAAAAATCCTTCAGAATGGTTTCAATAAAGATGAAGAGGAAGAGATTAAAACACAACAAAAGGTTTAGCCCTAGTAGCAAGGTGTTTATCTTTACTGCTGCAGGCGGTCTGTTCTGTGCAGGTCTCAATCAGCCCCAGCCCTGCATTTGATTATCAATGCATGGGAAGAAGCTCCTGGACACTGCTAGGGGTAACTTCTTGCTTCCCAGTCCCCTTTCTAGATGGTTCGATCTAAGCTCCAGGCTGTCCAGAGGTCCCTGTGGGTGGCAGCTGTTCTACCACCTGGGGGTAGGTGCCCTTTTCTTCTCTGCTAACCTGCCCTTAGGCTGCTTGCCCTACCAGTCCAAGGACTGAGATTCTGCTCATTAAGATTTTTTTTTCAATGTATCCCCTTCATCTCTCCCAATCAAGGTTGGATAGTCTGAGCCCAGATGTACATTTCCATGTTTCTGTTAAGAAACAAATTCTTCCTCTAAAAGTGGCTTTAATTGGGGAAGCAGAAGCGGCAGGAATTTACAGCCAGATCGAGGGACAGCATGACACTTATTTTCTCCCAGAAAAGGTGCTTGTGAGGAATTTTACCCTTATTAATGTGTTGCGAACGGAGCTGAGCTTGAAAACAGATTAATTGAGCTCACAGGGTCTCTCTTAAGGATGTTGGGCTCTCGGGAGAGTGGGTGGCTTATCATAAGTTTGCATATTTTAATGGTTTTGTGCAAAAAAGTACTCATTCTCCTTCCTTCTCATCTAAGGTCACATATGCTGGTATAGCCAGAAGCTATGGACAACATCAAAATACCCCTGTGGTTTGGCCCAAGGCAGAGCTCCTACTATGTGGGAGCAACTGAATGGAAAGATGGAAACACTTATTAAGTGTCAAAGTGTTAGGGGGAAGTGATGTCCTGAGTTAATCCCATACAGGCTTTGTGGACTCCACCCCCACTCCAGACTAAAACCATCAGGACATTGGGGAAGACAAATCCCATCACCACCAAGGGGAGGGTGGCTGGGACCTGAGGGTGGAGTTGGGCAGCCAGGTTGGATATAAAAAACCAAACACGTGGGCCTAGGGCTCTCTCTCTGGCTCGCGATCGCTCGCCTCCCGGCTTCACCGCTCCTGGCTGGCGGCCAGCTCTCAGAGCGCCATTTTGGGGTTCCAGATCGGCGGATCGGGTAGGACTCATTTAAAACTTTGTCTCCCGCTTTTCTCCCAGAGCTGTATATTTCCTCATTTCCCCTTCCCTTGTAAATAAACCTTTTATTAACCTTTCACGTGTGCCTGCAGTAGAGCATTGATAAGTCCTTTTAAGCGCGCGGGTGAGGACCCACAGTCAGGCACCCCGTTTTGTATCGGGGTTGCTCTACAACAAAAGGTCTCAACCAGTGTGAAGTGAAAAATACCACTTGTGTCCTGGAGATTCAGGCCTAATGACCTGGCTCTTGAACTGGTGTTTCTTTATATAAATCTCTTTAATTTGTCTGATGCTTAAGTGTACTAAACACTGTTATTTATATAACCTCATTTTTATGTGGGACAATGGACTCAGAGAAATTGAGAGACTGGCCCAAAGTGACACTCCTCTCTGCTCAGGGTTAGACCCTGTGACTTTGGATCCAGGTCTTTCCACTCATATGCAACGTCTTTTGGTAAAAGATATTTCTGTGACACCTTTTCATTGCCTTTTTGTGACTCATTTGGATTTTATGGATTGCTAGTTAATGTGATGAAAGTAAATTTTCAGTGTGAGCCCACAAACACCATGTTATCCTCAAGCTGGTATCTTTGGGAAGGCATGGTTGTGAGCTTGGGCAGTGGGGAGGGGGTGGGCTCCACAGATGTTGAGCACAGAGGACGGATATTCAGACTTGGTTTCTTCAATGCCCGCTGTGGGGTAAAAAAGGGGAAAAGCTTCAGGCTTTTCCACCCCCACATCGCGGATGTGCACGAGGCCAAGCGGAGTGGTGTGGCGCAGAGAATGGAGGAGGGGAGGGGAGGGGAGGGGAGGGGAGGGGAGGGGAGGGGAGGGGAGGGGAGGGGAGGGGAGGGGAGGGGAGGGGAGGGAGGTGTGCGGTGAGAGTGGTAGAGTGCGACAGAGTGCGGTGACAGAGAGCAGGAAGACACCAACACAGCTGCTAGAACCGGTAATGAACCTATCCAGCATGGCACGGTTGCGCTACACCCCCTCTCAAATGCACTGTGGGGCTGCTGCATGCCCGTCGAGTGAGTCGTTCTCCACCCCAAAGAGCTTGGGTCGGTCTCAATTCAGAAGAATTTGGGAAGGTCCAGAAAGGGAGGACTGAGCAGAACGGTCTTTCCTGCACACCCTGTGTCTGTACTCTCTTCCTTCTGCTCTCAGACCACTTCTTTCAGGACAAAGCAGCAACACTTTTACGGTATTACTTGATATACAGATGTTGCAATTAACTGGGAATACATTTTACCTTTCTCTATGTCAATGTCTTATTTTTCTTTCTCTCTCTCTTTTTTTTTTAAAGATTTATTTATTTATGCATTCAAGAGCTGGGGTGTAGGACAGAATTGTGGGGGTGAGAGGATTCACCAGATACACAGTGGGGAGCAGAACAAGCAGATTTACTGAAATGCACTGCAGAGGGGAGCAGCGGGTGAAACAGGAATGGTCTGCTGTGCCATGTGGGTCACCTCCCTGCCTGGGGATCCAACTCGTGCTGCAGAGGCTGCCGAGAGTTTCATAATGCTGAAACTTAACCCCTTGCACCACCAGGGAATCCCTAATGTCTTATTTTTCTTTTAGACTGGTATAGAAAGACAAAAAAGAAAAAAGTGACAATGAGAAACATTTAGGGAACAGACCCTAATGAGGTCTTGATTATTGTTCTAAATGCTAGTTGGCAAAAGTGTTGACAGTTTTAGAGATGAGCAAGAATAAAGAAAATTGGCAGCTCTCCTGCCCGCCTGGGACTGTGCAGGTGTTTCTTTTCACAAACCAGTTCCTTTCAGGGGCAGCTCTTTCTGCCCAATTGTGTCTATGCAAGCATCCTTTACTTCCCCCTTTTTTGGTAATAAACCTGCCCTTTGTGGAGTAAAAAAAAAAAGAGAGTAAAGAAAATCAAGACTTTTGAATGCTGTGTCTGACCTGAGGACAAGGCTAAGTAGGGAAAGATTTGCTCAGCAATATCTTCCCAATCACCAGGCCCCCATATGTTTCTTCCTTCCTAAAAATTCCCCTCAAAGACTTTCATAAAACCTCACATACTCAGGGACATTCATGGGAAAGTAAAGGGACTGGAGAAAGGAGTTGAGTGTAGTGGAAGATGGGAAGACTTAAGGCAAATGCCTTGATTAACTTGTCATTTTATTATTTCCCCCCCTAGTTTCAGATATTGATTAATCAGTATAAACCCCAACATAATATACCAACGTGATTTTGTGCACTTAAAGGGGAAGTATTTCCTGGTTAAGTGAAAAATTGTGTGGATGGCCTCTGGAATGCCTTCATTTTAAGCAGCTTTATAGTCAAATCTTTCACTTAGAAGTCTGGCCATCCTTTCTTCAGTTTGCTGTCATCTACATTCATTGAGTAGAACTCGTATTGCTTGTCGGGACCCAGTTTGTTCCAGGGTCCTGGTTATTCTTTCTGTCCCAACTGACATCTGGATTTAACAAAGCCAGATGTGTGGCCTACAGTGCTGCTTCAGTCCTCCCAACCCCAATAAATACAAAGAGGGGGATCGGCTAGCGTGCTGCTTGGCCTGATTTAGCATCTGGCGGAACCCAGTTGTGGGAGAGGCCTTGGGCTGGGAAGGAAAGGTGAACAAATCTCAAACCTAGGACTAAGTCTCTGAATGTGTCCTTTTAAACAGAGGTCTCTAACCTTTCTCCATATCACACCTTCTTGTTGTCTTTTCTTCCCCCTGCATGACAAGGGCCTGAATATGATGTTAAGCATAATAGAGCAAAATTTTCCCTTCCCCACTCCACCATTGAATGAATTAGCTTAGTGTGCCTTTTGGAGCAGAAATAAACTTGATGTGCCTTGCTAAAAATCTAAACCATAAATCTGCCTACTATACCAGCTATCAATAATAAGAATCCTCTTCCTTTCCACTTGATGACACTTTAAAGGAGCTGGTGAAATGTCATCTTTTAACACATGATACATGTGATAATGGCATTCCTGAGGGTGCATTTTTGAGAGCTCGGACTAGGGGGTAGGTGACTAGGCTATCAGGGTAGGTAGATTTAGGAGTGAGGGTGCAGTGTCTGAGGATCTGCTCCTTACTCTTCGACAATGAGAAGGAGGCAAGAGTGAGGACGATGGGAGAGTTGGTGAGCATAAGGGAGGATTCTATCAATGTTATCAATGTTACTTTTGAAAATGCAAAAGTCCAAAATGTCAGAATTAAAATTTTATACTAAAATTTCCTTTTGGGTGTGGATTGTATCTTTTGATAAATATAGAACCACATATTATTATGCATTTATCTGACAAGGGCAGATGCTGTGTAGGGCACTAAAATCAACTTCGGATTTTCTCCGGTATTGGTGGTAGGGAGAACACCATCTGTTAATTTTTACCTTTATTAAATTGCTATCGGAATGGATTCATTTTAATTGGCCCTCTTTTTCCTTCCTTATCCTCCTACGATAGTGAGTGTGGCTAGTGAACACATGGAGACTCCAGAAAGTTCTAGAGATTGGAAGGCAGAATTGGGGCTCTAACTAAGCATCTTCAGAGCCCACAACTCTTTGGTATCTTGAAGAGTTAGTCCAGTGATTCTCTTAAAATTCAAATGAATTATACCTTGATTTTTATTTTAAAAGTTAAGGAAGCTTGTGAAGAAGGATATTACAATAGGTTGAATGAAATAGAAATGGAAAATTAGAACCAAAGAAAATGAGTCTATGGATATGCTAATTAGAAGTAATTTGCCTTGATTGAGACTTAAAATTGGCTCAGGCTTCATAGAAACCCAGACAATAGGGATATAGAACAAGTGGCATCGTTCTTTACGGGCTCCTCAGAGGAGACAAGCTGACAGAGCTACAAATTCCAGAGAAGATCTTTAATGGGCAGTCATGAGAAGGTTGCGTTTGAGGCCCATCAGGATTCTTCCCTGAAAGAAATACCCATGGTAGATTATAAACCCCTTTGTCCAGTTTCCTTCTCATTCTTAAATCTACTGTTGAGCATTGACACAAGGATGACAGGAGAAGCTTTGTAGGACTTGCATGGCATGACTGTTAGTTGGAGTTGACTTGGCCTTGGTCAGGGGCATGAGCTGTAACATATATACCACCTGGTAAACAGCATGCTGTGTCCTTCCTCAGTCACCAGCCACAGCCTTGGTCAGGCTTCACACTTCCTCCCAGGAGGGGTAGAGTGTATGTCCCACTCTATCAGTGTTAACTTGGCCAAGTGGCTTGTTTTGGCCATTGAGATGTGGACAGAAGTGAAGATACTATAGGTGAGCTATGGAAACAACCCAAATGCCCAAAAATAGATGACTGGATGAAGAAGATGTGGTACATATACACTATGGAATATTACTCAGCAATCAAAAAAGATAAACTCATGCAATTTGCAGCAACATGGATAGAGCTGGAAGGGATCATGCTCAGCGAAATAAGCCAGAAAGAAAAAGAAAAATACCAATGGCTCACTCATAGCAGGAATCTAGAAAACATAAATAAGGGACCAGGAAAAAGACTAATTATAAATTATAATAAAGTAAAAATCAAAATCAACAAGCAGCTATAAACCAGAGACACACTACAGGGAGGCGGGGGGAAAGGGAGGAGAGTTTAGGGTCAAAATAAGGGGGGTGGGAATTGTATGGGGATGATAACCAAGATGAAAATGCCTACATTGTGCAAAAATGAAAAATAATATAAGAAATATATAAAATAAGAAAAGAAAAAAATAAAAATTGCAGAATAACACGCAGCATACAACCCAATTTTTGATAAAAGAAAGTAACAGTGAAGACATGGAACCTAGACCTGTAGGGTGTTATGTGTTCCCCTCACTCCTCTTTTTACTGTTGCCCCGAGACTATGGCCTGATGTTCGGTCCCAGGAAGATGATACTAGACCCATGGACGAGGCTGGACCCCACCTGAAATTTAGAGGCTAAGTGTGCTCAGCTGACTTAGATCCTCAGTGTACCGGGCAAAAAGATAGCTGTGGAAGTCATTGCGTTTGGGCGTGATTTGTTATGCATCATTACCATGGCAAGAGCTGGCTGATGCAGTGACTTCTGTGATCAGACTTTCAGAACTATCTGGGATATATCAAGTGAGAATAAATTTTTAAAAAGCAAAATCATGTAAATTTTGATTTATAAAGTGATGTCATCTCATTTTGTAAAAAAAAAATGTTTAGATGTCTAAGTATTTCAATGTGTGAGGAATGACATTTACATCTTTAAAAGTATGAATTTGAAAAGTATGTGTTTTTAGAAACCTGGTAGGGTGTTTCTTCCCCTTTCCCCCAATGTGTGTGTGTGTGTGTGTGTGTGTGTTTGTTTGTAATTTGTGATTTAAAAGGCTTAAAGATTAAACATGATGGCTTCAAAGCAGGCTACAGCCCTGGGGTGGTCACAATGTCTAAGGGTGTTTGTCAAATTCAGGATCTGTACACACTTGTCTTCATTGTTGCCCTAGTGTTAGAGACTGTTCAAAATTGCTCTCCCGGGTTGCACACCTAGGGAACAGTGTACTTGGGACCAGAGGGCAAGCTGGTTTGCTTCCTTGCTCTCTCCCTCCTGCAATACATAGACTGCAGCATCACTCTAATTACAAAGGGGCTGTAAGGGGAGAGCAGTGGCAACCTCGAATCCTAGACTGCTCTGTATCCATGCACATATGTGCTCCATTTTGGTGCATCAATGCCATCTTATCACTGGCATCTTCTTTTATAAGTGCAGTTTTTAAAATTTTTTTTAATTAATAATTTTTTAAAAAAGATTTATTTATTTATGCATACAAGAGCTGGGGTAAGGCCAGAGGTGCAGGGGGAGGGGGGGGAGAGGATTCACCAGAACATAACAGGCAGATTGACTGAAGTACACTGCTAAGGGGAGCAGTAGGCGAGTTAGGAGATGTCTGCTGTGCCATGTGAGTTGCTCCCTGGCCGGCTGGGGATCGAACTCGTGCTGCAGAGGTTGCAGATAGCTTCATAGGTTGCATCCCAACCCCTTGCGCCACTAGGGAGGCCCAATAATTTTTTTTTTATTTTATACATTTTTTACATCATTTTTCATTTTTGTACAATGTATGCATTTTCATCTTGGTTGTAGTCTCCATACAATTCCCACCCCCCTTATTTTGACTCTAATCCCTTCCCCCTGCCCCCCCCACCCCGTGTGTCTCTGGTTTATAGTTGCTTGTTGATTTTGATTTTTACTTTATTATAATTAGTCTTTTTCCTGGTCCCTTATTTAGGTTTTCTAAATTCCTGCTACGAGTGTCACCATCCGGTATTTTTCTTTTTCTTTCTGGCTTATTTCGCTGAGCATGATCCCTTCCAGCTCCATCCATGTTGCTGCAAATTGCATGAATTTATCTTTTTTGATTGCTGAGTAATATTCCATTGTGTATATATACCACATCTTCTTGACACAAAGAGCTGACGAGACTCAACAAAAACAAAGTAAACAACCCAGTCAAAAATGGGCAGAAGAGCTAAAAAGAAACTTCTCCAAAGAGGAAATGCAAATGTCCAACAGGCATATGAAAAAATGTTCAACATCACTTGTCATCAGGGAAACGCAAATCAAAACTACAATGAGATGCCACATATTAAGTGCAGTGAGAATGGCACATTTAAGTGCAGTTTTAAAAATGACTTTTTATGACTTTTTGCTATGTTGTTTGGCTGCCTCCCCTTTCTGTCTCATTGGATACTCATTTGCCCCCTTTAATCCATCCCATACATACTACCCCAGCAAACTAGTTTGTATCTTTCCATTCTTTTCCTTATGATCCCATAATCACGTACAGGCATATTTATGGTATGAGGTAAGGAGACAAATGTTCTTGCCTTTATGGTACCCCATGGGCACTTTCTCATTTGATCATCAGAGTAGAGACACATGCTCAAAACAAAATGCTCAAGACACAGATGTGCTCAAGACAAACTAGGACCTGCTGTCAAGATAATGCTACCAGACTCTCCTGTTCAAGGTTCTTTTGCCCATCATTCTGCTATCGCAGTGTGGCCCTCAGCCCTGACACCCCATGGCTCTCTGCCCTTCTTTATTTAATGCAAATGCCAGACTGTCCCAAGTCTCAACATCACATTCCCCTTGGCCTGCGAAGTTGTGGTGAGTAGAGTCAGGGGAGGCAGCTGAGTAGCAGAAGCATCATGAGACTTTGTGGTTTTGGTGATCAGTTATTATGTCATCCAAACGGAAGCCTTTTGACAGTGAAAGGAGGCTCCTTTAATAATTCCATTAGGATGACAGATATGGATCAACATTTTCTCAAGCAAACCAAATTAGATGGGCACAATCCTTTTGGTGTTACTGGCTAGACATGACCTGACAATGTTTGCCGCTTCATGTAACTTGCCTTCACTATTTTTTTTTAACATATTCTTTTAACCATTCCCACTCCCTACATTTAATTAACCCCTGGGGCTATATTATATATTATAATATAACTCCCTGGGGCTATATGGGAATATATTATATTCCCAACCTCTGGGAATCCCTGGAGTGTTTGTTTCCCTTAAGGAGTCTGTAAAATATATAACAACTTAGAAATATCACTCATATTTAATATTATTGGGTGCATGGCATGTGCCAGGCATTCACTGAGTAGAAGGTAATCGTTGTTCATACCCAGATGGTCCTTGAGAGCTCAACTGAGATAATGCATGTTGAGCACGTAGCACAGTGCCCGGCACATGGTAAGCCCCTGAGTTTTGTTTCTTTGTAATCACGGCACAACAATACATTTGAATAAGACATGGCTCTTGTTTTCAAAATCCTGGCGAGGGTGACAGGAGCACATAGAAACAAAACATTTAAAGCACAGTGGTGACGAAAGTGTCCACAAAACTATAAAACACTGGGAGCCTTACAACATTCTGGGCATGGCTCACTGACTGTGGGTGTGGGAGGTGAGCTTTGGTTACCTTCACTCCTGCCAGAGGCTCGCAGCTTCCTAGGAGGAAATACTTTTGTTTAGACATTTGGTCTCATTTTATGTCAAAAGAAATCTTTTGCATAAAAGAAATCTTTCGCACGAAAGGAAATCTATTATGTGGATATTTGTGTTTTATAACAGTAAAAATAGCTAGTAATTATAATTATTTTGAAAATTATACATCGTATGTCCAGGAGCTTGAGTTCTGTGCCAGAAGCCTGGGCTTGGTTTCTGGTTCCACCTGCCATGTGGCCTTAGGCAAGTGGCTGATCCTCTTCTCAGAAGTTTCTACATCTGGGAGCTGAGACATTAGTAAGATTACTTGAAGGAGTTCATGTGAGGGTTAAATGATTTAATCTGTGGAAAGTACCCAGAGTAGTGTCTGGCACACAGGAAGAGTCCCACAAATGTCACTGTAAGATGACACTTCAGTGTCCCCAGGGTTTGTAAAGTGCTAAGGCATAAGTTAAGCTCCCTTAAGGAACAACTAAATGGATACGAATTTCAAAAGTATTTTTATATGGAAAAGATCTGAATCCACTGACCAAATTTAAAAGCTGAAAAAAATCATTCATCCAGTTCCATGGATCTAGTTAAGATGTAGTGCCAAAAAAAAAAAAAAACCCAAAAAAATCCTGAGCTTCTCCCTATATTTGTCCAAGTGTAGTATTTATATACCTTATGATGGATTGAAAAGTATTTCTTTTTCTTTGAAAATGATAGTTTGTCCCATGAAGAGGTGATCTTCCAATGTTTGCTATAATAGTAATGGAATGTGGGTCTCCTAAGGAAGGAACTAAAATATTTATTCTTATCATAAAGATAAAATATTCCTAATTCTCTTAAGCTAGAAACCCCTCTCCCCATTCCAGGTATTAAGTTAAAGAACTGCAGGCATGGGCTGGGTGGATGAGGATTAATTGTTCTACCTGTACCGCCCAGGAGATTTCCTGGGTGGTAAGAAGGAAAAAAGAGGCAGCAAATAAGTCAGAAAAAGTATCTAAATATTATTTCATCCAGTTCAGAACATGCAAGTTGAAATCACTTGTTCCCAGTGATTTCACAAGAGGTACCTAGCTCTCCATGACCTTTGCCTTAAGGTGGGGTGTCGCCGTGGTGGAGCACAGACCTGTGGTTCGAGCTGGCTGTGACCTGGGGAATCCCAAACCCAGGTTTAGTTATTTCTAGAGTGCAGGGCCCACCTGGTGGTGTCCTTGGTTTTTCCTTTGCTATGCCCTTTAGTTGGAACCATTCCCTTCAAACCTCTAAGACCTTCCCAGGTTGACTTTCCATTTGACATTTATTTTGTAATTATCACCGAGCAACTGGTATGAATGACGATGATCCCCAAGCTCCTCCCTTGGCTAATTTAACACACTGACTCTAATATTCCATTCCCCCCAACCTGAATTGTAAATATTGTAACTTTGCAAAATAGTAAAAATAATATCTATTGTATGAAATTGTTGTGAAAATTAAAAGGGTTAATAGTGCTTACTAAATAATTACAAAGTGCTTGACACATAAAGATGTCAATCTGTATTTGCCATTATTATTATTGATAAACATCACTTATGTGCTAGGTACTCAGATATGTGCTTTCCATTTGTTAAACTCAGTGAGTCACCATGAAAAGCTTCATTCATTTGCTTTTATGTCTGAATGACAAAATTTTGTGATCATTAGTATTTTTCCTTCTCAACCATTTAGATTTTTTCCTGCCTATCTTTAATTAACTAATAGGAACACCATACCAACCACATGGGTCGCAATCTTTGATTCCTTTCTCTCTTTTCTGCCTCTCCTCCAGCCCACCTGTTCCACATCAGGTTAGGGGCAGGTGGAAGATTTAAAATCTCTTTCCTCGATTTTTCTGATCTTTGCCCTGGTCCGGCTCACTGGGCATTGCTATAATATCCTAACTGATGCCCCCCCCAAACTATCTTCCTTACTGTTACCCAAAGTAGCTTCCAAAGGCATAGCCTGAGTCTGAAGTTCAAGATCCTTTACTTTGTGGTCTTCATCTACCCTTCGGACTCTGGCTAAGCCATCTCCCTCAATCCTCGATTCTGGTCTCAAACAGCCCTGGACTTTCCCGATTAAAACACATGTGGCCCCATCTCTCTGGGATGCCCTCCTTGTCATTCATAAGAATACAATTTCCTTGTCAAATGCACACCCATTACATAGAAGTCCTCTTTGCCAGCCCCCTGTCCACTCCCAGGCCCTCTAATTCTCCACAGAGGTCATCCATTTTCAGTCAAAGGGGCCTCCTTCCACTCTTTTTTAAAATGCATTTACATTCATATATATGCACTTAAGGAGAATGGATGGTGTTGCTTGTTGTTTTGTGTGTGGGTGTGTCTATGACATAAATAGTATCCAACTGTGCTTATCATTCTGTAACTTGCTTTTCTCCCCCAACAATATGTCCTGGCAATCTGTCCATCAGGATGCATCTTAAATGCCACCACGATTCCCCCAAACTTTACAAGATTACATTTACTGCAAGCACTCTCTCAACTGACACTCCTCGGAATCTCTTAAGAAACTTTCTACTTTATATGTGTGTGTGTAGTGGAGCTACAAGTGTTTTTTTCATTTTGAACTTTTCTAAAATTTCAAAAATTTCACTAGTCCCCTCTTGTATTTAAACAGATGCTTGTTTAAACACATGTGTGCAAGCACACACATGCACACACGTTTTGGTTGTAATTTTACATTACCCAGACAGTGAACTATTTATTTGACCTTTCAGCGACCTTGATACTGAAATGACAGGTGTCCCCGGAGAAAGGGGGCATAGTCACAAACTCCAAACATTGCACAAGTCTCAGGCCACAGCCTCACTGAGAGGGCAGAGGGAGGAGGTCACGTCTGCATTAAACAAAGACTGGGCACCTCTGTTCAAAGGGGTGCATGAGTTCCTATTTCTGTTATTAATGTGATTACATTGTATGAGCACATATACACTATGCATTAGGTAAATATGTGGCATAGTAATAATATTTTGTAACTAGAAACTATAGGCTATATAAATACCTATTGCATAATTATACTATAGATGTTAATATCAAAAGTCATAAAAACTGTACATTAAGCAAAGTGCCTACATGTCACACCCTCCCGTGTTGCCCAATCTGTTTGGGCGCCTGTCAACTCTCATAAAACGCGTAGTGCAGGAGGCTCTGGGCCAGGTCCCCAAACTGTTAGCTAAACAGAAACAACTGTTTCCCATACAGCGGTTTGGTGAGTTGTAAAACAAGCATTCATAGCTTGTCTTTTTAAAAAATTTGATATTTTGTCCATCATGGATTAACAAAACACTGCATTAAAATATTTGTTTTGGTGTCTACTTAAAGTTTGCACCCGAGGCCAATGCCTCCTCTTACTTGAGCCGTGGCCCTGCTGCCCGCATGCAGCCCGTTCTTCACTAAACATTTATTACCGAGCACAAAGGCATGTGCCAGCTGTTCTGGAGGCTTGATGAAGTTCCAGCTCATTGTGCACTGGTGGGTGCAAGCTCTGTTCTCCAGAGGCCATTTCTCTGGATTCCAGAGACAGTGTTCTGTGATGCTCATAACTTGCATCCCTATGAGGATGCTCCAAGTTCATGGCTGTTTACAACAGACTCTTTTTGGCCTTGGGCACCAGCCTTAAGGGCAAAGTTCCAGGCCTCACTAGATTCTTAGACCTTGTTGCTGCAGAGCAGAAGCAGTTTTTAAATATTTTGTTCAATCTTCATTTCTCAACTTCCTTTACTTTTTACCCATTTTTAACATTCATCACACTATTTAAGAAATCTTTAATATAACCAATAAAAAAATCCAGGTGTAACATTTACTCAGCTAATTTGCAAAGCCTCAGGTACTGACCGTGACACCAGATCACAGCTCCTTTTGGGGAGCCTCCCCTGGCGTGTGGTTTTTCTAATGAAGTGGGTATACGACCCTTGTGGTGTGGCTTGTTTTGAGGGTAACCTTAGTGTGGAGCTTGAACTCATTGGCACATTTATAATATCACATCACTTTGCTTTAAATACATTAAAGTAAATCATAGACTCCATAAAAATCACCCATGGCTAATAGACAGATTGGTCATCTGGTTTTCTTTCTTTTAAAGTTTTATTGAAGTAACATTACATTATAATATTATATAAGTTTCAGATGTGCATCATTATAAACCAACATCTGTATATATTATAGTAAGTTCACCACTAAATTCCAATTCCATTCTTCATCATTTAAAGAACCCTTTTTATCTGTTTTATATTCCCTCTCCTCCTCCCTGTTGGTTACCACTAATTTGGTCTTATAATCTGAAAGTTTGTTGTTGTTTTAGTTAGCTTGTTTGTTTTGTTTCTGTATGTACCATATATGAGAGAAATTATACAATGTTTGTCTTTCTCTGTCTGATTTATTTCACTGAGCATAATCCCCCTAGGTCCATTCATGTTGTCACAAAGAGCAAGATTTCTCCTTTCCCCAGCTGCGTAGTATTCCAGTGTTTATATCTGGGCCTCTTTTTCTATTCATTTGTCCATGGCACTCAAGTTGTTTTCCAACTCTTGGCTGTTGTAAATAGTGCTTTGATGAACTTGGGGGTGCATCAAGCTCTTTGGATTAGTGTTTTTGTTTTTATTCTTTGGGTAAATACCTAGAAGTGGAATAACTGGATCTTATGGAATTTCTACTTTTAGGTTTTTGAGGGATCTCCATATGGTTTTCTGTAATGGCTGCCCCAATTTACAATCCCATCCAGAGTGTGCAAGCATTCCTTTTTCTCCTCTTCCTCTCCAACATTCTTGCCTTTTGGATAATAGTCATTCTCTCAGGTGTGAGGTGATACCTCATTGTTGGTTTGATTTGTATTTTCCTGATAATAACAGGCAATGAACATCTTTCCATGTGACTGTTTGCCATCTGTATATCTTATTTAGAAAGTGTCTATTCCTCTGCCCATTTGGTGATCTGGTTTTCTTATCTCAGTTCACTGGAATGTAGTCACCTCTGGGTTATTATGCAAATCCACACTTACTTTTGACCAGCTCAGTTCCAGGATAGGTGCCCAGGAGGCCTTCCCATGACCCTCTGGCCCTACCACTCAGCGCACAGTGTCTGCAATCAGCAATAACAGCAGGGGTGGCTGTTTGAAAATGGCAGCTAACATTCATTTGCGTGCTTGCTGTGTGTTATATACAACTGTGACTTTTATATGCCATAGTTTATTCCCAGAAGACTGAACAGTTAACACACTGGACCCAGTTTAGAGCAGGGACTTAAACTGGGTCTTTCCCCAGAACCAATGCTTCAGTGTCTGTATTATTGTTTATGGCAGCAGCACTGAAGGATCTCTCATCAGAATGTGTTTGCTTCCTTGTTTTTCACATAAAAAATGATGCCACTATGGTGACACGAGTCCTGGGAAGCCTTTGGCTTTGGCTGAGAAGTAATGGAAAATCTTGTTGAAGTGTCTGACTTTTGAAAAACTAGCAATTACTGTATAAGCTAAGGCTACTGTGAGCCACACTAGCAAAGCTGCCCTTTCTTCCAAAACACTCTGGAAGTGAACAAAGTGCAGAATCTCAGCCCCATGCATGGCCTTTTATTACTTAAAAAAGAAAAGCTGAAATGAATGTCCTGTTATGCACTGTCTCAAAATGTAGCCACCTCTTATATACTATTGTATGTCCAAATAAAACTGGGTTAAATTTTGGCTAACCTCTTGCTTGTTGAATGAACTTAGAAAGATCACTTAAGTTCTTTGATTTTCTGTATTCCTATAATGATTAAAACAGAGGTTTGACAAGATTATTATGCCATAAAGAGTTCCTTTTTTATTATCCATCCACCTTTCAAAACTTGAGGACTTGGCCAGTAGAAAACATTGCATTTAAGTGATGTTCTTTTTATTTAATTTATTTTTCATAAATTAGAGGCATTTGTAACAGCCAGTGTGAGCTTGGCTGAACAGGAGGTTAATATGTCATAAGCCCAGAAATGTCATAGTTTGGCCAATGCCATTTGTAGAATGGCACGATTTCTATTCCAAATTTTGACATTTTGATTGTGCTAGTTTAGAAGACTCTGAAACTCCAGGTAGGTAACTTCAGAATTAGATGATAATGAAAACCCACTTTCCTTATAAAAATTGAAGTAAATCTATGTCTTCTTATAAATTTGGCTTCTATCTTGGAAGATACATTACATTTAAATTATTAATGCCTTGGGGCTGCAGAGTGAACACATTGCTAAATTCCAAACTCCCACAACTACAGTTTCTGTTCTTAAATACATATTCAGAACTTATTTTGAAATGGGGAAAATTGTGAGTACTGATGCAAGTATTAGTAAATATTTCACTGCAAAATGTTCATCCACAAGAGGTCAAGTAACACTTTAAAAGTGCAGAAGAAAATAAACACTGTTGAACCATCACCCTGACCCCCTCCCATTAACATGGAGATTCCAGTCTTGTCCCTTTGCTTCTCTTTCCTTCGGAGGATCTTTCTAGGGGTTGCAGCAGACTTGGCCTTCATCACCACCTGACCTAGGGGTAGAAACGTGAGTTCTATTTCCAAAGCCAACTATGAGTCAGGCCACAAGATCTCAGAGCTCCCATTTCGTTGTCTTTAAAATGGGACCAGTTCTTTCCTACCCACCTTATAGAATTGTCAGTTCAAATAAAGCGATGTGTGGGAAGAACTCAGTTACTTATAAGAGAGAGTATATTGTACTGTAGAAATATGAGATGCTACAATTAAAACCCACCATTTTTAGAAGTTTAAACAGTTACGGAATTAAAATTTAATTAATAAATGATTGGCTAGGCAAAATATTTGAGTTAGCATTTTACTTTCCTAAAGCTATCATACCCATTGTCTCCATTTTATCTATACAATAAGAAGTTGGTCATGGAGGAAGGTGGGTACTGGCATAATTTCCTTTTTTTATTTCCTTTTTTATTTATTTTTTATTTTTTAATTTTTTTTTATAGAGGCATGCTTTATTTATTTGTTTGCTGGTTTGTTTGTTTTGTTTATACATGCACTGGGTACAGTCAGAAGCACGGGAGGGCGAGAGAATTCACCAGAGCCAGAGCGGGGGGCAGAGCAGGCAGAAGGACCGAAGTACACTGCTGAGGGGAGCAGCGGGCGGCAGGAGAGGTCTGCGCGCCATGTGGGACCCTCCTCCGGTGGCCGGGGAGCAGCCGGGGATGGAACCGGCGCCGCAGAGGCCGCGGGCAGCTTCGCAACCCAGTGCTCAACCGCTGCGCCACCGGGGAGGCCCTTATTTCCTTTTTTAAATGCCACCTGAAGGAAGTTAAAAAAATTCATTGGCATATATGCATCTGGTGTCAATTTTCTGTACACATTTTATTAAGAAAACTTTCACACCAAAAAGAATTTACAGAGCATATAAAATAAAATAATAATTAAAAAAATAGAATCTCCAGCTCTAGCCATCCTCCCATCCATCCATGAATCATCTTATTTTTTTTGATACACGTGAAGGTACCGTGCAGATATCAGTAAACTCTCCTATCTGGCATACACATCATTCATCAACTAGAGCTTAGCATCTGCTTATAGTATTTTTCTTTCTTGATATAAAGAGTGTAATTTAATGTCATAAAAATCATGACTTACTGTGATGTTTTTTCTGCTTCTTTCTTTGCTATCGAAAGAGTGAAACCCTTTTTTCAAGTTAAAGCTCATGTATTTGCTGACATGCAAAACAGACACTGCAGAGTTGCTTTGGATGAAGCAGAAATGGGTGCAGCAGACCCTGAGCCCCTCCCTCCCTCCCTAAGGTGTCTGGAGGTCCTCCCACCAAGAATGCCTCAAGTGTCATGGATTATGACAATGGAGTGAATTCCTTAACTTTACGAGGCTGAGTTTGATGATCAGAGAGTATCAGGGCTTTGGAAATAGCTGTTTCCTCAGGTCCTTTCCAGGCTGCTCTCCTCTTTCATTCCAGGGATGTTCAATGCATTGAAAACTTCACAGACTCTTTTGCAGATCTTCAGTAGAAAGCTTTCTCTTGTTTTAATTAGCTCAATGCAAGAATCCTCATTTTAGGTTATGTGTCTGAATGCTTGTGGGAAGGGCTGTCTGTGAGAGGTAGAACCTGGATGAACAGCAGCCTGGAGGGGATGGACGGCACATGTGCCATCACATGTGCCCTCACTGGCAGAGCAGAGCTATAAACTCAAGCATCCTGACTCAAGAGTCTGTGATCCCAACCAAGACCTAGTCTTTAATGATGCAAGACTAGAACCTCGTTTTATCGGTATTAGCAGAGATTATCTGACTCACAAGATGCTGCTTGATTAGCCAGATCACTTTTTTGCTTTACTATTCAAGAAAAAAGAATGTGCATCTGCACAGGATAAATTCTCCTGTGCAGATAATGAGGACATCAAAAGATAATGATAACTACCACCAACTGGGCTTATGACGTGCTGGGCAATTTACACATTTGGCTCATTGTATCTCACGACACTCTGAAGTCCATATTATTAGCCCAATTTTACATATGGGAAAGCTAAAACTTTTCATTGAGCACGTGGGAAAAATTCAATATTTTAGCAGCTACTGCTGTAATAATTGTTAAGAATAGCTGCGCCAGCAGCAATTGATGTGTAAAGGAATTTGCCCAAGTTGGTAAATATCAGAGACTGGAAATGAACACAGGTCTATGTGGTTAAACCTTATAAAATTTGTGGTCAGAGCAGTTCTGGACAAAGGGGACCAAACGTGCCCATAGGATATTTCATCTCATCTGAATTACTTGTATTCCAGACAACTATTTGTAGCAAAGAACAAGGTTTGGTCCTGTGGAGCTTGGCTGTCTGACTCTTTGGGTGACGGCAGGTAAAGATGGGTGGTGTGGCCCTGATTCAATACTTTTCCAATCAACTATCAAGTGACCCATCCAATCCCTAATGCTGGTCAGGTCACACCAATTGATGGGTTGTTGCTTTCTTTACCAGAGCTAGATCTAGGTATTTCCTTCTAAGAAGATGTCTTGGCTTCCTTGTCTGGATTCAGAACATATTCTTTTATCTGGACCTTTTTTACCATCTTTTAGGATAGGGTACTTCTTCAAAGGAGTCAGGTTATGTGGCATATGTGGGGTCTTCAAGGAGTTCTATTGCCAAGAGAGTTCATTTTCTTTGGTCTCTTAGTCTGTGAAACACCTTGGGATGCTTATAAATGAGGCGGTGAAAGGTACTTTTGAGAATCTATACCAAGCATTGGAATTGAGAGTAAGAGGATGGCTACCTGCTCTGGAGGCCCCTCCATTACTGCGTGTGCAAGAATGGAAGCACTTCTAGAGACAGGGGCTCCCCAGCTCAGGCCTACCAGGCGGTGGCCCAGGAGATCTGTCAACATTCTCATCCAGGACATAATTTGAAAGAACTTTCTTATCTTTAAGGCCTTGGAGTTGAAACTGCAGGGAACCATGTCAGCCCTTAGGGGAAGCCATCTTTAACAAGGCCATGCACCTGGAATGTGTCCACTTGCCAGGGTGACTCAAGTTATGCCTGCAGAGAAACGTGCTCACGTGCCCTTCAGTGCAGGGGGTGGGGGTGTGTGTGCCATGTTCCCAAGATCTCTTTAGAGTAAAGGGTGCCCATGTGATGGCAGTATACAGTCTTCATCCATGGCCGCGGTAAGGAAGAGAATTCTGCTCTACTCCTTAGATAGTGGTGGAGGAGATATCTGTGGAGCTATTCATCAAGCCCCTGATGGAACAAATACTTCTTTTGTGTGTTTGAACACTTAGTAACAGGGTGGAAAGTTAATACAAAGGTCAGTTGAAAAAGCAGTCCTGGATCTCATGGAGCTAGGAGTCTAACAGAGGAGACAGACAAACAGACATACAGTTGAAACACAGTGCAATGAGTGACCTGACAAGTAAGAAGTAGGAAGGCAAGTAGGAAGGCAGTCCTGGAAGGGCAGGAGACCACTGCTCAGACCCAGGGCCAAAGATAGGCTGCCCAGGTGAGGGGGGTGTCTACATTCCATGCACAGAAGGTAGCACAGATGAAGGGCCAGAACTGTAATCTTCTGGGGGAAGTGAACATTCAGTGTGGCTGAAGTGTAGAGTTCTGGCAAAGGGGCCTGGGATAGAGATGGGGAGTGAGGGAGACAAAACGTAAGGCAGGCACATCCCAGATCCTGTGGGCCAGAGGTCTCGGACTGTCTGCCTGGCAAAATCACTAAGCCTGGGCTTCCTTTCCAGACCCTGAGAACTTTCTGGTTCTCTTCCTACTGATCATGTCTGCTTTGTTCTTTTCCTTGTCCTTCACTTTCCTGCCTTTCAAGTTACTCCTTCAGAGCATTTGACCCATCCTGCTAAACAGGGTTTTGGAGTCATCTTGAGAGGAACCAGCCAGCATGACCTGTCCTGGGAAACAGGTCAGTGCTGGGGAGCACAGCTGGGCCTGCAGGTGACACTGTGCTGGGAAATAATGGTGATACAAATCAGTTGTGGCGGTGGCCCACCAGGAAGTTTCTACAGGGAAGATGATGAGAACAGGTAAAAGCCTGACAGCAAGCCAACTGAGCTCAGGCCACAGGAGGGAATCCACACAAATGGCCCATGAGCTGTGGGCTGGCCAGGGGATGTGGCTCAGGGATGGTCCATCCTTCTTACCATATCTGGGACCTATGTGCAGGCTTCATGGAGACAGGACTCTCATGGGCTGGAAGGTGCAACTGCAGGTGTGACTTGATGTTCAGGCACTGAACTCTGGAACCAAGGCCACTGCACAGTTCTCCTGGGTTAGGATATCCAGGAAGCCTATCTTGGGCCAAGTGGGATGTGGGAGTCAGAGGCCAAACTCTGGCAAGATCTTGATAAGGGAACCAGATAAGGCATTACTGTGCTCAATTGTCACCTCTTTGTGGATGTCACTGCTTTGACTTCTTACCTCAATCCTGTATGTTCAGTTCACTCACCCTCTTTAGCTCTAAGCCTAAAGGTCACCTCTTCGTGGAAGCCATTCCTGGCCCTCTTACAGACCAGGGACTCTTTTAAAGAGTTTCTCACACTTCTGGAGGTTTCCTTCTTAGCCTTTAGCATGTCTGTGCAATTAATTGAGCAATTTCTTACTGCCCACACTCTCTCCTGGGCAGGGAGCTCCATGAGGCCAGAGCTCTGCCCTGCTCACACGTGCTTCAGTGCTGGCCCAGCAGGAGCACAGCAGCATCTGTTGGAGGAATGAATGAATGAATGAATGAGTATCTCCAAATGCCTGCACAATCTCTGCTAGACTACTCTGACCTCTATTTCCATAGGTACAAAACAACTGGCCTCCTTCCCCATTCTGTGTGTGCATTTGGTATCAGATTCTTGACCTCAATTGAAATAAGAAAGGTTGCAGATAAGAAGCAAAATCTGCATGAATACTTCAAAATTAGATCCATGTTGCCCATTCTACTTGGGTCAGATCACACTGCAAATGTTAAGTGCACTTTGAAAATAGTCACCTGTGTGAGCTGGAAAGAAAGAGGCCACCAGTCCTGTTCTGCGGAGCTCACACATATGCTGCCTGTTGCCTGAAATTCTGAGAGTCCCCAGTGCTCAGGTGGAGGTGGCACTCAGGTCCAGGTGCCCGATGCAATTACATTCGTGAAAAGTGATCTCCTTCATAAGGTGGAAAAGTGCATCAAAATGAATGCCACATTTCAGCCAGGGCATGGAGCCGTGGATGGTGCTGTGAAAGCTCTTTGTTTCTCTCTGGCATGTGGATGCACAGGCTTTGATGTTAGAATTTTGGCTCATTAATAACTAATTTACATTTCCCAGACAGCAAATTGTGATCTGACACAAATTTATAAAAGAACTCCAAATGGTGAAACTCTCTTCTACAATGAGTCCTTTGTGGATTTTTCTCCCCCTAACTGAAGGAGTTTGTGATTAAAATTTTAATGCAATCATTGAAATCTCATGGGCTACTTAAAAATAAAACACCATCTTATTTCCTTCCTCTCAGAGATCATGACAACTGGCTGCTCCTCTGCGGATGCCTTAAGTGCTACAATTACTTTTTCATCTGCTCTGAGCCTCAGATAAAATAGAATGTTCTCAGTGAGCCATAGGAAAGGCGCGCCGGAGGGACTGGAAGTGGTGGCAGAAGACAGCGGTGCTGTGCCGTGTTCTTAGGCTTCTGGGTGTTTCTGTACAGGTTACCAGGTGATAGATTTTACATAGGATGGTCTCCTTGGCAGGCGCTCACAGGAGTGATTCTTACTGCTGCAGACACCTCCAAGTCTGAATAGGTCATTTTGGAAACACAGATGGCTGATCAGATAAGGAACTCGTGTAACTACCTGTATCTGCATCTGCAACATATTTAGAACTAGATCTAGAACTAGATCCATGTCTGTATCCCTACCTATCTATGTTGGTATATATTCGATTCCTCTTGCCTGCATTTTGGGGGACCAGATGCCTCATGGAATATATGCTGGGATTTTTGTATTTTACCCCATAGTTCTTTGGGAGAACATGGAGGTCAAGGGAAGTTCCAAACAAACTCTTGGGAGGCAAATCTAGGTGCATCTTAGCTCTTCCCCTGCCTGTTTGTCTTTGCCAAAGGCTGTGTCATCCTGTGCGTTGATGACTCACAGCTTAATGGGGGAGGCAGGGCAAGACTTTTTTCCTTGGGTTGGAAGGAGAAAATGCCGTTGTGCATTCCGTCACCTGGAAACACCGTCTCTGCACCACAAAGGGAGGTCTGTGCCTAAGGGAGCTGAGGAGAGAGACCTGTGAAGTGGACCAGAGAGCTGGCCCCGGGGCCGACCAGCAGGGTGGGGCCAGGGGAACAAGACACTGGGTAGCTTTGCTGATTGCATCACTTCTGGCAAGAGGCTCAGTCTACTGGGTTACTCTTTGCTTGGACAAAGAGTTTAGGGAACAGTTATGGGCTTGTTGTGTGGAATGGAAACATACCCAGAATGAAAAGATTTTAAAGCTGGCACCACTTGAGGTCAGATTTTCAATGGTCTCACAGCATGAGCCAAATTGACTCCATGCGGAGAAGCAACAAGCCACCCCAGTTCCCTATATTATTTTAATAACAGAAAGAATGTATTAGGAATTCCAGGCGAGACCTCCACCTGGACACAGGCCCAGATTCTAACTCATCTGTTTCATGCCTTTTCAAACTGGCCTTTTACAAAGAGACTGTTTTTCTCTCCAACCAGTGAAGGAATCTGAGATCCCCCTCCTGGCTCTTGCTTGTAGGAAGCCAGAAACTCGAGAACCTGCTCTGAGCCAGCCGGGTGGGCCTGTGGAAAGTCGCTAAGGACTCTGCAGAGCTGATGGGGCGGGTTTGTTCACATAGCCAGGCCTCTCGTAGGAGGCAGCAAGAGGCATGTGTGTCCCTTCCCCTGGCCCGGAAATCACGGCACAAGGGACAGGGAGGGTTCTGAGCCAGAGCTGTTGAATGAAGTGGATGTGACCACGTCTGGAGCCCACTTCACCAATGAAGTGCCAGGACGATTCCAGTCATGCCCGTAGACTCAGAGCCACGAGGGAAGAAGGAAAAGCTTGGGTGTGTCCTCACAATAATTGGGGTCTTTCTCAGCACCCATAACATTGCTGACATTTAGAAAACAGTGCTGCTATCAGGCTTGTTAATTTCACCCTCTTGGGTCCCCAGCGCCTTATGTAATACTTCTCAGACACAGAGGCCAGCCTGGATTTTCTCAGGAGGTAGTCAGCTCTGTTCCTAGCTGCAGAGGGATGAGAAGAGAAAAAATCTCATTGCTATAAGCAAGATGGTTGTCCTGGCTCACACTCGTGTTCTTCAGGTCTTTGGAGGCAGCTTAGGGTTGAGGCCTGGTTCCACCACTTGCCAGAGAGCTTGCATTTGTTGCTCAATCTTCCTGACCTATAATTTTCCTCACTGGTACAAGCACATGATAATAGCTGTTAATTGGATTAAATGCAAAATTCTTAGCACAGGGCCTGGCACATAGTGCTCTGAGGGTGCCGTTGATATAATTAGGAGACTTGCCCTCGGGTCAAGCAGAAAAAACTCTGGAAGTAGCATCCTGTGAAGTGAAGAAAAGGGAACTCCTTGAGCTGCTCCCCTGATTGCCACGTCCAGGGAGATGTTATAGCTTTCAGACTCCTGGGCAATTAGGGGATCCACATTAGGCTCAGACACCAACGGGAAATGGGTCTTGCTGACCAAGGTGTTTATTAGCAAATGCCAAGACCCTGGTTATTTTGCAGAAAACCCATTCTTCTGGGAAAACCCAGATTTGGAGTTGGTATAATCTCTAAAGGAAGCACCTCTTGTGTGTTTGCAACATTATTTTAGCCCAAGCAACACTTGACATATTGTGGTCACTCAGTGAGTATTTGTGGAGAACTGAGGCCAAGATGGTATACTGGGGTCAAACTGCAGCTCCCTTTCTGCCCAGCCCATTGGAGGGAAGCAGAGCTCATTATCAGCACATACAGACTTGGTTTGAGGGACTTCACTCTGGGTAGCTGCACAGCTACAAATGAAGATCTCTCTGTAATTATGTATAGAAACATATCCTAGAGCAGACTTCTTAGGATGTAGAGGAATAAGCAATGGGTCCGGGAGTGAACTGTGTTTTGGCTATGCAGGTTAAAACTTTTTTTGCCCATTTCTTCAGGAGAGAAAATTTAAGATCAAGGTCCATTGCTTAAGAACAGCTAATAAAATAACACATAATTCTCCTTATATTGCAGGAACCTGTCACTCCTTAGTAGCTCTTATTGTGATTTTCACAGGGTCTTCAGATAAAGACTCCCTACAGGTACTGACTATTAGAACCAAGATTTTGATGCTAAAAATAAAGTCTGTTAAAAAGATATAATCCTCTTTGGGTATGACACAGGGCTTGCAGACGTTCATCAGCACTCAGCAATTACCACATGTTAAGTTTTTGACTTTGCTCATCCGTTTTCACATCTCCAATTTCATTTTATCCCCACAACATCCACAAGAGGTTAGCAGGACTGGTAAGAAGATTAGTAATGTCCTAATTTTATAGTTGAGGAATTCAGGTTCAAGTTGACTTTGTCTGTGAAGGCACAGATTCAGGGCTCAGCTAGAACAAGAACAGGGATTCCCCATATGCAGGGTTCTTTTTGTCTTCATCTTACCCACTCATGGTTCACACTTTCTAGACTGACGATCTTACACCTTCAGTCATGTCATGGGCCATGCCTCTGTCTCTAGACCGGGAGAGTGGCCCAGAGGGATAGGTGCTGTCATAAGGAAGAACTAGGAGGGGACGATAGTGACAACTGATGCAATTAAGACAAGGAAGGAGGGAAGAAATTTTAAAACAACCGTATATGTGACTTTGTTTAACCAGCAAACGCAACATCTAGAAGAACTGGGACCAGGGGGCAGGCTTTGGAATGGTGTCCGTGAATGCTGAAGCACAGCTGGGCCTTGTCCAGGCTGTCTGCAGAGACAGATTCAAAGAATCTGGGACAAGATGATGCAGGGGCACCGGGTGTTGACTGCAGTCATCACATTCTTTGACTTTCATCAAATGACTAGCATGTCCAGACAGAGAGCTGCCTTGGGCCTGGGCCATTTGGTCAGTCCTGGAGGGCCGTGGCCATGTGACAGTAGGCTTAAAACTGTTGGTGACGCCTTCTCCCCACAGCTCTGCCTGATGTCACCTATCCGCTGAGGATTAAAGATACATTTCAGGTCTTGTGCCTGATGCATATAGTTGGTTTAAACCTGGGTGATTGAATGAAATGGAAGATGAAGTCTTTATGAATAAACAGGGAGTGGGTTGGGGTGCGATGGAGCAGGCTAAAATTTTCGTTCTGTCTTATGGTGACCAGAAGGTGTTTCTGATTACATGTAAAGACTTTGACACATGACAGGCATTTGGGTCTTTTGTTGCCATCTATCTTGCATTGCCATGGTGTGAGGGTTGTAATAAGAACCAGCCTGATACTCTGCCCATCAGCTGGGGAGAGCTGGGAGAGCAAGCGAGCAAAGGCCTGCAGTTATGTGTTTCCCCGTGACCGTCAGTCCCATCTGTGACTTCAGTCACAAATGCCCACTTACCTTCCTCCTTTCTCTCCCTGTTGCAACACTGAGAAGATGAAGGGTTATGTCATTCTTTGATTTCCTTTCTTTGGAGCAAATCTACTTAGATGTCAGATCAATGTAGTAGTTTAAATTCTGAAGTGGATTTCATCCATTAGATGAGAGTTTTATTTATATATTTATTTACAAGAAGGAGGATCTTTCACTAAATCCCAGAGGCTTTTATGTAAGAGCTCTAAGGTCCTCTGTTTACTCTCTGTATAAAGCTGTGACTTTGTAATATGAACTCAGAGGAGTTTCTGGAATGGATATGGGCAGGCTGCTCTCTTGCTGTCTTGGTGCCACACATATCAAGGTATCACTTTGCTTCTGAAACCAGACTTCTTGGGAAATCTGGAAATCTGGAAGTCATTTATAGTGATTTCTGGAAAGAGGTGCTTCTCTGTGCAACCATTCTGATAGATTTTTATCAAGCATCTTATATGCGGAGAACCATCTGGAATAATAGAAAAATGCCTAACTAGGAGTCACGAGGCTCCTGACATGGAAGACAGTATGGTGTGGTAGAAAGCATGGGCTCTGGATCACAGACCATGGAGCCAACCTTAGCTCTCCAACATATGACTGGGCGAGTATTGGTTTTCTTGTCTAATAAGTGAGGCTATTAACAGCTGCCTCATCAGGCAGTTGTGGGCATTTAAGATGATAATATATTTGCAGATGCTTTCTAGCTCGCCATCTCCGACATCTCAAATCCAGACCTGTCTCCTGAATTTCAGAGCTGTTTCTCACCTGGCTGCCCATCTGTCTTTTTATCCATTGTGGACTCATCATTTTCATTCAATGAAGGGTTTCATCATTCTCCACTGCCCATGACAGACACTCAAGTCTTTCCTCTCCCTCAATATGGAAGATTCCATCAATCACAGCAATATCATGATTTGTAAGAAGCATTTATTTGGTTGTTCATATGACAAAAATATATTTCTTGTATATACTTGATACTTTGTCTTCATCCACAATTTCTGGCTCACAACTCCCAAAGGCTTTGAAATTTTCTAAGCATTGAGGTGATGAAGTTGTCTTGCTATGTTAATGAGGTGACTTTTTTTTTTTAAAGATTTATTTATTTATACAAGAGCTGGGGTATAGGCCAGAGGTGTGGGAGGGTGAGAGAATTCACCAGAGACAGAGCAGGGAGCAGAACATGCAGACAGACCGAAAACACTGTGGAGGGGAGCAGTGGGTGAGACGAGAGAGGTCTGCCATGCCATGTGGGTATCTCCCTGGCTGGCTGGGAATCGAACCTGTGCTGCAGAGGCTGTGGACAGCTTCACAGCACTGCGCTCAACTCGCTGCGCCACCAGGGAAGCCCTAAGGTGACTTTTGGAAGCACTTAAGGGTGGGGGCTAGTTGTAGGAGAACCAACCATGTGATTAAAATATTTGAAAGTTCCAGTCCAACTCCAAAAACTTGGGGGTATTGAGAGGGGCTGGAGATGGACTCAATCCCCAAAGATTGGTATTTAATCAATCATGTCTATGTAATGAAGTCTCCATAAAAATGCAAAAGAGGGATGTTGGTGAGCTTCACCATTGGTAAGCATGTAGACTTTTGGGGAGGGTAGCATGGTTGGAGAATGAAGGTTCTATGTTCATTGCATGTCTTCCAACTGAGTGCTCCTGAATTATATCTTTTGTAATAAATTGGTGCTTTAATGAGTAATGCATTTCCTGAATTCTGTGAAGTGCTCTAGCAAATCAAACATCTGGGATGGAAGAGAGTCATGGGAACCTCTGATTTAAAGCCAATTGGTATGAAGCACAGGGAACTGCCTGGACTTGCAACTGGCATCTGAAGTGGAGGTTGGTCTTGGGAACTGTGTCCTTTTCCTATGGACTCTGATATTATCGACAGGCGAGCATGACAGAAATAAGCTAAATTAAGTTGAATTCTTGGGCACCCTGCTGGTTGGTGTGGGGAAGCCTCCACATATACTCACATTGAAGTTGGGTCCAGGAGCCATTTCAGTCACCAAATCCTGTTTGTTCTGCCTCCCAATGTCGTACTTTATTTCATTCTCTCCACCCAAGATGACTGCTTAGCCAGTTATTCATCATTTCTGGTCTGGATTGCTGCAATACATTCCATTTAAAAATTTATAGTACCAACAGAGAATTTCCTGATGTTATATATGTTTTTAAAATTCTCATAGTTTCCTTCATCAGCTTTCATGGGAACTTCATTTTCTATGACCTGGGAAATCAAGCTTTCCTTGGCTGTGTCCTTCCATTCTCTCTAGCTTCCTCTGAGCTCTTCTGTGTTCTTGCCCTACCTATGCTGACATCAAGAACTTCATGTTCCACAGGAGCACTTGCTCCCTCTGATTTTCCTCTGGGATTATCTGTTCTCTCTGCCTGCAATGCTTTGGCATTCCTTGTATATCTGCTAACTCCTAGCCACTATTCAAGATTCAGCTCAAGTGTCGTCTCCTCTTGGAAATGGCTCTTGAACCAGCTTGAGCAAAATTTTCTCCTTCTGTACCACCATTATTTCATCTATTTATGCATTTATGGTCATTGATTTTTTTGGTTGGCCTTCCCTCAAGCAGAGAAGCTATCATGTGTTTAGCTTGGCAGCACTGACACTGTACAGTGTCAAGATTATGTGCATATGGGGCCTCTCCTGGGGGTGCAGTGGTTGAGCGCTGTGGGCAGCTTCGCAGCCCACAGCCTCTGCAGCACTGGTTCGATCCCCAGCTGTCTGGTGAGGGTCCCACATGGCGAGACAGACCTCTCCTGCTGTGCCCACTGCTCCCCTCAGCAGTGTATTTTGTCAGTCTGCCTGTTCTGTTCCCTGCTCTGTCTCTGGTGAATTCTCTCACCCTCCCGCACTTCTGACTATACCCGGTGCTTGTATAAATAAATAAATAAATAAATCTTTTTTTAAAAAAAAGATTAAGTGCATATGTATGTCTTAGGATTGAAGGGTTTTGAAAGTGACTAGTACACAACCTGGCTTAAGGGAGAAGCTCAGTAAAAAGGATTTTCTCTGATTTTTGCCACTAAATAGCCAGTTGACTTAGGTGAGGACTGTCTGCTCTCTCAAGTTCTTCTTGTGAAGTACAACTCATAGATAATTTAACACATACACATAAAATTAAAAAAATAATAACACAATTTTAATCTGTAATAGCAAGAAACACATGGAAAATATAATAAAGTGACAGTTATTCAATAACTCCAACTATACCAAGGAATATAATGAAGTGGTCAATTTTTTGTACCTGCTTATCATGAATAATTCTGGTTGTCAGAAGTTAAAGTGGACTAGCTAAAAATTCAGATGGATAAAAATGTTTTGTATTACTGACTAACATGATAACTAATCGCACAAGTGGCAATACTGTTGGTGACATAATTTTCTAAACGAATGTCCAAAATGCTAGATGACTCTTGGTAGAGTTTCAAGCAAAACCTCATAATTTTTTTTAAATTTTCAATGTACTGATTTCTGGAAAATTCAATATGTGCCATAATAATATAAGAAGAGGTGCTAATCTGTAAATTGGAGTTAGGCAGAAAGTTCATTCTTTTCACCTACAGTTTTTTCAACAGTGGAGAGTTAGACATGAGTTAGTCATGTAGGATGTATTGATAGTACACTGGTGTGGGACCACCCCACAATGCACAGGGTATCCTGAATTCTTCACCTTACACAATAAATGCATAGTGCCTACTACATTCACAAGACAGAAGAAAATACCTCCACACAACTTTCTAATATCCCTTTGCTTTGTCGCATAGGGAAGGAGCTACAAAGCACTGCTCAGCAATGAAATAGTCTCCATCAACCTCTTAACCCTTCTCAGTGGAAAAAAAATGTACTTCACTTGTCTAAAGATAATTATTGTAAAGTGAATTTGTGGTCTCTAATTAATGATTTGTAGCATTAAGGGAAAATCACTAACTTTCAGTTACAGAAGAATTAAATGCTAGCCTTTTTGTCCACCATCTTAGCGAGGCTGCCGTGATAGCCGCTGCTCTCCGGGCTTTGCAATGCCTCCCAAAGACGATAAGCAAAAAAAAAGATGCCAGGAAGTCGGCCAGGAAAGACAAAGACCCAGTGAACAAATCTGGGTGGTCCAAAGGCAAAGTTCGGGACAAGCTCAATAACCTAGTCTTGCTTGACAAAGTCACATATGACAAACTCTGTAACGAAGTTCCCAACTATAACTTCGTAACTCCAGCTGTTGTGTCTTAGAGACTGAAGATTCATGGTTCCCTGGCCAGGGCAGCCCTTCAGGAGCTCCTTAGTAAAGGACTTATCAAACTAGTTTCAAAGCACAGAGCACAAGTAATTTATACCAGAAACACCAAGGTGGAGATGCTCCAGCTGCTGGTGAAGATGCATAAGCAGATCCCACCAACTGTACATTTCGAAAAATAAAAGTTTATTAAATAAAAAAAAGAATTAAATGCTAAATGGCTGTACAAATAAAAGTGACTATGGGGAGGGCCTCCCCAGTGGCACTGAGGGTTGAGCTCAGTGCTGTGAAGCTGTCCACAGCCTCTGCAGCACGGGTTCGATCGCTGGCTGGCCAGGAGATTCCCACATGGTGCAGCAGACCACTCCTGTCTCTCCCGCTGCTCCCCTCAGGAGTGTATTTTGTCAGTCTGCCTGTTCTGTTCCCCGCTCTGTCTCTGGTGAATCCTCTCACCCTCCCACACATCTGGCCTGTACCCCGGTTCTTGTATAAAAATAAATAAATCTTTAAAAAAAAATCTTAAAAAAAAATGACTGTGGGGAGTATAATGGTGTAGGAAACAGAAAAAATTAGTTAATAAGAAAATAAAATAAATAAAAGTGACTATAATTTTTCGGAATTTGGGTTGCATTTTCCTGATTGTTACTTGCCTTTCATGTGTCATTCTTCTTGATCTTCACCCACCAGCTGTTCTGACCTTAGCAATAGTCTCCTTACTTAGGAGGGCTCTTGTTTCCGTATTTTCAATATTCAGAAATTTGTGCTTTTATTCTGCAGTATCATCTTGTGCCAGTTAAGTGAGGAGCTTGGTGATTACTGTTTGCTTGTCCCACTACTGTATCATCAACTCATTTCTGATTAATGTCATCTCACTCAGGTGTGACTTGATGTTGGGATTATTTTTGGGGATTTTTTTAAATTCTGTTCCCACTATTAGTGAGAACATCATTACTGAATGTATTTCTACTTTAAAGCAGGGGCCACATATTATTTATCTCAGTATTTCCAGATCCCACCTTAGTGGTCAGTTACTAGCAAATGCTCAATAAACAGCTGTTGAATGAATGAATGGATGGAAACACAATGTGCTTCAACCTGCAGATTTCATAAGTACAAGATTTGAGGCTGCAAAAAACAAATTGGATTTCTAATTGATCATTTTTGACTATTTGAATTTCTGTAATTTTGGGTCTACCCAAAAGAAGCACAAATGTTTCCTTCTAACTTCGAACCCTTCTCTATTGATGTTACTGCCATCATACCAGGCTCTCCAGCAGGAAATTCTGCAATCTTCTTTGTCTTTTTCCAGTCTGTTTTATCTCATATGGACCAGTCATCAAGCTTTGGTTTTATAAAGTCTTTCAAGTCTGTCCCTATTCCCTTGTACTCAAAAAAATTATGGTATCATATCATGTTTGACTTATAACTAAATACTCTGGGGATTTTATCTATAATCTCTCTTCTTTCAAGACCACTCTCCTCATAAAGTGAAAGTGGAGATCAGGGAATTACCGTGGCTCTCTCTTGTCCAGTCAAGTCACTCTAAGTCAAGTCTAACCTCCGAGAAGCAGCTCTTCCCAACTGTGCCCACAGTGAGATTGCATACCCTCATTTTGCCGCTTCCTCCACCTCCCCAAGCGAACGTTTACTTGCAATTTGACTCCTATCTTTACTGCTCACCATCTTCTTTCTTGCTGTCGTAACATTCCTCTTTCCCTCTCCTGCTTAGAAAGATTCTTTCCATCTTATACATATATGTGGCTTCTATCCTGCAAAATGTAATTCCTCCTCCAAATCCTCTGGAGAGCATCTTCTTGAGTCTCCAGCATGTCTTGAATTCTCCTATTCTGTTATCCCTGTATCCTCTGTAGCATCTATTATGTTACTGGGCATTTTATAATTCACTGCAATTCTTAACTTCCCATACTCATGCTTCTCCTTATATGACCACAAACCTCTTCCCAGGGATTGGTGTTCATTTTATTTGTGAATGGCACCTAGCTTACCACTATGATGGGGCTGTAAAAAGTGCTCCACAATTAAGTTGAATGAGTATAGGAATATGGCTGTAGTTTGGTTGCTTAGAGCAGTCTTAGTATACTAAGGTCTCCTGGTCTCTAGCACAACTAGTCAACACTGCTGTAGTGTGAAAGCAGCCATGAGGTGTTGTGCGACTAAATGAACATGAGTGTGTTCCAATAAAACTTTATTAAAAAAATCAATTTCATCAGAATGATGTTTCCTGACTCTTGGCTTATCATATGGTATTAATGAGCCCATCCAGAACTCCCATCCAGGTTTCTATTGGTAAGCTTCATTGCAATACTAAAATTACTAATCTGCCAATAGCCTACAAAGATTGTCACTGTTGGAGAGTTTATCAAAGCAGAGGCCACTGTGTGCGGCCATGCAGACTGTGGGTCACATGGTGCCAGATCTGCTGCTAAGACAGCCCTCTTGAAAAGCAAATCTTTTTAGGCAGATGAGTCTTGTCTTCCCATTGGTAGGAAAAAGACTGTGAAGTATTTGAGTTTGTGCCATGTGCTAGATATTTTATATGTTATTCATCATTGCATTAACTACAATTATTCTCTGAGGTATGAGTGTTATTTCCAGTTTTCAAATGAAGTGACTGAAGCACAGAAAATTAGATAATTTACCCAAGGTCACAGATGGGACATAGTGGATCCTGCATTGGTCTTTCTGACACCAAAGTTTGTGTTCTTTCCACTCCACCATCATAGAGTTATTATCATAATAACTCTGGTTCTGGTGCATGAAAATCCAAACAGAATGTAATGTTCCTGGCAAGGCAGACTGATGTAGCAAGTAAGTATTTATGGTCTTAGCTGAATTTCTGCTGTCAACTTTATTAATTATTACAGTCCTTCTTCTTTGTAGTCATAGAGTCGGCCAGTGAATAATGTGTTTATATTGTCAAGTATATCTAAATCTCAGATATCTTACTTTTGAGAGAAGCACTTCTACATGTACTAATATTACACAGTAGAAATTGTAATACAATTGTGGTCTCGCATAAGCTAAAAGGAAATTTAAACAGAAGTTAAAATAATACTTTTTCTTGTTTTTCCTTCTATATTAATCTCTGTGGTGGTAAACCAATATGAACCTCACTGGGTTTTAAAAAACCAGTCACCACTTTTCTGTACTTATAGTCATCATCAGGGTAAAGTCAAATTAAAGAGGCCATATAAGTTACTCAAAATGCCCTTGTTCCCAGATTATTTAACTAAGGCTCTGGAGGGGAATGGAAATAAGGGGGAACAAAAGATAGTCACTTTAAGATCTTAAACCTGAGTTTCCTAAGGCCAAATACTTACGTTTGCCATTCGTTCTGTCTTCTTGGTAAACCAGGGTATGTAAGTTCAGATATTTCCTCCCTTCCTCTCCCTTTCTCTCTCTCTGTTTTTTTTTTCTTCCTCCCAACCTCCTTCCCTCCCTTCCTTCCTCTTTTGATCTCTCCATTTATTTGTAAATCTATCTGTATGTCTGTTTATCTATCTGTGTGACTGTTAATTTATCTATGTCTATTTATCTTTCAGTATTAATAGTGTTCTATGGGCTGGACTTGCCTGTGGAGCCACCAGATCTGTTTTGTCTGTGTTGTGTTTTCTTTTCTTTCTTTTTTTTTTAAAAAAGATTTATTTACTTATGCATACAAGAGCTGGGGTATAAGCCAGAGATGTGGAGAGGTGAGAGGAATTCACCAGAGACAGAGTGGGGAGCAGAACAGGCAGATCTACTGAAATATATTGCTGAGGGGAGCAGCTGACGAGACAGGGCAGGTCTGCTGCACCTTGTGGGTCACCTCCCTGGCTGGGGATTGAACTTGAGCTGCAGTGGCTGTGGATAGCTTCATGGTGCTGCGACTTAACCCCTTGTCCCACCAGGGAGGCCCTGTGTTGTGTTTTCTTAATAGTCTTAAGCATATACCTGTCTTCCCAAATAGCCATTGTTTGTGTCCTAGATAAAAGAACAAAACTATGCAGATGACTGATCTTTCATATTTATGTCCATTGTTTGTTAAGGCCAACATTCCTGTTAAAAAAAAGTTGTATGTTGCTGGATTGAGGGTGCCAGGAGAGGCTGAATAATGAGAACAGTGAGAATGAATCTCATTGCACATGGTATCTTTGTAGTTCTTTCTGACTTATCAGATTCAGTCTTAACAGCAACACTTAAAAGGTACAGTACAAACATCAGTCATGGAAGTTTGCAAACCTGAAAGATCATTTTCTTCTCCCAGTGGTGAACACTTGCATTACTTCGAACATATGAAAACCAGGAACTTGCTGGGAACTTGCTTCAGTTTGAGACCAAAAAGCTTCAAAGGCTTACAGCCCACCAAATGAGGCTTTGAAGTAGGATGGTGGTGTGGCAAGGAGAGCAAGCTCACCTCTTTGTGTAGCTACTCTATTATTTCAGGCTTTTGGTTTCCAGCTGCAAAGCAAACAAGGCCCCCTGGAGCCCTGACCTGCCCCAGGTTATCTTTATAGACAGAAAGGGCTAAATTTCCAACTAAGCCAAAATAGCAGTCCAGTTTATTATATGTTCAAATATCTGAAAAATTTCCCTTATTTTGATTCCATTAAATCGCAATGCCCTTTGACATTGCTCTTAGGTTTTGTGAAAATGAAAGTCTAATGAAGTGTCATGTTTTGAGTATTTATTGTGGTGGAAACCATTGATTGGCAAACTTCACACCTTTCTCAACCTTCTTTTTCTTTTCTGCCTCCCTCAATAGAGAATGGGCCACATACTCACTTTCCCAGCTACATTTGCAGCTTAGGGTGGCAATGAAAACCCAGTTCCCATCAATGAGATATTATTAGCCCTATTGGCTTTTGGGCTTTCTGATTTAACCTGATTTAACCTTTCTGATTTAACCTGGTCTGGTTTGGTCACATTTGGACTGGTCCCATCTTTTCTTCTTTTTCCATCTTACATGCAGGTTACATGCCTCGAGCTTTGGCAGACATTTTGTGGCCAGTGTACAAATACTATTATGAAGAGTCAATAGGCTAAGGATGTTAGACATGGTGGAAGAAAAAGATAGAGTGGGCTTAGGTCCTTGCAGGTTTATTGAGCAGTTGAACCAACATTAATTGCAACAATTATTTCTACTCCTTTGATACACGAGATAAATAAATAAACAAAAATTCCTATTTGTTTCAACCACTGTTATGTGGGTTTTCCTTTATTTTCAGCTTTCTTAACTGAAATAGATATATTGATAATGTATAGTCAATGGTAATAGCAGCAAAGTAATTTCTTTCTTCTTTTTTAATGTTTGCAAAATGTCCATAATTTATTTCAAGTATTGATGTATTAATTGTAAGTGGACTTGAAAAGTTAATGTGTATTGCTGTGACTTATATAAACCATTGAAAATGCAAAAACATAACTGCCCAGAAAAGGCAAATCATAGACACATATACAAATGATATCAATTCTTATGTTAAAAGTTAATTAACTAGATACTTTACAGTCTTATGTGGCTTACCAATGTTCTAGTCAATGAGAGACCACATGTAAGACTGTGGCACCAATAGACTATGCCATCTGGCCTAGGTGTGTAGTAGGCAATATTGTCTAGGTTTTTAGAATGAGACTCTTTCTCTTGTAGGATGACAAAACAGCTAAAGGACACATTTCTCAGAGTATATCTTAGCCCTGTTATTAGGCTATACACGAGTGAGTGTACTCGAGAGGCCACGATTGTCAAGATTTTTTAAAATTGAAGCAACATTGGCTTATACTTTATATAGGCTTCAGGTTTACAACATTGAAATTTAACATCTATGTTTACTCTATTATGTTTACTACCGAAAGTCTAGTTTCCATTTCCCACCATACAATTGGCCCTCCTTCCAGATTTACTCCCCTCCCCTTCTCTTCTGGTAACCACCAATTTGTTCTTATAGTCTAACAGTTGATTTTTGTTTTGCTTACTTGTTTCGATTTTTTAAAAAAGATTTATTTATGCATACAGAACTGTGGTACAGGCAGAGGCATGGGGGGTGAGAGGATTCACCAAAGACAGAGTGGGGAGCAGAACAGGCAGACTGACTGAAATACACTACTGAAGGGAGCAGTGGGCGAGACAGGAGCGGTCTGTTGCACCATGTGGGTAGCTCCCTTGCTGGAGATAGAACTTGTGCTGCAGTGGCTGCAGATAGCTTCATAGGTTGTGTTTTAACCCCTAGTGCCACCAGGGAGGCCCTGTTTCAATTTTTAATCTTCAACATACAAGTGAAATTATCCACCATTTATCTGTCTCTGCTTGGCTTATTTTACTGAGTCTACTCCTCTCAAGTTCCTCTGTGCCTTAAGGTTTGACTTCCACTTTCAGCTGTGTGACCCTGGCATATCATCAGTCTTCTACTTACTTAATCAATGAGCATATCTGTGAAATAGTGAATCTGCTTTCATAGATCTGACCTCTGTGATCCTTGTGGGGAGGCTAATACATCATTCAGTAATTAACGAAGCAACCACAATACCCAAGAACAAATGTAGTACTTTGATTGACTGCTTTTGTATTCATTTCCTTAGGGAAGCTTGTTGGATAAAACATATTCTCTCAGACTCCCCAACACATTCACTCTGGGAACAGCACTAAGCTAGAAGAATCCTAAGCTGTAAGAAATTGTAATGGAAGATACCTTCTAACACATATATCAGTCTTTGAGTTCATAGCACATTTGAACAAGAAACTCTGAGTGCTTAAAAATCTATGAACTGAATCTTTCACTTTTTCCAATGATAGAATTTTTTATTATTTTTCTCCACCAAGCATGTGAGTTCTGAAGGACAACTCTTTTCACGGTTTCCTAAGAATTTAGAGGAAATGGCAAGTCTTAGAGGAAGCAAGAAATTTTCTTCTCTATATTTTCTTGGGCTGAGCAATTGTCATTAATTATCTTTCTCCCTCTAAGGAAAATAAGTCACCAAATCCATTTTTTATTTTGCCAGAGGGAGGAGAACTTTATTAATTTTGTTTGATGCTCCCAGCAGAGTAATTAAATGTGATCAACAAGACAAGCTTAGAATTAGCTTAGGTCTTAACACCCCTTTCTCTTTTTATATGCTTATATTCTAAAGAAACGCTGACCTAATTTAGATGCAAAATAATTCCTACTAATAAGAACGAAATGCAATAATAGCAAAATGCAAGTTTTTGGAGCTATGTACTGCTCAGATATCCTACCTGATTAAGAAAATATAAGTGGGGCCTCCCTGGTGGCACAAGGGATTGTGTCTCAGCACTATGAAGCTATTGGCAGCCACTGCAGCCTGAGTTCGATACCCTTCCAGGGAGCTGAACTGGTGAGGTCTGGTGCAGCACACCCTCCTGTCTCACCTGCTGCTCCCTTCAGCAGTATATTTCAGTAGATCTGCCTGTTCTGTTCCCCACTCTGTCTCCGGTGAATCCTCTCACCACCCGCACCTCTGGCCTACACCAGCTCTTGTATACATAAATAAATAAAATAAATCTAAAAAAAAAAAAGTCTGAGTGGTTTGAATTCAGGAAGGGTTTAAATGGGGTCCTCATAGTTTGTAGGATGTGCCTCTGCAAACTATTAGAATCTCAGTTTTGAACTTTTCATGGCACCAGAAATATTAATGCATGTTCACTCCTTCTAGATTGTGGTGGCATGGGTAGGACTGGGTTTATCTTTGTATTCTCCTACATATCCTAGTGTAATATTGTATGTTCAGTGACAATTGGTAAATGTTTGCTGAATTGAATACTGTTGCAGTTGTAGCTTTGTAATATCTTGACCTTTGGGGTAGGTTGCGACCTCTGAGTCGCACGTTCTGATGATTCTTAACTAGATTTCTAAGACTGTCTTGAAGATCAATTTGTTAGTAGCACCAAGCTCTGATTACTCGGTGTTATATAATTATGCTGCAATTAAACTAAAAATAAGCAGCATATTTAAATAACTCTAACAGAATTAAAGTGAGTGGGTGAATCACACACATGTCTCTGTTCCTCCTTTCTTGGTGGATAAAATTAAGTGCATCATTAGCAAAGGTTGAATCTGCAATATCAACTGGCCTACTAGAAGCAAGTGCACTTGCTGGAAATTTGGGTTGATGTGGAAAATAGAATTGGGGCGTTACTTTTTTCCTTTTTTAAATGTGTCTGTAAATAACATTCTTTTAAATAGAAAATTTGTCTGACTCAATTTTTGAAAAATCAATTACAGTCTCTGAAAAAGAAAACAAAAAGAAACTTCTACAAGTAGACTTTCCTGGGAAGGAGAATTGGCAACTTAGGAGCTAGTGATGGAATGGAAACTTATTTCTCACTGAAATCTTTTGTGTGTGCATATATTATCTATTGAAAGATAAAGATAGACATAAATGAACAAATTCCAATACAACTTTGAAAAATATCAAAGTTGGAGGATTTGTATAACGTGATAGGCTTGCTATGATTTTGAAATATTCATGATAATTTGTATTGGTGTTTGGAGATGTATCGGTCATTGGACTAAATACAGAATCTAAAAATAAACATATACATATGATTTGTTGATTTTTGACAAAGATATTAAGCTAATTTATTTCAACTTCTAGATATCCATGAAGAAATGAACCTTGATACTTAACATGATACATAACAAATTAACCCCAAATGAGTCATAGACCTAAGTATAAAATATAAATGATACACATCCTATCCCATAAAAGGCAGGACGAGATCACTGTGATCTTTGATTTGCAAAATTTCTTAGGTTAAGACACACAAAAAACAAATTAAAACTTGATAAAATGGACTTTATCAAAATGAAAATTTCTGCTTTTGAAAATAATGCCATTAAGATAGTGAAAAGCAATCATGATAAGAAAACATAAACAATATAAAAAATGCATGCAAAACATGTATCTGATAAAGAAATTGTCCACGAGAAAATCGGAAAAATATTTGAAGACATACTTTACACAGGAGATATACAAATAGTAAGTACATGAAAAGATACTCACCATCAATAGCTGCCAGGGAAATGTAAATCAAAACAATAATGGAAACTTAAGATGGCTGATAACACCAACTGGATATGGAACTAGTCTTGTAAGTTGCTAGCTAGAATGTAAAATTTACTCCTGCTCTGGAAAACAGGTTGGCTGTTTCTCAGAAAATTAAGCATACCACACACCCCAGCAATCCCACTCTTAGGTAGTCACACAAGAGACATGAAAATGAGTGTTCACGTGAAGACTTCTTCTCGAAAGCTGTATTAGTTTCTCAGATTTGTAATAAATGCCCACAAACCAGACAACTTTAAACAACAAAAATTCATTCTCTTAGAGGCTAGAAATTCAAAATTGAGGTGGTGACAGGGCCACGTTCTCTCAATGGCTCTAGGGAATATCTATTGCATGACTATCTTCTCTTAGCTTCGGGCGTTGCCAGCTCTCCCTGGCACTCTTTGTTGTAGATGCTTCAGTTTAGTCTCTGTCCCTGTCATAACACGGTGTTTTCCCTGGGCCTCTCTGTTTCATTTCTCTTTTTACAAGGACACCCGTCACCCTAAAACCCATTCTAATGATCTCCTTTTAACTTGATATACATCTGTCAAAAACCTATTTCCAAATTAGGCTATATTGTCAACACCAGGGGGTAGGACATCAACATATCATTTGGGGGACACAATTCAACCCCAAACAAGTGTTCATATCAGCTTTACTGGAAACAAATGCTTATGGAAATAACCCAGATGCCCATCAACTGGTAAATGGCTAACAATTTGTGGTATATCCGTGTAACAGACTACCACTCAGCTTATCAAGAGGATTGAATTCCTAATATGCATAACACAGATAAATTTCATAAATGTTTTGCTGAGTGATTTCATCTACATGCAATTCTGGAAATGATACAGATAATTTATAAAGACAAAAACTCAGATCAACAGGAGCTTGGATGAGGGCATGGGAGTATTAGACTGAGTAGTAATAAATACTTTTTGGAGTAAGGGAAAGGTTCTATATCTTGGTCTTGGTGATGGTCACAAAATTGTATAAGGTTGTTAAAATCATTAAACTGGACACTACCGAACTGAACACGTTTTGTGTAAATTATATGTCAATCAAATTTATTTAAAATTTCAGTTGCAAACAACTATTAAGTAACCTGTGGCATAAAGTGAGATTCATCTTGTGAGTGTGCATGTTACATTCTTGTGTGGATGGTCCCTTAATTACCATGACTTGACTTATGACTTATGCCTTTATGATGGTGTGAATACCAACACACTTAGTAGAAAAGGTACTATGGATTTTGATATTTTCTAGACTACCAACACGCAGTAAGATGCTCTCCTGTGATATTGGACAATGGCAGCAACAAGCCAGCTGCCAGCCATCCATGTGTAATAAATGTATTTTTGACTTACCATGTTTTCAACTTGGACTTATTGGGCTATAACTCCACTGTAAGTTGAGAAAATAATAAAATGTCCTTTTTGCTAAGTAAATTAAAGTTAAGCTTCCAATTCTCACATTGTCCAGCAACACTTAATGATTGTCACCCCGGACTCTGAGTATTTCAGAGGTAGGATTGCCTGGGATATTGGGATTCTGCCCTCCTTTCATTTAATTTTTTTTTCACCTTAATTAAATGGCATAAAGTTGGGTTAGCCATGTTGGCAGCTATATTACTGGTTCCTGAATGTTGATCATGAGGACAATGAATTCAAACTAAACCTAGTTTCAAATATAAATTGCCATCAAACCAGGTTCTCTTCATCTAATACTTTGCAAGTGATCCAAAGATTCCCCAACCAGCAATTGCGATTCAGTTTAACTCTGGTATTTCATCTCTTTTTAATATTTTAGAATCCCATTGAATTCTTATTCTGTCATTTATATTACTCATCTCGGTTTTGTTTCATCCATGAGTTTAATAAGCAATAAGGCGGAAAACAATGACTTTATTTTTGTATGCCTGCGTTCTGGTGTTTTCCTAAGAGCTCACCAAAATCTGTTCGACGATGGGGTTGGGAATTTCCCTGGAAATCAACAGGAAGCTTATGGGCTGGCTGCAATCTGCATTGCTACGAACAACCACTTCTCCCTCTCATGACGACTAGGAAACTGTCTACTAGCTCAGCCTCTGGCATTTCCTTCAGCCTCCAGGGGATTGTGAAGACCACTCAGAGTTGCCCTCTGCTCACTTCTTCAATGCTTTTGGTGGTAGTTTTTGGATTCCACTTCCATTTTACCATACCCTAAGACACCATGGGGTACATACATGACCTCAACTTTTCCTGCGTCTCTGGCCTGCCATGACTGTGCGTCCCTCTCACTGGGATAGCAGGGCAGGGCTGAGCACGCATCTCATGGGGCAGGAGAGGCAAAGGGAGATGGATTGCTGGAGACTGATGCTCCAGCTCCCTGTTATGTGCTGTTATCCCATGGATATAACAACACATAAGCTCAGAGGCAAAATTGTTAAGAAAATCAAGACAACAGCCATAGAGCATTCAACCCAAGTCCAGGGCCCTTCTGAAGATGGGCCATAGGTGACCCCACTGGCACACCCCTAGGAAACTGGCCCTGATTCTAGGCTGGGATGATAGTGTCAAAAGTCAAAACGAGAAGTTTTCGGGGACAAACCAATTTGAGTGGGTAGAATGGCTTTGTAAGAGAGGATGAGAAAGAAGCTAGGGAGGCAGATTGAACACTGCCACAGTCTTGAATGCCAGACTGAGAATTCAGAGACTATCTTGTGGGAAGGGGAGGTTTGAGAGTAGGAGAGTGCCAAGGTGAACAGGGTATTTTGCAGGACTCATTCTAGTAAGATCTTTTTTTACAAGCGCTTGCCTTTCAACTATTCTTTTTTTGCATTTTCATACATAGAAACTGAAGGAGCGTTCTTTTGGATCAAAGAAGGCGGTTGCCTGCAAGGCCTCTTTCACTCACTTTTTCCTACTGTTCCACACTCAAAATCTGCTGGAACTTTTGACATTTTGCTCTTCCTTCTTGCTGGATTTTGATGCCAACAAATTAATGTGTAAGACATCAGCAGAAAATGACTTTCACAGGACAGAATGACCTTGCATTTTTGGTGAAGAAAAGAGAAAAGCAGCTAATTGTTGAATTACAATGAACCTTTCTAAGATCCTCTGAATCTCTCAGAGGAACCAAAACAAAATGAAATTAGAGCAGTGATATCAAGCAACCAATTTTGCATGCAGACAACAGGTGGAGATAAAAGCCAAACCTGAACATCCCTCACAGTATCAGGAGAAAAGTGACTTCTGTCCCTAAGAGACTGGTAATAATTTTCATCTGTGTTCCTCTTATCTTAGTAGGCATTTCCTAGGCATACACATGGATACACATGCAGACATACATGCAGACACACACACACACACACACACAGAGATCTCTTATCCCAGATATAAATAGATTGAAGCTGCCAAAGCACTGATAATACAGTTTAAACAGTTGTTGAGAATGCTAATGTTTTAGAGAAGTAAGTTCTACCAGGGTGGTGTGGAGCCAGTTGAAAACTTTTATAATGTTAAAAGCATTTGGCAGGAAGCAAAAAACAAAAAACTGCTGGGCTTTGGTAGAGACAGAAAAATGGATGCAAACTCCTAGTGGAGGATTCTTGTTTTCTCTTTGTCTTTCTCTTTCATCCCTAGGCTTGAGAAATCGACATAGTTTATTGCTGTCACATTCTCACTAAGGGGGGAGCCCTGCATCCCACTAGTCCAAGGCTTGTTTAGCTCATCTCAGCTTGCTTTCCCTTCAGATTATGTCCTCACTCATGGGTTATGTGTTCTTTTCCATTCTTTGAGCAGATCTGAAAATGTGTCAGCTTTTTGGACAGCTCCCTGCATAGATACACTTATTTCGTAAGCTGCAGTCACTCAACCTTCCTTATTGGCTCTTTTCTTTTTTTTTTTAATATTTTATTTTATAGAATTCTTACATCATTTTTCATTTCTGCACAATGTATGCATTTTCATTTTGGTTATATTCCCCATACAATTGCACCCCCCCCCCTTATTTTGACTCTAGTCCTTCCTCTCCTCGCCCCTCCCTAATTTCCCCCTCCCAGTGTGTCTCTGGTTTGTAGTTGCTTGTTGATTTTGATTATTACTTTGCATTGATTAGTCTTTTTCCTGGTCTCTTATTTAGGTTTTCTAAATTCCTGCTATGAGTAAGACCATCCGGTATTTTTCTTTTTCTTCCTGACTTATTTCGCTGAGTATGATCCCTTCTAGCGCCATCCATGTTGCTGCAAACTGCATGTGTTTATCTTTTTTGATTGCTGAGTAATATTCCATTGTGTATATGGGCCACATCTTCTTGATCCAGTCTTTCTGATGCATAGTAGGGTGGCCTTTTAGAGAAAGTGCAATAGAAAGAAGGTTGGACTGATGGTGTTCTCAATCTTGGCACTGCCCTTTGCTCCCTCTGATTTCTGACAGGTTATATAGTTTCACTTTTGTCCTCTGAAAATGGGAATGTGGATGAGCATCCTCACTGGCATGTTGTGAGCATGAAACAAAAGCCTGTGTATAAAGCACATGAACACAGTAGGTGCGTGGGAAGTGTTATCTTTGCTAGATTTGCCTGCCTTCCCTTCTCGATTGTCTATAGGATGTTGGCCATTCAAGGACTTTCTATGGAATGTTGCAGGTTTAAAGCTCACACCTACCCCTTGACCAGACTTCCCTTTGCGTGCATCAGAAATTCTAGAGATGTGTGTGCCTGTCGTTAAGATGCCCAGTGCTTTCAATACACCAATGGAAAATTCTTATTTGGTCTCAGTGTGGCTGCTGTCTGTATTGGCTCAGAGTTGAAATTGTCATCAGAGCAAGATGTAACTTGTTCAATGAATGACCTGTTTTCAGTGGAATGTCCCTCTGGCAGATGTCCAAATTCTTGGAGGGTCTCAACCACTGTCGTTTACTTCCTTGGGCCATTTTGTGGTGGATGTCAGGATCGATCGCATTTTTTGTGACACAGCATAAGTTAGAGTGGACATACGGCAACTGGCTCTGCCATGGAATTATTTCCCCAAAGAATCATTTTGACCATTTTAAAACTAATGATCATTTTTATTGAGGAATACATATTTTTCAATAGCTTCTGTTGAATAACAACTTTATGCGACAAAGCAACATATTCAGCTACCTTGACATAAATTTTGCAGATATAAGCAGGAGGTTATATCACTCAAAGTGAAATAAGAGCTTATTATTTTCTGACCAGAAAAGTGGGTATCTTGTAACAGGTGCTTAAAACATTTCTTTAAGTTAAAATTATTATGTCCATGTTCCATGTTGTATGGCTTCAAGAGTCCATTGATGTGTATGTAAGTACGATGTTTTGCAGGGACTTTGTGTATTTTTGTCACTCTGGCCTTATTTCCGCATGTCTTTACCTCAGTTTAAGACTCTGACGTAGGCTTCTTCTTAATATGTCATCTCCTCCATCATCTCTCCCAATAAAGCAATTTCTAATGAATTGAGCATAACTTCTGCAACCAGGATTCCAGTCAATCAAGTTTTGGGGCACAAGTGAAGTTGTATATATCAATCTCATTCATGGCTTATAAATATACATTAAAATCAGAGAGTGTCAGCGTTGCATCTGACTGCCTGGTTGTTTGTTATTTAGAGTGAATTGTTGGGTACAACCCACCCTGTTTTCTCCTTTTCCTTTGAGACTGATGCTACACAGCAATGTGTTTGCATACCCTCTGCTTCCTGCTATCCCACATCTGCTTTTTATTCTGCCTTCTCTCCTGCCAGAGAATTCTGCTGACATTTTGAAGTCCTTTACCTTAAAAGCTGGGGGAAAAGAAATTGGAGGTTGAAGCATGACACCATTAGAAGTTTTTATAGATGGGATAAATCAGTTTTGTATTTTTATAGATTTGACAACACCCCCTTCAAAGGCCCAACTGTAAAATATCACATATTGGAAAAGGTCTTGGTGAATCCCATAATCTATTCTATCAGATATCTCACCTATTAATTATTTCCCCCAGCATTTGAGTATTTGAAAGTGGCTTACAAAGGCATTAAGAACTGACTCAAGACAGTTTGCATTTACACACAGTTTAAATGCACATTCAGAATGATTCCCACCTTTTAAATGTGTCTGTTATTATTCTGTGGTGTGTAACTGGGTGGCAAGAATGGCATGGCTAATGCAATAATCCCATCTTCCATCACTTTTATGAGGCATTTGCATCCTTTCATGCAACACCTAATTGACAGTTGCCCCACCAAGCCTCCCTAGTGGATCCGTCTATTATATGGAATTTATGGCCAGTGTTTTTTAAGTCAGTTAAATGACATGAAATGAAAATCTATTTTAAATGACGTTCAATGAAATCTTTTCTCTGGCTGGAAAAATTACATTTTGAAAAAAATATTTATTGTGTACTTGAGAAGTCACCCTCTCTCTCTCTCTCTCTCTCTCCCCCCCCCACCTCTCTCTCTCTGTGTATGTTTGTCTGTGTGTGAGTGTGTGTGTGTTGTGTATGAGAGAGAGAGAGGGAGATTTGTGATTTTGTGATTTTGACACAGTCTGTTATTCTCCCTAACCCATTCAATTCTTATTCTCCAGTCCACTGAGTTTTATGATATAGCCCAAAAGTAGACGTTTAAAAAAAAAAAGTAGATGTTTTATTTATTTAATTTTTAGGAGGCAGATGAACCAGTGCAGCTAAGAATGGATACCTTTTCCTGTTGACTTATGCCTGGATCTATAAAATGCTTATTGCATCCTGCAGGGGAGGAGGAGAGAGAGGGATCAGAGGGGGGCAAGGAGGGAGGAGCACAGGGGACTGCACTGGTTCACTGGTGAAGGAAATTCTATGGGGACTACACCTGAGGGGGGGAAGCAAGTATTGTTTAAAAATGAACAATGACATAAAAAAAAATGCTTACTGGCTTGGATGGTTGCCATGATTTTCAGACCCAAACCAGTCTGCCTGATTTCTGGTAGGGCTGGTAAGGTGAGTGAGCACAAACATTGGTTTGGGTTGGGGGAGGGCAGTCAACTTAGATGTTTAACGTGGTCAAAGATCAGCATGGAGATCAGTACCTGTGCCTTCTGTGACAAAGTGAATAGTATTAAAATGGGTTGGATTGATGTTCACTGATTCTTTGTAGAACTGAGCTCAGGAACTTATCCTTGTTACAGAGTTTCTAGAGACTGTGAACCTGCTCTCAGCACTCCAACATCTTGATAGTCCTCAACATGTAAGGGCCAATGTCTACCTCACTTTTTCCTGCACCCCAGTGCCTGGTGTTTGTCCACTCATCAACATTCACTGTGTTTTGTGACCATGAGCTGGTGATTGCAAACATTGTGGAATGAATGATATTATTTGTTCTTTTTTCTTATTATTTTGTGGCAGATTCATGTTTGCAGAGTCTGAAGCTAAATTGTGTTGTGTATGGGTCCTCTTAAATTAAAAAGAATACTAAAAAAATCAGGTATGAATATAACTTTTTATTTGGCATTAATAAAGCTATTGTACTAAATTACTGTAAGTTTAGAAGCTCATGTCCCTTCTTTCTAAACTCTTTGATGCCAGATTGTCAGAAATGATTTTCTTAGGAATGCTCCCTCTTCTAAACTGGCTTTCCTTCTCCATATAGAATTTAGAAATTCTAAAAGTTCTAGTAATTCCTGATCACTGTTTCATTAGTTTCACAGTAATCTTACTGCTGGTTTTTTCACTGTGGTTTTGAAGAAACTGAGTAGGGCGGAGCAAGAAGAGAGGTGGGAATAGGTGGAAATAGAAAGTTCTTGACTAATCCAGACTCTAGCCCAGAAATGCTGCTGACACCATGACACTCTGCAAAGGCCTCTCTTGGACCCTGCCACAGTTCCTGACTTGCCCTGTCTCTTGTGACAGGGGCTTGGCAGCCACCAACATCCTGTCTTTGGGTTGCTACTGGATTAAACCTCAAGCATATGCAGCATTAAGTAAATTCCCACGCTCTATGCTTCTTGTTGGCAATCAGCGGGGATAAAATAAGGTCAATAGTTCTTTTTCTTTTTTTAATTTCTCCTTAATCTTATTTTCTTTTTTTTCTTAAAGAGGAGAGCAATGTATGAATAATTATGTCCCTTGTTCCTGTTCTGAAACCTAAAAACAAGTTCTCATTTTTATAAGAGTATGCAATTGTGAATTTTTCCTTTCTTCCTTGAGTTTCTTCAATTCATTCATAGATATTTAAGACTCTTTTGCATCACACATCAGGTATGGTAAGTCTTTCCATCACATTTCTAAGGTAAAAAGATTTGTAATGGTAGCTGTGTAGATACAGTGAATTCAGCAAATGTGTATGGCTTTGTATGAAGGGAATGGCAAGGAGTCAGGAGAGACATGGAACCTTCCAGAGGATATTAGTTCTTAAGGGGGCAGATGGAAAATGATAAAAGTATCATACAGCTTTGACACAAAGCAGATTATGATAATGTATCATAAGAAGGCATCAAATAAAAGTTGGGGGGAAAGGCTCTAAGAATCTAAGAAGGGAAGGAAAAAAGGAATACATTGAGTAATGTGCTGCTCATGGAAGGGCTAGTCTGTTCTGTTTACTTAAGGGAGTGGAAGAATCTCAACAGGCCCAATGGGCTGGGAGAGCAGGAGAAAAGGACGCATCTAAGCTAACTGGGGCAGCATGAACAAATGTAGGGAATTTGGAGAGTGTGGTGTGTTCAGGAAAAAGTGAGCATATAACTTTGCTAAAATGGAGTGGAATATGTAGGGAAATATTTTCAAAAGATGAGAAAGGATAAAACACGCATACATTTTTGATGTCCCTGAATATTGGGCTGAATACCTGATATGAAAGAGAACAGTGATGTGTTGAGGATATCATAAAAGTTGGAGTGACAAGATCTTGGACCATGATGCTGTCATTTACCAGCTGAATGACTTGGCAAATCATTAAACATTTGGAGGCTCCCCATGAGAATGTCTGAGCTAGTGGTAATAAGATTATAGTGAGGTTCCAAATAAAGGAATTGATGTTTAGTCATTTCTTTGCAAGAAATACTTAGTGCCTAGGTCCTAGGGACACTGAGGGAAACATGCAGGCCTCTGTTCTCAAAGAGTTGATGTGTTGGTGTAGAGTCCAGGTGATACCTGCTTGGACTAGTCAAAAGGAAATAAGATACTTTCAGATAGTGATACTTGCTATAAAGAGAAGAGAACAATTTGGTAGAAAGTAATGAGACAAAGTAGAAGAGCTGGATTCTCCATACTTTAGATATGGCAATTAAGGAAGGGTTCATGGAGTAGACACCTGATGAGAATGAAAATTGATCAGGACTGTGAACATCCTGGGGGGCTAGCATTCCAGGCAGCAGAGGTGATAGCAGGACCACATAGGAGGATCAGAACAATGTCCTTGTGACTGGAGGACAGTAGGGAAATGGAGGAGATAAAGTTCTGAAGATGGCCAGGAAGGATCAGATAGGGCTATGTGGTCTAGGTTTAAAGCAGGAGTAGGGAACAGTTTATTCTGAGGAAAAAATTGTAATAAGACAAGAATGGAAGAGGATACCAGAAAGGAGATAAAATGTAGTCATTTAGGCAATGGTGGTGACTTAGGTAGGGTAGTTGTTGGTAGACAGAAATACATGTTTGGATCTGGAGTATTATCATGACATTTCTAGTAAATTCGATGTGACCATAGATATGATGCTAAGTAGAAGTGCCTTGTTACTTTAGGGCCCTGTGTACACAGAGGGCTAATATAGCCCATCCTGGTAGTCAAAGGAGAAAACCAAAGGTTTTGAGTTTGAGAATGACAAGAAGCTGCATTTCTGTAAGGTGATCAGGCAGCCCACACCTCATGAAGAGAGTGGGCAGAGCTGAGGAAGGAGACCATGTCAGCCCCGAGCTTCTCAATTTCAGCTCCAACATGCCTGTGAGTCACCTGGGAATCTTGTTAAAATGAAGATTTGATTGCCAGAAGCTAAGAAGAGGCAAGGAAATCTCCTCTTAGAACCTTCAAGGGAGAGCCTGGCCCTTGATTTCAGACTTACAGTCTTCAACTACAAGATAATAATTTTCCCATTGTCTTAAGCCAGAAAAACAAAACAAAACACAGATTTAGTTCCATGGGTTTAGGGCAAGAACCAAGATACTGCATTTCTAATAAGTTCCCAGGGGATGCCAGAGCTGCTGGCCTGCAGGTCACGTATCCAGTAGCCAAGAATGCAGGAGAATAATTCAAGGGAAAATTAATGAGGGCTTGAACCGGGAAGGGATTATGAATATATAGAGAAGCGATCTTTCTTTCATAGTGGAGGTAAAAGTTGGAAAACAAAGGGGAATCATGAAAAATGAAGTTTGAAACCGAGAACAACAGTGTCAATATTCTAAATACTGAAAATGGGGGCAGGGGGTTGGGGAAGAAAGAAGGTGGGTTTTTTGACCCTAACATTTTGTGTGTGTGTGTGTGTGTGTGTGCACTGTAGCTTGGGTTCTGACTCGGGAACCTGGTGTGGGAAATCCCCAGGAGCTATTCATACTTGTCTGGAGGATGACAGGCTAGTTCCCTTCTCTCCTCCTATCTCTGGAACTGAATAGGGGAACCCAGAGACTGCCTGTATTTAAAGAGCCACAAAGAGGAGCACTGGCAACCTCCTTACAAGTAGTACATTTGGAATTTGCATCAGCAAATCATCTTGGAAGTCAAGGCCATGTTTCTGTGGACTGCGGTGTCTTAGCCTTTGCCTGTTTACTGCCGAGAGTCCTCCAGGACCATCCCGCCCTGCTCTTCTGTACATGACATGTTTCTGGCATCAGTTTGTTTTTTTTTTTTTAAGCTTTACTATTTTTTTTTAAAGATTTATTTATTTATAGCAGCACTGGGGTACAGCCAGAAGCACGGGAGGGTGAGAGAATTCACCAGAGCCAGAGCGGGGAGCAGAGCAGGCAGAAGGACCGAAGTACACTGCTGAGGGGAGCAGCGGGTGGCAGGAGAGGTCTCCGCGCCATGTGGGACCCGCGCTGGTGGCCGGGGATCGAACCGGCGCTGCAGAGGCTGCAGGCAGCTTCGCAACCCAGTGCTCAACCGCTGCGCCACTGGGGAGGCCTGGCATCAGTTTTTAATACCATAAAACCTGAGCATGAGTACTGGAACATCTATGTGATGGTAATACTGTAAACAACAGTCCACTTTGTTGGGTGCTTATTATGTGCCAAGCTCAGAGGGAAGCATTTTACAGTTATTTCATTAAACTTGTGATTCCAGGAAGATGGTATTATTATTCTCTCTCCTTGACACATATACCACCTACCCCCATTTTGGAGCCTGGGGGATGGGGTTTTGCAAGGTTTAGTGTCTTGCTAAGTATCACGCTAGAGTGGCAAGACTGGAATTCAGATTAATCAGTGAAGTGATCTTTCCAACAAGCAGACCCAGCAGGCTGGTTCTGGCAGCCTTGCTTTGAACACCAGGTGTAACGGCCTCCTGGCAACATCGATGCAAAACCATGGCCCCCATCCCCCATGCTCACCCAGGGTTAAAAGAGGGCAGCTGGCCAGCTCTCCGTTTAACTGGGCTTTGTTCCTGGCTCTGCCCCAGAGTTTCTGCAAGCCCTTAGGCAAAGCACTTGAATTCTCTGGACTATTGTCACCTAGCAAAAAGGATATTTGATGATCACCGTGGTTTCTCAGGCTCATCTATGCATCTAAATCAAGGGTGGAGCCCTTGATTTAATAAATGCTGAAGCTGGGTCTCCTCAAAGATCACAATTCACTTAGTTTGATGAAGAACTCAGGCATTGGATCGTTTGAAAAGCTTCCAGGGCTTCCAGTGGACAGGTGGGGGTGAGCTGCTGGTTGATCTCGTCTTGAAGAAAGTAAAGGACGATCCACATCTTCCACTGTCTTCCTGAGACCTTCCCAATACAAATCTCCATATGACACGGGCGTCGTACCTGAGGGACCACCAGAGCTCACTGCATGGTTACTTTTATCTGGCCCAGAGCCTAAGTGGGTCTGTGTGGCCTGAAACACAAGGCCCATAGGGAGTTGGCAATAAAAATTGTATTTGGTAAATTTTATAGGTGAAATACGTGAATGTGGAAAAGATATCCTGTGTGTGCAAATATATCCATATATATATATATATATATATATATATATATATATATATATAAAATAAAAGTGCTTCTCCAGCATGGCCTCTGTGGGGCCTGGAGTACTTTGTGTGCTGACAGAGGACCTGGAGTTGAGAAATGTACTCATTGGGATCCACCTCGCTTTGGCTGGGAAAATGTCATCATTGGATGTCTCAGATATTATGCAGAGTGACATGAAAGCAAGTCACAAGCTCTACATAAGAATAAATTTTATCTCAACAGGTTGGGCATCAAACACCTTCCTGGCATGGGGGGAAGGGAGTTTCGGTGGTGGCCTGCTAAGCAGCACCCAGAGCACCATAAACCCCACTGGGGGGAAGTGGCATTGAGACCTGTCACCCTTGCCCGAGCATTTGCAGCTGCAAGGCCCCTCCTCACAAACTGGGCCATAGAGCTTTTCTATTTTAAGTTTCCCGCATTGTTAGAATTGGAGTATTTCTCTCTATGTTGTCCCGAAGGAGCCAAGCCTCGTCGATTATCTTTGATCCCCATCTTTTCTCACTCTGGTCCTGAACTACTGAACCTGAAGATGTTTGCCTTCCATGGAAGGATGACATCAGCGAGGAGGCAGTTTCTCGGCCGAGGGAGCCAAGTCCTCAGACACGATCTAGGAAGTAGGACAAGTACATTTTGTTTCTGCGATTCAACCCAGAGAACTGCTTGGTCCCTTCAGTGTGTGCCAAGTGCGTTTGCGCAACCTCAGCAGCAGCTTCCAGAATGTGGTTTAAGGATTTGCCAAGGTTTCATTTCTTTTGGGAGTGAACATACATGCATGGCATGACTGGTGCTGGCTAGACATGCCGATGTGAGTTGGGGGCACATACCCCACAGAGGGCTAGGATGTTAAGAGAGGACCTTCTGGGCTAGTCTAGGTCTGGACATGGCTGCACGCTCACCCCCTGGGGGACACAGAGCTGGGGAGAACATTGAGATCAAGTTGGCTGGGCCATGCTTCCATTTTGTTTTGGTTAAGTGTGTGTTAATGCAGTGGAAAGGAGCAAGCAATGCTACCAATTTGGCTGGTGCTCATGAACATTTGCTCTGCATTCTTGAATCCTCCTGGTTAAAGAGAACTTTTTTGCAATTCTTTCTCCCCAGGCAATAGGACAAGAAAACACATATGCACAGTCCCACAGACACACACACACACACACACACACATTATATACATGCAAACAGAGTTAAAATCCTTTAAGAAACAAAAATCTTCTATGGCACTTGTGTCCACCTTCACATGCTCCTATTGGGAGAAATAAAGTACTATACAAATGTGCCTGCACAGTGAAATGACCAACCTTTAAAAGGCTATTATTGGTGTCTTTCAAAGGCCAATCTTTTTTTGTGTGTGTGTGTAGAAGAAGTGGAGTGTAGGCCAGAGGTACTGGGGGTGAGAGGATTCATCAGAGACAGAGTGGGGAGCAGAACAGGCAGATTGACTGAAATACACTGCTGAGGGGAACAGCAGGTGACACAGGAGAGGTCTAATGTGCCATATGTGGTTTAGCTTCCTGCTCAGGTCATAGTGGTGATAGTGCTGAGAATTAACCCCTAGACCACCAGGGAGGTCAAAGGTCAATCTTTTAATAATAAAGAACTCTTGCTCTTTGTGGTGCTTTATAGTTTACAGGACAATTTCACATTTCTCATGTCATCAGCTCAGGAATCAAATGGCTGAGGAGTAGCGATTACTTTCCTCCTTGTTTTAACACCTGAGAAAATGAAAACTCAAGGAAGTCAAGTGATTTGCTAAAGATTACACAGCAGTTAAGTTTCAGAGTCAGGATAAAAATCATGGGCCATCCCCATCCAACCTTTCTATCACTTTGACTCTCTAATCTTGACTTAGAAAGACCAGTGGTTAATTGGCAGGTGACTCATCTATTTATAGGAGCAGAAGCCAGAGTCTGGTGTTTCAAAGTGTGGTCTGAGTACCAGCAGTGACACTGGAGTCTCCTGGGAGCCTTTCAGAACTGCCATATCACAGGTCCAGTCCAGACATTCTGAATTAGTATCTGCATTTCATCAAGATCCCCCGGAGTGTTTCTTGTTCACAGGTGTTTCAGCCTCAGCCCTGCCACACCAGGAGTCCCTGGGTGCCAGGGCTGTATGAGCTGGGAAACTAGGAAGAAATTCCCATGCTCAGATCCGCTCTCCTCCCCCTCCTCCTTCCCCAGGCTCTGACTCTGATTATAAGACCAGGACATCGATTTGCTTTGCAAACTCCCCAGGTGGTTCTAAGGTAATAGCGGAGTTTAAGAGTTATTGAAATTGGTTGTCTCAAGGGTTTCTTCCCTTCTTTTGTGAGTCTGAGAGCTTTGTCTACATATAAGCAAGGAGGCTCTCTATGCTTTGCCCACACCCAGGTTTATGTTAGGCTTATACCTTTTACATTTTTCCCTCCTTTCTGATCTTCCATCCTTTACGAATAAGCACTTCGTAGAGTGTCAATCTCCTTATGTTGTTAGGGGTATTTTCTTCCCTTCTTCTGCCCTGGAAAAAGAATGAAATCATCGTGTCAGAGGCCCCAGGCATAAAGGCAGGCCCAGCTCAGAGTGACAGGCTCCCCTCACTAGAGTGGTGATGCACCAGCTCCTGTGGGGAGTGCTGAGTCCCTGAGCTAAGCAGGAGGGACTCCACCATTCACCATTCAGGTGAAGCTCTCAATGTTCCCCAAGACGGGCAGAGAATTCAGCATATTGCAACCCCCCAGAGTGTCCAGGAGTAAGTTCCAGGTACAATCTGGATCCCAGGAGGAGCATGGCTGTTTCTGAGACTCTGAGAGCCCCCAAGATATTATGATGGTCATTGCACCTCTTTGGGAAAAAACAAAACTACGAAAATGCCAATACTGAAGCAAAACCCTCATTTTCCTGTGTGTACAGAGTCATGCTGTAAGATTTGGGAATGTTTCATTTGCCTGTTGAGCCATCTGCTTGAGATATCAAGAGAGAAAATTCATTAGGGAGAGATTAGGCCCAGGTCAGGAGAGGACAGCAGAGCCCCGGAGCCGGCCCCCGTGTGTGTCCCGGATTTCACCGCTTCTTAGACATGCAGGGGCGCTGCCAGGCAGCAGGACCCATGGTGGCTTGCTGGGTTTTGCAAAACAACCTAGAAGTTGACAGACGTTTCTCACAGAGCCTTGGCCTACTGGTGTGAAGGCCAGCCGGGGCACTTGGATCTCCACGTGACATCTGTGCTTGTCATCCTCACACTGGGCATGCGAGGACGCGTGTGTTGTCTGGGTGCCACACACAGAAAGTGGGCAGCTGTTGCTCTCCCTGGCTGGCGGGCTGTGCCTGTCACGTCCCTTTTTGCTAACTGCCTTGCAAAGGCAGTTCTTCTGCCCTCTCAGCTTCATGGCTTAGCAGTTGCATGGCTAATTATTTTATTTTCGTCTCTCAAAATTTCTTGGATCCCTCTCATCACTTTCTTCCTGTCTCTTCCTGGCCCATCTACTCAGTTCTCATAAACTGAGAACTGATCTTGGGCTGGAGGCAGAAGAGCTTGGGCTTATGATGGTGGCATCTTTGAACATTCCCTTGTCATGTGAATCGGTCGTCCTGTGACCCCCCCACACACAACAGGCCAATATCGTGATGATGCCTCTGTCTACTGAGAGGCTCAGGCAGGGCAATATCTTGTTCTCCTGGACATTGATTGGCAGGATGGGGGCATTGTGGTTGCATAGGCCCCTGGGTACAAAGCCAGTGGTTCTCCGTCCCCTGGGATGTCTTCAAAACACACCAATCTCTGGGGCCCACTCCAGGATTCTGACCTAACTGGGCTGCGGTGATGCTTTTTCTCCCCACCTGGTTGTCGCTGGGGAGGAGTGTCACCTCTGTTTTGCTTTCCTTGGGTAAGAGCTTACATGGGGTCAAATCACCAAATCCCTACTTTCGAGATGGCGAATATGGCATTTCCTAAGTTTGAATTCTGCAGTCCATATAAAGTAACATGGGATCTCTCATATCTGCTGACCGAGTGTGGGAAGGCCAATGTGAATGACAGTGTTAGGAAAAGTGCAATTTTGCAGCTGCCTGGCACATACCGTGGCTTATTAACTGCTAACTAAGTGTTGCCCCATAGTGCTCCCGGAGGAGCTGGCTGTAATGAAGAAGATGTAGGAATCGGCTCATTTGTAATTACACATTCGTGCACTAAAGTGCTGCTCACACCTACCGCCTGCAGTAAGGCCCCTGTGCCAGGGGGCAGACTTTCTGTTTCTTATTCAATTACATTGTGTCCATAGCCTAATCACTTTTAGATTTACCCTAATATTTTTTTTTCCGGGGGTCACCTCTAGATTGGGTATCATTTGCATATCTGAGGAGAATGGGAACTGCTGCACCCACATGGACGCAGCTGGGCTGATTCGCTGTTGGGAGAGGAGGAGCCGCTTCCAGCTGTTCCCACCAAACTGGGCTCCTAAGACGGATCAACACAGCTGTCCCCCTGCTTGAGGTGGAAGTCACAGATGCTCTTGAATCAAGAATGTGCCTTTTGACATCATCTCCATTGAAGCAACACATCATGAGGGAAAGATGTTTACAAGGGGACCCTGTGCCATCAGGGTGATCCCTGCTGGGGGGGCTTCCCCTCCAGGGAGTAGGCCTATCAGGGCTGCCAGGTCTGAGTGCTACTTAGCCTCAGTGGATGGAACTTCTGTGATGCTTAAAAAGCTCTGCAATGTCCACTTCAGTGGTCACTGGTCATATGTGATTCCTGCGCATGCCACATTGAGTGGAGTGGAATGAATTTTGAAGATTGTTTACTTCCGGTAAGTTTACATTTAAATGTAAGTGGCATTAGTAGTAGCCCCTGTGCTGTATCCATAGCACTGGATCCATAGTCAGGCAAATAGTCAGGTCCATAGTCAGGTCCATAGTCAGGCAAAAGGTGGATTTGGAAGTGAGCCGCACTCAGGCAAGGATGTGAAGACTCTGCCTGAGAAGACTTACTCGCCTCCCGCTGATGCTTGCAGGTAGGAATACTGCCGGCTCAGTGCTGAGACATTCTGATTTTTCAAGAGAAGATCACAATCCAGGTTTTTATTTGAAATTTAAGTTTTAAATGTTGAAAAATACTCAAAAAAATTTTAAAGAACATGTAGGCTTTCTTCTAGTATAACTCCTTCATTTTACAAATGAAAAAAATAGACTCAGAGAAAGGAAATGTGCCCCCCACCCCAAGGCCACACAGAAAGAGGGTGATGGCTGCCCTGGTCCATATTTCCAGTTTTCTTTCTCATCTCTAATCAGTGCCCATCCTGATTCCATACATTCTTGTCCTACATAACACCTGCTTCATAACCCAGACATTTGCATTTTGTCAGCCTGAACTGTGAGTTAGTTCCCTCCTCTTTTTCTTCCGGGCAGCAAGAATCTTTCCCAAGCATCTGAAATGCCTTTGTGGTGAAGAGGGAATTTTTGCCTCTTGGACATAGGGGACTGTTATTAATCTGTCTATAAATTTCTTTGAAGTTTCATTCTTTAGCTTGAAAAAAACTCATGCAAACTTAGTAGCTGTTTCCTTAATAAATTTGTGTTTATTTAATATTTAGACAAAATCCTCCTTTATATCTTCAAGAGAAATTGAAGTTTCAAGGAGAAGCAACAGTTTTATGTAGTGTTTTCACAAATCATCTGGCCCATAGCTCAGGTCATTGGGTACCCCATATTCCAGTTTGAAAAGTGCTAATATGTGGAGAACAGTTTTCATGGTCAGTTCAAATTTCTCCATTATAACAGCTGGCCACATATAATGTGTAGATAAGAGACTTCTTATTTGGGGATATCAGAATTTCTAGTTTTTTCTAGGAAAATGTGAGTAGCTGGGAGGCATGAAACTTGATCCTGTCACCTTATCATTGAATTTCAGATACTTCAAAGGCATAAATGGTAAATAGGATCTGGTAAAGCTGGGAATATAAACAGGAGCAGAAAGATCAATCCAAGGTCACTGGCTACTTGAATGCCATTGTCTTCCAGACTGCATTTGTCTTCAAAAGGAAAGACACATGAGAAATCAGGGAAGTGATGAGGAAGGAAACGAAGTGGGGGAGAGAGTAACAATGGTCTCAACTCAGCCTCCCAAAGCATATTCTTAACGCAAACCCATGTGGGAATGCCATGTGGGTATTCCAGTTCCTTGATGTTTATAAAAGTTGGAGAGGATGCTTTCACAGAGAAGCCACGAGCCACCAGTCCTGCATTGTTTTTATGGCTCTCATTTTCTGTGTTTCAGCGTTAAAGCCTTTCCTCAAAGTCTTGTCAGTTGAGAATGTACAGGAAAATTCCAGTATCCTGACATTAAGTTTGTGGCTAGTCACTTCACAAAGTTAGTAGAAGAGCAAGGGAAAGACATCTGAGCATCTTTTAATTAGACAACAGGTTTTGCAGATTTACTGTCGTTGTCCATAGTGACAGAGGTGGAAAGCAGAGCATTGTGGGCTCTCATGAGTACCATTGGTCTTACAATGAACTCTGGCTGTCTGGACAAATCCTTAGATCTTGTCAATCTCCTTCCTATGCTTTTTGTTTGTTTTAAATATTGAATTCGCCAAAAGAAGACATGCATAATTTCAGCCATCATGCCTCCAATACTTACCTCCCCCAAACATTCCCCCATATTCTTCAGCATACTAGATACATATCATATCATATCATAAACTTAAAAAACTGACATATCATACTGACATATCATAAACTTAAAAAAAATATCTGACATATCATAAACTTAAAAAGAATTTAGTAAGCACTTTATCATCTTTTCTCCCAACCCTGCTCTCTCTATATATCCTCTAATTTTCTCTCTATGACTGGAAAAAATGGCTGACTTAGTTTCTCAAGTTAGATGACTCTCATTATCTTTGGTTTCTCTTCTCCTCCCATATTGAACTAGCTATCTATCTGTTCAAATTTCTGCTCATATATTTGGCAGTATTCCCATTGGTCTGACTTTGATTCATTTCATTACTATGCCTTGTTGAAACTATCACTATGGCCTCTAAAACTACTTTTCCCCTGACCTTTAGTCTCATATGTTTCAGGAAAAACTTTATTACTGCTCTCTTGAAATCACCGTACCCTCCTGCTTCAAACCCCTGTTGATTCCTATTTCCAGGATAAGGTTGTAAGATTTGTCCCAAACAGACCCCAGTTTAATTCTTCAACTTAAGCTTTTTTTCAGTTGTCACCTACTTGACAGACCCTGTAGAGCTACTGACTAGTCCTCAGTTCTGGCACACGCTCTCTGGAATGCTCTTTCTTTCTTTTTATTTCTTCATCTTTCAGATTCAATTTCAAATGCCAGTTTCTTTCTACATTTTCTACAACTCTTCTATTAAGGATTAACTATTCTGACTTGTATTTTCCAATTCTTTGCCCAAGGATCTTTAACCACTGTTATGCTTGGCTATTTATTGCTTTACAACTTCTCTGTATTCTCCATTAGATGATGGACTTGATGATTATCCTAAACACACATGCCTTGTTCATCTTTGTGTCCCCACAGCCTGACATAGTACCTAGCAAGGGTGGATGCTCTGTAAACCTTTGTCCAAACACTTATCTTACTAATCCCAGTGACCAACTGTAAACTTCTTAAGAAGAGGGGCCACTTCTCCTACACCTCTCCTACCCATCATATGCTACTGCTCTCTAAATCCTTATGGACTCAATGAGTTAGATAGTCTCCAAAAAGAATTACAGTGATAATTAATATCTCTCTGTCCCCCAGATTGGAAAGTCACAAGTCAATGTCGGGAGGGAACTAAGACTTCTGAAGGCTAACACCTCATCATGCAGCCATGATTTTTGAGTTCATTTAACTTCTGCCCAGAAATTATATTAAGAATGGTAGCTGCAACTATTTACTGAGGCTTGCAATGTGTCAAATTTAGCATTAAAAATGATCTCATCCAATTAGCATTCTTTAAAACGCAACTATGATCGAACTAAGGACTATCATCAGAAAAACCTTGGAATTTATTTAAAATTACCTTGTGCTCATCTGAAAGACTCAAATTATTGTTTAAGCTATTCAGACATTACACCACTAATCCTTTTCTAATGATCTCATCTTAAGAAATAGAACCTGCAGGAGGAATGTTGAGCCTCTCCCCATAACAACATAATGAGCAGATTTGGGTATTTACATAAAAACTCGGAATGATTTCAGGGCATTTTAGACAAAATATACCGCCACTTAGATTGCTGTCATTGCAGTTATCTCATCACTCTTAGAAATAAAATCAAGATGAAAATGGAAAAGTTAAGGTCTGGGAGTTTTTGGATCCATTGCATTTGGTTTAGCGACTTAAATGCTGTGAGGAAAGTGGCATGATTATGAAACTAGGTTCACAGAAATTGCAACCACTGAAGCTTTGAGCAAAATATTAAAATCTGATCAGAAGCAGAAGCAAGAAGTTTCCAGAAATCTGTTTGAAAATGGCTACAATTTAACAGTCATGGAAGGGAAAACTGATGCTTCTAGTGTTGAGACAACTTACCAAGTTATCTCTGTGTGACTTGTGCTATTTTTATTTAGTTTTACTTCTATCTCTATTTTTTAAACTTCACCCATTGGACACATTTATTACTTTGTGAGCTAAAATATTTGTCCTACTTGTTATTTTCTTTACTTCTCATTTCTCCTTGATAATCATCTAATTTCCTTCTGAAATTCATTCTTTCTTTCTGAAATTTCTGAAATTCCTTTTGAAATTCATCCTTTCTTCTTTCTGAAATTCATCCTTTCTTCTCTCTGAAATTCATCCTTTAGAAATTCCTTTATTGAGTGTTTGTTAGTAGTAATGTCTGGTTTTTCTGAGTTGAAATTATGTTAATTTCATCCTATTTGAAAGATAGTTGTACAGTATTGTCAATGATTTTCTCTCTATTGTTGTTGATGTTTTTGAGTCATCTGTTGGACTAATCTTTGTTGGGTGTCTTTTTCTCTAGATGCTAACTCTGTCAATCTGTGGTCTCAGTTTGATGTGTCTTGGAGGGCTGTTGTTCATACAATTCAGGATTCAGCGGATTATTGTTACTCTAAAGCTCTGGAAAGTTCTCACCCATGATTTCTTTGAGCAGTTCCCCTTAACCATTCCCTTCAGTGCTCCCTTTAGCTATAAGTAGAACTTTCTCCTCCACCTTTTTGCCCTTTAACCTCTCTTTCACATTGTTCATCATAAAGTGGCATCCTCCTGCCACTTTATACTACATTTTTGGTATTTTTTTTTCAGCTTAATCTTTGAATTCATTAATTTTACTTTAGTTTTTGTTTCTCAATTTTCTACTTGACTTTTTTTTTTTAAGATATACTTTATTTATTTATGCATACAAGAGCTGGAGTATAGGCCAGAGATCTGGGGGGTGAGAGGATTCATCAGAGACAGAGTGGGGTGCAGAACAGGCAGATTGACTGAAATACACTGCTGAGGGGAGCAGCAGGGTGAGACAGGAGAGGTCTGCTGTGCTATGTGGGTTCCTCTCTGGTCAGGGATTGAACTTGCTACCATGGCTGCCAATAAGTTCAGTGCTAAGACTTAACCCCATGTGCCACCAGGGAAGCCCTTCTCCTGACCTTTTTGATTAAAATCTGTGTGAATATACTTGACAATTTCTTGTTTCTTTGCCAATTTTTGGATACCATCTTTCTTTTTGTGTGTGTGCTAAAAACACATCATATGAGATCTACTCTCTCAACAAATTTTGAAGCGTACAGCCCAGTGTAATTAAGCACAATGTTATAGAGCAGATCATTAGGTTTTTTCATCTTAATTTCTTTCATTTTTAAAAATGTCAAGCAAACATTTTATATTCTTATCTTGTAATCCTACTAACTTTATTTTACAATCTTATTTTGTAAGTTGTTTATATCCATCCTTTTCATGGTGCCTTGTATCTCTTTGTGTTGAGAGGTCTTTCACTCTGTGTGTCAATATTTTCTTAGAACTTTACTACAGGAATTCTTTGAGACCCGGGTTGAAATCTATTCCTCTTGAACTAAATTTGTGACTTACATTTGTAGAATGAATTCTAGCACCAAACCATTTTGAGTATAGGTTTAGGGCTGGACATTCTCAGAGGAGGCTTTTTTATCCCTGCATCACCACCCCCACCCCCACTCCGGTTTCACTCCGTCACTAGCCAAACCAAGCCGACTTCTGTTTCCCTCTCCAGTAGATTTTCTTTTGGCTTACTTTACTCATTGAAAGTAAATCCCTTCTGAGGTCCTCAATTTTTGTTTCCAGAGCTGAATCTGAAATTTCACCCTACTCTAGCTCAGGCCTGGCTTCTTGTCCTCTAGGCACAGAACAAGATATAACCCGGGCTCTAGGTCCCTGATAGTCAGCTGACAACAACACAGCTTACTTCTCTCTGTTCAGGACTTCTTATAGTTTATAGCCTCTGAGAATTGTCTTGACTTTCTTCTAACTCTATCATACATATCAAAATGTGTCTTAAAAATTATTCAGTGGGCCTCCCCTGGTGGCGCAGCGGTTGAGCGCTGGGTTGCGAGGCTGCCCGCAGCCTCTGTGGTGCCAGTTCAATCCGCAGCCACTGGGGAGGGTCCCACCAAGGAAAAAAAAATTATTCAGTGTTTTAGGTATCTCTGAACCTCTAGTTGACCTGATTTCCAGAGGCCCATAACTCAAGGATGAATTCTCCAGTATCTGATCACTGCAATAATTAACATTCCTATTGGAATTTAAGAAACATGTTCACCAAAGGCCAAATGACTATCCTGATAAGTAATCAGTGTCCACACCAGATCCCTGATCAGTTGCCCTATTTCCATCTAGCTGACAAAGTGGCAGCCTTTCTACTAGCTCTTAAAGCCAAAAAGCAAAAGATGACCTTGCTTCATTAAAGCATCTTTGAGATCATTGAATGGCTTGACAGGAAATCTTTATTGCCCCACTGCCAAATCCACCGACACAGCTGCTTTTGGCCTGACATTCACTACCCCAGCTTTTCTTTCTGTGAATGAAATTTCTGTTCTTGCCCAAGTTTGCCCTTCCTACCTCTGCCATGGCCTCTGTCCTGACACTGTGCACTGGCATTCCTTCTTACAGGTACCCCTTTTATTTCCTGCCTCCCAGGTACTCTCTCTCTGCTGGATTTTGGGTGTCATTAGTATAACCACGTAGAAACCTCTCCCTGTGGACCCACATCCCCTCCACCTACTGTTCCATCTCTCTGCTGTCATTTATGGCAACTAATTGAAAGTGTTTTCTGTGTCAGTCTTCCTTTTGTCCCACATTTGCTCCCTTGTACCATTACAGTTGGGCATCTATTCCTTCTAGTTGCTTCTGCCAATATCACATGTGTGCTGTCAAGATCAAAGATGACCAATATCATCTTCTGGCCTCTGAGGAGCAATGCTACCACTAACCATTCTCTTTTCTCTTAAACTCTTTCTTCTTTTGGCTTCTAGGTTACCCTGCTCTGTTGATTTTCTTCCTACCAGAAAAGCTTCTTCCTCTAAGTCCTTTGTTTCTGCTGGACCTGGGAATTTTGAAGCTCTAAGTTCCTGTCTGAACTCACCTTCTCTTTTCATCCACACATTCCTCCTAAGTGATTTCTGGATTTCCATGGCTTCACATGCTAACTATTTGCAAATGCTTCTAGTCCTGGATCCTTACTGTATTCCCAACAACTGCAACAGTGTCTAACTCATACTTCATATGAATGAATACAGAAAATAAGAATCAGAAGACCAACCAGAGCATCACGAGAACTACAAGTCTGAAGCCTGCAGTGCCTCCAATCAGGCCAAATGCATGTGAACAGTTTACAACTTGGAACCACTGCCCCTCCCTTAGTTCAACTGACCTCTTCAAATCACTGTGAAAAGCTGTGAAATTCTCAGTGTTCCTTAGAAAACCGAGCACTATGAGTCTTGTCTTCTGTGTAGATTGAAAACAGACTGGTCCAACCTACTGTTCCTTTAAGACTGAACACTTTATAACATAATGAGACATTTAGAATGGGAAAGAAATTCAGAAGCCTCGGGGCATTAGACAGAAGAGCACTAGGGAGCACATCATTTTCAAGATCTGGGCTGCTTTTTACAGAAGAGGGAGGAATGTGTATGTCTCTCTGTGTGCGTCCGTGTGTGTGCGTGTCTCTGAGTGTCACTCTGTGCATTTGTGTGTGTCGGGGGAGAGGTGCTGACCTGGAGTTGGCAGGGGAGGTCACTGACTCTAATATCAGGAAGGAAAGGACAAGGAGAGTGATCTCTTTACAAAGATAAAACCTGTGCAGTGTCATGTCTGGTGGGAAGGTAAAGATAGGCTCTGTTATAAAATCGTGTCCAGGAAATCTAAGAGGAAAATTAATTGCACAACTCCCTCAACCCAAGGCATTCTCGGATGGAGTTCTGCAGGGGTCTCCATTACTCCTGAGCTCACTTGAATTCTGGCTAATGATCTGGAGGAGGGTGTTGCCAGTCCACTAATGACTCTGAATTTCATTCATTTTGAAGGTTTAAATCATTAGCGTGAACTGAAAAGAATGTGAGTTGCATTAACTTTCTATCATTGTTGTAACAAATTATTGTAATGTAGTGGCTTAAGACAATATGAATTTATTACCTTACAGAAATTTTACAGGCCAGAAGTTGACAAGGGTCTCGTAGTGGACTAACATCAAGGTGATGGCTGGGTCACATTCCTTCCAGAAACTACAGGTGAGGATTTGTTTTCTTGTCCTTTCCAGCTAGCAGAGAGCTCTCTTTCTTTGCAGGTATGATCTAGGAATGGAGTATTAGATACACTGTCCATGTCTCTCCTTAGTACTCTGTAGCAGGGGAGGGTCCTCCCTTTTGAAGGACCCTTGTGATCATGTTAGAGCACTAGGGTAACCCGGAACACTCTCTCTATTGCAAGGTTCTTGTCCTGAGGTTTATCTGCAAAGTCCCTTTCCCTTGTAGGATGACATATTTACAGGTTATCTGGTTTGGGGTGTGGACTTATTTGGAACATGGGAGTGTTAACCTGCTTAGCACATACATCAAAAGATTAGAAATCAGAGTCATGTCTAAATTTCAAAGATGGAAATGAATACAAGGGAGGACATAGCTAATCTGAACTGCCACAATTCAGCAGGCCAGAAATGAGTAGAGATTTGCGATATGGAGAGAGCTGAGAGCTGAGAACTGGTGCACATTCTGCTGTGAGCAGGAAGCCAACCACAAAGTGCCCTTCTGGGGTGGGCCAGAGAACTCACATTGCAGAAAATCAAGGAGCAGGCCAGAGTCTCAGGAATCTGTGGCTATTAATCTTAGAGTTTGCTGTTTAGTTCAAAATCAAATGTCTAAAGTGTCTTAAATAATAAATTATTCCTTTGAATGGGGTGTTTTGGAGGTGGAGACCACAAGGAAGATGAATGTGTGTGTTAATGATTAAGCAGAAACCAGAATAAACCTAAAAACAATTTGCAGAAAATATCCCTGTGAGAATACCTGCAAGCGCAGTCAAGGAGTCTAATGAGAAACAAAAGACTAAAATAAAGTTTCAATCAGAATGAAAATGAACCCTTTTGAGACTGGGATTGGAGTAGGCAAAATAATGCTCCTCTTAGCCCCCAAAGATGTTTAACTCCTTGCCCTGAACACATGATATATTACCTTATATACAGCAATGTAGAGTATGGTACGGTATCGTGGGGCTTTGCAGACAGCCTATCAAAGCGGGCAAGGAATCTTAAAAGTGCAAGAGTAAGGCAGAAAAGCAGAGAACCAGAGAGATGGCAGGTGAGTGAGACTCAGCCTAGTGCTGCTGACTTTGAAGACAGAGGAAGGTGATGAGCCAAGGATATCAGTGACCTCTGGAAGCTGGCAAATGCAAGGAAATGGATTCTTCCCTAGAGTTTCCAGAAATAATGCTGCCTTATCAATGTCTTGATTCCTGTCCAGTGAGACCAGTTTTGGGTTGCTGATCTTTTAAACTGTATGATAATAAATTCATGTTGCTTTAAGTCCAGGATTGCGGTAATTTGTGAAAGAAGCAATAGGAAAATGAGAGGGAGCACACTTTCTTTGTGGTCCACTTCTTGTAATAGAATCTAATACTAAATGATCATCTCCCCTAACCCTCCAAAGTCTGAAAGGATGAATGAATGAATACATGAACACATAAATGATGGGGCTCTTTGCCTAGGACTCTTCAAAATAGTGTCACTACTTTGCTATTTGAATTTATTATTTTTTTTCATAAACCTTCTTTGTTTAGGAACATATAACATCACCAGGATAACAGTGAACCCCTAAAGGACAGGAGGAGTCTTCTCTTCCTTAGAGTCCTTAAATCAAGCTGGGCTGGGGAGATGGAATTTTCTCCAGTGTGAGGCCCAGCAGGGGTGTGGCAGGGTGACCTGTAGCACCACTAATGTCACAACCCAGGCTGTGAAATGTTCTTAATCGTCTGACCTTAGACTCTCAGTTCAGGCAAATTAAGCCTCCTCTGACTGCACAGAATGTTCTGGTTAGCAGCAGCGGTTGTGTAACAGTTTACACTGCACACTTTTGCTTGAGGGAGCTTGCTCGATTCCCTCTGTGTTCCCTTTGCTTCTCTGGGCAGGATCCAGGCCCCAGTAGTCTATTTCCTTTTAAGAATGCAACCTATCTGTTGCATTCTCTGGGTTTCTCTGGGTTCGTAGTCATCAAAGTGACTGTTTTCCGAGGTGGGCAGGGGACCAGCTAGTGCTACCATCCAGAAAATGTCCTCTGGGCCTAGTGGACCTTTCCCTATCCTCCCAGGAGCGCTTGCTTGTATCCCCTCTCAGATGGCCATGGAAGAGGAGCCTGCTGCCAGTGGTGCAGGAAGGGGGCACTGAGGGAAGGCCAGTGGGAGGCAAGGAGAGAAAATGTTGCTACACATGGGTGTGTCTCCAGAGTTAGCGTGGGAGGGAGAGGAGCTGGTAAGACTTTGAATTCTGGCTTGTTAGATTGAATGGGAACTTGGCCTAATGATGAGCCTACCTGGCTTTTGTGTGCTGGTGTGATCCTGACGTTATAGCGAATCCTCTCTATGGGGTTAGTAAGCAAGAGCTCTCAGAATCTCCGTTTGTCTGTGCATATGCCACTGTTTCAGTGTCAGCTTGGACTAATGTTTTCACACCCTCAGCTTTCCAATGTTTGAACTTTTCTCAATTTCAGGCCATTTCACTGATCATCTATCTCTAACATACCCTTACTTTCCTTCTGTGAGGCCTTTTAATTCCAGCTGACTTGAGGTAGCACATGGGACACCCATCATGGGGAAGCACTGTTTCTTTTCATTCTCCCTTTCCAAGGGTAGAAGACCTAACTCAGTCTTCTACATAGTTGTTACTTGGTGGATCTAGAGGAAAGAAAGAGTGAGTTCTCATATATGAATGAGGCTCGTGTCAGAATACATTGGAGAAGCGAGTCACTGAAGACAGACCCCACACCTCACCTGTTTACTAGATACACCTGGGGCCAGCGACAGACTTGGCACTTGGTCCGTGCTCAGCGGATGTTGAATGTGTTCTAGTAGCCATTAACACAGAGTTTCAGAGTCATCTTTCATTATTTTTCCCCACTCTTGTAGTTGTACCTGTAAATACTTTTACATCTGTCTCCTTTACATTCCCACTGCTATTTTAATCCAGACCCTGCTTATTATTATACCTGAAGGGTCACAAAAACTCTTTACCCGTTCTTCCGGCCTCCTTGTTTTCAGTGTCATCTTACTCTTCCTACTTCCTAGGCTGCTTTGTGAATTATGAACTGATCACATGTCACCCCATTGCTGTGTGTGAGTGTATATATGCGAGTGTGTGTATTCCTCAACCTGGGAATAAGCCTCTTCACAAGATATTCTGGGTGTAACTCTCAAGACATGACCTCCTTCTGCCATTTGCTGTAATCGAATGTACCACTCATTATTCCACTAATATTCTGTGTCTTTTTATCCTCATGATCTCTGCTCCTGGAATGTCATATCCATCAGCCAGTGCTCAGTTTGAATGTTGCCTTGCCTCATTCAGAGGCAGAGGGATTGGAATGTTAGAGCTGACAGGTTCCTTGGAATCTTTCAGTTTCTGCCTCCTCACTCTATGTGCGGGAAAACCGAAACCTGGGGAGATGGCTGGGTTTGTTAGATCAACATTATAACCAGGACTAAACCAAGATCTTGCTCTAAGTCACTGCTCTTTCTGTATGACCAGTGCCCTTCACTCACCTTTAGTAACTTGTCTTATGACATTTTTACATTTCATTTTGCTTTACCATTTCTTGTAATTATCTAGTCATGTCACTCTGAAGGCAGAAATCATGTCGTTGTCATCTTAGTATGTCCTTTACCACTTACAATCAGCCTCCTGGAGGAACGGATGGCTGGCTGGATGACGAGATGGATGCATGCATGCATGAATAATTGAATAATTATTGATGTAGCAGTTCTTCAGGAATGTGCTCAGGTGTCCTAACAGCCCCACAGCAGACTTTATCTGCAAATGCGTGTATTGTATAGCATAGCTGCAGGTGTGGCTTACTCATTTTCTGTTGTAAGGAGAAAAAGTTTATTGGAGAGCGCTGGATGAGGGATATACCCATCCAGGTGTGTATACTAATACTAATAAACATGACTCTTTGTTTGTTTCAGATCCTGTGTTAAGTACTCTGGGTATATTGCCATGTTTAATCCTCACAGCAACATTATGAAGCAAGTGTTCTTATTATCCCCAATTTACAAGCACTTAAAGCAGTTGAGTATCTTGTCAAGGAAATTGAAGAGGTAGAATTTGAACTCAGATGTTACTGACTCAGAAGCTTGGGCCTTTCTCTACTACGCAGAGCCAGATGTCTGGGGTGTAGCTGGGTGCAAGGCCTTGAAAAGCAGAGCTCCTGTATTGGAACTCAGTTAGGCCCCTATTTCCTGAGTGGGCAAATCACTTAATTTGGCTTCTCAGTTTACTCTATGGTTTAATGGAAGTAATAGAATCTTCTTAGTAGGAGTGCTATGAAAATTAATGACTGCATATGAAGTGGTTTAAGGTAAAGATTCTCAGATAAAAGGAGCTGGAGGGAGGGAGTTTAGAGTGATGTTAGGGGAAAGTGAGGAACTGTAGTTTATTCTATTCCCACGGACTGGTTTGAAAGCGGGAAATGTATCTAAAAAAAATCCAGCTTCCAATCAATTTGCATTGATTTGTATTGAAGAATTCTGGGGGAAACATAGAACCTGATAAATTATTTCTAGATTTCATCTTCACACATTTATGAGCATTTTTTAAGCTCTCTATTATTTTAAAAGAGTTACTGTTATGAATTAATAACATGGTAATTAAATACCACTGGGAACCAGGGGCAAAAATACCACGTGGTCCTGACCTTAGAGCCAGCCTGGCTTCTGCACTGGCAAACTCAGTGAGCTGCTTTGCTCTGTCTGCCTATGCTCGGCTGTGGATTTGGGCAGGGGATGGAAGAAGAGATCTCTTTATGTCACTGTGGTCCCCTCTTCTCCAGCCAGGAGTGTCTTTTTTTTTTTTTAAGATTTATTTATTTTTATACAAGAACCAGGGCACAGGCCAGATATGCGAGAGGGTGAGAGGATTCACCAGAGACGGAGTGGGGAACAGAACAGGCAGACTGACTGAAATACACTGCTGAGGGGAGCAGTGGGCGAGACAGGAGAGGTCTGCTGCGCCATGTGGGATTCTCCCTGGCTGGCTGGGATTGAACCAGCGCTGCAGAGGCTGCGGACAGCTTCACAGTGTGGCGCTCAACCGCCTGCGCCACCAGGGAGGCCCCAAGTGTCTTGGTGTGATTTTCATGGGTAGGACTCCTGGCCTGGTCACCAGATTGTCCACGGCCACCATACCTGCTCCACTGAAGCAATGAGCACACATCCACACAGCTTCTTCTATCCCAGCCAACTAGTGCTGATTTTTCACATGTACTTCCCCATCCATTCATTCGTTCATCAAATATTTATGGAACATCAGTACTGTGTCAGATGGTGTTCTAACATTGGGGATATAACAGACATGATCTCCACCCTGTGGAGTGATTCACCGTCAAGTAATCATACGGTGAAATAATTACTCCATGATAAGGGATGACAAGTGTGATGAGAAAAAGTAGAGGGAAGTGGAAAAATCTATGACAAAAGAACATGACCTTGTGGGGGAGGTAAGGAAGTTTCCCTGAGCAAGTGATTTTGAGCTGGGACTGCAATATAAGGAATTCCTCGTGTTTGTGGTGCCAGTTTCTATGCCAGGTGTGTGGGAAATGAGATGAATAGGGCCCAGGTGGTAGCAGCACATGCCTGACCTCAGGCTGCTTCCACTCTGGTCAGGTCACTGCACAGCAGCAAGAGCACAGATGGAACCCGGGGGAGACAGAGTGCAAGGGGTGGACAGCTGGGGAGTTTCAATGGGAAGCATGGGCACTGCTTGCAGTTTCTGTCTGCAGTATGAGCGGGATTGGCAGATGCGAGGACATTCTACGGAGGGGGGACACCTTGGACTGAGGTTGTGTAAGGGCTGAGATTGCTGAAGCACCCTTTGGAAGAAGCACGAGTAGCTTTTCAAATCAGGAGTTTAGGGATTTGTTGGGCAGACAAGAGGAGACAGGAAAAGAGGAGGGTGTCCGACAAGGAAGGGAAGAGATTTGTGAATCATGCTAAGGAATTTGAACTTGATCCTCTTTAATGGGGGAAATTGTCGAGGGGTTTTAATCGAGAGTGGGGAGTGAAGTCATCAGATTTGCCCTAGACAAACGTCCCTCTGGCAAGAGTGGGCTGGAGGGGACACAGAGCCAGCCAGAAAGCTCACACAGAAGGCACCGAGTGCAGAAAGGAGAGAGGGCATATTTGGGAGTGACATTTTGAGTCAGGGTGACTGATGGGGCTGGGAGGATCAAGAGGGCAATCAAGGAAAAGATTCTTTATCCTGTTCTCTGGGAAGTGACTCTGAAGTGTCACTTAAATAACAAATTCCTTTGCCAACTGAACTTTTTGTCTTGCCTCCTCTTAAGATTCCACCTGCAATATGTGGCTGTGAGGAATACAACAGCCTTTCCTGATGTGTTGGTTTAGTTTTTCCAAGCATCTTTGACCATTTCCTTTTTTTATAGAACACTTATTAACATCCAGAGTTGTCTTCTTAGAACTAAAAGCTGAATATGTCCATCTTTGCTTAAAATCACTTGGTTATTTTTGCATAAATTTCAATTTCCTAACTTCATCTTGAGGTCCTCCTTAAACTAGTGCTTGGAAGACATTTCTGGAATGACCTCATTTGTAGATCTTCTTTTAGGGAAATTTCAAGTCTTTTGTCCATTTTATTTGATTGGTTTTCATCTTATTATGGAGATGCAGGAGTTCTTTATATATCATGGATCTAAATATTTTGTCAAATGCAAACATTGACAGTCTTTCAGTCTGTGTCTTGAGATCATAGGAGTATGTGGACATTTGGGGAGGAAATACAGTGAATTGAATCTTGTTTAGATTGAGTTTGAAATAGCTGAGGAATATTTAGGAGCAGACCCAATAGAGACTGTCTTGGTTAAGTGTTTATATTTTCTTAAGAGGAAAATATCCTGGCTATTGTCAAGATCTATATGCCTTAACTGTCAACATCCTGGTCGTCATTTGAGTGTGCAGTCAGATACCAAAACTTAGAAGCCTTTACTACCTAATCTTGCAAAGAACTTGGTTGTGAGAAATAATTATATAGAATGATGTTCTTGAATAATTTGCAGCAAATCTATTTCCTTAGATGTTCAGCTCTTCACTTTTCATCAACTATCACACTAAAGTCGCATGTTTCAGACTGTTAAACGCTCATGTTACTGAATTAAGTTTTGGCATTATGGCTCAGCTTTCTAGGAGACCATTTTAGGTCACATCCAGGTGAATCATTGATTCTTGGAGACGGATGGAGTCAGGACTTCCTCCAAAATATCATAGTCAGGATCTCTTTTAGAAGTTCCTTTTAGGGTCAAAGTAGAAGAAAGGATTTTTCTTGGGCATCTGGCTTGGTTTTTATGTAATGGATGTGGTTAATCTGGCAACTATACTATGTATGAGATAAAGTTTAGAAACTTCAACTTGTATACTACTCTATGTGGATTACATGGGCTATCTATCTCTGACTTTACAAGTTTCCTACCTGTATTTTCCCTTTGACATTTAAGTCTTGTATTGAAATGTGTACTTTGTGACCTGTCTCAAGTCCTCCATGGAACAAGGTGAGGAATTTATAGAAAGCTCAGGGGCCTTCCTGGTGGTGCAAGAGGTTAAGTGTCAGCACTATGAAGCTATCTGCAGCCACTGCAGCAGGAGTTCAATTCCTAGCCAAGGAGGTGACCCACATGGCACAGCAGACCTCTCCTGTTCTGCCCACTGCTCCCCTCAGCAGTGTATTTCAGTCAGTCTGCCTGTTCTGTTCCCTGCTCTGTCTCTGGTGAATCCTCTCACCCCCCACGCCTCTGGCCTGTACCCCAGTTCTTGTATGCATAAATAAATAAATCTTTAAAAAAAAAAAAGCTCAGTGAAGATGGCCTGAAGGCAATTTGATATAATGGCTAGAGTGTAGCAGGGTGTCCTCTAGCTCAGGGGGGAGGGAGAAGAATGAAGGTGGAAATTCAATTATCATGAGAGATACTCAGTGATGTCCAGGATCAAGTGGACAGAGCCGAGGGGACCCAGGACCAAAACCTGAAGAATATTACTGTTCTGACAGGTGGGAGGGGAGAAAGCAGAGGAATCTGAAAAGAGGCAGCTGGCTAGGTGGGAGGAAAGCCAGAAGAGTGCCGTTTTCCAAATCTAACACAGGAGAGGTTTATAGAAGGAGGTTCACTGGTCCACTCTGTGGAGAGCTGGAGAGAGATAATGGAAGAAGTTGTCCATAAAAACCGAATATTTTAGGACCTCCCTGGTGGTGCAGGCGGTTGAGCACCACACTGTGAAGCTGTCCGCAGCCTCTGCAGTGTGGGTTCCATCTCCTCCGGCCGGCGAGAATCCCACATGGCGCGGCAGACCTGTCCTGTCTCGTCTGCTGCTCCCCTCAGCAGTGTGTTTCGCCAGTCTGCCTGTTCTGTTCCCCACTCTGTCTCTGGTGAATTCTCTCACTCTCCCGTGCATCTGGCTTGTACCCTGGGTCTTGTATAAATAAATAAATTAAAAAAACCCAAAAACCGTTGACTGGATCAAGAAGATGTGGTACATATATACCATGGAATATTACTCAGCATTCAAAAAAGATAAACACATGCAATTTGCAGCAACATGGATGGCGCTGGAAGGGATCACGCTCAGCGAAATAAGCCAAAAAGAAAAAGAAAAATACCGGATGGTCTCACTCATAGCAGGAATCTAGAAAACTTAAATAAGGGACCAGGAAAATGAATATAAGAAAGTGAAAATCAAAATCAACAAAAAAACTATGAACCAGAGACACTTTTACGGGGGCGGGGGCGGGAGGGGAGGGATTGGGGTCAGAATGGGGGGGCTGCAATTGTATGGGGAATATAACAATAAAATTTATTAAAAAAACAAAACAAAACAAAAAAACCCCGAATATTCTAGACTGATGACCTTGTTGTGCTTAGTGGACTAGGAAATAGTGAGGAGCTGAGATATTTGGAGATTCAGAGTCAGAGGTGAAAGTTGGGTTCACAATTGTGGGAAATGGGGGAGGCATAGGATGAGGAACCTGAGGGAGGAGACTGGGCTGTGTTGGGAGCCACTGTAATGACTCCTCCCTTACGCCTCACACCGGCGAGACTTTCTCCAGACATAAGGGAATCTGACAGTAGAGTGTGTTTTTATTATCTATAGAAACATCCATCAGAGGAAATGTGGATCCACAAAACCCACATTTACCTGGCCATTAAAATCTTCTCCTTCAAGTCTTTTTCCAGGGTTAGTTGGCAAGGACTCAAGAGGATTCATGTTCCTGCTTCTTCTGGCCCTTTGTTGGAGTTAACAATGATAATAAGTTGTTCAAAAAAGAGGTGCTGGAAAGGAGAACTGGCTAACTTCCTAGCTTGGTTGACAACCCCTGTAGACTTGAAAAACACTACCCTTCCCTGTGACTACTTCTATCCTGTCCCCACCTGGTACCCTGGGTCCATCTGGATCCTTCCAGACAACCACTTGTGTCATGTCACCTTTGACCAGACTCTTGTGGGAGAAGAGGTTGTGCTTGGAACTTATGGCTTCGACCAAGCCCCTCTAGGGAGTGGGACCAAAGCACCCCTAGGAAGGTCAGCACCCAGCACTGCTTGCTGCTTAGCCATGCTTTTGGCACAGAGCTGGCTTCTGGGGTCTCTGCTCTCAGGTTGTTTGGAGCCTGGAGCAAGGCACTTTTTATCCCCTGAGTAAAAATTCAGATAGAAGGTTGTACATAGGTTTTTTTTTTTTTAATCCATGGTCCTCAGGGCATCTCCCAGATCTGAGGTGACTGTCGTCCAGATGCTTTGCTGGACATCTACTTGTGCTGAGCGGACCTTGATGCCCTCTTTGCCCCATGGCTGCCCCAAACTAAAGCACGTGTTGCCTTTCTCCTGACAGCAATCCTTAAGAGCCACAGGTTTTCTCCAGCACAACACTGTAGGCCAAAATGTCCTAGACAAACATCGGCTAAGGATGTAATGAAAGCCCTGGCATTTGCATTGTCCACTCTCTGCTCACGGTTGCTGTGGTGATTCATCTGCATGGAGCATGACGCTTCAGTTGCTTTAATGACATATTTTGTATGAATGCAGCCCGAGGTGACAGGTGTAACTCCCTGGCTTTTATGGAAACGTTACCTGTAATGTTTGTGCTCTTCAGAAAAAATTATTCCACCCTGAGGGAATGTAGATTTAGGTCTGAATGAATTCGAGTAACATTAAATTACCCTTTGGGAGCATGCTTTACTGTTCACCAGGGACCCAGTAGAAAGCCTGCCACACAGCAGGGGCAATGTCAATGCTGAGTCTGAACAAATAGAAAGGAATCCAGGCCTCTGGACGGGATTCTAAAGGATTGTGGGCTTTATAGAAGCTACAGAATTTCAGAAGGAAGTGCTCTGTCCTCTTGTATTGCTGACTAGGTGCTTCTGTCTCCATGCAGATGCCATCTGGGACATGTGGAGTTGTTGCTCTTCATCTTGCAGGAGTGAGAATCACTGTTTTCTTCTTATAGAAGTTGGAAAAGAAACTTTGCCTCTCTGTTTTGGAGGGTGCACAGGGCTTGCTGACCTCTGCTTTTGCAAGGTGCTCAACCCTGAGGCCACCATCACATAATCACCCATGACCTTCAGAGTCCCCTGGGGTCTGTGCTCAGTGGCTCTTGCCAAGCTCTGTTTTGGATTGTCTGGGGCAGGGTGCCATGCATTGAGAAATACAGGGCCCAAACTTTGCAGTTGAAGCTGAAAAGAGTCAGATTCATAAGACTAAGACTAAGAGAAAGAATGGCCTGCAGCTGGGAATTGAAAAAGCTGGCAACGGGCAGCAATGAAAGGCATGCTTCTTGTTGCTGCCCTGCATTGGCTGTGTGCGCCACACTCTGGGTGCCAAGCATGCTAAGTGATGTTCACTTCTTCAATGCCTGCTAGGTGCCAATCCCCATGCAGTGTGCTGAGAATACAGACATGAGTAAGAAATAGATCTTGCCCTGTGAATTCAAAGGCAGGTGATGTGAGCGAACAGAAACAAACCGACTTGTATGTGTGGAGAACAATGGTTCAGTAAGTCAGCGTGAACCTAGTCTACCGCGTCATGGAATAAACCTAGTACCCTGTTGCTACTATTTATTGAGCATGTGCCATGGACTGGATTTTGTCTGACATAAGCTAAGTGCATTCAGCACAAAAGCCCTATAAGGCAGGTGAGGAAAGAGGACTAGGTTGTTAATACAGTTTGCACAAGGCTGCCACAAATCAATAGCAGAGCCAGATGTAGCTGCCAAAAGCCATTTTTTTTAAAGATTTATTTATTTATGTCTACAAAAACTGGGGTACAGGCCAGAGGTGTGGGGGGTGAGAGGATTCACCAGAGACAGAGTGGGGAACAGAACAGGTGATTGACTGAAACACATCTGCTGTGCCTTGTGGGTAGCTCCCTGGCAGGAGATCGAACTCGTGCTGCAGTGGCTACGTATAGCTTCATAGGTTGCATCTTAACCCCCTGCACCACCAGGGAGGCTCCCAAAGGCCATGTTCTTAAGAGCTATACTAGAGAAGTCTTTCTAGAGAGAAGAGACCTAATACTTAATAGGGCCCTACAATGTGGGGTGCACACAGTTGCGTGTTATGACATTTCCAGGGGTGTGTAAAGACACTCTAGTCCAGATGCCATGGTCCCTTGGTCAGCACCTGTGTCCTGCTGGGATACTGATTTCTTCCACCTTCCCATGGCTGGCCTGGCTTCATCATCTCTAGTAGGTCTGCCCCAGTGTGCTCACAATATAGATTGTGGAAGGGTCTGGTTCTCGATGTCTGCAATTCCACAGGTCACTGATGCTGTGCAGACAGCAGCTCTTTCAGTCCAAGGTGATTGTGGATTGAGCTTTGCTTTTCCATCTTTTGACCACTTTTGAATGTGAGCTAGGTCCACCTCCCCGGACCAAATGGGTCAGGCAGGCAGGTCAGCACTGGAAGAAAGCACCATCTGCTGGCACAGGATTTACAGTCTCTAGTTCCTCATGGTCCATTTGCCTTCCCACGGACTCGCATCGCACACATTTGCACAACACTGGGGTTTCAGTTGAAGACACCCTTCTTCACTTCCTCTCCTGAAAAACGGTCGTGTTTCATGTCCCAAGAAGCATTGCAGCTCCAGCATTTGCCACGTGTCCTGGGTGGTCCCTGGGGCCTTGACTTGAAGATGGGTTGCAGTGATGGCTCTTAGTCAAAGTGCAGTTTTCATTGACTTTTTTTTATAGTTATCATTTGCAGTCAATTAAACGTTTTTTTTCTTTTACTTGGTTTATCAAAAACAGGAAGTCAAAGGTATGACTACTCCTCCTGTGAATCAACAGAGAAACCTTTCTTATGTGTGCCCATGAATATGCAGTCTCGGGCCTGGAGACTCGGCCTTACCCTCTGCTGTAGGAGTGGGGGTTGCAGGCTGGACCCTGGGCTGGTGAGCAGGCAGGAGTGGGAGGCAGGTCAGCTGTGCCTGCTGCTGTTACAAAGTAAGGCTGGGAGGTGCTGCATTGAGAGACACACTCTGCTCCCAAGTGATGGGGGCGGAAACCAGGACAGGAACAGGTGGTTTCATTCCAGGGGTGTTACAAATAAGGTGACAGGCGAGTGCTGGCTAGCAGATGGTGCACTTCAGTGGCAGTCAAGCTGGAAAAATGATTCTGGCCTTGTGGGAGCTGATGAGGGGGGTGGCAGGGGTGGGGAGTGGTGGGTGGAGAAGATGGGGCTCAATCCAACATCTTGTGCTACATCAAACACACGCACTATTGTTGCACGGACTCAATCAGCTGTGCCAGTTCTGTGTGGTCCTGAGTCATGGGTCACTGATTTGTGATTAGCAAAATGTATTTTGGTGTTAACCAGTGAGTTACAAGTTACAAGGAAAACGGACTGATGTTTCCAAGCCATCCCATGATGTCACTGGGATTGGAAGACAGTCCTTTCTTGACTATTGAGATGGCTGGTTGGCAGAAAGGAGCCATTCAGCATGATCTTGTTCAGACAGACTGGTCAGTGTGCCCCCGGGAGTATCTACCTGTCACTCCTTCCCAGGGAAGAGCGAGATAAATACAGAGAATGTTTGAGGATCTAGAAACAAAAGGTCCTCTGTTGCAGAAGCTGTTCTTCCACTATCCCCTGTCCAACATAAATAGCCTTTTCTGCTACTGTTTGGGGGCTGAGGAAGCGTGGCAGCATGTGACTTGATTGGGCTAATCACTCTCCTCCCCACCAGCTGCCACCTGGAACCTGTGCTCATACCAGCCTTGAGCTTCCCTGGAAGCACCCGCTGTTTACATGCTGGACTTTCTTTCTGTAAAACTATGTATTGGGCACCTGTTCCCCTCGGCAGCAGCAGCTCCACCCACCTATGTGGGTGGCTCTTGAGGGCCATCCCTTTGCTGATGTCCTTTGTGGTCCTTGCCTTTGTCCATCTCTACATTCTTTCATGAAGATTGTACTGAGGACTTATTATGTGGTGAGCACTTGTGGGATGAGAGGTGGTGCAGAGTTGAGAGTGTCTATCTGTGGCCAGGAGCTGCTTTAAGGCCAGTGGGAGGGAATGCAATATAAGTCTGTCTGTGCAATAGCTAGAGATTCCCAAATAGCAAATGGAATTAGAGGGGATGGTGTAACCTAAGAGACACTTAAGTAAGTAGTTTGTTTCATTTGCTACTGGACCTAATGGTTACACTGAGCCTGAAGCCCTTTCTATAACTTTTAGTCATTTATCCAGGTCTCTCCCTCTAAGCCACTTAGTAGATTATGATTCCTTCCATAGTGATTACATTTTGCTTATGTGAAGATGACTGGCTTCTTCTCCAAGGCTCTGTCCCTGTTTTGGCTGCTCCCTTCTGGATAGAGTTTCGTTTCTCAATGATTGTATTCAAGTGTGAAGGCCCGAACTCCATACAATATTCTGGGTTTTGCTGGAGAGAAAAATAAAAAGGATAAAAAAATGAGGACTACTGAACATAATAAAGAAGAGCCTGACATATATTTCCACTTTCTGGTGTGTTTATGCCAGAAAGTTTGATGAAACTACCTGACCTCCATCTCTGGGCATACACTGTGGCCATCAGCTTCTATAGTCAGTCCTGACATCTATTTGAACTTCGTCGATTAGCCATGGCCTCAGCACCTATGATGCTCCTCCAGTTCTAAGTAACTTCCTAATCTAATCATATATGTGGCATTTTCTCTGCATCAAAACTACAAGCAAATCCTGTTCTGATGCAGATAGCAGCAGGGAGGGCTGTCGGTGCAACCCAGCTGTAGCTGTCATTTACAGTCTAGGCGAATAGTGCTCAACCTGAAGAGTTCATGTTACTGTGCTGAGAAGTGCACAACCTATGCAGCTTTGTCTGGCTCAGATCACTCATGAAATCTGCCTCTAAAGCAAACCCCAAGAATCCTGTTTCTTTCTTCTTGGGAAAGTCTATCAACATGTCAGAATTTACCTATCATAGGTATAATACATGGGTATTTGGCATCTATTTCATCTATCCATATCCCAGAATCCTTTGAAGCTAGGGCTCTGGATGCAAAGCAGGTTCCCCAGTTAGAGGCACTCATGCAAGATTCAAAAAGGGGAAATACAACAAAAGTCAGATTTCTGAAGCCTTGGCTCTAAAGTCTTAAAGATGCTGTGATTTTCTGCAGCTAAATTCTATTGCAGTCATCATCTCATGTGAGTAAAAAGGCAGTTGTAACAGCATGCTGACGGTTTCCAGATCAACAGTCCTGGGCTCTGTTCTGGAACTCAACCATTCCTGTGGCAGCCTATTGACTATCCACTCTCTATTTGGGGTACAGGGAACTTCTTTCCTTGGGACTCAAGTCACCGGTATACTACCAGGAGTTATACCTGGAGATCCATCCTATAGCTATCCTTCTAGTCCTTCCAATAATCTTGTAGGCACTGAAATTTCTGCATCAATCTCTTTATTTAAAACAGCTAGAATACTTTGTTTCCTGCAACTAAGCCCTGACAGCTGCATTTCTGAAAAGTGATTTCAACTCTTTAACTATAAAGAATAACTGTAAGAAAGAAAAAAATCAAAATCAACAAACAACTATGAACCAGAGACACATTATGGGGGGGCGGGGAAAGGAGGGCTTGGGGTCAAAATAAGGGGGTTGCAATTGTATGGGGAATATAAAAATAAAAATAAAATTAAAAAAAAAGTGTCTTATGATTACTCTTAAAGATGACTACATTAAAACTTGAGTTTTGATTCTGTCTGTTGCTTATAGACTTATACTTGTGTCTTTGAACAAGTCATTCAGCTCTTAAGTTCTTTTATTTATCAAATTAAGCAAATAATGCCTTCTTTGCCAATGTTAGTATAAGTGGAGAGAATGACTGTGAAAATGGGCTTTAAGTAATAAAAATGTGAATGGCATCTTATCTCCCCAGTCTAATATACCTCATAAACCCCAATCTCTTTTTTTTTGTACAAAGTATCAATTAGAAAACATCGATATATCATAAAGTGAGAAATTATGTCAATTGTCCTCACTCAATTTTCTTTAGGATTCCTTATGACTCTTTTCTTGAGACTCTGGAGAGACAGTTGACATTTATGCCATAATTACTAAATGAATTAGTGGAAAGTTGGTTAGGTGAAGGGACCTTTCAAATTAAGATGACTATCAAGATAGACATTAGTATTACCTAACATTTGAACTTTGTGATTTACAAAAATATCCTTCGAAAGAGAAAACAGTTTATAAAGCATAAATAAATACATATTATGGAAATAAAAGATAAAATAATCCCATGTTGAGGGCAGACCCTTCACCCTCCTATCCAATAGCTATTGAAGATCTGCTATGTGCAAGGCTTTCACTAAACAGTGGGGTCCTATGCTAGATGTTAAATATATTACAGAAAGTTTACTGTTCATAAATTATATATCAGTTAACCCAATTAAATAAAAAGACACAGAAGTAGATGTAATGTAAATTACTTTCCATTCCTAAAAATGCCCATTTGCTCTATCTAACAGGCCCACAGCACAGTAAGCTATTATTCAATCCTCTGTACAGATAATTTCTTTGCCAGCTTTACTGCTACTCCTCTGTTCTGTTCATCTCTGCCTACACAACTCTGCGCCTTTCTTCAGGCCTTGATCAGAGATCATCTACTCTGAGAAGGCATTCTTGAATCTCTAGGTCTAAATGAATCCTTCTCTCGGCTATCACAGTCATGCATATATATATATGTTTTCTCTAGTATGAGTCATTTTTCTGTCTCATGTTAATTTGTTTTTTTTTTAAAGATTTATTTATTTATACAAGAACCGGGGTACAAGCCAGTTGTGTGGGAGGGTGAGAGGATTCACCAGAGACAGAGCAGGGAACAGAACAGGCAGACTGACTGAAATACACTGCTGAGGGGAGCAGTGGGCAGAACAGGAGAGGTCTGCTGTGCCATGTGGGTATCTCCACGGACAGCGGGAATTGAACTGGCACTGGAGAGGCTGTGGACAGCTTCACAGCACTGTGCTCAACAGCCTGCACTACCAGGGAGGACCTGTCTCATGTTAATTTGTTTCAATTATTTCATTTTTTATTCATTTAGATATATAAGGACTTATACATTTTAATTTGCTATTTTAGTAAACAGAACCTGCAACAGGATAGTAGTAGGTAGTGAATAAGTCTGCTGAATTCAATTTTGATTGAATTCTACATACATTTAACTGTTTGAGTTGTTGAAAGAGTCTGAAAATCTACTACTGGTGAAGCTTAGCAAGCATTGGAACCCTAATCTTAAACTTTCCTCTAGTTCATGCCCTTGTCCTCACTTTCCTCCTTCCCTGGCCACATGAACAAGTGAATATCTATCTTGTTTGAAGCAGATAATATATTAAAAATCATCTTTTTAACTTTAGACTAATTATATCTAGTGTCAATGACATGAAATTTTAGAGAGGAATAATAGGTGTGATCTGTAAACAATAGCCCTGTGCACATTATTTTATCAATTTTTGGGATGAATGTATCACCTAAAATTAAGGAAGAGAGTGAGAAGAGTACTAGAAAGATAAGAAAAAGGGCCATTTAAGAAAGTCTAGAAGGTCTGCAACTACTTGCCTAAAGAAGTGAAATCTGAGGGGTCATTCAAAAAAGACTATTAATGCTCTACATGGAAAGTCTGGCATACATTGGTATAGAGTATTAAAATGTCTAATTTGGGCCTCCCAGGTGATGCAGCAGGTTCAGTACAGCGTTGTGAAGCTGTCCGCAGCCTATGCAATGCCAGTTCGATTTCCAGCTGATACCCACATGGTGTGGCAGACCTCTCCTGTCTAGACCGCTGCTCCTCTCAGCAGTGCTTTCGGTCCGCCTGCCTGTTCTGCTCCCCGCTCTGTCTCTGGTGAATCCTCTCACCCTCCCATGCCTTTGGCCTGTACCCCAGCTCTTGTATAAATAAATATTAAAAAAAAAGTCTAATTTATTTTCACATGTGTCATCTCATTAGACCTTTACAATAATCCTGTGCAGTACAGAGAGCAAGTGCTATTGTCTCCAGTTTGCTTATAAAGAAATTCATTCCAGTAATAAGTCTCCTAGATGTCTTTGGACATACCAAATTTTGTGTTAATGATGTAGAGAAATATGTCTTTCTGAAAATTTATTAGCTGTCACTTTGTTTCAGATGTCACTAATGAACTTAAAACCCTTTTGCAGCTTCCCAGTTAGGGTCAGAATCAGCCAATGTTACCCTGGGGCAAACAAGAAAAACAAAATGATTTTCTATGTAATGAGGACTTTGCTCACATGTGTTACAACATTGGCATGAGCGTGGTTTTGAAGTGTTTAAGCTTACTTGAACACTGTACAAAGCGAGAGCTGCTTAACAATTTAGATATCTGTTTTGCTCTCTGCCAAATATGTGTGTATGTGTGCTCACGCGCATGTGTGCCTCTCCACACCAAATAGACGCAGAACTGGAAAAAGACAGAGAACTGATCTGAAATGCTCTGGACTGGGTTTGGGTGAGTGAGATTTAAACCTTGTCTACTTTCAGCTTTCTGTCCTCGTGGTATGATGCCAATTAGAAATCAGCAGAACATGCAGTCGGAGGGCAGCAATTGGGAAACAATTCTTTTGTTTTGAATTGAGACACGAAAAACAGAAAAGTATTTAAAATATAGCAGAATTTTTCAATATTAGACATTCACTTGTTTAGCTAATAAATGGGGATTCAAGGACAGAGATGACACAGCTCTTATTTTGAGGTGCTCACTTGGCCTTGAGCTGATATTAGTAGCTGAATATTACCAGACACAGCAGGAATAGAGGGTAAGGAGGGGTCTAGAGATACTCAGATGGTGATACATACAAGGCGTAATGATTGAGTGAGTGAGGGAGGTGAGGCAGAGGCAGAAGGAGAGGAGAAAATGATGCCTAAGAATTAATCACCAAAGAGGGAGCTTTAGTACTGTCATGATGAGGTATATAATGCCGGAAGAAGTGGAAAGGTTTGAGGTGTCCTACATCCTCAAGCAGAGCTACTCAGAAGGCAGTTACGATTCAGAAGCAAGAAGCAGCAGGGCAGGATAAAGACCTAAGATATATAGATAAAGTGACATTACTCAGAGAAAGAAGCAGGAAATGGATGAAAGGCCCAGTAAGGGATGACCCAAGGTAGGGGGAGAACAGCAGGCAGAAGCTAAGCAGTCCTGTCACTGTCAAACACTGCAGAATGGTCACAAAAGGGTGAGGATGATGAAGATGGATTTAACATTTAAATATTTAAGATGACTGAAATGGAAGTAGTTCCAGAAGCACTGTATGCACCACTAATATTAATAGATTAAGGAGAATGTGGTAGGCAGAATAATGACCCCCCCCTCCATTATGTGCCTATACTTTTCCCTGATGCATGTGAATGTATTATTTTACATGGAAAAGAGCTTTTGCAGTTGTGATTAAGGTACAGATTTTGTGATAGGAGATTATTCTGAATTTTTCTCTTATGTCCAGTCTATCACACGAGTTCTTATAAATGAAAGAGAAGGCAGGAGGAGAAGCTCAGAGGGTCTTAAGAGGGAGGAAGAGGGCCTTGAGCCAAGGAATGTGCTGCTCTGTAGAAGCTGGGAATTGTTCTCAGCTTATAGTCATGAAAAAAATAACGACCTCAACCCTACAACTGCAAGCAATAGAAATTTACCAATAACTCCAATGAGCAGGAGCTAGATTATCTTCTAGAGTGTCCAGAAAGGAGCACAACCTATGGACACCTTGATTTTTTTTTTTTTTTTTGAGACCCATATAAGACCTGTATCTACAAAACTGTAAGATAATACACTGGTGTTTCAGCCACTAAGTTGGTTGGTGACTTGTTATAGCAGCAATAGGAAGCTAATATGGAGACGTTAGAATTCAACAGTCATGGCAATGACGAGAAAGTCAACAGCTCTTTCAAGTTATTTAATAGTTAAAAATGAATGATTATGAAATTTGAAAAGGGATATAATATGAAAAGCATTGAAGTGACACTCTTTGGGGTGCAAGTTCTGATGTTTGAGTCAGAGATATATCCAGAATTTGACTGTACAGGCCAGTTAATTTGCATGGGTGAAACTGACATGTAAGATCACTAAATTTGTTGCAGGAACTATAATAACACATCCTTCTCCACCCTTTTGGACTCCATTTCCTAACTAGGCTTAATTTTTTTTAGAGTAGTTTTAGGTTCACAACCAACCGAGAGGAAGATACAATTTCCCATAGGCCCCCCCTACCCCACCATCCACAGCAGGCGTCAGAGTGGTTCATTTGTTACAGCGATGACCCTACTTGACACCACATTATCACCCAAAGTCCATAGTTTACATTAAGCATCACTCTTTGCCATAAACACGCTTTTAAGCCTAAAATAGAGACAAGCCATCAGCACCTTCTGGCGTAGGTTTCCTTTCACCCTGATTTCCCCACTGTAATCACTCTGCAGCCTGTTGGAGTCCACGCGGCGGCTGGTTGGGAGCGTGCGCGTGCAGTCGAAGGCACCTTTAATTTTCCCTGCTCCGTCTCTTTCCATGTCTCCGCTCAGCAGTCCGGCTATTACGATAAGTGCTTAATGTGGGCTCCAGCTTTGTTGTGGCATCATTTAGATGATTGCATGCTGGGCCGACACAAGTCAGAGGCGGCAAACGCATTACAGGCTCATCGTTACCAGCTTGCGGGGGATTCAGTGGATGGAATGGTGGTAAACCTCAGCGCTTCCACTGAGACACCATTCTATTTTGCTCTTTTCTCAGCCTGTCCCGTTCCCTTATGTTCTGTCCCTTGTAAATTCTGTCTCTCTATGTGGCTTGAAGCAAATGGGTAGCCTGTTTTTTCAGCCTTGCTGAACCCCTGGGAAAAGAGAAATATCAGTTGGTGAAGACATTGTAAATGCCTTCCAAACTAGAAAGGGTTAGGGGCACTTGCAGTGACGACCACAAGCTTTTAAAACCTCTTTTCAATAATGGTATATACATTTCAACATACTTTAAAATTTCTGTGGATATTGCAATTGTTCCAATTATACTCATTTGTTTTTGAAAGAAAGTTGCTGGAAACAAGGTCACCTGTATTTTCTATAAACATGTCCTCAGGGTGCCATCCAATGCACACCACTCATTTCTATTGACACTGTAAAAGTCTATAAATCTAAATGAGCTCTTCTTTTTTATATATATAAATAATATATATTAATGATATATACATTTAATAATATATATTTAATAATATATACTTAATATATATTATATAATTGCATCCATCTAGTTTTCTTTCCCACGCCTTATATGCAACTATTAACATTAAGCATTTCTTTACAATCATTGTTCAATCCAATTATTAGACACACCACAAAGTGCTGGGCCCTGCACTGATAAAAATACTAGCAGTAATTCTTCTAATAGTGATCATTAGAGCAATTGTCTCTCCCCATGCAAGCGGTGCTTTGCAGGGCCAAGCAGGTGTCCATGGACATGTACATGACTTTCTGGCGCATTCATACTCCTCACCCCTACCCCAGAAAGGTACCAAACTCAGCCTATAGCCTTATTCCCAGGAGAAATCCCTTTAGCCTGAAGGGGCATAAAATGATGAGGAAAAGGGTGTGGGAGGAGATTGTATTTTGTAGCTGCTTACCCCTAAGACAGCACCAGTATTGGTGTGTGGCCTTCCTGCTCTAGCTGTCCCAGGACTCTTATCCCAGGCAGTGACTGGGTCACTCTTTCTTATCATGAACATTTGACAATATGGGCACTTAATAATGCAAGTAAATATACAACTGTGCGTGCATTTACTTTGAATCTTTAGAAGCAAATCCTGCTTATCCATCCCCCTATAAAATTGTCTTCTTACCAGTGACACTAATAATATGCCACCCCTTATTTCTCTTACCTCAGAGTTCTACCATGTTTGAGTCTTGGAAAAAACTGATTTGTGCATGGGTTCAAAAGCTAACATTCATTAACTATTTTAAAACAGGAAATCTTCCAGGCAATGAAGATATTTAGTTGAGTAAAACTCTGTTTCTGGGTTCAAGAATCTACCTTCTATGACTTATAAAGCCCTGCTCTCCCCAGGGCCAGTTATGCACCCCAAGGACAGAGTGGGCACCACGAGACCAGTCCTAGGTCCCAAGGACATGCTTCGCAGCTCACTTCCTATTGTGAAAGCCACATGTGCGAAAGCAGGTGGGCCCAGGTGGAGCTTAGAGAGCTGTGGCTTCGTTTTAATTCATGTTGCTCTGAGTGTGGGGCATTTGGTTTCTATGTGTCAGTAAAATAGTTCATCCTGGAGGATTGACTGATGCAAACTGGAGTGAAGTTGGCCGTCTGGTCCCATACATACCTTTTCTGAGTGTCAGCGCCTCTTGGATGTAGTTGGTGGCTGTAGCTGGAGTGCGGAGTGTAAGCCAAGAATTCTGTCGCTCTGCTCCTCCCCGTTTGACCTGCAGGGTCCTTTGACCTGTCAGGACCACACTGATGTCTGGGAGTGCTTACGGCTGGGGCAGAGCTCTGATGCACACTGAGTCCCAGGGATGCTGTGGCCCCATAGCATTGCTGTGATGGGACGCAGTGGGCATATCATGAAACATTGTCTTTAAATGTTAAATGTTAAGTGTGTCTTCAAAATGTAAATCATATACATTTGCTTTGTATTCCATTTCTATAATATCTAACGGGACTGGTTACACATTTGGGTGACTATATTAATTTAAGTAATTCCTTTATCATATGTAACTGGCCCATGATACAAGAGCTATTTCATAAATATGAAAACAAGTATTTCCATTAAGAGAAATGACTTTTCTATTCGTAGACATGACAGGATGATCAGGGAACACCGCTCGCAGGGACTATGGGGCTACATGTAGGTTGGTCTATCTGAGTAGCTGTGATAACTGGTGAGGAGGAAGATGGTGGGAAAGTGCAGCGGGAAGAAGTCAGGGATGTCTAGGATTGCTTTGAGTGCTCAAGTTCTATGAAGTAGACTGTGTAAAGGCCGGGGTTTGGGCATCTCTGGGTGAATACTGAGAAACTGAGATGCATGGGCACAAACCCCTGACAGAACAGATTTTGATAGCTGGTTCAGGCCAGGAATGTGATCCAAAGAAATATGATTTGCCTTTCTTTTCATTGGTTTCTCTTTAGGGAATAATGTAGGCTGGTTTTCGTTCAGCTTGTAATCCCAAAGTACCTTGGGAAATGGGCATTCATTTTTCATTCATTTTGCTTTAGAAGTCGATGTCCTGTCTGGCTATGCCAGCAGGAGCCTTTAGCCCCAGGGCAGCCACTCCAGGGTTCATGTCCTCTGTGCCATCTTGGGCAGGAATCCTTCCCCTCTCACTTCCTGTGGACTCAGAACATTTCAGCTACAGAAAACGTTAACAACTTCCTCCTGGGTCTCAGGCTTTCTTGACTCTGGGAGCTTCCTGGGTTTGCTGACATCACCCTCGTGTGAAGGAGGATTGGTCTGCCTGTTGAAACATACATGTCATTGAATGGATTCTATTATTAAGAAAAAGGGAAAAAAAAAGCTAACTCAACCAGACACACCTTCAATGGCTATTGTTCAACACTGGCAATTTGTGCCACGGACAGGAAAGGAAGAGGTGACCCTGACAGGCATTTCCTAAGTGAAGATTAGAAAGAGCCTGGTGAGACTGGAATCGGTCAAGAGGAAATGAGCAGCAGTGCTCTCCCTCCAAATAGGGTGATTCTGAGGGGGTTATTCCGAGGAAAAGATGTAATGACAGGAGCCTAACAACTAGGAATTTCAAAACAAAACAAAGCACTGTTATCACCGCCTAACCAGCTGGGGGTTCCCGTAGAACTTCAGGGTTCTGCTCCTCACCACCCATCAAAAAACCAGACATATTCACTCTTCAGCAGTGTTGTAGCATCCTCTTTCAGTGATCTATTCCAGTGCTGGACCTTCCGCTGTCTGGAAAACTTTTCTCATGTCTAACCCAAATCCCTCACGCTGCAGCTGAAGCTCACTTCTTCTTCCTCTGTGCTAATGGAGATGGAAAAGAACTTGTCACCATTTCCTCCTTCAGAATCCTTCAGATGCTCGGTGACTTAAAAACAAATCTCATTTTCCCTTGGTCATTCAGAACTTCCCTTCAAATTGATAAATCTGAAGAATTTCTTGTCAACTCTTTTTGCTCAGGAGAACGAGCTCTAGTTACTAAGCAAAGTGGAAGCCCTAGAACAAGCACCCCTAATCAGGCTTGTCAAGGAACATGCTTTGCCCTGGACTCTCAATTTCCAAACAGAATGCAATACACTGTTTAAAGAGCATTTTGTTTTCCTTTTCTGGAACCCATTGTGTGTTGCGTCAAAGACAATGAGCAGTTCATACAGCTGCAGTTGTCCAAGTACTAACCTTCCCATGCAGGTCCCTGTGAGTTCTCAGAACAAAGAGTGAGGGGTGTGCGGTGTGTCTGTGAAAGAACACAGAGGGGTGATTGGGGTGGGGACCCCTGGTGCCCCTTTTCCCATCTTGAAGCTTTTACTGCCTCTTTCTTCCAGCCTCAAGAGGCTGTCCCCACAGCGACACTTGCACTCTGAGGAACTGCATAATCGTTGGCACCGATTTGGGGGACAGTAAGCCAGACTGGGCGGGGATAGCATTCCATTATTATAACACAATGCCATAATAGGATACAAAATTCTTTTCATATTAATTCTTAAACAAAAGGAGTCTTGAAATGCAACTTGTCCATTGAAAAGGTAGGCAATATGCGCCCTTTGTTGTGTTTTTTGCAGCCAGTGTTATCTTGCTCCTCTTGGGGGCTTGCACGTGGGTCTTAGTTGCTGTCCCTAAGGAGGAGCCTCTCCCGGGGAGGAGCATGGGGCTCACTCACAGCCACCAGCACACAGCCTTCTCGGAGGCCTTCCCTGGGCTGCTCTGAACTGGCAGCCAATGCTGCTTTTGGGAAACTGGTCCTTCTGGAAGGCTGTGTGCATTCTTCTTGCCCCATGACCAGAGGGCCTTGGAGTGTGAAGTCAAAGTGTACCCAGGCCTCTTCAGACACTTGCAGCATCTGCAAAGCTGTTGGTGCCCATGTAGGTCTCAGTGAAGAGCTATCTCCCACCCTCCACCCTCCAATCCACCCATCTACCCACTAACCCTCACATTGTCTTGAGGCTTATGCAGGATGGGCCAGGACATGGTGTCCTCCATCCTGTGCCACTTTCCCTGGGGCTAGCAGAGCGCTGTGTGTACCTTCTTAGTGTTGACAGGCTGACTCACCAGCTGGGGACAGATGCTGGAGCCCAGAAACCTGGATGCTATTTCTAGCTTGGCTGTGGGCCCCGGCTCCGACTTAGGAGAAGTCCCCGGGCAGCCGCTAGGTTAGGCTGCCGAGTTGGGGTGGACACAGGGAGACGTGGGACTTATTCTTCATAAAAGTGTAGACATGAGTTTAGCAGTCGTTGTGACTTGGTCCAACCCAAGTCCAATCTCTGACTTTGGCAATGGTGAGGAATGAAATAAATATGTTCAAGAAGCTTCCATGAGCTCTGCAGAGTTCTGGTTCATGTTTGAGAGTAATTTAAACTCTCAGCCTGAATTCATTGTTGCACTTACTCTTGAACATACATGTATTTAGAATATTTATTGAGAGCCCTTCATAAAGATCTCCATAACTTTTAAGTGTAAGTGAATATTCTTCAAACCTCAACACTCCCCTTGAGATCAATTCCTTTTTAAGCACCCTGCACGCTAGGGGTTGCTTGGACAGTATTGCAGACTCTCTTAATTCCTTTCTTGATTGTGGGGCAATTAGGACACGTTTTCTTATTTTCTATTAGGTTTATACTTGTTCTTTGCATGAAAGGGACTCCAGATGTAAATGTGATTATGATCCTCTGAATTGCTTCTGCACAAATGGAGCACCAGAATTTCCCGAGCTGTTTGTATAGGAAGGAATTGGGCTTGAATTTTAATGGTGAATATCATCCTGAAAAAGCTAGAAAATCCAGGAAAAATTAACATAGCTAAAGAGGACCACAAGCCCCCAGAGGCTACAGCTCTGAAGGTCACCCGTAAGTGACCATGATTTAATGAAGTGGTGCTCCCTTTGATTAGTAAGAAGTTGGCCTGGCATCTTCTGCAGCATAAATACCCTGTTTTGGAGCATGCCAAGCAAGTGCTTTCAGCTGCTGCAGTTTCTCCCGGCTCTAGTGAGCTGGCAGTGGACAGTAGAGGACATTCCACTGAAATCGGGCCATCGGGGGCTGAAGACAAAGGCAGCTGATTCAAGTGCACCAAATTGGAGTTTCTCTAATCAAATATATTAAATTCACCATCATTCTTGATTGTTTTAATGGGAAGAAAGGGCAGCTGTGCCCTTCATTTTCCAAGCATTTTATTTGGTATTGTGGGGAGGAGGGACGGGGGAAGCGGGACGAGAAGGGAAGAGGGGTAGAGATGGCAAAGAAAGCTACAGGAAGCTAATGTCTTTGTCTTGAAAGTAAAATGATTTTGCATGCTGTTCAGATCTACACTGAGAGTTCCCAGAGCAGCCACTCATAGAGTAAAATCCAAGATAACCATTTTAAAAAGCACGTTTACACAGAAGCAGCAAAGCAGCCAGCTAACAGGCCGGGGGGCTTGAAATACTGGGGCAAAGGCAGACATGGGTGACTAGCGTTAAACAGACTTTCTTCACTGGTTCCATAAAAGCCTGCTCACTTGAGCATTTTTTTCTCCCTGCATATTTGTGCTTTGCACAAAAGGATTTAAATTCTAAGACACTCGGGAGAACATATCTCTTCTCCTTTGTAACCTTCCTGGCTAAGAGCAACATTCACAAAAGATTTTTTTTTTTTCACCATGTGAGCCATGGGATTTAAAATTCTTGTTAAGAAACTGATGGCCCAACCTATTTTTTTTTTTTCCTAAAGTAGTTTAACAGAAAGTCCAAGCGTGATGCTTCCTGCCCAGAGCTCAGCACTACATACAAAGTCTTGGTATGTACCTCGAGCTTCAAAGGAGAGCCTTGAGCACATGATGTCACTTCCTCTGTCTGCGGAGTTGATAACAGGATGAACCTGAACGAGATATGAACCAGACATTCCATGGTGTAATTAATTATTTCTCTCCGTTGTCAGGCAGGGCACTTAGGTAGACAGAGTTTCTGCACTTAGAGCTTCACACACACAAACGCGCTTCGCAAAGGAAACAAAGCTCTAGGAATTGCAGCGGGGGCTCACAAGCTCGCACAGGCCAACGTGAGTCATGCACAGAAAGGGCTTTGGAAGCCGGTGCCTGTTACAGCCTGAAGCCAGCCTGTTTCTGAGCTGGAATGTGAAAGGCAGCTGGCTGTGTCAAAGGGGCAGAGAATAAAGCCGCAGTGTAAAATGAAGACACAATTCAGCAAAGAGAAGATGCTATTAAAATGGTTTCTGCTCCTCGGGCAGCTTCTTTTGGAGGGCCCCTTTTGGAAACAAACGATTCTGTTCCTCTTCTTAGAGAAGAGAAAGGAGGTGGGGGTTCCTTTCAGAAAAATGTTATCGGACTCTTTTTCAACGTCCCCATTGGAAGGGAATCAAAAGGAATGTGATAAGGCGGCATCTATACACTCAGGGGGGCATTGTATCAAGCGACACAATACAGGCTAAATGAAGCTCTTCATCTTCGGAGGAAATCTAATAACTCAATCAATCAGCTCTGGTCTCCTGTCACACACGGTGGGTGTCCAGCCTCTGCGGAGGTTCCTTCCTTTAGCACGAGGCCACTGGGTGAGGCCAGTTTGGGAGAGGAAGAAATTGCCAGTGCATTCCTCACCAGCTCCCTTCCTTTCTCACATACAATGCCCATTTGTCCCTGTGGGCCCTGCCCCTCAGGGCATGGCCCTAGCTGGGTAGAGGCCAATGTGAGGGCCCCTCAGCTTCCAGCATGTCCTCAAGCAGCGGCTGTGTGGGGCGAGCCTCCCAGGCGGACTGAGAGGTTATCCAGAGCTGGTAGGCCTTGCAGAGAGGCCATGGTTCTTAGCTCACGTCTCTGTGAGACTGAGGGTGTGTGTCTCTTCCCACCTGTGGTTGGAACCTGGGGGCAGGAAGGAGGACACAGAGATGCTTCTGAAAGTCTGGCGGCCACAGAGAGGGCCACTGAGCTGCCGTCTAGCTCCACCACCTGAATTCACTGTGCACCCCTTGGGGAAGTCATTTCACGTCAGTGTAGCTCTGTCTCTTTTGCAACATTAAAGACAGAAGGAGATCATGTCCCAGGCCTCTCTCAGTTCTAGCTGAGAGGGACAGGATCGGGACGGGATGGGAAACACTGTGGCTTCTGAAGCAAATGGACCTTAATTTGCATCATGGGTCATAGGACTAACACTATGCAGTTTGGGACAAATTATAAAGCTTCTGTTTCTCTTCTGAACACATATCAGGTTAAATCATATCTGCCGTACAAAGATTTTGAGTGAGTTTTATGACCTGCATTACAAGAAATAATCTGGTATGATTCCTGGCTTACAGAATGTTCTTCTAAACGTTAGCTTTCCTTGCAACTCATGTGGTGTCAACTGCTGAAAAGGATAGGTACTTAATAAAAACCCATCTGAGTCCAAGAGGCTTGAAAGTTTAAAAAGAAATTATATGGCACCTCTATGGCTTAGGGTAGCAGTTCCGAGACATTGCAACTTCAGAGACAAGTAAAGTTGGAAAAATATCATTAGTCTTGGTTGCAAGATAGAATTGTCAGCTTTTTGTTTTGGCTAAGTAAATCAGTTAAAAATCAATTCTCATTTATTTTTACCATTGTTTCAAGAAATAGAGGTCATACAGTCTGTCTTTATCAGCAAAGGAGCCCTGTCCTCCTTAAACTGACGTATTTTTATCGCACACAGTGTGTATTTTTATTGCACACAGTGTGTACGTGATCACTGTCCTTCCTTTTCTTTCTATTTATAATTGACTGTGGATGTGTGAATTTGCCCTATTCTGCCACCAATGTGGAGTTGGTCTCGGGAAAGCACTCCTTTTAAGGGATAATTTAGATTTTTGTACACTTTCAGATGTTTGTGTAAACTAATCTCGGTTATTTATTTTCCCTTTTGATTTTCCTCTCAAATTTCCTTACCCTTTTGTACCCAAACGTTCACATTTCATTTCATCTACTTTGAAATTTCCAGAAATTAGTGAAATACTTTGCAAGTCACATAAATGTCAGTGGGAACACTTCCTCCCTCCCACTTGAAGTGACACCCGTTCTTACTTGCTCACTGAGCCGCTGCCAGGAGTGATGGGACCCCCTTCATTGGCCTGGCGACTCTTCAGCACTGCCCGCCTCACTGTCCCCTCTGGGCAGAGCATAAGACAGGCACACAGCAAAGAGGGTCTCCACCTTCCTCCTCCATGGGGTCCAGCATTGCGTGGAGCACTTAGGGGGCTTCTGACCCTCTCTCCATCACAACTTCTCGCAAGAAAGCTCAGCTTGCAAAAAAGAAGGGCTTTTGAATCAGGCAGCTGATCTCTTGCTCCTCTCTTGGTAGAAGGCAGGAGACCTCCGCACTTAGCCAAACTGTTCCCTCAAAGCAGGAGCCCGGGCTGCTTTTCATCAGCTGGGAATCTGGGCCATCACCCCCCAGTGTGGAGTCCCTGGCGAGCGTTAATAGAGCAGGAGCCGGATGGGAAAACTGGACGGCTCTCCACCTCCTACTGATTCGGTTTCTCACACTGTGGCCTCATGTGTTGTGAATTATAGAAATACCAAACACACCCACAATTAAATCTAAGCACCAAAATGCTCGTGAATGCCAAGCATAAGTGACTTTGAAATGTTCTGCCAATTTGTGCTGCCCATCCCCGGCTTGATTCCATTAGTGCCAACCTAGTGGAGTTCAGACTGGTTTGCTCTCTGGTAGCATGGCCTTGTGTCTGGGGCTGTCCTTGAACTTTTTGCCACCAGGAACCAGAATTGTGCTGGGATCACATTTTCCTTGCAAGGGGAGTGACCTTTTTTTGTAGACACATTTGGTCTTCATGGGAGGTCTCTCCCTGGTCAGAAAGGAACACACAGAAAATGCATTAGGCCCGATATCAAATCTCTTTGTGGGGTAGGAGACATCAGTGCTCTGCAGAGAGATCTCGGTAAGAAATCTGCAGCCTCCTGGAACTGAGTGCGGCTCAGCCCCGTGGCCTAGCTGGCCCGCCACGCAGGCATTGGCCCAGTGCCTGCTCCCTGCCCACCCTCTGGGCCCAGGTCCTACAACATGCACACCCCAGCACTGCACAGAGTGGCCAGGGTCTCCCCTCTCCCCCGTCCCTGCTGTTGCTCAGTGGGGTCTGCTTCTGCAGCGTATGGGGGAGGAAGTGGGGTGGGGTATGCATCTAAGCCGGGCTTATCTCTTTGGGCTTGTGATTCCCTTTTGAAGCGATTCAGACCATATAGGAAAACGGGTGCTTGTTTTTCATTTGCGAGGCTTCAGTTCTACCAAGAAGCTTCTTAAGTGTTAAGAGGCTCACTGAGGTTGGCAAGCTCTCCCTTCATGTGGTTCGTCGTTCTCATGTTTTACTTGTTTTTGATGTGGTAGTTGCAGCCAATGAAAGCTATTCCCTCTCACCCCCACCCTCAAGTCCTGGTTCAAAGTTATAAACTGAGAGTTTTGGGTTTCTGTCTTCAACATTTCCTTTCTTCCACACCTCTGGGGGGCCAAGGATGTCATTTTTGAGTCACTCCCAGGGGTTTCAGCTCTCCTTATGTTCTTCGTTAGCTGATGGGGATGCTTGGGAAGGGGGCTGGAGTCGGGGTGGGGGGCACCTGCCCTGGCAGAAGTTGAGTGCAGATCTGGTGCTGGGAACTGAGGATACACAGAGTGTCCCAGCACATCTGGGTCAGGAAGAGCTCTCCTAGCTTGCTCACTGGAAGGCCACCAACACCATTTCATTGTTAAGTCCAAAGATCCTCTTTAGTTCTCAGATTTCTTTATCTCCTTCCAGGCGTGGACCTGTTTTTCACTGTTCTTTAGTCAGTCTTTTACTCAGTTGATACTTAAGACATGAGTAAGTCGCGAGACATGGGAGTGGCCCAGCAAGATGGTTATAAGTGGGTTCTGGGCTTGTTACATCTGCATTCATTTGTCTCAGATGTTTGAGCTGGATAAGTTATGCAGCCCGTTAAACAGGGTTAATTATATTACCTGCTCCATAAGGTTTTGTGACATTTAGATAATAGGGGGAATGTGATAAGAACAATAACTTGCACGCTGTACGTGTTCAATAAATATTGGTTGTTATTGTTAATGTTAGACATTGTGCTATGCTAAGCACCAGGATTACAGTGAACCCAATACTCACAGTTCTTCCTTCACAGAGCTTACAGGCTGATATGGGTGACAGTCATTTGATGGGGGGTGTTGAGGGAGTGGGGGGGTGAGGTCAGTGTTTCAAAATAAAAACAGCAAAAACAGAACTCTATTTCCCATGACGTGTGCTATTGTGATAGTCTCTTTTCCAGATTCTCTAGCCTTGCTTTCTCTGCATCCCTCACTGGCTTGTCTTTCTTTTTCTTCCACCAATAAGTGACTCCATAAGATTCTGTGACTATTGCTTCCTTATGCCCCCACACCCACGTCCCAACTTTCCATTAGCACTAACAGTGAAGTTTCGAAGTGAATGAAAAGGCTTTGGATCAACTTACTACAGAGTCATCCTGGGGTGGAGCATGGGGAAGCACAAGGAGTGCTTGGTGTAGGTATGGGACTCCTCATCAGGGACAGATTCCCCCCTCCTACAATTCCCCTCACCTCTCTATGATTCAGTTTGTGCATCTCTAAAAGGGAGATGCTAACTCTCTGCATGGGATTAGTTGACCGTGTGTGTTCTCAATGCATGTGCATTGCCATATATAAACACATGCAAGTATACACTTGCATGTATATGTATTAACACATATACAAATACACATAAACACTCATGTGTGCATTTCAACTCAATGCAGCTCAACTCAACTCAGTGCCTGGTCCATAATGGTACTAAGTAAATGGTGGCTCTAGTTCTAGGTCTTGTTCTTAGTAGGAGCTGGAGTGTCCCACATGTTGTGGTCATTAGACTACCATTCTAGAATACAGAAAAGTTACCCTGAGCAGTGTAGTTCTGCTTTATGTAGTCATTTAAGAACACAGGAGAACAGAGAGAGACAGGGTTGACAGAGATGGGCTCATGCCCTTGAAGGAGCTGATGTGCAGACTTGTGCACAGAGACTCAAAGGCCAGCCACACGCTAGAAGACTGTCACCTTGAGTGTGCATGTCTGGATGCTAAGAGAGGAAACAGTTCTGCTCATGCCATCAGAGAAGGTAGATCTCTTTAAACCCAAACACTTAAGCATAAACGATCAGAGAAATGATGATAGGGAGATGAAGATAGAGGAAGGGGGGTCTTAGGGGAAAGCAGGAGAATGTGAGCTCCTGCACTACTATTTGGGCAACCACATGGCAGTTTGGGGCTGTAACCATGGCCACTGGCACCCAGGGGGACTGGAGAGGCTGCACATGAAAGGCAGGCTGCTCTGCAGTGGAGGGTTTTTTAAGGGGTTTGCAGCTAACCGCACTCATGAGCTAAACATGTGTTCTACAATGACTTGAAGACTCCACCAGGAAGATCCTACCTAGCTTGAAAGGAGAAGACACATTTAACAAAAGGAAGAGAAATTGTAAAATAAGGAAATAAAGCTGAGCTGACTCATGCCAGCAGCAGCACCTTCTTTGTTTCTACTGGCAAAGGGCTCTGTCATTAAGTCCCAGCACCATGACCACCACCATCAGATTAAAATTGTCAACAGATTTCCATGTGTAATTGAAACTTTAAACATTTTTTATTGCTTAAAAGACGGAACATAGTGCCAAAGCCACAGCCTTGGTGTTATTAAGCTTTGGTATTTGAGCCTGACTATGTGAGGAAATAATCTCAACACCAGTCTTCTCCCCATCTGAATCTTCTACCACATCTGAAACTTCCCAAGGCTCTTCATAACCTAATGGATAATCTGCAAATGCCTGCAAATCCCCTTCTGCCTCCCCCTACAAACTTCCCATGTGCTCCTATACCATGGCCATATTGAATTCCTTGTAGGTGTCTGAGACAGGCTATGTTCTCTCTAAGCTCTGTGCTTTTGCAAATACCACTTCCTCTCTATCTTCTTGACCTAGTTAAACTTTTCCTATTATCCAAATCCCTGTTCTGATCCCACCTGCTCCCACAAGATTTCCTTGTCTCCTATTTCAGGTGGTCCCCCTCTTTTTCTTGCATTGGGTCCTGTACCTATCTTTATTTTTAAAAAACATTTATTTATTTATGCATACAAGAACTGGGGTATAGGCCAGAGTGCGGAGGGTGAGAGGTTTCACTAGAGACAGAGCGGGGAGCAGAACAGGTGGCTGAACTAAAATATACCCTTGAAGGGAATAGCAGACGAGATAGGAGAAGTCTGCTGCACCATGGGGATTAGCTCCCTGGCCAGGGATCGAACTCGTGCTGCAGTGGCTGGTAATAGCTTGATAGTACTGAGACTGAACACCCTGCACCACCAGGGAGGCCCCCTGTAACCTATCTTTATAATCATGTGCTTGCTGCCATATTGTAATTGCTAATTTGACAGAACATCTTCCCCAAAATGTTGGTGAGAGTTGGAGGGAAAAATATTTTCTCATCCTCAATCCTTCACTTCTGGCATATCATACAGGTAAGAAAATATTTCTGTATTGAAGAAGAGCAATCTTAGGAATCCAGAACATTATATTGTTTGCCTCAAGTAGGCAAGTAGATATTTTGGGGGATTGGAAATTAGCTCTGATCTTGGGTGTTTAGTATGAAAGAAATGAAAACTCCATCCTGGAGATACTGAAAAAGGTGGGGTTCTCTTGAGGATTTAAAAATGGTGGCTTTGACCATGAAGCATGTACAAACAAGGTTTTGGACTTCCTGCTTCAAAATTCATTAGTCTACCAATGAATTCAGATTTCTGAGCACCTGCTTTATATCTCCCAAATCCAGGCAGAGATGGGACCTGGAAATGGCTATTTTTAACATGTTCCTGTGGTAATTTTTTTTAAAGATTTATTTATTTATTTGTTTGTTTGTTTATTTGTTTATTTATTTATTCAAGCACTGGGTACAGTCAGAAGCGCGGGAGGGTGAGAGAATTCACCAGAGCCAGAGCGGGGAGCAGAGCAGGCAGAAGGACCGAAGCACACTGCTGAGGGGAGCAGCGGGTGGCAGGAGAGGTCTGCGCGCCATGTGGGACCCTCCTCTGGTGGCCAGGGAGCAGCCAGGGATCGAACTGGCGCTGCAGAGGCTGCGGGCAGCTTCGCAACCGAGCGCTCAAACTCTACGCCACCGGGGAGGCCCTGTGGTAATTTTTTTTTTTTAAAAAAGATTTATTTATTTATGCGTACAAGAGCTGGGGTATAAGCCCAAGGTGTGGGGGATGAGAAGATTCACCAGAGACAGAGTGGGGAGCAGAACAGGCAGATTGACTGAAGTACAGTGCTGAGGGTAACAGCGGGTGAGGCAGGAGAGGTCTGCTGCGCCATGGGGGTTGCTCTCTGGCTGGCTGGGAATCGAACTTATGCTGCAGTGGCTGTGGATAACTTCATAGGTTGCATCTTAACCCTTGCGCCACAAGGGAGACCCTTCTGTGGTGATTTTGATCCACTTTCAAACCTGAGAACCCCTGATCTAGGCAAAGTCTCCAGTCAACATGATAATGGTAAATGTAGGATGGAAGGGGAGATTGAGAAGGGAAAATGCACACTGGTGCAGTTTTCATGGTTCAAGAGTACATCTCAAATCCCTAGAGTGAACCATGTAAGCCATCCCAGGAGAGCATCTTGATGTGAAGATGTATTTTCTCATCTGCTTCCTTCATTTCGTGATGTTAGAAACATTTATTAAACAAAGAACAGAAATGAGAATTTTCTGAATGTCATATTATTTTACTTGGATTTTGAAACAACGGCCATAGACACGAGCAGTCATCATGGCTTGCTGGGTGAGGGAATTAGAAATGACCCTGCTGTGGCAGGCGTGGGGGAGACCTGTGGCCCTCAATTTCCAAACAGGAATTAATAGATCATTCTGTAGGGTGCCAAGGAGACAGGGCTTTTGGTATATTGCCACATTCTGGTCCCATAGAGTAAATACTAGAAATGAGCTATCAGCCATTGGAGTACAGACACCTCCCTGGTTGGAGAAGGCAGAAGGAGTAGGAAATGTGGTTGTTCTGGTGACACTCGGGTGGGGGTGACCAGCGCCTTCCACTGACAACATGAGAGGAGAGCTGGGTTTTCTGAATTGTCTTTCAGTGTGTCAGAGAGCTGAGCTGTTCCCAGCCTGTTCTTTCCTCCCTGGAATGAACTGCAGCTCTCTGGAGAGAGAAACTGTGGGTCACATGGTAAATGAAACAAGGGTGGGGTGGGCAGGTGGCTGTGCTCTGATGGGAGTGCCCTTGCTAATGGTGATTCAGGTACCATGACATAACCATCGGGGGGAAAGCAGATGTAGAGGGGATACCCTATTTGAAATAACACCATAAACACAAGTGATGTTGGCAAATCAAAGAAGCATGGCTCTGAAATTCCCATCATCTTTGGAACTAAAGGCAGGAAGAAAGCTGGATATGTTTCCAGGTGGCTAGATGATAAAGGCATGTGTCCTTGATATATAATGTGCTCTGATCTAGTTCTTCATTTATTTTATTTTTTATTTTTGGAATTGACAATGAGATAGAAAAACCTTGAGAATTAAATTGACCTAGAAGCAAAGGAAGAAATTATTGCAGAATTTTTTCTCGTCATTTTCCCCAACACTAAGGGTGAAGGAGACAGATTCTTTTTCTTCTTCTTTTCTCAAATACAGTTTTTATTTTTTGCTTTAAATTTTGTCCTTGAACATGAAATGACTAATACAAGATTCTAATCACATTGTGAGACGATCATAATGAAATAGTAACCTTTGACAATGACAAATCTGCAGGACATGGCAAAATGCAATGATTAATATTTGGTGGCAGAAACTTTAAAATTCATTTGCCCTGAAGTAACTGAGAGAAAGTTCTGTGTGACAGAACTATGTCTATACTTTCACTTACCTTGTAACACTTTTATCTTCTTCTTAATATAATTTAGAACAAAAGTCAAGCAAGTATTTAACAAAAATTTAAGTTCTTACTTAAGAAAACCCTAAATGTGCCTATGAAACAATAACGGAGGAAAAATTATAAAACAAAAAATTGGAGTAATTATTTTTATTTAAATAGAAATTTTAGGGCCTCCCTTGTGGCACAGGAGTTAAAGTCTCAGTGCTATCAAGCAATCACCAGTCACTGTGGCCTGAGTTTGATTCCTCTCCAGGGAATGGACCCACATGGCACAGCAGACCTCTCCTGTCTCGCCCGCTGCTCCCCTCAGCAGTGTATTGCAGTCAGCCCACCTGTTCTGCTCCCCACTCTGTCTCTGGTGAATCCTTTCACCCCTGCACCTCTGGCCGTAACACTCCAGTTCTTGTGTGCATAAATAAATAAAAATTAAAAAATAAATAAAATTTTAGGTTTGCTGCAGTCATGACTGACTTCTCAATTTACTTTTCTACACACAGCTTATAGGGAGAGATTTGCCATATAAAACAAGCCATGACTATACTATTGCCATTTGTTAAATCAGCACATGCACAACTCTGTTCTTTGAATAAATAAGTTGTTGTTTTTTTCAGCTGTGCTTTCACAAAAATGAATATTGACCCCAGCCAGGTCTTCCTGACCCTGCAAGATGGGGAACCAAGGACTGTTGTTGTTTCCATTTCTTGGTGAGGAGACAGCTCATCTACCTGACGTGTGTATCTGTTTCTGAACATAATCCGACTGGCTTTGTTAAGTATTGCAGCGCTGTGTGTCCTTAGAGGAAAAACCACCGCTCAGCTGGGTGGTTGACACATGACCGCTAGCGAGCTGGCTAGACCGCTTCCCTTTGCCCTGGCTCGCTCTTCTCATTCAGAATCGCACGTGGTGCCTGGTGTATTTCTAGTAGGTGATTCCTGAATCTCCAGGATACGCCCAGGGGCCACATTCCATTTCCACATGATGTAAAGCCTGGTAGGAAGGGACTGCTGGGGGCACTGTTTCTTCCAACTAAAAGCCTCTTGTCCCTTCTTCTTTCACCCGTGGACATGTTATTCCCTCTTTCCCTCATCTATGCTATCACTCATACAAAGGTTAACACCAATTCTGATACTGCTATTTTATAGTCCTCGCACGGTCACTATGGGCTAAATACCACGCTTGTGTCCTTGAGTCTTACAGACCTTGTTGCACAAATCAGACACTGGGCTACATTTATTTTAAAATGTTAATTTTCATAACAGCTGTGAGAGGTTGTTAGTATTATCATCCCTATTTTACATCCGAGAAAGCAGACATAAAGAAAAAGGCTAATTCATTTGCCAAGCTTTTAGAGTAAGCAAGTGGCACAGTTCAGGTAGAAACAGAGCCCATGCTCTTAGCTGCTTTGCTGTGCTGCTGTACAAAGATGATGATGTCTCCCAAACCATACTGTGGTCCTCCAAAGTAAATAGATTCATGTCCTCATTTTTTTTTTTTTTTGATGGAAAAACTGAGGCACAGATTGTCATGTAATTTGCCTGGCATCTTACATTCAAACCCAAACCATCCAATTTTAGAGGCTTCCAGCCCTCCCTCCTATGTGGGTGACAATGCTAGAGGCCCTGGTTTCCTGCGGGTGGTGCTTAGGCAGCACCTCCCTTTGCAAAGGGCTCAGGTGGTCTGAGCTTCAGAGGAGCAGAAGAGGTTTGCAATGCTTTGCGGCTGCAGGTATCACATCTATACCCTACTGGGTCTCATTTGCTTTATAGGGTCTACAACTTCGAGGCCCAGAGGGAATTCAAATCTCTGGGTCTGACTCTTAGATTCCATGTCTCTCGGAGTCAAAGCTTGCATCAGAAGCTGGAACAACTTCTCTGGTTCAGTCTGTGGTGCACCTGCAGATTTCCCATTAAACTGCCTGCCGAATCAGGAATAATGATTCTCAGGGGGAAGAGATATTATTTGCATTTGAATTAATGTTGAGTTCAGAGTCACATATTCCTCATCAAGAAGGATTTAGAGCAATTGCTGATATCCTGGGGATCTGTGACCAGCTCATTATTTTCATCTCACAGGGTAGTACTAGAATTTTTAATTTTTTTCCAAGTCTTCTTTCGAAAGTTTGGCTCTCTTTATCCCCATGATCATAATTATAATAATTTTGAAACATCAGTCTGCTCAGATATCAAGGTGTTGAACGGATAATTTCACTTTAATGAATTTGTCTCATATGGGCTTATTTTCCACATCTGTCCTAGACTGAATAGCTAACTGGTTAATATGAGAACTGTTCCGTTTCATTAGCTTCTCCCTGTTGATTTCCTTGAGGTGGAACTGATGCATTGCCAGTTGCAAGCCCTGTCAGCTCTTTCTTTTTAGGTCGAAATTCTATTCTAAGCCACTGATGCAAACTACAGAGAATTAAAAAATGAAAGTTTGATCATCCAGACAAACTGCAGGATTCTGTATACCTGATGGCTTCTGAGAGATTAGCAGGTACTTGTCATGGATGTCATAAGCACTTGTACCTAAAACTATGTTGGGTAATCTGCATAGTAAGGCGACAGGGCCTTTGCAGGGAGAAGAGGGAAAGCGGCTGGGGTGATAATGCCGGAGCAATAGGAGAAGAAAGAAGACAACAAGGTAGAAGGGAACCCAGGAGGTTTTGTTGAGGGAGTTGAGTTGTAGAGTAATAATTTCTAACCTTTTAAGAAGGCGGTCTCTTGATTCCTGCGGTGGACTAGGAAAATATTTTGGGAATTAAAGTAAAAGAGAAGATGACAATGGATTACTTAGCCTCCTGGAAAGAGAAGGGTGGTGTTTCCTTGATAGGCCCCTAGGCTCTGCTGAATGATCAGCCACTGTGCTCTGGCAGTAAGAGAAAACCTGATGCAAATAGCATCGTCTCTCACAGCTAGAAAGTAGCATGCACTTCAGAGGGGTTGATTCAACGACTGTCACCAAGAATCCAGTTATTTGTGTCTTTGTGATCCAAGTCCTTAGCATTGGTTCCATTCTTAAATTGTTCTTAAGCTTGCATGATGACAATCAGCCAAAAAAAATGAGGCTGTATGCTTCCTGTTCACCTCCCTGAGGTTGGGTGAGTCTCTCTTTAATCACAGAAGAAAATCCTTCACTTCAGTCTGATTGGGTCAGTTTAGGTCTTGTCCTGCTGCTGGACCAATAACCGTTACCAAGGGAATGTCATGAGCGGCTGGCTGAAACCTGAGCTCCAGAAACAATTGTTGGCAAGAGATGTGGGGTTGCCTGCATGATGTACATGAACCAGTGCCCATTCCTGGTGGCAATGAGGTGGGCTTTCTGTGTGACACAGGAACTGTGTGGAAAGAAAGCAGAGTCAGCGGGAATGAAGAGGAAAGGAACAAAGAATTAGTATCCACCATGATAATCTGTAAAGCAGTTTTGCCAACACTGCCACAGAGAAGGTAAGGAGATATGCCCACCCCAGAGGTAGATCAGGGCTTGATTGCTTTCCCTTAATGAGCTTCCCTTTTGCTCAGGTGTTTGCAAGTTCTACAAATAAGAAAAAAAAAAATGGAAATGAAACCAGAAACCAGAAAGCAACACTAAGAGTTCAGCTATTAAAAGGAGTAGGCACGTGTGGGAGGCCCTGGGTGCTGGGTGTGTCTGGGCGTGCCTCCGCCACATCCCATAGTGCTTGCTGGGGTGGAGCTTGCTGGGGTGGGGTATGCTCTGTACATCCCCTGGACTCCACAAACCTTTAATATCAAACCAGGTCTCCAGGGTCCCCTTAAACTACCCTCTTATTTTCGTAAGACTGGTAAACCAACTACATGGCATCTTCTTAATTTTTATGCACATTATTTCAAGTGTCCTTTTTTTCCCTCTTAAATATGCAGGAATGTCTCATAATTGTTCTTTCTGTGTATTCTTCAAATCACCCCTCGGGTAGCTAGATCAGTGTCATTAGTGCCATAGAGATCTCTTTCTTTCTTTCTTTCTTTCTTTCTTTCTTTCTTTCTTTCTTTCTTTCTTTCTTTCTTTCTTTCTTTCTTTCTTTCTTTCTTTCTTTCTTTCTTTCTTTCTTTCTTTCTTTCTTTCTTTCTTTCTTTCTTTCTTTCTTTCTTTCTTTCTTTCTTTCTTTCTTTCTTTCTTTCTTTCTTTCTTTCTTTCTTTCTTTCTTTCTTTCTTTCTTTCTTTCTTTCTTTCTTTCTTTCTTTCTTTCTTTCTTTCTTTCTTTCTTTCTTTCTTTCTTTCTTTCTTTCTTTCTTTCTTTCTTTCTTTCTTTCTTTCTTTCTTTCTTTCTTTCTTTCTTTCTTTCTTTCTTTCTTTCTTTCTTTCTTTCTTTCTTCTGGAAGCTAAGTATGTCTGAGGAAAAAGCCACCAGATTATCCAATGTTTTTATTATAGTGTAAAGTTTCAAGAAGCTGTGATGTAGATGACAGATGTCTTAGGAAGACCGAGATGTGAACAGAAATAGTTGGTGGGTTCAAGTGGGATAAGCTTAAACTACCCCACGACCAGCAAGAGATACAAAGGAGTCTAATAGGACAGAGGCTAGAAGTTGGGGATCAGAGGAGACAGTGATGGGAGGGGAGAGTCTTCAGTGTCAGGGGTCAGAATGAGCTTGGTTTCCTATGCTTAGCTTGTATACCTGCTGGAGAGAGAGTGACCCAACACTAGGTCAGGGCCCAGATGCCCAAGAACAGCTAAGAGGGAGAAAAGGACAGAAAGTCAGGGATATGCTAGGGCTCATGGCTAGGATCCTTGTGCATCTTCCTTTCTCTGATGTGGCAACCTGGCTGATTAAACTAGTGCAAAGCTGCCTGTGTGGCTCTCCCTTATGCCCTGCTGTTCCAGCCATCAGGTGAGCCACTGGCCACCACATTACACCTGCAGGAAATGAGCAGCCAGGAGATCCCAGAGAGGTTGGAAACTCCCCACAGGGCATAAAGGGTTAAGGGCATTTGAACGACCCATGTGAAGAAATCTGGAAGACAGTGAGAAGAGTGGAAGCTACTGGTTGTGGTAAAAGGGCTTTTGAGAGTAATATCATACCATCTTTATAGTCAGGCTTCTCAGCTTCAGTGCTGTGGATATTTGCATCTGGAGAATTCTTTGTTGGGCTGTCCTGTGCACTGTAGAATGGTTGGCAGCATCCCTGGCCTCTACCCACTAGATGCCAGTAGCATCCTCCTACCCCCGCTCCTCACCCCTGTGGTCTCAACCCAAAATGTCTCCAGTCATTGGCAACCATCCCCTGTTGAGAACCACTGCCCTCAAGTGAAGGAGAAACTTCAAAGGGGTTAGTTAGGTGGTGAGCAGCCTCGCCCTCATATCCTGAGGGACTGACCAAGAATAGTCACAGAATGATTTATAGCTAAAGAATAAACTTCAGAGCCCAGCCTGGAGGAACTTGCAAAGGTAGTTTTAGGACCAAAATATCACCTGAATTGAAAGCACTGACCAGGACAGTGCTTCCTGGACTTTTTCCAGGACTTTTTTCTTTTCTTTTTTTTTTTTTAAGATTTACTTATACAAGCACTGGGTATAGTCAGAACCACGGGAGAGTGAGAAAATTCACCAGAGACAGAGCGGGGAACAAACAGGCAGACTGACAAAATACACTGCTGAGGGGAGCAGCGGGCACGGCAGGAGAGGTCTGCGCGCCATGTGGGACCCTTGCTGGCGACCAGGGATAGAACCGGCGCTGTAGAGGCTGCAGGCAGCTTTGCAGCCCAGCGCTCAACTGCTGCGCCACCAGGGGAGGCCCTCCAGGTCATTTTCTTGATGAAAAAGTAATACAGAGATCAATGGAGAGCTGAATTGGATAAACTAAATGGCTGAGGGAACGAAAAGCACAGCTGTATTACATGGGTATGATGAGACTTACACTGATAATGAGACACCAAGTTGTTATGCACCTGGTAAGTGCCTTGAGCTGTGATAAACACAGATTATATCAAATTTATAATCCCACAACTACCCTAGAAGGCAGGAATTGCTTTCATTTTGTAGATGAGGGATCTGGGACTCAGATGGGTGCCTTCGACTTGCCGAAGGTCTTATTCTCAGTAGGGCCAAAACCAAGTTAAACCCAAGTCTAAGTTGAAAGCTTGTGCTGTTTGCAACAGGTTACATATGAAGGTAGAATAAAGGCATTTCACAAAACCTACTATGACATCTTAATGATCCTGTATGCCGCTACGTATTATATACTCAAGTAGCAGGTATGTGTAAAGGCAGATATCCAGATGACATAGAACATCATGTAGCCGCACAAAAAATACTATTTAACACAAAAGGCAGCTGGTATATGCTGTGGGGATCTCTGAAACACTCATTTTGTGGGAGTTCAGGGTCCTGAAGTTCCAACAGCCCGTAATGAAATTCAAGATAGTGGTTGGTAGGCAGGCTCCAGAACCCAGCCAGCCGCTGTGCAATGGCAGGGTCTGTAGGTGGGGCCTGGCAGGGGACTGGAGTGGAGCCCCTGGATCAGGGCTCTAGGAGCCTGAGATAAAGGGTTTCTAGAGCAGCTTCATGAACTTTAATCTGCAAAGAAGTCACCTATTGTTCTTTACAATACAGATTCTGATTCAGACCTGGGGTGGAGCCCAGAATATTGCCTCCCTAACAAGCTGCCCCCATGATGCTGACGCTGCTTGTCCCACAGCCCCGGCAGTAGCTAGTAGTGAGGGTCTGGCAGCTTCAGAGAAGGAAACCTTAGTCATCTGAATGTTTCTTTGTAAAGCAAGACAATTAAGAAGGGAACTGACCATAAAGAAGATACAGGATACAAAAGAATCAAAGAAAGAGCCCTAAGGTGGTAAGTAGGGAGGAAAGGCCAAGCAAGACCTTCCCTACCTGTTAAACACATGCAGAGAGTACGAAGCTTTAAAGAACAACGGTTTCAGAGAAGTTTGCAAAATTACAACTTCATCCAGCAGGTAGTAAATGTGTGCAACTCATTGTCCCTAAGCTTTAGTAAAGATTAAAAATACGGTTACGACAATGCTATAAATAAGATGGTAAATTACATACTTGCAGTGGGTTACCCAGGGAAGGAAGGGCATTTTGGAATAGCTCCCTAACTTTTGAGGTTGACACTCCATGGAGGCTCTGTGCTCAGAGTTTCTACACTAAAAATGGGGATTTATGATTCACAAAGTATTCCTCTGTGTGTGTGTGCACGCGCATGTGTGTGTGTGTGTGTGTGTGTGTGTGTGTGTATGTCTGGGCATAAGAGATACTGGAGGGTGCAGTATAGAAGCTAGAACATAGGAATTTTGAGGATTTTTGCTGGTATCTGAGAAAAAACTGCTACATGTTTGAAGTGAGTGCTGTCTTGGGGAACCCAGGGTTCACGGACCTTCCCTCAGACGCTTCATTGGTCAGGTTCCCAGTCCTTCTGTCACAGCCAGATGTGTGGGTGAAGGTGATGAGCTGTGCTGTCATGGGACTAGGTGCTCTAGGACTCAGCTCCCACTCTTCATTTATTCCACTGCATTACCTCTTCTGCTGATTTCCTAAAGTGGCCCACAGGATGCGTCTTTAAATATTCTGGTCATTACATTGATTAAATTAACTCATTTAATTCACCATAATTATTACATTCCAACATTGAGCAAGTGAAAAGGAACAAAAGACTAGCTCTCTCCTCTCATGGAGCCTCTAACCTCTTGGGGAAAAATGGGCAGCAAAGCTTATAGTTTTGTATTACCTTTCCCACAGCTTTGGGAAAAAGCTTCACACTATCCCGTGAAGGACAGTGCAGCGCACTCAGCTGGGGACAAACTCAGGATGGATGGGTTCCCACGGGCATCTCTAAGGAAATGACTTTCAGGTGGACATCCTGAAGATGTGTGGCCATCAACTTGATAGAGTGAGGAGAACATTCTAGAGGGATGTAAATATCTGTCAGTAACTGTCAGGATTGGGGAAAGAGGGCTGAGGCTGGAGAGACCCTTCACAGAGGGCTTCAGGATTCCTTCTGCGAAACCCTTGAAAGATTTTGAGTAGTATGGCCTGCACTTGCTTTGAACCTCAGGATTTTCCAAACCGAGTCCGGGAGACTTGATCCCGAGGCCCTGGTTTGTGTCTTCGAGCTCAGCTGCTGGGTGAGCACAGAGTCATGGGAGGGGCTGCTCCAGTCACCCACCTGGATGGACGCTAGCTGTGTCACTGTCCAGGCTGGCGGCACAGGCTGAGCTGATGACAGAGAAGAGGGGTGGTACGAACACGTGAAACACCCCAAAGAGCTACACCTTTCTGTCATTCATCCTCTGGCATGGAGTAGGAGTGAGGCCCACACAGAACACTCAGGCATTTGTCATGAATTATATTTTGTGCTTATAAAGTCTTCTTCAAGGAGTAGCAAGTAAAGACCTCAAAAACTATTTTATATTCCAGGTTCTGTCATCTGCATGTAGTATTCCCTCAGGTTTGGGGCATAATTTACATTATTATCTGCTAAAAGGATCAGCCTCTTAGTGGTAGCTGGTAGATGAAGATGGAAAAACATCTTTTTTTTTTTTTATGGCTTACCGTGATGAATAGAAAAATCACTTGCTTTGTCTCTCTCTCTCTCTTTTTAAATCTTATGATGAATTTAGTTTGAAGGAAATGAATTCCTGTTATTCTCATTTATCTTAGTCTCTAAGCTAGAAATCTGTTAGCCTATAGATGTGGGTCAGGGCTTTGCTAATTATACTGTCTTATAAATCAGGTTTTCCTGACTCTCCAACCAGGAATGGGAGATATTTCTTGTCTTAGCTTGTGGTCCCTGTCTACATTTTCTGGAGTTCCTCTTGTAGTCCAGGAAATAGGGTAAAATGAGGGGCTTAGAAATCTGCTATATATTTTGTAACCAAATCATCCACTGTTCTTTAGCATAAAAAGCTAAAAATATCTTATATTGCTGTGGTGTCCCTTCCACCTACCCATATCCCAAGAAGGTATCAAAGCTGTAATTCAGAAAGAGAACATGAAATTCACTATTTGCCTTTTGGGAGGGCATATATCAGGTTAGAGAGACCAAGTAGTCTAAGATGATAAGGCTGGTTTCACTGAGGACTTTGTCTTCAGTCTATCCAAGAGTTATCTTCATTTTCTTATTTTCTGAGTATTCCAGAGCAAGTTGGGGAAAAACTGGATATGGGGTCATCCCACCTATTTAGATGTGAGAGTTCCCCATTAGTCACCACAGCTGTGGAGCTTCTCCAGATTCTCTCTGCACTTGGAGAGGAGGAAGAGAAAAATGCTGACAGGATTTGCACACTCCAAGCTTAGAGCACCAAGGGATGCCTGTGTGCTCAGGCCTCCCGCTGAAGGGTGGGGACGTAAATAAATAAATAGACACTTTAGGAGCCTGGAGGAGAAGTGTCTGCGACACACAGAAGCAATGTTGGAGAATGATCTGCTTCATTATCAGTGACAACGATAATGACAGGGTTTTGGAACCTCAGTGGTCACCACTGCACTGTTTAATAGTAATTATTGGGTAATTACATATTATTATACGAGAGATATATAATTATATAATTGTTATTATTAAGTATGATGTTGACCATTGTGGTTCCAACCCCTTCTTCATTTGTGGGGCCTCTTTGGGATGGTAATTGAGATAATAAGGACTAAGGTCGAGAAGAGGGAAAGGAATTGGGTGAGGGCATGTTTGCTTGGCTCAGCTAGAACAAAAGATGGGGAGACAGAGGCTTAGGAATCAGCGACATCTGTACCAGAGCAGTTTGCTTGGCATCGCTAACTGACCTGTGAGATAATTATTCTCAAAGAATTTCTGGCAAGGAGTGTTCTGGCTTCATGTTTCTCTGCTGCCCTTGCAGAGTGTCTAACCATGGCATTGCAGGAGAACAGAGAACAAATTTGTGTGATGCCTTGCCTTAGTTTTATACTCAGGGCTTGGGGACAGCCCACAGAGGGGATGGAAATCAGGGAGATGGAGCTAGAAAAAAGTGGACTTTTAAGGGCACCTTTGGCTGGGCGGGCATTTCCTAAGTTGTTTTATTGATCCTCTCAATAGCCCTCTGGGAGGAAATAATGTGTTCTCATATATACAGCCTGGATCTGGAGCCTGAGAGATTAGAGGTGAACTCAAGTGCCAACTCCTTTTGCCGTATAGCCATGGCTGGTGCTTAATACCCCTGGGTTTGTTTCCCATGTTCCAAGTGGGAATAACAATGTCCGCTGCGCGAAGTGGTTGGAAGGTCTGAGACAACATGAGCACAGCCTTCAGCAGCCCGTGGCCAACATAGTGTGTAGTAAGTGACAGCTATGGGCAGAAGTAGTGTGGACATTATGTGCCTTTTGCTCACAAGGGTACTCAACCTCAGAGAGAATTTCATTTTCTACTCTGACTATGACTATGACACCGCAGCACCATGGCTAGTACATGGTAGACCTGAAATTTAAACCCAGGTCTTCTCTTTTTGGAGTAATCTCCTCACACCAAGACACACTAACAGTCTTTTCGAGATAATATGTCCTCTTCTGTGGACATGGCCTTTGGGCAGCTCCGAGGGAGACAGCTGAATTTGGATATTCGGTACTGTTCTGTTTCAGTGCAGCACAAGGCAAGCCAGGGCTTGTTTGCCTCTGTCTTGAGTGTAGCCCAGGTCACAGGGAGGGAGTTGCCAAGCAATGAGTGGGAAGCTTTCCATAGGCGGTTAGATTAGTAAGAGAATAGGGCGGGCTGTGTGACATGGTAAGCTCAGATGAGGCAATGAAGCAAAGGCAATGCTAGGTGTGGCCCCTGACCACTTCTCACTCTCCAAGGCCCTCTCTGGAGGAGCAGGTGATTCCAGGGGAGGAGTTAGGGTCATTTTCAAAATGGAGATCATGCCCCAATCATTCCATTAGATAATTCAATTCCTAGTCACATGCATATTTCAAGTGCTTAGTAGGAAAATAACTCACTGATACACAAAAAACAGAGTGAGAAAGGGCATATCACCAGGGCAGGAAGGGGCCCACCTCGGGTTTATTTTTACTATGTTCTTCTTGGAAAGGACCAGGTGGAGAGAAAGCTATTCAAGATTCAACTGAATGCAAAAAGATGACGAGCTACTAGATACTGAGTTTCTCTGCTTTTTTCTCTCTCAAGAACACATTTTATTCTCAGATATCTGCATTAATTTATTTTTCCTTTTAATAGGGAAAGAAAGTAGATGCTATAGCTAGCCTAAGAGTGGACAACACTACATCTAAAATAAGGATCTTAAAACATGACTTTCATCTTCTCAAACCAATGGTTCTATCCCTGAACTCCGTCATTAACAGGAACTTTCTCTTATTTTTTGGTCTAGTATGTATATGACTTTTTACTTAACTCAGAATTAGAATGCTAATTTTGGCCTTCCATCTTTGACTATAAGATAATATAAGGTTGGTATGAACAGGAGGCAAATTTAGCACTAAAATGAATCACTGGCTTGGGGTCAGAGGAGCTGAAGGGAGAGTCTTCTTTCTGGATAGATTTGTGCAGCCAGAGTGATTAATGCCTCTGGAACTGTGGGCCCATCCAGGTGGCTTCGCCATATTGAGTCAACCACACTGAGTCAGAAGAAAGAGTCACCTTTGAAACTACCTCCCCAACATCAGGGGAGTTTCACCTGATATGTCACTTTCTATCGTCCACAGGTGAGCTGGAGGAGGATGAGGTCTGTGTTGTTGGCAGAATGACTGATGCTTTGGTAATGTTAGAGGTGTGACTCTGTGACCTGGGACAAAGAGATTGGGTTCTGACCTTGACCTATGGTTAAGAGGGCAAAATGCCTATCGTTCCAACCAGGGCATTTTTTAAGAGTCTCAGGAGACCCTTTACTAGTTATTGTGGAACAACCTGGGGAAAAGGGACAGTTTTGGGCTGGTCTTGGGCAAATCAGTGAACCTTTTGGAGTCTCAATTTCATCAGTTTAAAGACAGTTGAAAAAAACCTGTCCTGCCTATCTTGCAGGAGATTTGTGAGGCTCACATGAGCTAATAAATGTGTGAAGTGTTTTGAATATCAAGAATCAAAAAGGAGCTCAAGGTGGATGAAATCGGAGAAAGCGGTCAAATGGTGCAAACTTCCAGCTGTAACATAAGTAAGTCCTGGGATGCAACGAACAGCATGGTACTCTACAATAAGACTCTATTGTATGTTTTAAAGTTGGTCAGGGAGTCGATTTCAAAAGTTCGTATCACAAGGAATTGTGACAATGTGAAGTGATGAATGTTAATTAAGCTTATTGTGGTGATCATTTCTCAAAATATACAAATATCAGATCATTATATTGTAGACTACAATGTTACATGTCAATGTTATATGTCAATTATAGTGTCATAAAAAAACTGAAAAAAAAAAACCATGAAAGGGAAAAAAAAGTCTGCAAATAGGTGTTTGTGATGTGTATATTTTTTTATTTACAAATTAAATGGGGCGCCTCCCTGGTGGCACAAGGGGTTAAGACGCAACCTATGAAGCTGTCTGCAGCCACTGCAGTGAGAATTCAATTCCTGGCCAGGGAGCTACCTGCATGGCATGGCAGACCTCTCCTGAGTTGCCCACTGTTCCCCTCAGCAGTTTATTTCAGTCAGTCTGCCTGTTCTGCTCCCCACTCTGTCTCTGGTGAATCCTCTCACCCTCACACCTCTGGCCTGTACACAAGTTCTTGTATACATAAATAAATAAATCTTAAAAAAAATTAGTGTCCTCCCTGGTGGCACAGCAGGATGAGCGCAGCGCTGTGAAGCTGTCTGCATCCTCTGCAGCGTAGGTTTGATCCTGGCGGCTGGGGAGATACCCACATGGTGCATCAGACCTCTCCTGTCTCACCCTCTGCTCCCCTCAACAGTGTATTTCACTCAGTCTGCCTGTTCTGCTACCCACTCTGTCTCTGGTGAATCCTCTCACCCTCCCGCACATCTGGCCTGTACCCCAGTTCTTATATGCATGAATAAATAAATCTTAAAAAAAAAACAAATTACATGGATATTTTAAAAAGGGGAGCCCACTTCTAATAGTACTAAACCCTGCAGACACACTGCAAGAGTTTCAGTTTTTTTTTTGCCAAGAAACTGCTTCGTGGTTATCTTCCTAACCCTTGTCCACCCTCGGAGCCAGCTCACCTGCAGCTGTATACTTCTGTGCATGGACTAGTGATGTCCCCCATCATAGAGATTCCACAACATCTCCATTTTCCTCTCAATGACAGGGTGACAAAAAACATTTTCTTGCCAGTGTTTTGAGACTCTGCTAACCAGGGTCATAACAATTGGTATCAGAAAACCAAGGATGGAGGTTTCAGCGTGGCTTTTAAAACTTTTAGAAAATGATGAGATTCCCCAGTGTGTCTGTCTCTGCTTAAAGCTATTTTGGTGGTCTCTAGTGGCAGTAATGGAAATATTAATGCTTCTGTCCATAGTTTGTCCCTAACACAAAGTCTAAATGGATGCCCCTCCATTCTCTTGCATAAGTGTTGCTACAAGTGTGGGTTATGGCAATCTATTACCATATAGAATGGGAGGCCCTTTTTAGATATTCCTGGGTCCCAGCACCTGATTAACTCACTGCTGCAATACTGATCTTGACTCAGAGATAGAAGCTGGGGATTTAAGGTCAAACTTAAAAAAAAATTAGGAAACTTATTATAATTACATAGTGGAAGCATAGTGTGCTGGGAGCCAAATGTTGATTAATGTTAATTTTAGGGTAAACAGAGGGAGAGAAAGACAGGAAAAGCCAGTGGACTCCAAAGCTAAAAATATTCTTGGGTTGAGACTCAGCATCTATGTGTGTACAACCTGATAATTACTTCTGAATAGTGATTACCTGTTCTTATATAATTAACCTTGAGGTTCATGTGGACTGCTAGCGCTTCTCTCCTGGAATGTCCCAATCTCAGTGATTCACAGACCACTGAACTAAATCCAGAATTGCCCGCGCACTAAATAATTCCACACTGCTTGTTCAGAACAAGTGTCTCCTCTTTCTGGAATACAGGAGGGATATTGTTCATTAAAGACTAAATCTGTTGGGAAGGTAATAACAGTGGCAGCATTGCAGATACTTGTCGAGGGTGATGTGATTTGCAAAGCAGATATAGAGAACTTTCAGCATAGTTTAATTAAGGCCACTTGAGGAGGCTTCTCATCCTAGAGTCCTTCCTTCTGTTGCACTTGGGAAAGCCTAGAAACGATGTTAAGCATCCCTTCAGCATTCTGGCACTGATTAATGCAAGCTGTATCCAAAATAAAGAGAGGGAGAGAGACCCAGGCAGACAGAAGAAGGATCTTGAAGTTTGTGAATGTGAGATAAAATGTAATACTGTAAACTAGAACTGGGTTGAAAGTAATGGAGGCATGGTGGGGTGGGGAGGAAGAGGAGGGAATATTGGACTCACATCTCTTCTAGGGATCCTCCAAGACTTGGAGATATTAAAATCGATCACTGCTAATTTATTTAACCCATTTTTCTAGAGTAGATGTTGTTGGTTGCTTACCCACGGCTATGCTCCCTTTCACCTTTCATAAGAGAACCCTGGTTTTATTTGGATAATTTACCTTTCACTGCTCCAACCCTGTGCTTCAGTAAGACAATTGTAGGTAGCACATGTCTCTTCCAGGCACACTTGTTTAGGCAAGAACACGTGGTGTAGTTTGCCCAGTAAGATGGGAAGGAATGTTTGCTGGGGGCACCTGGTAATTTTTTTCTTATAAAACGAGACTGCCAGGAAGAGGCTGGCACTTTCAGTTTCTTCTGCTGGTTGTAGGTGTTGCATGGGGTGCCAGAGTCTGTCATCTTTTGTCCATGAAATCAGCTAGCTTGAACTCAAGCCAACCTTGCTGAGGTGGGCAGAACTGAAAGGCAGGAGGAACGCAGCTCTCTGATGCTATCACAGAGCCCATGGATTAGCTAACCTCACAGCTGCCCTACTTTGGAACTTCTTTCTATGTGAATAACTCCCTGTTTATGGCAGTTGAGTCAGAGTTCTGTTACTAGAGGCTGAAAATCCTAGCCATAGAGCACTTCTCAGAGAGTTACTTATGTTTGATGGCCAACCCATTCTCTATCTGTATGTGAAACTCAAAGCCTTACAAGGGGGTCTTCTGAGTTCCCTATTGGACGATGCTCAAGGTAAGTAGTAATAACAATATAACTTGCACTTGCTCAGGCTATTTTTCCAAAGGCCTATTTCAGGCATCCTTACTCGTGAGACAGGTAAGATGAATATTATTATCCCTACCTTAAAATGAGAAAATGAACACAAGGAGGTAGAATGATTTACCTGACACCTCCAACAACACAGTGATGACAGAGCTAGGATAAAAACCGAAGTCTGACCAAGAGAAACATTTTGACAAGAGAAAGAATAAGCATAGTAGTGGATTAAGAAGCACAGATTTTGGAGGTCAACAGGAACGGTTTAAATTTCCACCTCATGTTAATATTGTGACCTTAGACAGGGGACATAAATCTCAGATCTTTAGTTCCCTCATCTGCAAAATGATAATGATGAAACCCATATCACCAGAACATCTCAAGAATTAATGAGTTTGAAGCATTGAGCCCGGTGCTTGGAACATTACAGATTTGCTTTCTTAAACCCTGTCTGCTGAAAGAAATTGTGGTGACTTCCTCCTAGCTGCTTTTTTAAAGATGACCTTGGCATTCCTGAGTCCCAACTCAGGCTAGCTAGAACTAATTATGCCTAAGATGCTTTCAAAATACAAGTGTATGGCAAGAAAGAGAGATAATAGAGAATTAACATGGAAAGTGTTTCTGACCAGTTGGTGAAAGTGAACGACATAAAACAGGATGCTGTGGAATGGAGACAGCACTGGGAAATTTATGTAGGAATGAAAACAGGACCACAAAACCAGGCCAAGGAGGAGCTGGCAATGTACTAGTATGGCAGCAAGGAGAGTCAGGGGCCATAGTGGTACACAAGCTGAACATTAGTCAGCTGTGTTTTGCTTTTACTAAGAAAAAGGCAAATGCAGCATTGAAATTCATAAGCAAGGGCACTGCAGGAGGAACTGTGAACTGACCCACACTCTGCTGAGCCTCCGCCAGGTTTCTTCAGCGTGCTCCATTCCTTCGGGTCTTACCTCTTAAGTAAGATGACGTGACCAAGAAGGGGTCTGAAGAAAACTCAAAGAAGGCAATGAAAATGATGACATGGCAGGAAGGCAGAACTGAAGAGTGACTTCTTCTGTCAAAATGAAGGCTGGCAGAGAACCCAATATAGAGGTGCCGGAAGGGAGAACAGGATTCTGATTCCGCCCACCCTCCGTTCCTCTCTGCCTGGAAAGGTGTCTGCACACATCAGATATTCAAGTAACTGTCTGCTAGTGATAGCGGTGGTCTAAGTTCTAAATGCCTTCAGGATATTTAGGTTGAACATTATAAAAGAACTTTGTGATGCTAAGTATTAGAAAACCTTTCCAATACTAACTATTAGAAAACCTTTAAAGAATTTTTTTTTATTTAAGGTTTTTTTTTTTTTTAAGATTTATTTATACAAGAACTGGGGCACAGGCTAGATGCGCGGGAGGGTGAGAGGATTCACCAGAGACAGAGCGGGGAGCAGAACAAGCAGACTGATGAAACACACCGCTGAGGGGAGCAGCGGGAGGCAGGAGAGGTCTGCGCGCCATGTGGGACCCTCGCCAGCCAGCCGGCATGGAACCGGCTCTGCAGAGGCTGCGGACAGCTTCACAGCACAGTGCTCAACTGCCTGCGCCACCAGGGGAGGCCCAACCTTTTAAGAATTTTTTACAGAATATTGTATAAAAACTATAAGGTATCTTTCATTTCTATGTATTTAAGCCCTCAAAGAAATTTAGGTCAAATAAAAAAACCATGCAGGTAGGTAACTGAGCTCTGGGTTTCTATCCCTGCTCTTATACTTAGTGACTGTGCATTTGGGCAAGTTTATTAACCTCTCTGAGCCTCCGTTTCCTTCTTATTACCTTTGGGAATAATAGTACTTACCTCATTGGGTTGTAAGGATTAAATGTAATACCTGTCAGTATTTACACAATGATTAGAACATGGGGACAAGATGAAAAAAAGCACGGAGAGTTATGCTTAGGAATAAGTCTATAAATATTATAGACTATAATAAGTCTATAAAAATTATTAGTGAGAGGGTGAAAATGTACCAATTTGCTTATTTTAGGAGGTGCTTTAGTGCTTCCTTGGTCTTGGAAAACTTGGTTCATTCATTGAATTTCCCACCTGGCTCTGCTGTGCTGTGATCTACTGTCCTGCCACACCCAAACTCCCTTCCAGGTTAATTTGGGCTTCCTTCCCCTTGCAGCCCCATCTGAAGGGAAGACAGGGTGACTGCCCTTGTAGCTTGTACCCCTTGTAGCTTGTACTCTGTCCTAATCACAAAATGGAAGAGTCTTCCAAAGACCCATCAGGTGACCTGCTCCTGTTACTCCCCCTGACCCCTCACCCCCCGGCCTCTTACTCTTTTCTTGAGAAAATTCAGCTAAGAGACCTAAGACAACAGGACCACATGTTGTGGTCTCTGCAGTTCGAAGGTCATCCAGATTTGGTGGCCGAGTCCTCCATTTCAGAACCCACCATGTGGGCCACGGTGAGTAGGCAGTGAGCACAGAGGGGACACAAGCAATCAGAAGTGATGTGGCCCCGAACAAGCAGATTGTTCTCTGCCTCCCACAGCCACCTCCCTTTGCTCCCTGACCCCGCCCCTCCAGGCCTACCTGTGATTGTGCATATTTTCCATAATATTTGATTTGAGCTGCTTGTTTCCCTATCCTGGAACTGGCTCACGTCTCTTCCAGGACATAGTCGGGCATGAGAAGGGACTGGGTCCATGTCAATGATGATCACAAGGAAGACCCCAAGATGCATGAACAACCTGTTTAGAATATTAGCTCCTCTTAGATTTTGCTGCACTCACTGGAATTTTACTGCTGCCCTGCCCGAGATCTTGGAGAAACAAGAGCACAAAGTTAGTTTCTTATTTCCTTGCATAACAGGTATAATTTTACTGCAATGTCTGCTGATTTTTCAGGTCCTACCTCTCTTTCCATCATTTTCTTATTTAATGTCTGTGACACAGGGCCTTGTGTCTGACATCCATTATTTAGCTGAACCCCGGGCTCTTGAGTTTAATAATTTTTGACTTAATTGTTCTACTAATTAGCATAATTAATTAAAAATATGGAATTGCATCTTTTGTAGAGATTAATGCCTAAGGTCAGTATGTGAGGCAAAGATTGGGTCCACTTAAAATTCCTGTTGAAATTCCCTCATGTCATCCTAAAGTAGAGGTGGGATGTGGCTTGTAGACACAAACCTCTACAGAAACTTGTGTCTAAATGTCTTTATAATGCACATAATGTACTGCGTATGATAAAGGGTTCGTACAAAAATGGATTTCCTGCTTCCCCCTTCCCTGCACCATTTCACACAGTGTTTCACATATGTAGGTTCAATGTGTGTGTGATCCCTTTGTCATACTGACTCACATGTATTCCTGACCTCAGGGATTTCCAGACGGGGGAGGACAGTGAGTCATCTCTATTGGTACAGGTAAGGTTTCCTTTCGGTCCTCCTCTTACCACGCTATCTCACAGACACTCAGCCCCCAGGCAACTGGACTCACCTGAGACTTAATCAGGAAACTAAAAGGAAAAAAAACGATGCTCTGGGAAAGATGCTCAAATCATCACTTAATCATTTGGGACACCTACTCTTAGCTTCCCTGGCAAAGACATTCTGAAATGGAGGGGAGAGTGAGAAGGTTTGGTGCACTTAACTGCCAATTATTTTACCTGCAGTGTTCAGCCCTGAAGGTCAGATGTTCAACTCAGGCAGCTGGAGCCTCTGGTTTATCCTCGCTCTCTGAGTTTCATACTGGAAACTGGCAATCCCTTTGCAAACTTCAGATGGCTCTGAAAATATCAGTGATGACATCCCCAGGCATGAGAGTGCTCTCGTCCCCAAGGAGAACGGGAGGTCGGACTGTCTGTGTGTCCCTTTAAGTTTTGAATTTGACATGACTGACTTTTAAATAAAAGTCACCTACATGGGTTACCATATGTCTGATGAAACACTGTAAAAACAAAATGCAGATCTCTGCCATTCACTCTTGAGCAAATACATATGCTGTCACATCTCAGAGCTATTTATTTCTCTTGATTTTCAGTGTGCCCAGTGCCACCCATCCAGATGCACAGCCCATGCACAAGTAAAAATGGAAGATAATTTTTCTATAAGTTGAACATTTACATGTTAGTTATAATGTGGACAGGAAAAAATGGCTTGGATAATGCAATAATAAAAGTAATAAAACATGTTTTATAATTTCATAAAACCTAGGAAAATATTTTGGATGATAAAATTTGAAATAATCAAAGAATACAATAAATATTTGGGAGAAACAAGGACAAACATGTACTCTCAAGAGTTGGAAACTTGATGCTGGGCTTTGGGGTTGTCATTTGAGCCTGGTTCAGGCTATGTCATGCCTCATGTCATGGATAAAGCAAGGTGCTCCTCTTGTGACTCATTTTTCTGACCTTCCACTGAGAGGAATAATTCTGCCCAGGTCACACCACTTTGACACAAGGAGGGTCAGAGGAGTAAGAGAAATAAATGCTTAATAGCAAGCCAGAGTTTAGAAAGATGGCCTTACCATGGAGTGATTTCACGCACCTTTTGAAATCTGGCAACTGGCTTATTAATTACATTCCAGAAAAATCATTCTGAAGCAGCTGCCCCTGGGAATGCTGAGTCTGTTGCCCATGGTGGGACAGATTGGTGCGAGGCCAAGGAGTGCTGCAGTGTCTAGGGGGAGCTGCCTCGCTTCTGTGAGTGGGAGTGGCTCAGAGACTGGGGCCATATAACTTTACTGCCCCCTCAAGGGATGTCAGGGACTGGTTTCTGTGCTAAGTGTGTGTGGCTCTAGCTTGCTGAGCTGCCCTGGTCTCCTAGCAGCTTTTAAACATTCTGGCTTCCTGTGTGGCCTGGCAGTGTCCCTGGAGAGGCCAGACTCTCAGTGTCCCCTGAGGCCATGTGGCAATCTGTAACAAAGAAGAGGTCACTCTCCACTGCCAATGTCATACAATTAGACTGACCCAGTGTCCAAGAGAACAGTTATCTCAAGGTCCACCCTGGTGACACAAAAAGCCATTTTGTGCCATGTGGTGAGCCTGGCATTGCTTCTCCAGTTTGTTGGCTCTTATAGCGAACATGCCAGGGTCTCCACAGAGATAATGGAGCATTTAAGCCACTGAACTGGCCTCATCAACAGAACAGTTAACTCCCCTTGCTCTTTCACTCGAATCCCCTTCCACTGCTAAAGGAACCCTAGAATTTTAGAAGAGGAAGAGACTTTTAAAATGAATGAATTCCCACACCCTCATTTTAGAGATGGCATTAGCCAGGCTAATGACTTGATATAGATAGGCTGCAAGTTGCCCTGGCCCCTGCCTCTCTCTGTCCAGTGGGGATTTGGGGTGATAGAAGGTGGTACTAACCTAGGATTTCGAGCCTTGGCTTGGGGCCTGCTGCTATGCCCCTCACGCCCAACCCCTCTGCAGAGCAGGAGCCCTGAAGGTCATACCCAGTCTCTTCTGAGCCGTCTCTTTCTTTTAGTAAGTAAAAGTCTCTGCCTCTGGAAACCTGAGGGTCTGTGTGTCAGTTTGCTGCAGCTGCCATAACAGAGGATCACAGATGCTGTGTGTGGGGGGTGGGTGTGTGTGTGTGTGGGGGAGGGGATTAAAGAATAAAGATGTTTTTTTCTCACAATCTTGAAGGCCGAAGTCCAAGATTATGATGTTGGCAGGTTTGCTTTTCTGAGGCCTCTCCCCTTGGCTTGTGGATGGCTGTCTTCCCTTAGGCAGGTAGCTATATCCTAACCTCTTCGTGTAAAGAAACCAGTCAGATTAGATTAAAGTTCACCCTAATGACCTAATTTCTTCACAGTCACCTGTTTAAAGACCCTGTCTCCAAATACCATCAGATTTCGAAGGACTGGGGTTTAGGGTTCAAATTATGAATTTTAAGGGGGACACAATTCAGCCCCAAGCAGCCTGTTTTGACATCAGCTGTCTGAATCCATCCTCAGCTTCCACACAGATATGGGACTTCCCAAGCCTGGGGACATCCTGGATCACAGGGGGGACCTGGAGGAGGAGGCCTGCGCGCCCCTCCAATGGTCATGGCAGCAGTGCCCTCAGCAGGCTTTCCCCTCTGAGCTTCGCTTCTCCCAGAGAGTCCTGAAGGGAGCTACAGACAGGATGGGGCAGGAGCTCTTCTTGCTGGCCTCTGACAAAGCAAGCAAAATCCCCAGGCCCCACAGCTAATCCCCTTCTCATGTGGTTGAACCCACATGTGTGAACATTCATAATCCGTGAATCCAATTTCACTTCAGATTGCCAACTCCTGGCTCCTGAGCCCCAGCTCTTTTTGGGGTTCCTGTCACAGCAACTACTGGGCAACTGTTACCATCACCACATAATCACAATAGCTGACCCAGGTTTTGGCCTGGGTCAGTTTGCCTGGGTGTGAAGAATTTAATATGACTGCTTAACAGAGTCCCACAATAATCCAGTGAGATTAGTGAAGATTTTAGAGGGTGAAGGGAACATAGTTGGGAACAGAGGAATCCAAACTTGAATCCAGGCCTACGTGACTTTTTATTTTAGATTTTTTTTTTTTCACTTATACCAGAACCAGGACACAGGCCAGATGTGCAGGAGGGTGAGAGGATTCACCAGAGACAGAGCGGGGAACAGAACAGGCAGACGGACTGAAAACACCGCTGAGGGGAGCAGCAGGCGAGACAGGAGAGGTCTGCTGCGCCATATGCGTATCTCCGTTGGCGGCAGGGATCGAACCCGCGCTGCAGAGGCTGCGGACAGCTTCACAGTGCTGTGCTCAACCACCTGCGCCACCAGGGAGGCCCCAGGCCTACATGACTTTAAGACTTTTAAATTTGACACTATACTGCCTCCTAGCTAACTCCATCAGTTTCTCTCTTAAAATCCTGTGTGTTTCTATGGATTTTTCTCTCACTTCCTACTTTTACTCTTTCAGGACTATCTCTTGAAGACAAAGTAGAGAGTAAAGGAAGGGGGTGGATTCAGTCAGGGTTTGGTTTTGCAGCCTGGTTTGATTCCGGTACTGGCCATGCTGTCCATTAACTTGGGACCTTGGGTAACTTCACCAAACTTAAAAAGCTTCAGTTACCTTATTTGTAAAAGGAGATTGCCTCTGTCCCCCAGGAATGAAATTAGAGAAGGTATGTCAGGCCACTTTCATATAGTCTAGCAAGCAGCAGAACCCTGAAAAGGTAGTTCTGAATTACAGAAAACTCAGGAAACATGCAGTTAAATACATTTGGGACTCCTGATACGAACTTGGACAAAAATTAAAACTTGGACAAAAATTATAATAAATAGAAAACATACAACAAAAAATTATGTGTGTCTATATACATACATACAGGTATGTATAATGTATATGTGTATATATATATTCAAAGTCCACTTTCAAATTCTTCCACCTGTTCCAATAATGTGAGAGGGCACTTCTTGCAAAGTGTGGGATGCCAGGCCAGGGACCAGCACAATGGGGTGATGGAGTATATTTTGATTTTCCTCCTGTGCTGCCACAGCCCTGGAACTGCCTTGCCTCCATCCCAGCCCCAGAGCTGCCTCCTTCAGCAAGGGAGTCTGCTTCCTGTCTCCCTGGGGGCTCACCACCCTCTGGCTGGCAGTACATGGTCCAAATGCCCTCCTGGTCAGGCCCACCCACTCTACACTTTAAAGGTTTTCAGAAGCCCACATTTAGGGTAGTCAGATTTTGAAAATAAAAATACAGAATGTCCATTCAAATTGGATTTTAAGCAACAAATAATTTTTTGTGTGTTGCTCTGTCTCCAGTATTGTGGGACTTAGCTTGGACTAAAAAGTTATCTGTTGCTAATCTAAAATTCAAATTGAACTGAATATTCTATACTTTATCAAGCAGACCTACCCAAACCCAATCCTCCCACCCCTCATCCCCCGATCCGGCTCCCACTCCTCCATCCGGAGGTCATGGTCATCTATGAAGACCTAGTCTTTAGACCACAGTAGAAAGGGTTCTCAGTTCCCAGGCAAGGTTTGTAAACTGCCACAGTGGCAGAGGTGTTTGGCTCAGGACCCGTAGCTGGCTCTGAGAGGGGGGTGGCTAGCTGGGGGCCACAGATCCATGAGCTGCAGGGAGAGAGAGAGAGAACAGCCCAAGAAATCCTCTGGGGTTTGCCCCCCTCTTTACCTTGCTCCTCAACTACCCTGTCCAGCTCCACACCCCACAAGCCCTGTGGCTGCCAGCAAGGAATCTGGAGCCCCCTGACCTGGCTTGAATCTGACCTCACCACTTACTGGCTGGGTGCCCCTTGCATTATGTAACCGGTCTTAGTTTCCTCACCTGTGGTACAGAGGCAGTGAGAGTCCCTCACAGCCTTGCTATAAGGATTAGCTGAGTTTATACTTGCAAAACATTCAGGATACTGCCAGGCTCAGAGTAAAGCCTGCGTAAGTATTTGTTAAAGAAATAATCCACTGTGGACGAAGGCTTGGGCCAGGTCCCAGGGAACTTGAGGGCCCGAGGCCTCCAGACCTGCAGGGGCTGCGCACTGGTGTTACTTTGACGACAGAGGCTCCTTTCTCAGTGGGTACTTGCTGGTGAAGTAAGGAAGGTGCCGTGGGGACGGAAAAGTTGGCAACTTGAGGAGCGACTGTACCTCCAGACCCAGTTAATTACCACCTGGGGGGACTCTGGCACTGGGGAAAATGTGGCTCAGCGTGGGCTGTTCTGGAAACAAACTTCATGACCTCTCCCATCTCCACATTACTCACAGTGTCTCCTTTGCTCTTTGATGTTTTTTTCTTCCACTCTAGGCCACACTCCCGCCCTCCTCTTCCCTTTAGTTTTCAGTTTTCTTTCATGGCTTCCTCTCCTCCCTTTTGACTTAGGCCTCTTCCTCTTATTCTTAGGTTCAAAAGTGTAGTGGCAGGATAGGCACAGTGCAGGTTTTCTGATCCAGCAGACAGGCAAAGGAGAGTCTTGGAGCCCTTAGTGGCTTTCTCGGGCTTTTATTGAGCTTTACATGTAGTGTGGCAAACAGGTACACGGCAGGCAAGGGGGGCTGGTTGCGTTCTCCAGGAGGCCAAAAGGCCTCCAGGTCCCCAGCATGTCTTCACTATGGGCTTCTTACTCTCCTTCTTTCTCCTGCCTCTTCTCTCTTGCTTCTGCTTCTCTAGGCAACTCTCTCAATACTCCTCCCATGGCCCACAGAAGTAAACAAGACAGTTAGCAACAATGTACCAAACTGCAGGTGCCCATCAGGCAGGGCAATCCTAATGGTGGGAGGACAGAAAAGCCTGAAAACCATTTACCCTACAAAAAGGAAAAATATCACTCACATGTACTCACAGGTTATAGTTGGGGCAGGATAACTGGTATTATTTGACCAGCCCCATAGGGCAATACTGATAGTGGCAAATTGATTCTGGGCCAGGGTCTGTTCTGAGCCTGTGTCCCTGAGTGGATGGGACTCTGGAGTCTGGGGAGGGTGTCACGTGCCTCATGCTAACAATCCTCTGGAGAGCTGGATGCTTAAGATGGAAGAGCCTGTTTCTCTGGGTACCATGGGAGATGTAACTGCCATGTGGCTTGGAGGCAAATTATAGAAGGAGTCTCCAGAGCTTTCCAGCTGTTAGGAGTTGGTAAGCCCAACCTCAGGTCTCCCAGAGGAGGTGGCAGATACCATGGAGCGGAGACAAGCCAGCCACATTCCTGACCCACAGAACCCATGAGCATGAAGAAGTGCCTGGTATTTGAAGCCCTTCAGTTTGGGGTTGATTTATTACACAAAAGCATTTTTTTAAAAGGAGACAGTTTTCCATGGGGACCACCCCTGTGTGTTAGTTTCTTTTTTTTTAGGCTTCCATTGCTGAGAGTGACTTCTTCTTATTGACATGTTTGTAATATTATTTTTTCAAAAATATTATTTCTAAAAAAATAGAAATCCAAGTTATCCATGATCTCATCACCCAAACAAAATTTTTTTATATGTCCATACCCATTTCTGTAGATCCAAGAGTGCTTACAATTGCTTCTTGGGTGATAGGATGTCCAGAACCAAGCTCCCTCTTCCAATGCCCTCTTGCAGTAATGCCTTTTTCACAGACACCAGCCCACACTCATGTCAAAGAAAAGTTATTCAATGACACTTGTCAAAGAAGGTAGGAAAGATTTTATTCAAGGGAGAGGGGCATCAGAATGGGTGTAGGGGCCACTATTATAGAGTCTTCCGGTGGGAGGAGAGTAGGCTTAACTTCAAAGACAGTGTGGGCACATGGGATTTTATAGCCAAGGAACAAGGTAGGGAGAGATGGATGGAATACGACTGAGAAGAAGCATTGGGATACGGGACTCTGGCTAAACCGACCTAGCAGGAATCTTGCTGAAGGCAGACCAGGTGATCAGACATCCCCTCGGGGATGGTGGAGGGTGCTGGCTCTTATCAGATATTGAGGATGATGAGATATCAAGGGTGGGCATTCTGGTTAAACTGACTCATCAGGATTCTTGCTAAAACTGGACACTGCAGAGAGGAACACAGAAGTCAAAGAGTCAGACCTAGCTGCAAAAGAGTTCAGAGGAGTGAGGGGTGTTTGGTCAGTGAGAGAATCTTTGTCACCCATAGTTTTCTTTCTAATAGTTTGGAGTTACAAGAAAATCTTGCTCTCCTGAAAAAGGTTTTTTTTCTTATGACTTCAAAGATCATTTATAGTGATCCATTGTACCTTGATTTAATAGTTTAAAGTCAAGGGACATATTACCTAAATCCCAAATTATTGTTCTTAGGCAGCAAACACCTGTCTTTAGTCACACTTACATTCTCTCTGTACTGCTTTTCCCTTACTTCTTTCTTTTTCCTTCTGTTGTTACTTTTCCCTAAGATAGATTTGTCAATCATATTGTATAGCATTTGGGGCTTAGTAAAATCCCATATATTTAGATAATTTGAGGTACGGGTTGAGCCTACTAAGATTCCATATGCTAAGAATCTGGAAGACTCTCGAGTTCTCTCTGCATATTCCTGGTTCGGGAGCGTTAACCCAGCAACAATCGACTCTGCTTTCAGGATCAGATTTCAGACCATGCTTAGGTCCTTGGTTCTATCACTTCCCTACATGCCTCGCAACTCTCACAGATGTCTTCCGTTTCCATCTCCTTTTCCTGCCTGTAGGGCTGGGACTGTATCAGTTTCTTCTCTTGGGGTAGAGACCAATGTGCTGAGTCAGGCTTATGTCCTCAGGGCACTGTCCATGTGACACAGCAAAGATGATCTTTGAGAGTTTTTAATTTTACTTTTTTGGTGAGAAAGCACTTTTGGACTTGCAGAAAGTTGGACAAGCTGCCCAGGGCTGGGGTTAGCACGAGCCCAATGAGGCATGGTTGTGTCATTGCAGGGTAGGAATTATCTGTATTTAAAAGTTTGACACTTCCTTTACTGTAGATTTTTTGCATTGATTTTTATTTTTTTGAAAAAAGAAACATTGCTTAAAAATACCCATGTGTCGGGCCTCCCTGGTGGTGCAGGCGGTTGAGTGCGGCACTGTGAAGCTGTTTGCAGCCTCTGCAGTGTGGGTTCAATCCTGGCCGGCCGGTGAGAATCCCACATGGCGCGGCAGACCTCTCCTGTCTTGCCTGCTGCTCCCCTCAGCAGTGTATTTCATCAGTTTGCCTGTTCTGTTCCCCGCTCTGTCTCTGTTGAATCCTCTCACCCTCCCATGCATTTGGCCTGTAACCTGGTTCTTGTATAAATAAAATAAATCTTTAAAAAAAATACCCATGTGTCATGAAGGCTGAGTTTGAACTTTGAATCCGAGGTAAATGCTTTTTTTGCCTTCCCCTAGCAGGACTACAAGGCTGTTTCTCCATGGGTTTGCTCTTGTTCACCCTGTACTCTTGCTGATTTTTCTCTTCCTCACTCCAGCTCCACATGGTCACCTCTCCTTCACCCTGGAGAAAACTCTGGAACATCTAGTTAATGCCTGCACCTGGAGCAGGAAGCAAAGGACAGAGGTTGACAAACTGGACAAATATGGGCTCACAGAACTGTCAGTTGACAGGTGTAGATAAGTGAAATGACTTTTCATGAATTATCAGAGAATTAGTTCAACATTCCTTTTCATCTTCGGTGTCTAGAATGCTACTCCACTGCAACTCATACTAAAGTATGCAACTCATACTAAAGGGTGGCACTTGATAAGGTCGTTGTGATGCATCAAAATAGTCTGGTCAAATATAAAAATTATTTTTTAAAAAACATGTAGTGTGCTCCATTCATTCCTCAGAAACTCCTCCATCCTTTCAAGTAGATGTGAGAGTCTGAATTTCAAGGGTAATGTGTCAATGTATGTCAAATTATCATGTTCCCCACTTTGCTGACTGTGGGCTGTCAATCTGGACTTGTTATTAAGATTGTTAATTTAACTAGAAATTTAAATTTAGTAAGCTTCAAAAGAAAAGCGAATGAAATGGCAGATTCCCTTGACATTATGGATATAGTCATATAATGGAGATCCTCCTCTCCTCGCCCTGCCTTCCTCCACCGCTTATATTGAGAGTTATTAGGGGTTGACCTTTCAGTTATTTACAACAAAATATATGCCCATCCTAACGGTCCAGATAAGCAGAGTTTGAATACATTTTAAATATTGATATACTTGGTTTTGTATATCATTATATACTTGGGCAGGTTAGGCAGAAAGAAGATCTCCTTCCAGATGTCTCAGTATTGCCCAGTGAAATCTACTACAAAGAGGAAAAACATATTGAGATCAGCTGCCATATGGTATAGGGCACCTCAGAACATCAAAGTTCCTCTTTTTGAAACATGTTTTGACTGAAGCTTAATTCACCCTCTAAAGGAATTTAAAATAGCTTCTTTACCTATAACATATATTTGGCAACACTTTGCATTTTAATGTGAACCTGTGCAATGTAGACACAACTAGATCTGGCAGCATATTAATGTCACCGATAGCACGTTTTATTTATAGAATTTACCCTCTCCCCAGTTCTCTGTTAGAAAACCATACACAGTAATTAAGCCATTATAAAACCACAATGGGATATAACATAATAGAACCACCCTGCTGTCAAGGCACACAGAGCAGGGAAATCAGGGGAACACAAAGGAACACAATGCATCCAATTTAGTCCTGCTGCGGAAATGTCACAAACCAGTACCCTCCAAAGGATAAGTAGGGGAAAAAAAGTTATTTTCACAGACTACTGGGGATTGGGTCTTAATTTTCAGAAAATAACAAACCAACCAGCAAACCAATTAATCAACCTACCAGTCAATGATGAGCAACTGTCCACAGCAGAGGGAGGAAAATAAGGCCTGGTCTTTGGACTCAAGAGGTTTGCATTTGTTTCGGAAGTAAAGCCTTACAACAACAATACAGCTATGACAATGGTTTGAGTCAGAACACCAGGGTAGCAGTAAGCAAATAATATAGAAAGCACACTATGTAAAGCCAAAAGAGGAGCAGGTTACTGCCTTCTAGAAATGCTAGGGAAGCCTTCACTTCAGGCGCTAGAACCTGAGCTGGGCCTAAAAGAACGTCAACCATTTTTTTTGCGCATGAAGAGAGAATAAAAGAAATGGCATGAAAGAGAAAAAAATGTTGGGAAGAAGTTATTCAACAAAATATCTACATGCAAATATTTGATGTGATATTTCACTAAGTAAAATATTAGGCAATTTAATAGCACAAATATTGTTTTCTTTTTAAAATGGATTTTTAAGTAATATGTATTTAAAAATGGAGACACAGAAATGTGTATATAATACAATCCAATTCATGAAAGAAATTTTCATGTAGCAGAAAAAAAAAAGACTGGAAAGAAATACATAAATATTAACTTTTTAAAAAATATATATGTAGTAGGAATATGGGTGATTTAAAATTTTTCTTTGAACTTTTCTGTGCTTCTCAAATCCTAATCTAAACCATAAAATCTCTACAATGAAGCAAAAACAAAGGGAGACAAAACAATCTCCAAATATATTTTCTAAGGGTCTCCATATATAAGCTTTACATTCTACCATGCATTCAACCATAGACTAATGGGCAGAGTGTGCTAAAAGAATTTTTCCAAACTATCTATATGAATTGAATTATATTTTGGTCCCAAATTTATACACTGAAGCCCTAATTGCCAAGGTGACTGTATTTGTAGATAGGGCCTTTAAAAAGGCAACTAAAGGCAAATAAGGTCATGGTGCAGGGCCCTAATCCAATGGGATTGATGTCCTTATAAGAAAAGGGGGATGTGTATGCACACGAGGACACTCACGTGGGACACAGTAAGGATGCAGCCACCTGCAAGCCTAGGCAAAAGGCCTCAGAAAAAAAAAACAAATCTACCAAAACCTTGATCTTGGACTACCAGCCACCCAAACCATGAGAAAGTAAATTTCTGCTCTTTAGGTCACCCAGTTCATTGTGTATTGCTATGGCAGCCCTAGAAAATTAATACATTATCTTTTCATAGTTTAAATAGAAAATATCATTTCCAACTATTTTTTCACTTTAAAATTAGCATAAAATAAATTATAACATTTGCCACTAGAATGAAGCGTCCATACCAGTTAAGTCTCCCATACTTGGTAATTTTTTTTTTTTCCTGAGCACCACCAGAAAATTGGCCATGGGTCAGCACCAGAAGAAGCCACAGGTTGTACAAGAAACAGAGGATAGCCGCGCAGTGCAAACGAAGAGTAAAAAATAGGCACTAGTGGACATTATTGGCCACCTAAATATACAATGCAGGTGGGAAATCCCATTAGACTCTTTTCCTAGGCATGTGGCTTCACTCAATGCTTCCTTCTGGTTTGCGTGTCCTTAGTTTTTGGGCCTGCTGCTGGTGGACAGCCCACCACCTTCAGCCCTCTTTTGAAACTGTCCTTTATGAAGACAGACTCTTCATCCAGGTGCCACACTCTTCCTGGGGCCACCCTCCATCTAATGACTGGTCAGTGGAGGCAGATAAAGGTCTGAGATGAGGACATCGATGAAAGGCTAGTCCAGAGCCTCCCTGATGGCACAAGGTGTTAAGACACAGCACTATGAAGCTCTCCGCAGCCATTGCCGCATGAGTTTGATCCCCGACCAGGGTGATGACTCACATGGTGCAGCAGAGCTCTTCCTGACTTGCCCGCTGCTCCCCTCAGCAGTGTATTTCAGTCCATCTTCCTGTTCTGTTCCTGGTCTGTCTCTGGTAAATCCTCTCACCCCCATACCTCTGGCTTGTACCCCAGTTCTTGTATGCATAAATAAAATAAATCTAAAAAAAAAAAAAGGGTAGTCCAACTCCAGAGCTCCCTGTGTCAAATCCACTGTCCGTCTTTACCCTCCAGCCAATCCTGCTCCTTTCTCTTTCCTCACAGGTATTATCTGAGACTCCCTGACCTGCATCACATTCCCAATTTATCTGTACTATCTCTTTTTGTCCCAAACCTAGATTGCTTATTCACATAATCTCAAGGCAATTATGTGTACATGAGGGATTATAGTTGATCTTTTGTGAAGCACCCAAAACATTCTAAGATGTCTGGCATTTCAAGACCTCAGTTTGAGCAGGGAAAATTTATTTTATCTCTGATTTGAATTCCTACTGAGAACGTGATTGAGCACTGGGTTTAAGTCATGAGGTTGTTTCAGTTCTGTCTGCATTTTTTACCAGGTAATTTTGCTCTCATTCAGCCTTAGTCTTCCTTGGTTCTAAGCATTACTCTATATTCTAGTATAAAATCTTAAAGTAGTAAATGTTAAAGCTGGAAACCATGTCAGAAATTGCTTAACATTGGAATGACTGTTGAGACTTGGCTCAATTTGTAGTGGTTGTTGGGGAGCTGTCCTGAGGATTTGGAGAATGGCCAGAGCTCAGTGTTGGTTATGGATGTTGGGCATGGTGATGGACAGGTAATGTTGGCAGTAACTTCATTCACTTCTTGATAGTCTCAGTCTCTTCTTTTACAGGAGATGAAACTTGTCCAAAGTCAGACTGACCCAAGGTTGTGTGACATTTTTTTTTACAGGAGTTTAAACCATAATCATTATGTCCCAACTAGTGATCTGGAATCTACACTCCCTGATGGTATATCTGTCTAGCTATACCTCCTCTATTCTAGCCCATGGTTTACTCTAGCACACGAGCCTTGAGCCAGATCTCATTTTCCTCTTCTTTGTTGGCTGACTTCTATTGCCATATATGTGAGACTGATTTCTCAAATTCCCAAGAGCAGTTTCTATATCTTCTGTTTTTCTTACAGGTAAACCTAACAAAGTTCTAGGACTTTGGGATGGGTAAACTTGGTAAAATTAATTCTCTGCCTCTGATATGCCTCCCCTCTCATTCATTCATTTATTCATTAAAAAACTTAAGCACTTGCCAATGGAAATGCTAAAATTTCTACCAAAGCAGCCCATCAATACCATTGAGTAGTGACTTAAATGCATAATGAGACCCAACCTGCCTTGTAGAGGAAATTTTTCTTTACCTCCATCTCTGCTAATAGCATCTTGTCCTTCACTATGGAATTTATCCTTCTCCTCATTTCACATAGCTCTATTGGCAGTGCCAGTCACCCCAGCCCATGTTCTCACTCTGTGGATGAATATGTGGCTAAAACCTAACTTTGATAGTCTGAATAATGCCCCCCCCTCATTGTTCTGTCCATGGAAGCTATGACTATATTAGTGTGTAATGGAATGGCACCCAGGGACCCCATGCTGTTAAGGGATGTATGCACTAAAAGGTATTGAGTTATCCATGTGTACACAGGCAAAGGAATCATACTTGTCGTGTGATAGATTTTTAATAGAATTGGTATGCATAGAGAGAAGGAGAAAAAGAAGACATTTCAAATAACACAAACTCCAAAAATTACCCACCTCCTTATGGGCAATTGACCAGCCAAACAGTCTCAGCCTGAAGTAGGGCTTCTGAAGCTTGAAAGTTTGCCGAAAGTCTAAGGTACTGTCTGGCAAGGAACCACAATAAAGGGATTAGGCAGGTCTCAGACTAAAAATTCAAAAATGCCACATCATTGCCTCTGCCAAGGACCAGGAGAACCTCCCCATGTGTCTCTCACCCACTGTGCCTCTCACCCATATATCTCTTCCAAGTATCTTTTCCAAGTGTCTCTACATGTCTCTTTTCGACGTGATCTCCTCCCATGTGTCTCTCCCCTATTTATAAATACATATATATCCATGTCATACCTTCTCAGCTGCCCTCCATTCAGGAAGTCCAGTTTATGGGATTTGTAATCCATGATGACTTCATGAAAGTGGGGCGAGGGAAAATGTCACCTTCTTCACAGATATGTATCTGTGACAATTATGTTCTGCATATCTGTTGCCATTCACATATAAATCTGGCACTTGATATACATTGTCATTATATGGCAAAAGGACCTTTGCAGATGGAATTAAGGTTATTGACTTTAAGATAGGGAGGTTATCCTAGATTTTCTAAGTGTGTTCAATGTAATTCTATAAGTCCTTTAAAGTGAAAGAGGAAAAGAAAAAATGTGAAAGAATCTGATAGTAGAACAAGAAACAAGAGTAACTTGAAACAAAACCACTATTGCTGGTTATAAAGATAGAATATGTGGTCATGAGCCAAGGAATGTGGGTAGCTTCTAGATGTTGAGAATGACCACCTGCAGATGAGGAAGGAAATAGGAAATAGGTAACACAGTCTTATAAGCACAAGGAACTGAATTCTGCCAAGACAAACTGAATGAGCAGGGAAACAGAATCTCCCCTAAATCCTACAGAAAGGAACACATTGTTCTGACACTTTGATTTTGGTCTGATGAGACCTCTACTGGACTTCTGGCCTCCAGAGACATAACATAAAAAATGTCTTCTGTTTTAAGTCACTCAGTGTGGCAATAGAAAATGAAAACACTGGCCAAATTTCTTGGCCAGGGTAACTGGTCCAGAGATGGGCATGCAATTCGATCTGAACCAATCAGTTCATCCTCCTGAGACTCTGGGAATGAGGTCTTTTCTTTTGGAGGAACACCTGGGCCGGTTGGGGGCATGGCCCTTGCCAGGTTGTGAAATTGATAAGAACTGAGCCAACTCATAGGCAAGAGCTGTGATGAAAGTCAGTGCGTGTCCAGACAAGGTTACTCTCCAGTTGTGCTGGAGGCCAATTCCACCACTGCCTTTCCCTGTCATATGACACAGTGAACTCCTTTTGTTCAGATTCATTTCAGCTAGTTTTCTACTCCTTGTCATTAAAAGACATCTCACTGATTCATGTCCCCTCAAAATATCTACCCCTGGTCTTCCATATTTAATCACTTCTTGAGTTAACACATCTTCTCTAGGATGGACCTAATAAATGCTAATGTTCCCTGGGAGATTTGGCAGATTAGCAGAAACTATGCTATTGGATAACTCAGTTTTCACTGTGTGATAACAGAACCCAGAGAAAATGGTACACACAGCAAAAGGGGGGTTGATAGAAGATGTCAACCAGGGAAGATCTGAATCATGGGAGAAATAGACCAGAGGAACATGGGAAGAATGTGTCATGTTGAATGAATCTGTGAGAAGAGATAGAAGCAACCATGTCAAGCCGAGGCACTGAGATAGAAGTGGGGATTAAAGTGGAGAAAGGGGCCTCCCTGTTTGCTCAAGAGGTTAAGATGCAATCTATGATGTTATCCACAGCCACTGCAGCAAGAGTTCGATCCCTGGCCAGGGAGCTACCCACATGGTGTGGCAGACCTTTCCTGTCTCACCTGCTGCTCCCCTCAGCAGTGTATTTCAGTCAGTTTGCCTGTTCTGTTCCCTTCTCTGTTCTGGTGAATCCTCTCACCCCCCACACCTCTGACCTATACCCCAGTTCTTGTATACATAAATAAATAAATCTTTAAAAAAATAAAGGGGAGAAAGGAGATAACACCTTCTCAACTCTGCTTAGTGTCTCGCTACTCACCCAGAATTTTCAGTCATCCTTCACTGTCATAACAGTATTGAGAGTTGATATGTTCCAGTCACAATTCCTAGAGTTGGCAGGCTAGCAGTGGACCCATTCCAGAGCAAAGAAGTTGCCATTCCTGAGCATGCTCCATGAACTGTCAGTGCTCCCCTCTATCGAGTGCCACTGTACCACCTTGGGTTAATGCTGCCCAAGTAGGCTGTCACGAAGATCATCAGAGTGGCCACTGAAGTCCTGTCATCAGGTAGGAAGCACAATGCCTATCACTCTCTGGAGCAACACATGGTAGAAAAAGAAGAGCTATACAAAAGCAATGCAAAACAATCTTGTGCAGTTGGCTTGCTATTGTTGGAGTCTGAAATTCTGCCAAATGTTCAAACTTCTTAGTTGTCAGCAGTTTAGTTTGAGACAATAGTGAAAACAGCCCTTTTGGCCTCTACCTAAACTTCAGCAGAAGAGAAAACAGCTTCAGAAGTTGAACTTGAATGGTCTTCTTACCTTATTTGCCCTGACCCGGAGTTGCACAGCGCAAGCAAGGAATCTAGAACATGGGGCATGGAAATCTGTGTTTACGAGACAAGGCCGGGCTTACACATTCTCTGAGTCAGTCTTTGGAGTTGGTGGTGATTTAGTAGAGATGTGGGAGGCAAGTGCTTTGCCAACTTGAGAATCCCCCTTCTTAGGTTCAGCATTTTAAGCAAATTTGAAAACTCAAATCTCTCAGTTAGGAGAGTTTATTTTCTCTTGGAAAATGTGGATCCTTTTCCTCTGTAAGAAGGGAAAGAAGAGGCTAAGAGTCAAGATGACAGTTTTCTTAGGCATGAAATCACTGTTGGACAACTCATTTTTCCTGAGTTAAGTGTCAAAAAATCTGTAATTTACAGAATAAATTTTCCTGAAATTACACAAGGGGTGGATAATTGAGAGTGAACTGCCTGGGCTGTTTGACTGTGCAGTGTTGCCCTTTCTGGAACGTGGGACCCTCTGGCCTAGAGCTCCTGGACAAGTTGTTTGTTTCTAGTACCAGAGTCTGACCGGTACCTGCTTACATCTCTAGTCCCTGGCTTTGCCCAAATGACCTCATTTCTCAGCAGCCAGGAAGCTGACTTCTGGCGTGTTTTTGAGATTTGCTATAAATCTATAGAGTCACTTAGCAATTTTTTTTTCTGTGAATCTTAGGAAGATCTGCAAAGAATTAAAGTTTTATATGGCCCAGAAGGGAGGGAGTTATAGCTCCCTATTTAGCAACAGATGCTTGAAATCTCCTCTGCGTGTGCCAGGCAGCTTGGCACCAATGGCATCAGAGGCTCCCAGTGGACAACGCAGGAGTTTTCCATTCCTATTTCTATGGTTCCTGGCCCATGGTTCTCTTGTCTCCTTATCCTCAGATACACAGCCTTATCATTCAATTCCTATCTGGTAGTCCAGAATGAGAGATGAAATTTTAGGTCAGTGCAGAAAATGACCTCTTTCAAAAAAGACCTTACATAATGTGGCTTTCTCAATGAATGTATTGGGAACAGAGTTTCCTTAACTCTTGTTTGTTTGTTGGTTTTTTTATGCAAGTGTTAGAATTTTGTACCATCATTAATTCATGTTAATGACATTACGTTCAGTGACAGCCCTGAAGGTAAATCAGAACCTGTTCCATACAGAAAAGAAGAGAATCTGGATGGAGAGAGTGAGCGTAGCAATTGGGAACTCCTTGGAGATGTTGGCTGAAGTTTTGTGTGCTTTAGCCTCTGGGGATCAGTATCCCCAGATGTCAGAGCAGAAAGGAGACCCAGGCCTCTGGATATGGTGCTAGGCCTCCCCTCACTGGCCAGTTCTGCTCTCTGGGTCCAGAGGAAAGACTGGTTTTATGTTCCTGGTGTCGATATATTCTGAAGTGCAGACGAGGGGAAGTTCTTTTCCTCCAATATCAGACAGTCTGTGAAGAGGCAATAGCTCCCCAGTGAACAACCTTTTCCCGGCCTCTCCTGACTGAAGTGTAAATGACTTTTGAGAGCAGCATAAGCCAGTCGATGAATTTATTCTTTGAACTTCTCGCCCTGAGAAGTGGTTCTGAAACTTTGAAAATCTTCAAAGATCTCAGTTCATGAAATCAATAGTTCATTTTTCAAGTTCCCAGAGTTAAGGCAAGAATTCTGCTTAGCAAGCACAGTGTTGAGGACCTGGTATGTGGGAAGTTGCATCCCAGCTACTAAAGACTGCTGAGACAGGAAAGGCATAATCCTCACCCTTGAGGAACTGTCTGAGGAAGGACAGAGGACAAGGAAATGCAGGTCTATATTCAGAGCTCAGGGATCAAAGGTGGAAATGGGCATTTTGGGTTGGGAGTGGAGGAGGGAAAATGGAGGCGGGATAAGGGTTCTTTTCATGCGAGAATTTACGTGAGTCAGAGCTTGGGAGGTGATGTGACATGCATTCCATCCTTGTGCATTTCTTGACTGATAATTCTATGAGATGTGTACAATTATCCCCATTTTTTTCAGATGAGAAACTAAAACTCTGAGAGGCTAGGGAACTTGCCCAGCACCTTTCAGCTAGTTAGGTCAAAAACTGGGATATAAATCCATGTAACCAGTGCCTGCCCCCAAAATACCACTTTTGGGGAGGAGGATTTGATGGCTTTTTGTTTTTGTTGGGCTTTGGGACCAAAAGAACAGTCTTGTAGCCATAGATTCTGAAAAGACCCCCACAGAACTCAGGAGAATTCCTGTGCTCCTCAAGAGCAGAGTCAGCTCTCCTGGTGCATTGCTTACTTCCATCTGGGTGGAGGCCACGTGTGCCCACAGTCATCTGCATGGGACCTGGTCCCACGTTACGCTCTGTGAAAGGGAGCGCTTTGGATGGGTTTTCTTCCTCTCTCAGGCTGCTTCCCTCATCCATCTGCCTTGTTGGCACTTAAACTGCAAACAGGAAACAAAACTGGGAAAAAGAGGAAAATGGTGCTTATGAGGAAGGAAAAACATCTTCCTTTAAGAGGTCGGGCTCAAGAAGGGGAGTGATGACTAGAGGTTTTGAGATGCTGTTACCTGGTGATGATTTAGCTACAAAAGCCAGCTGCAGAGCAGGCTGTGCCATTTGTGCCTGTGAATAGCTGACGCTGAGGCCTCTTGTCAGTTGAGGGTGGAGTGTGAGTTGTCAGCTTCCAGCAAGATGCCAACCCAGCTTGCAGCACCCTGAGGGCAAATAGTTGAATAAAACACATACTTGATGAGAGTGTTCGACTTACAGATGTTGCTAAGCTGAAGCCTTGGTTGCTAAGTGCAAATAAATCACTGCTTGCAATATTGGTCCATGCAAACCTGATGCTCTGTTTCCTCACCTGTGGGTGAGAAGGGGTACAGACAAACCCTGTTTTTTGGGGGCAAGTCCAGGGAAATCATTTTGTGTTTTGAAACTGCAGAGAATCATGGATGAGCCAGTCCTCTGCTCTGAGTGAGTGGGTAGCAGTGGGCTTCCTCCTGTGATTCTGGGGAAGAAGCTATGGGAGCATAAATCCCAAGATGCTTGGGGACTGGCCAGAGCCCACAGGGGGCTCAGAGGGGAGGTGGGGGTGTGGCCAGTGCTTAATACTGGGGCAGGCCTGGCTGCTTTTCCTTCTGCCTTTGGGAGTTCTTGTTCTTTAATGTTATATGCTCAGGGCATGTGCTATGTCAGATTTGGGTACATGGACTCCCTGATGAAGAAACATCTTCAAGACCAGCCAAAAGCTTTGCAAACAGTCAAAGGATGCTCTGCCTTGTGGTGTCTGAGAAATATGTTCACATACCTTTGTATTGTCACAGCACATTTTCAATGATAAGAATTAAAGAAAATATTTGTTACTATATTTGGGAAATTGAGAAAAAATACAATCAAAGTCTTAGCCTCCTGATTTGCAATTGTGTTTATGTTGTCATCTAATTCTTGCTCTTTTTACTTAGACATTTTCTTGACCTCCTCTGTGGTTCGGGTCCGCAGCCATTTCCAAACCCCTGCCATGCACTAGTTACAAAGGTTGCCAAGAAGCCTTGGTACATTTGGGGAGTGTCAGCTTAGCCAAATGAATGGTAAGTAACTTAAATAATTTTATAAATGAAAGCAAATGTGTTTCTACTACGTAGTAGGAGGAAAACACGCATGAACTGAATTTTAATACAAGTTAGGGCTTCGAAAATGGGCCATGTAGCTTTTGTATGAAGAAGCGGTTGAGTGGATTAGCAGCAGGCATCTTGAGAAGGCACTTTAGCTGGTTGAGGTAGTCTCATGCTGTAGAAAAACCTAAATGGGGTCGGTGAGTGGGGATGGAGAGGACGGAGTTTAAGAGAGAGGTTCTTACAGCATGGAATTGAGAGGGCTTGGTGACTAGTATACATATCTGGGGCAAGAGGCAGAGAGAGAAAGGAGTTGATACTTTTCACAACTTTCCTAGGATAACTTGCCTGAATCAGATCTGTATGGTTCTTAAGCCACATTATAGCACTCTGTCAGTTGCAACTGCTGGATAGCAATGTAAGTAGCACTAATAATATTAGCTTGCATTTCATCGAGGACTCTATCTGCTAGGCCTCATGCTGACCTGGTCACATGTATTATTTCTTTTTATTTTTAGGCCCACCTATGAGGTAGGTTCTACTATTATACCTCTTTGGCACATGGAAAAATCGAGGCTCAGAGAGGTTAGGCAACTGCTCAGGATTGAACAGCTATTCATACACCAAGTATCCATGTGGGTAAAACATCCAGAGCACATCTTCCAAGAAGAAGGAACTTACTTTAAACTTCATTTTATTAGAGTCCATTGAGTATGGATCCCCCTGTATATATTATTTTATTTTTGATATTAGAAATACACCCCCTTTACATGCCTTTTCTAAAATTTAAGAATTTGGTAAGAATTCTTAAAAAGAGTTATTCTATAATCTCTGACCTCTTTTTTTTTTTTTTTAGATTTTTTAAAAAGATTTATTTATTTGTACAAGCACTGGGTACAGTCAGAAGCGCGGGAGGATTGAGAGAATTCACCAGAGCCAGAGTGGGGAACAGAACAGGCAGACTGACGAAATACACTGCTGAGGGGAGCAGCGGACTGCAGGAGAGGTCTGTCGCGCCATGTGGGACCCTCACTGGCAGCCGGGGATCGAATTGGCGCTGCAGAGGCTGCGGGCAGCTTCGCAGCCCAGTGCTCAACTGCTGCGCCACGAGAGGAGGCCCAAATCTCTGACCTCTTAAGTGGAATATTTTGCACATCCTTTAGCCTTTCATTGTAGCTTCCTTTGGCCATCAGGAACATCAGCACTACCATTCGGAGCCATGTTGGGGTGCTGAGTTGAACAGAGTGTGCTTATCTCCCAGTGTCCAGCTGCTCTCAGTTTCTCTGAAGCAGCCTTGTACCCCACTAACCACAGCCCCCACGCCCACTGTCCCTGCTTCCAGGTTTGCATCAGTCAGACACTTTGCCCCCTCTCGCCTGTCCACATTTACATTTCTGCTTCTTTTTGCCAGCCCCTCTGTGCTTCTCAGCTTGCCCTGGGAGCAGGCTGTGTTTTAATGATGTGAAAAGCTGAGGTGTGCTGAATGCCAGACACCTCAGGCCTCCTCGAGGTCCTGTTTAATCCTCCCCAGGTCCCAGGGCATCGCAGTCTCCTTTCCAGCAGAGCTCCAGGCTCAGAACTGAGTCCCCGCTCTCAGTGGGCTGGTTGCCTTTGAGGGTGGAGCTGGCATTCAAACCCATCTCTTAATGCCTGTGCTGTTTTCTCAGGTGCCAGTGGTGCCTCTGGGAGGAAAGGAGCCTGCTGGTCTGCTCCTGGCCTTTCACGGGACAAGTCAGAGGCAGAGCCAGTCCGCACTATTCTGACTGGTTTTCACTCGAGCAGCAACAAACTGGAGGAGGATTACTCATTTTCTCTTTTTATTAAATTAATTAATTTATTTTCTTACATTGTTGTTCGTTTTTGACCAGGATTTGATTTCTCCCCTCAGATGTAGTCCCTGTGGTTCCCCCACCCCCACAGCACCCGTGACCCATCAGCACAGTCCCCTGTTCCTCCCTCCCCTGCTTTGGTCTCTCCCCCTTCCTGGCTGGATGCCTCAGATCTATGGTCAGTTTGCGAGTTCTGTCTTTCTCCTGGCCCTTTGTGTGGTTTCTCTATATTCCACCTGTACACGAAACCATCCGCTATTTCTCTTTCCTTCTGACTTATTTCTCTCTGCATCATCTCTAAGCTGCTGTTCTGAGGGGGATGTAGAGTCCTGCAAAAGTTGGTCAGAGACAGAGGCCAGGGGCAGAGTCCCTCACATCCACACGCTCGCTCCCTGGCTTGGGAACGACAACAATCCTTAGCTCACTGGGCCGCAAGGGATAAGTGCCATCTTAAAATTGATGACGATGATAGCAGTAGTAAAATACTAACGGCAGTGATGGCTTTTGAGGGTTTACTCTGTGCCTGGTGCTGCTCTATGCACTAAGTGCATTAACTCTATGTGGATTTATGTACACGCTGTGGATAATAAAATGCCAAGGACATACATTGACACTCAACCCTCACATGGACCCTCTGATTTTCACCTCATAAGGGTCAAGGAAATACAGGCTCAAAAGGGTCCATTTGCCTGAGTTTGCACATACAAGATGTGGACTTGCCGTGGCACAAACCTAGGTAGGCTTGGCTGAGTTGGTGGGACAGGCACGTGATTGTCTCTCCACTCCCCTCACTCCCTCACTCTTCAGGCCCAGGTCCCTGTGGCCGCTCTCTCATGCCCCCAACCTCTTCAGCTTTCAATCTCCTTTCCTCTTTCCCCCTTCTTTTTCCTTCTCTCCCCCTTCCTCCTTGGTCACTCTTTCTCTCAGTCCCCAGATGGCCCCTTCCTCTGGAAATCTGGGGTGCTGAAGGCTGACTCCAGGTAAGGGAGCCGGGGCGGGGGTATGTCTTTCCCTGCGCCTGTGGGCACTGCCCCCTCATGCCTTTGCCCCAGGCATGGAGCCCGAGGCAGCGCACGAGTCGCTACCTTGCCACCAATTACGCCCATGTATCATAATTGTACGATTTTTCTTTGAAAGCCACATGATGAAGCTAATAGAGTTCTTGCTGAGAACAGATGTTCTCATTTCTGCCCAGATGCTGTCTATGGCAAGGATCCTCTGACTCTTTTGTACTTTCATTTGAAGTGTTTCTGGTTGAAGGGTTCTTGGGAAAGGCAGAAAAATCATGCTGTCCTTCCAGCAAGGAACTGGGCACAGGTCTTGAGGGGGTGTGAAGTAGCCATCCTTGGCATTTTATAATCCATCTGCTTCCTGAGGACACAATCCTGTTTCTATTTGAAAACTGCATTTGCTCGCATTTTATAATTAAGCATTCAGATTTTCTCTTTTCTGCTTGTTTCAATTTCAAGCTAATGTGGCAGTTAACCATTCTTCCATTTTCTGCTTTATCTCCTCATCTCTCCCTGCTTGGAATTCATGGAAGGTTCTTTTATTCTCATTAAGAATCTTAAAAGACTGTGATAATATCATTCATACATCTAATATTTATTGCACGCCTTCTATCTGCAAAGTACTGGGTTACAAATCAGACAAGATTTCCATTTTTCTGGGGCTCATGGGCTGGTCAGGAAAGATAGACAGTAAAATGATTAAATGAACCAGTTAACTTCAGATTTGGCAAGTGCCATGTAGTAAAGAAACACAGTGAGAGGATAGAGAGAAAGTTAAAAAAAAAAGTAAAAGATACTTTGTATAAGGTAGTCAAAGAAAGTCCTTTTGAGGAGGTGAGAGAGAAGCTGAGGTGATGAAAAAGATTCCAGAAAGAGAAAATGGCCAGAGCAAAGGCCCTGAGGCAAGGAAGAGCTGGGGAGTGAGAGGCATAGATAGTATCAAGGACAATGTGGTTGAGTGAGCAGACATTGGGGACAGAAAATCAGAGAAGTGGGCAGGAAACATTAGGGTACCTGTCTCTACACCCAAATAAGTTTTTAAGTCAGTTAGAAAAGAGTGACTAAGTAAAATTTCCCCCCTAGGATTTGTTTGTGGAAGAGTTGTCACACTTGAGGTTGGGCAGAGATGCCATCTGAATCCTCTGCTAACTGTGGATGTCTTGACTACTGAGACGCTAGAAGTCGTGGGCCAGTTTATTCCCAGTGGAGAGATGGAGAGCCCAGAAAGAGCATAGACTCGTCTATTCAGATTTATTCTGTGACTACACACTCTGTTCTAGTAAGACCCTCTTCATGTTTTAACTACTCCATGTCACAAACTACAAATCTGTAGAAAATTCAAATAGGAAACAACAGAGATTCTTGTCTCAGGGATGGGCTTGTTAATGACTTACCTTATATTTTCAAACAATGTGCAGCAGGAACTGCTTTTCAGAGAAAAAGTTGCCACGATTATCAAGAAACTCTTTTGACATAAAAAAAAAAAAACCAAACTTTCTTTACTTTGTATTAATTAGTCTTTTTCCTGGTCCCTTATTTACATTTTCTAAATTCCTGTTATGAGTGAGACCATCCGGTAATTTTCTTTTTCTTTCTGACTTATTTCGCTGAGCATGATCCCTTCTAGCTCCATCCATGCTGCTGCAAACTGCATGTGTTTATCTTTTTTGATTGCTGAGTAATATTCCATGGTGTATATGTACCACATCTTCTTGATCCAGTCATCTATTTTTGGGCATTTGGGTTGTTTCCAAAGCTTAGCTATTGTAAACAGTGCTGCTATAAACATAGGGGTGCAGGTGCCCTTTGGAATTAATGTTTCTGTGTCCTTTGGGTAAATACCTAGGAGTGGAATTGCTGGATGATATGGAAGCTCTATCTTTAGTAGGTTAAGAAATCTCCACACAGCTTCCACACCAGAGACACACTATGGGGGGGCGGAGGGAAGGGGAGAGGAAGGACTAGGGTCAAAATAAGGGGGGGGCGGAACCGTATGGGGAATATAACCAAAATGAAAATGCATACATTGTGCAAAAATGAAAAATGATGTAAGAATTATATAAAATAAAATATTAATTTAAAAAAAGTAGCCTTTTTTATCTGTCAGAAACTGCTCCAAGCTAATAAGCACATTACTCGAGCTCCCCAGTTCTGAATTGAGTAATTCAGTGGAGAAGTGGTGGGAAGGGGAACATAGGGAGAGAAGGAAATGTGTCCTGGCAGAGAAAGTCTCAAAGACCTTCCGGCCTCCTACACCTGAGGGAGGCCCCGCCTGTAGGCACCATTTATTCCTGGTGAGAGGGAAGGAACCCCTTTTTGCAATTTAGTTGCATTAAAGTAACAATTAGTATCTGTTAGTTTGAACCACTGGAAATTGCTATTTTTTCTTAAACAGGCTAAAATGGTCAAACATAGTTCTATAAAATAATAGCAATAATACTAGCAATGGAGCGAGTAGCCAGCATTGAAATGTACTCATTTATACTTGGATCTGCAAAGAGTTATAACATGATCTTATTTTTTTTCCCAAAGCCTCATTTCTCACTTGGTAGCAGAAGGGTGGAGGGAGGAGGGAGAGCAGGCTTTAATTTTCCGATTTAATGCAATTCTGTCTCCCTAATTTCAAACAGCCTCTTTCATGTTACCATCGTTTATTTTGGGAAAATAGCAGTCCTTTGAGTCCTGCCCTCTTCTCTTTCCCTCATCTGATGGCGCCGGAGTCTAATGAGAAGCTGGTTTAATATCATGCTGGTGGGGAAGGCGTCTATAGGGTGTCCCCGGGTCCTTGCTGGCTATGCCTGAATTAAGACCTCTCCTTCCCAGACCTGGGCATGTTCTGCGTGGGGGCTGCTGAGCGATCCTGTGCACACCTGTGGACTGGGCCTCTCTGCCTAGAGTAACTTGGGTCTGTAACATCCTCTTTCTGACATCTTCCTCCTGATTTTCTGAGATTTCCAGCATTGCTGAGGGCCCAGGAGACTGGGAAGCCTTCAGGCACATTTCCTCCACCTGTTTCCTTTGTGTGAAGAAGGGGGCTGCACCCATGCTCTTCATCTAGCTAGGCTTCTCTTCCTGTTCCCAGGTAGATGTACCAAGATGCATGGAGATTCAATGTAGGCCTCCTATGGGAGCCTTGCAGGCTATGTCCAAGGAAGCTCACCTCAATATTCTATTTTTTTTAAGATTTTATTTATTTTATATAAGAACTGGGGTACAGGTCAGAAGTGTGGGAGGGTGAGAGAATTCACCAGAGCCAGAGCGGGGAGCAGAACAGGTAGATGAGTGAAGACGCTGCTGAGGGGAGGAGCGGGCGAGGCAGGAGAGGTCTGCTGTGCCATGTGGGGTTCTCCCTGGCCTGTGGGGAATCGAACCTGTGCTGCAGAGTCTGCGGACACCTTCGCAGTGGGGCGCTCAACTGCTGCACCACTTGGGAGGCCCTTCTCAGTATTCTAATAGTTTCTCAAACCTATAGAGAGTTTCTAGCCACCTCTTCCCTTTTGCCCTCTCAGGTTCACCTGAGGGGTAGTGGCCAAAGAGAAGTAGAACCTTCCTCTGGCTGACTTATCTGGTTTTCTCCTTGGTCCTATCTCTCTCTCTACCTGAGGTGCCCTCTCCTTGCCTTCTGGGTAGAAGGAGTGCTCCTTAATGTCAAATCACCCTCTTTTCCTACTTCATGGGAAATTCTGCTAACTTATGTTTCTGTATTAAGCTTTTGGTCTAGGTGGAATTAAGTTTGTTTTGTTTGGGACAATTGGCCTCAGAAATACAATGGGATGTATTTCAAGAACGGAATCCTTGATGTCATCTAGGAATGAGGGAGGCACCATCACTTTACATGCATTCTCTTCTTCAATCCTAATAATCCTATCAACAAACCCATTTTACAATTGACATAACTCCAGCATAGAGATGGGCTGATTTATCCGATGTCACAAAGAACAACTGATATTGCAGAACTAGGATTTAGACCCAGACCCCCCAAACTGTAAAATGTGAGTCATTCCCATCAGCTGTACTCATCGTATGCCTAGAATATTGCGAATACAAACCTATTACCTTTATGTCATACAAGTATATATTCCGTATATTTATATGAATCACAGAGCATAGTTCATAGGGAAAGAGGAACCTTGACTTTGGGGGATTTATGTGATATTTCAACTCAGAAGGTTTGATACCTCAGTATTATCTCACTGGCTATTTTCCTCACCCCCCTGCCCCACCTCTGTGAGGCTTCTTTGACATAACGAGTCTCTGCTGGCCATTGGTGGGTTCACTGTTGATAGTCCCAGATGTGGGTTTGCAGGGCTGGAGCCCCATGGAGGTGGGCTCCCCACATCCTGCCTTCTCTGTCCAGCTACACAAAACTCAGCCCTGTGTCCCATTCCACACCCACAGAAAGTATTGACGGAATGACTGGATGGTTGAGACCAGCCACAGGGCAGACAGACACGTCTGGCAATCAGAACTGGGGAGCATTGTTTTTGAAGTGCAAGTGATGGTGAACCATGAACCCCAGAGGCAGGTGGGTAGAGCAGCAGACTCAGCAAACATTGGCAACTTCCAACATGGTCCATGTTGATTCAGAATGGAAAAGACTGTCCCACATTGGGTGCCTCATCTGGACCTCAAACCAGAGGGTGAATTTTGTCCATTCTGACCATAAAGGCTGGTGACTAAGACATGAGCACAGCATGGGTCTGACTGCTCTGGCTTCTCACTCTGCCAACCTGTCTGCACAGAGTGTGAACTTGGACAGGCAGGGCCTGGGCAAGATCCTCCTGCGTCCCTAGTGCATGATGAATTATTCAAGGCAAAAGACAGAGGGATCCTGCAGGATGTGCAAAACCCATGGGCCACACTTGAGTACCACACCTGTGGGGTGTGACCAGATTTGAGGCAGTCAAGGAAAACTTAGCTGTGTGGACATACAATAGAGCTGACATTGAATTGATTTCTGAATAGTGAGGGCTTGCAAGATAAAAACTGGGAGAAAGTCTTCCGAAGAACTGGAAAAGTTGTCAACAGGTCACTAAGAAAAAATATCTTTCAGAATGAAGATTTTTTTCAACATTTTCTGCAGATTTCTACTATGACTGGGATAAACAGCAACCATTTCATTCATAACTAGGACATGTATTTTTCACTACTAAAAAGTTACGATTAACAACACTGGCATAAATTTGTTTTGTATTAAAAGGTCATTCACTAGAGACAGCACCCATTCAAAAAATCATGTTGCCACATCCAATTACATTACACAAAACTCGGGTAAAAATTCTCTTGCCTTCTAGTTGAACTGGAGTCTTTTCTGAAACCACAAGATGACCCATGTATTTTGTAGCAGATCAAAATTTTAACCTGGTGCTATCAGAAATAATGGATTTTCAAGTTTATATAAGATAGCAGCTGTCTTCCATCACCCCTACCTTAGTATATAAATATTTAAATAGCTTTATTTTATTCATTAATTTACCTTTTGCATTTGATAAATATTGGTTATAATGAAGAACCATTACCATAGAAAAAGTAAATCCACAGGTAAGGTAAGAAAAAAGATAAAAGAACATGAATAAAGAAGTCACAGGCCCTTTGATGAGTGATTGTGCAGAGGACCACCTCTGATTTCGAAGCATCAAGATCTTTATGTCAGCCTTTGACAAGTGTCATAATTTCAACAACTATTAAACATAAACCTATATATACACTATACATATATAAACTCATACATACACATATGACAGATAGTTGAGTCACTACAACCTGCCAGATGCTATTCCAGGCAGTAAGAACACAGTAGTGAGCAAAACAGACAAAGATTTCTGCCATCATAGCTTTGCCATTTTTGAGGGGGGGGCAGAGAATAAAGAAGACGCATACATAAAATATATATAATGTTAGATGATGATACAGGTTAGGCCCACATCTCATATATGTGGACCTTCCAGTTGTTTCTCATACTGAACAACAACAACAAAAAGAAAGATAAGGGGCCTCCTGGTGACACAGGAGTTAAGTCTCAGCACTATCGTGCTATTGCCAACCACTGCTGCATGAGTTCAATTTTCCACCAGGGAGCTACCCACATGGTGCAGCAGACCTCTCCTGTCTCACCCGCTGCTCCCCTCAACAGTGTATTTCATCATTTTGCCTGTTCTGCTCCCCACTCTGCCTCTGGTGAATCCTCTCACCCCCCACAACTCTGGCCTCACCCCAATTCTTGTAAATATAAATAAATACAATAAATCTTTTTTAAAAAAGGAAAGATAAGCAGGGGAAGGAAGGTGGGAATATAGGGGATGATGCAGGGGGAGGGGAGGGGAGGGAAGTAGTAGTTGTGATTTATATAATGCCCAGATAAGCTAAGATTTGAGCTATACTGAGAGATGTGATGAAGGATCAGGCACTGAAGGCAGGAGGAACCCCGTGTGTGAACATGGGGAAAAGTATATACATGTCATCAAAATATAAAGTGTAGAAGCATAGATAGTAAAGAGAGGAAGTTCTTGGTTTCCATATCAGTCCAGCCTCCTCCCCAAGACCAGAATTCAAACAGTTTAATGTATCTTCTTCTGGCCATCTATATATTTTGAAGAAATCAGATACTAAATATATTGCCTAATGAACTTCTTTTTGTTCACTTACACATCATTTTGTGTCAATATGAATATTGCCCATTAATTTTAATAGTTCTGTGGTATTCTGTTAGATGCATGCACCATATTTTCTTAGCCATTCTCAATATGTGGACCTTCCAGTTGTTTCTCATACTTATCGAAAAAAAAAATGTTGCACTAAATGTTCTTGTGTGTATGTGAGCATGTCTCTGTAGGATGGATTCCTTAACCAAAACTTTCACAGAGTTATTTCCCTCAATTTGGAACTTTAAAACAATTTCATTATGAATTATGTATTTTGATTAATGCCATTTTGCCGATTCTGAAAACCATGTTAATAAGAGGTTAGGGAAAAACTCCTTTAGGGTTTTTTTTTTTCTACTTCTCCACCTTTCTCCATATGCCAATTTTTTTTTTTCATGATTTCTTGCCAGTAACTGCTTTTGGCATAGCCAGGAGCTGAACATCCCAGTGGGGGCGGAAAGGAGCATTTTGCTCCAAATTGCACAATTTGGCAAACTTTCCTACGGTAGTCATGTTTTTGCAAGATTCAGTGAACTGTCTAAAGGCTGCTTCTCCATAAATGGTTTTCTGCGGTAAAACTACGACAGCATGGCTGCCCCTTCACCTTGATCCTTCCTCTCTCTCCTGCAATTCAGGCCTCTGTGGAGGTAATTTCTTCAGGTCCTTACGGTATTCTCTTTCCCATTGTTGTGGGCTTTGCTCATTCTGTAGTGTTTCTTGCATTTAAATCTTTTCTGCTCATGACAAGTTACTTCGGCTCAGGTGTGACAATAGAAAGTTAGTGAGTTCACCTTTGAAATCACATTGTTGTACACACGCACATGCATGTGCATACCTGTGTGCATGCATGTGTGTGTGCTTGTACAGAGACCAAGATGTATGCTTCCTGGATGAGTGACTTAAGTGTCATTTCCTCTTTGTCTAGTATGGTAATAATAATTGACAATAGCAAATAATATTGAACATTTTCTACTAGGTGCCATGCTAACCCTTATCTTCTTTTTATTTCATTCTCATATGTACCCTACCCAGTGGAATCATCTTTCACATTTTACTGGTGGGAAAAATCACCTAAGCAAAGTACATATGACTAAACAGTGGAAGACCTGGGATTTCAAGTGAGGTATTTTTGGACTCTGGAATTCCACAGTCCTGACCATTTGTGTCATGCCTCATTCCTAGGTTACCTCTGAAGGTGCTGAATGTCAAAAAAAAACTTGCTCTCTACTACTCCACTGGTGCAAGTCAGAACCACAGCCACGAGCCAATACTGGGTTTCAGAGAAACATGATAAAGGTGTTTCTGATGCTGCTTGTGATGACTAGGATTCATCATCCAGGACAGACCTACTATGTGGGATAGGGAATGCATCCAGATCTGAGCTCGAACACTGGCTTCATTATCTAACAAGCTCTGTGATCTCCTTCAGATGTTGTTATAAGGATGAGACTGTGTGTGTGTAGGTACCACTAAAGGATAATTTTATTATTATTTATAATGATGATTCCCAAAGAAGCAAAGATAATGCAAAGTTTCATGAAATGAAACAGCATGAATCTTACTTCTTAACTGAAGAAAGGCAACCATTTGTGAGAATGACACCTTGGAAAAACCTCGAAAATATCATGCTAAGTGAAAACGCCAATCACAAAAGACTGCATATGGGATGATTCCATTTATGGAAATTTCTGGACTAGGTGAATCTATGCAGGCAGAAAGTATATCACTGGTTGTCTAGGGCTGGTCTGTTTAGGGGGAAATGGAGAGATACCACAAGTGGGTATGGAGTTTCTATTTGGGGTGATAAGAATGGGCCTCCCTGGTGGTGCAAGGGGTTAAGATGCAACCTATGAAGCTATCTGCAGCCACTGCAGCATGAATTCGATCCCTGGCTAGGAAGTTACCCACATGGCTCAGCAGACCTCTCCGGCCTCACCCACTGCTTCCCTCAGCAGTGTATTTCAGTCAATCCATCTGTTCTGTTCCCCACTCTGTCTCTGGTGACTCCTCTCACCCCCAACACCTCTGGCCTGTACCCCAGTTCTTGTATGCATAAATAAATAAATTTTTTTTAAAAAAGAATGTTCTTATGTTGGTTTAAATATCGTGCAACTCTGTGATTATACTAGAAACCATTGACTTGTGAACCTTAGGGTGTGAATTGTAAGGTATTGAAAATATGCTGCAATGAATGCAAGTCTGTTAAAAATAAGTTTCTGGTGTATATTTCATTCAAAGAAGTACAGAGAAATACCATAATCTATTGTGGATATTTACATAGAATGCATCTCTAAAATAACAAAAAAAATTAAAGTGCCATTACTTTCTTAGTCAAGGCACCCCAAAATAGGTATAAAGTAAGTACCCCAAAATAAGTATAAAGTCAAAAAAAAACACAAAAAACCCAAAGGCCAAAAAACCTGGGAAGAAAGCTAGATGGAAGAAAGTGGAAAGTAGGAAATGAGATTGCCTTTAAGTCTACATGTCCCTGACTCATGCTCAGCAGGGCCACATTTTGAGCTGTTTGTTATCGGATGCTGGGTCACAGTGATTCAACCACACTCTTGTGCAGAATTCATGTGACCAAATGGCCTCCATGATAAAGTAATTTGACCTTGTTCCATAGTCACATGGATACAAATGTGGTGATTTGCTGAGGCAAGATGAGAACAATTTGGTGCTTGTGAAACCCACCATGCTGTCTGTGGGTACTGAGTCCATAGCAGGTGGAATTCCCGCCAAAGCATGAGCTGATGCAGAAGTAACTTGGTCATAACTATGTTGCCTCTTGTCTCTGAAAACAGAAAATATCTATAAAAGTGGTTGGCTCATGTTAGGACCTTAATGGATGTTTGTGGAAAGTGTTGTTGTTGGAATGAACCCAGCCTAAAAGATCTTGTCTCCATTACTCTTAGGTAGTGAACTCAACAGGAAAAAAAAGAGTTGAGTTGCTTCTTTGATATAAAAATAATTTTAATTTTTATTAGTGTCTTCGGGTTTATAGAGCACTCTTACATCAGAAGGCCATTAGATTTTTGTGCAGTAGAGGCATCAGACTCAGAGACCTGGAGAACCACTCCAAGCCCCTTTTCAGGACACCTGAGAAGAAATTACATGGCTTAATTGAGCAACTTAATTTTTCAACTTTTCAAGCATTTATTTGATGCTACTTAGCCTCCAGAGAGTCTTGTGGCAATTTTGGAGGATGGCCAACTTCCTGAGGCCAAAATGAAGGACTGAATTCTACTGAATCCATCACCTGTGCAGGGTGGGGTGGGGGGGTAGAAGGGAGGGCTTTAATAAGGTCATTAGGCACACAGGCTTGGAAGCATTTTCTGGCTTAACCCTGGTTTTGTCTTCCATAAATCAGGGGCAACATCATTAGCATATAGGACTGTGGCAAGGACATAATACGTGACTGTATGCTGAGTGTTTAGCACAGGGCTTGACACAGAGGTAAGTGCTCATTAAGAGCTTTTTTTTTTAATTGCTCATTTCCTTCCCCTACTTCTTTTTATTGTGTTCTTTCATCCTCCTCACTGTCGTGTGCTCAGGAAAATTCAGGACCACCTCACAAAAACTAAGCATTTTGACCAATTGTGAGGACTGACCCTGTGGGATTCAGGCTCAACTGATGTGGGGAAGGGAGAGTGAGTTCTTTTTAGCTTAATATTTGAAAGCTGAGGCCACTCTGGTGATGTTTTTCCTCCTATTTCTCCAAATGTGACTTATTCATCCATTCCATTCTACAGTTTCATTTTTCTCTCATTATTGCTTGATTAGCCAACCATGCTCTAAATTTCAAGCCTCAGCATCTCCACCAGTGCTGACTTGGCCATTATTGAGGTGGAGGATGTGGGTTGTGGGGCCCAATGGTAGAGGTGAGTGGCCCACACACCCTCCTCACACTCACTGGGCATTCCTAGGGCTCCCGCCCCTCCCACCTGTGGCAAGCCCAGGCTGGCAGATGGGGACTTTTCCAGGCAAAATACTTGCCTTCAGAGACGTAGTGCTTCCAGCAGGGAGGCCTAGGGAATCACAGTTGCTCTCAAATGTCCAATCCATTTTTGATCTTTTAAAGAAATGAGAGGTAAATGTAAACTAATAAGAGTTCAATTTGAAAATCTTTCTCTTTCTCAATTGCTATAAGGAGTTATTGACCCATTAATCAACACTGTTGATCACAGGACATTCATTTGCCCTCAGGAACCAATCACTGAGGCCGCAGGTGACCACTCTGGGTGACCCAAACATTCACCCTCTTATCGTCTGCTCAATCTTGTGTGCACCTGTGCAACAAGGTAAAATACCTTCATTGCAGGCTGTCCAGTTGAAACCAGTAACTTGCTGTAGGTGAGTGTTGATTACAAATCTGGTCCTCACATGAAATGTTAATGGTATGCTGTTGAAGAGAATGGAAAATGCCATAAGAATGTGAAAATGCAACTTAGTGGAAAGACTACTGAATCAGGAGTAAAGAGATCTAACTCTACTGTTAGCTGTAAACTGGACTGGACTCAATGTCATTGACTGTTAAATAGGGATAATACTTGAGTTCTTAGTTCTTTATTTGATTATCACAGTGATCTAATGAGATAATACAGGTAGGCAAGATTTAGGAAATCAAAAAGTGCTTTTCATACTTTCATTCAAAAATGTTTGTCAGTGGGCCTCCCTGGTGGCGCAGCGGGTTGAGTGCCATGCTATGAAGCTGTGCGCAGCCTCTGAAGCCCGGGTTCGGTTCCTGGCCGGTCAGGGAGAATCCCACATGGCGAGGCAGACCTCTCCTGTCTCGCCTGCTGCTCACCTCAGCCGTGCTTTCGGTCCATCTGCCTGTTCTGCTCCCCTCTCTGTCTCTGGTGAATCCTCTCACCCTCCCGCGACACTGGCCTGTACCCCAGCTCTTGTATAATTAAAAAAGAAAATAAATCTTTAAAAAAAATGTTTTTCAATGACAGCAAATTGGTTGCTAACTAATTGTAGCAGACTGGAGAAGTGAAACAGGTAAGGGCCAACAGCTCGTATCACCTGGGGGGTCTGTGCTACTAGAGGGTTTGGCTGGGCCCTGAGTAGTAGGAGAAAGGAAACCCAGTGGGGAGGTCTAGCAGAGGAGCAGAGTCTGGAACCTGGAAGAGAAACTGAGACAGGGAGGAGAAGGCAATTCCCTCGGGTCAGACCAAGATTATGTCCAGGACCTGCTATAGGGGCCAGGAACCCCCAGGAGCCTGGAAGACAGGATCTCATGTTCGGAAACAATGCCAGCAGCTGCAGGGCACAGGCAGAGAGGCGGGCAGTCATTGTCACTGGGTCTCCCCCCTGCTTGGCCAGGTAAAAAGCAAGCTCTGAGTATGTACAACATGAAATTGTGGTTCTCAAACTGGAGTGTGCATTCAGGTTGCCTGGAGGCTTCTGAAGGCCCAGCTGGTTTGCTGGGTCCCAAGGTTTCTGATTCAGTAGGTCTGGGGTGGGGCACTTCCCGAAAGAATTTGCATGTCTTATAAGCTTGCAGGTGCAGCTCATCTACTGGGGATGACACTTAGGCGACCCAGCACAATGGGCCAGTTGTTATGGTTTCTTTCCCCATGTGAGCAAAGGGACATGGAGGAGCATCTTGGTTCCCCCTGCACCACAGTAGGTGTTCTGACCTGGCACCAGGCCAGGCTCAAACCCTCCCAGGGATGGACACCAGGCAAGGAACCCTGGCGTGGTGATCCTGCTGCCTTTCCCATCTCCTCTTAGTCCTGGGTGTGGCCAGCCAAGTACATCTGGTGACCTCCTGCATTACCTTCAAGACTTGGGGATGCTCAGGACAGGTTGAGAAGTGCCACTTAGAGCTACACATGGTTGGGGGGATTTTTCTTTTTTAGAATATTTGTAAGTAGAAAATCTCAGCAGTATCATGATGAATCTCTTCCCTCTTGCTCTGTCTTCCTGTCTTCCAGACTTGGGAATGTGGTTGCCAGGTTACATTCTCTCACTTCCTGTGATATGTCTGCACTAGCCTTGTACCTTAAGTGGGGAGAAGCTGGCGTGACCAATTTACTATCCGTTCTGGTAAATTTTCCTTGCACAGCTTAGCAATATGATTGCAAATGTGTGTGGGTTCTTTCTCCCCCTCCCCTTCCTCCTAGCCTCCCCATTATGACCCACAGAAACTCTTCGTTCTTCATCCACTCTTCTCTAAATACACTGGTGGTGGGGAGACAAAGCAGAACAGAAGAAGACAAAGTGGAACATAAGGAGAAAGAGATTGTCACTGAAGCATGGAGGGTGGAGTGAATTGGCCATGGCAGGGACAGGAAAGTTTCTCTAAACCAGTTGCCTCACCCTGGGAGCATGTTAGAATTACCTGGTAGTTTTTTATAACTTATGCTCAGAACATGAGATTCTGATGTAACTGGCCTGGGAAGGGACCCTTGGCATTGGAAAATTTGAATCTCCTCAGGGTATTCTGATGTGCAGTCAAGCCAGAGATTCGCTGCTCTAAACTGACATTTATGAAGAACACCTGGGTGCCAAGTGCAGCTGCATTTTGGTGTGACTTCCTTTTAACAACCACACGCCATGTTAAGGCAGGCTGGAGACTGCCACCTATGGGGTAGGTTGGCAGCCAATGCCACAGTCCTAGGTTCAGACAGGTAATAATAGGAAGTAGGTATCTTGAGAATAGGTGGGCAAGATAAAAAAAGCAAGCTTGGCAAGGAGCAAAAGCTCCCCAGGCTGGGGTTGACAGAGCCTGGGACAAATTCAAAGTTTTGGTGCACAGAGAGCAAACTGCCAGGGTCAGGTGCTCCCAGATTCTTGGAACCACAATAGACTAAAGCTTGATTCTAGAACCAACTGCAACCCAAGTCAGGAATTGTCATGTGTCTGGACTAGATGGGGTTGGGTGGGATTGAATTCCCCTGGGGTGTTAACAGTCAGGATAGGAAATATAAGAAGCTAGGAGTGAGATGAAAAGTAAAATTGGGCAGCAGAAATTTTTGGTCTACATAATGTTCAACAACCAGTTGATTTTTTTTTTTTTAAACCAAATTGACCAAATGTTTCTGATGTTGCCTAGAAATAGTCTGGAATGAGGGGAATCCAAACTTCACATTCTCTTCCAGCAACCTTTCTTAAACTTTAATAGTTCCAATAAATTCCCTAGGGGTCTTGTCAGAATGGAGACTCAAATTCTGGAGGTCTGGGGTTGGGACAGAGGGGCGTGAGACTCTGCATTTCTAATAGCCCCCTAAGTGATGCTGACCTGAGGCCCATGATTAAGTGCCAAGGACTGGGAGCACAGGGATGGGGTTCACTTAAAATGCATTGAAGACTGTCTTGCAGAGACCACTTTAGCTGCTATTGACATGAAGGTGGGCACATGCTTTTCCTCATTACTCAGCTCATTTAAAGGAGTGTGTGGTTTTGCAGATGGGTGCTATTCCTTGAGAAAAGTCATTTATTGGAGGCATAAATACAAGGACAGCATCCTGCCATAAACAACATCTATTTCACATCACCCTCCCTGTACCTTATACCAGCCCCCCAGAAAGACTGATATTCTCCCTAGTGAGCCAGGCTTGAGTTGACCTAGTGAAGCAAGAATCACAAATAAGTAACCTGTTTCCTGCGAACAGAGCAGCAATTCTTTCATAAATGAATGTCAATGAGGTATAATTTTCTGCTGTAGCAGAATTTCTACACCTGACAGTATTCTTAATATACTTTAATTAAGAGGTTAATCTGTTGTAGAAATTGCTTTTCTCTGAAGCCACCTGAAATCAATTTAAACTCAATTACAAGTGGTTAGCTATTGTTTATGTGGTTAAAGATTAGAGAATACATTTTTGCTTGTCAGGAGCCATCCGAGCAAATTTTGAATGTCATGATCAGAGGAGAGTCTGAATAGTTGAGTGCTCTTTAATGGGCATAGAGAACCCATTAGAAAATGTAATCAGTCATATTTGATGACTTGACCTTGGGACTCAGCTAGAAAGGGGTCTAATCATGTCTATCCCATAAGTGCCACCAGGATTGCTCTGCTGAAATTAATTGATCATTACGTGCTTTCTGAGAGCCTAATATACCCTATTTGATGGAATATAAATTGCAAAAATAATCTGTAAATTATATAACAAGCTTCAGAATATATTTGCCCTCTGTTTCTTTAGCACAGATTAAATCTGACAGCTAGTTTCAAAATGATCAGAATTGCTTAACTCCTCCAATAGTTTGGAATGCTTGGGTTTTACAAAGAAAAAAAAAAAATCTATTGCACGGCATGTGCCCAGTGTATAAATTTAAATTACAATCCATTTTCCATCAGTAAAATGGAGAGGTAAAAAGAGGTCTGAAAAGGTTTTCTGGGGCTTGAATACTTTATTCAATTGCTTAGTACGGTACTTAGCTGCTATTAAAAATTTGGATGCATGTCAGAGACAAGGAAGCTGTTTTGAGTCCTATCCACTTCCGTGCTAAGTATATGAAAGAATTACATGCCTCTAATAGGACAGCCAGTTTGCTAATGTGCCATCCCATAGTCTGGTTGAGTGATACACAATGAGCGTGCACTCTCCTGGTTAGCGTTGGGTTAAAGGTTTCTTGTCATCCTTTCAGGTGTCAAAATGATGAATCCAATTACCTCCTCTGTTTATGTGTATCCTTCTGGGAGCATGACACCCTGCCATTATAGTGTACACATTCCTTGACATTTTGGTTAAAGTCGCAGAAAGCCTTCCTCTAGAGCTCTTCCCCCCCCTCCAAGTGAATTATTTTAAATTTTTTCCTTTGGGCTGACACTTTTCATATTTGAAACAAACCTTCCAGGATTTTCTTCCATAAATGTTGAATGGTTAACTCTTGAGTAGAAGACCATCTGTTCCTGCCTAATTGGCATAATGAGGGAAGACCACATTTTTGGAGCCTGAAAAAAAAATGTGTGATGAAGTGGGCTCAGAGTAATGTTTTGCTTAAGAGAATAGAGCAGCTCTTAGATGCCAGGATGCCAGATCCTTTCACAGGAGGGCTTTCTGGGAGCCAGACCTTGACAGATAGTATCTCTTGGGAGTTAAGTGAGGCATGAAGCTCGACTATCGGGGCCATATTAATACAGCACGGCTGTGGGTCAGACCACGTGGGTTTAACTCCTGGCTTTATTACTCATTGTGAGCTGGTGGGCAGACTCGTTAGCCCCACAATGCCTCAGTTCCCCCAACCTGGAGGATAATAATGACGATTAAAGGCAGTAGTATGTTTGAGATGTTCAACAGTGGGTCAGACACTTACACTTACTAAGCTCTTCATAATAATTAAAACAAAGCATAACCTGGTTTTATATCTCTCTTTTCTGAGACCTAACTAGGGGTGTATGTTTTGAGAAAGATTTTTTTTCCTGACTTGTGAAATTTTTCATATGAGTTTCTTATCAAGATATCAAAATGAAGCTGTATTTGATTTTCTCATTTCACAGATTCCCTTTCAGACAACTCCTGGAAGGAGGACGGGGGTGAAACTTGGGAAGTGCTTTTAAGATAAGCCCGACACTGAGGCAGGGGTCTGAGCTGTGGCCTCAGCCCTACCGTAAAGCAGCCATGTGAGATGGAGGCCAGAAGTCCCTCCTTCCCTGTGTTCAGTGTACTTGTGCTATAGGTTGAACTGATGGTTGTTATAGTTGTTTAGGGCACTGAGCATCCACAATTCTGTATAGCTGGCCATCTCCGTAAGGACATTTCCTGTCCCACATCCAAGACATGGACAGAGGGTGGGAGGTGAGGGCGGTGCTGGTGATGCCTACCTCAGTAGCTTCTGGCCTTGCATCTGGCCCCTCTGCTCATGGAACGTGTGGTCCCAAGTGAGTGGCCACATGTGAGTGGCTCTTCACTCAGGCAGGGTCACTCCTTAAAAATTTTGTCTCCCTTTGAGAAACATGAAAAAAAATCCTTTATTTCTTCCATCCTGGGAGATGCTACTAAGCCTCCTTCACAAACCCTGACCACCTCCAACCCCTCCTTATAATGTTGGGGATATCTATTTGTCCCACCCTTTCTTAACATCCACCCTCAGCAAAGATGATAAAAAGTCTCTTGAAGGCTAGTTTCAGCCCAAAGATGGCATTCCTCCCCCCCAAACTGGAATTAGTCCCCAGCATCTAAAATATCTAAACACTGAAGAACCAGAAACCCAGCTTCTTCTGAAAAAATAACAAAGAGGAAAATATGACCAAAATTTCCTCAAGAAGAATGATTTAGTTCTTATACTAGAGCATGAAGCGCCTAGATGTGAGATGCTATAATAGGAGTTCTTTTCTTTTGGGGGGACTTTGAGGGGGCAGAGTGGCTCCTTGCCCCTCATAAGCCAAAACTTGAGAGACCAGAGTTGGTGGGAGGAAATCAGATTTAAGCAGGCACCTGTGTCAGCAGGACTTCAGAGAAATAGTCAGGGTTTGCTAGGAACTGCACTTAAGTTTTTCTTCAAAGTTTGGTCTTCACAGGATCTGTCATGATGCTGGGGGGAGTGATTTTAATGTGGTGATGAGTCTGTGGCTCAACCTTTGTCTGACTTCTACTTCCATCTTAGCTTCAGTCAGTTTTACCTGCTTTTCTGGTTTTGTCTGCAAGAAGTTAAATTGGAGCAGAACGAGGACAAACAGGGTAAAGACCAGGAACTTATGGTTATCAGGCCATAGACAATGCTACATCACCTTCCACCACTAAATTTCTCCAATTCTGGTTTTCTTTGCTGTCCCTTAAGAATTGTGACTTTTGGCACAATTCTGAGTGAGGGCTCATTTCTAGTATAAACCTGCATTAGACTGCCTACGATACACCCTCATTGTCCCAAAGAGGCCATAGGTGAATCCTGTTGAAAGCAATTGTGAAGAAATTGTCCCCTTGAGAAGGTTTGCACTGGACCCACAGCATCATTAAATCGAAACTAGTAGGACAAGGCCACCAGTCGCTAACGTCAACCCATGTGCTGGAGTTCAGTGTGACTACCTCAGAAAGAGCCAAAGGCCATGAAATCAATACATAGTGACTACAATACAATATTCAGCTTTACCTTCAATTGAGTCATTCACTTGAGGACTCAGCTACTGAACAGAATGCAAGAACAGGTGCCTCATGTACACATGTAGACAAAAGGAGATTCTGAGGAGAAAATCTCCATTGATTTAGTCATGCAGTGAAAGGTTTCATTCTGTGCAAAATGCTTTAACAGGCAAAGACGTCCCACCTCTAAAAGCTCCCTCTAGCTTCACTTCCCTAGAAATAGCAAGCATACTATGTCACATTAAATTCCCTCTGTCAGCTGAATTGTCTGGCATGGAATTTTGGGGTTGAATCATTTTGTCTAAAAAGGAAAAAAAAAATAGGTCATTTGGTTTTTCTCTCCCTAATTCTTTTGTTCATTCACTGGGAATTTCAGCCAAATCTTATTGAAATAATGAAATGTGGCTTATCCTGCATGCTGATGGGATGTGAGGCAGGGTTCTCCACTAAAGCTGTCAGAACATATATTTTAAATAGTTAAAACACAAATCCTGCAATCCTTATGTAACAACTCTCATATCTACATATTCTCTAACCTTTTTGCATGTATATTTACATGATTGTAATAGAAGTTAACCCGTATTTTTTCTTTTGTTTTTTTGACTTTTTAAACTCTATGTAGGCTTCATTTTTCATGACTGAATAATAATCCATCAAATGAATTTACATTGTGGCAGATTGCAAAATTCCTTCTAATTCATCACCTATTCCTGTTTCTACCTCCTTTGCAATGTGATTTTGTAGCACCTGCCATCAGGGGGTCAGGGGATGAAGTTTATTTTCCAACCTCTGGAATATGGGCTGGCTTTCTGGTTTACATTCTGGCCCACAGAATGTAACAGAAGTGATGGAATGCAGATTCTGAGCTTGTGTCTCCAGAAGCTGTGAGCCAACAAGACTTCTGGAGACTGAGCAAGACTTCTGGAGACTGAGAAACCCTGTGGGGTTGGTGTGGGGAGAAATCAGTATCCCAGCCATCAGCTAGGCCCTCCTTGACCAACAGGCTCCTGCTGACCTTCTTGGTGACCACAGGTGCATGAAGGAGTCCAGCTGAGACCAGAAGAAACTCCCAGCCTGTCTGTAGACTTGTGTGCAGAAACAAATACTGATTGTTTTAAGTCAAAGAGTTTTAGGATATTTGTTATGCAACGCTAGTCAACAGATCTAGCCATACTTCTTTTAACTATTTCCATTTTGTTGTCTATAAAAGCATTTCCAAATTTTTCTCTACTATAAATTAGCACTGTGATGAACATCTTGGTACAAGTGGAGAATGTGGTTCTAGGCAAATTTTCATTTTAGTGAAGGAAATGAGCAATTAGATTCCCTCTCCTGAAACACCAAAATACCGTATCATTGAATGAAGTTCTGGGATTATCTATAAATTATCATTGTCAAACAAATCTAAACTTGAGTAGCATAGTTACTTTCTAAGTCCACATGTGAGGCAGTTAAACATGCATTTTCCACAAAGAAATAGATGATCTCTGACCTGATCCAAGCTCAAACCAGACAAATTTCAGAAAACCTCAGAAGGTCATAGAAACTTCTGTTTCAGCTGGGCAAACCTGACAATATCGAATCCTCACAGATAGTTCTAAACAATAAGCCACATTTGTTATTATTTTTTACCAACCCATCTTTTCTCCTCCAGAGAAACTGTGATTATCTGATAAAACTGTAGCCACTCACATGATATACTGGTGGAGTTTCTCCAGCAAGTCATTTGTTCAAATGAAAACTCATTCTTATTAATGACTGCTTAATGGATGCGGAAATAACCCAGAGATGATAATTTGTGTGAACATTTAATAACCATTTATAGTATTTCTTGACTGTATGCAAGAAATACAGTCAAGCCCTTGCTAGATCTAGGAATGTCATGTTATGTCAGAAGTCTAAGATGGCTGATATTTAAGAAGACTTGTCTAAGGAAAGTAACAACCATCAAAGGTCTAGCCTGTTATTGAATAGATCACCAGAAAGCAATATAGCTCTGATATTTCACTTAATTTTTTTGGTTTGTTTTTATCATTGTCATTATTGGTGTTGTCACTGAGGTCTCTTTAAGAAAGTCTCATGAAAGACGTTTCTGGAGACTTTAAAATCTGTTCTTGATATTGTCAATTATATTTCCCACCATTCTTACATAGCTAATCAGAAAATGCATTCTATTTCTATTTCTTGTATCTGTCCTTTGCTAAACTGTTGTTCTTCCTTTACTAGCTATTGAGAATTATATTTGTCCTGTTGCCCTTTCTCTCTCGCTAGCAGGGAGTTAATTTGCAGTATGTGTCTTTACCTAAATCAGTCTGTACTCATATCGAATATAGTTCTTCTCCCTCATGGCTTAATTCCTATTTTTAACTTTATTAAAATTGTTCTATTATATTTATACATGTTTGCATATATAAATAGTATTTTTAGATAGCATTTAGATAGTATTTACATATTTTTAGATAGTATTCCAGATCATCAAGGCCACTTGGAAAGTCTTAGTCATTCTGATCGCTTGCCTTGTCAGAAAATTAGAACTATCATCGGGTGGAGTATTGGAACCATCTGTTCCCTCACTCACTTTGCAGAGGAGTGGAAGTTCAGCAAGTCTGCCTACTGGAAATGCGTTCAGTATAACAGTGACAGAACTGGCTTCAAGGACAAGCCCAGGCTCCTGTTCTCTGTATTACGTACCATATGTCAATCTTCTCTTACTAAAAAGCTGACGCGTATTCCCTGTATCATCCCATTAGGGTCTTCATGATGACGAGAAAGATACTATATGTTTTATTTCCATGTCATGTGGAGGTTGTATTTTCCAAACATTTCTGGCATCTGCATGTTTTTTTACCCAAATGTAAATAAAGTCTAAGAGGTTGGTGAGCTAGATCTCCACTTAAGCCTGCATTTTCTAATGTTCTTATCCACTTATATAATTTCAGTTTCTTCGATCACACCCACTAAAAAACCAAGGGTATGCATGATCTGGCCTCAGACTCTCCCTACCTAGTCATCTTGCCATTCCAGACTGAAATACTCACAGATCCTCCATGTTCCCCCAGGAGATCCTTGTCACTTCATCTGAATGGAGAGAGAATGAGAAAAACAAGGCCACAGCAACAGCAGCTGGAGCCTCAGGTCAGGACATGTGCGGCAAGGGTCATCAGGCCAAAGGCCTTCCGTAGCCCTCCGCATCCAGTGGACCCCCCCACTCCATACCTTCCCCGCTTTTCTCCGGATCCTCCCTAGGCAACAGTGGTCCAGAACATCCAGGGCTATTTTTATGCACCTGAAGCCTGCTTGGATCAGATACTCAATTGATCACAGCAAATTAGACCCAACTTTTATATGAGTGACAAAGGTATAATAAAATTGCATCTCCCCCAAAATGTCTTTTTTGAAATATCCTTTCATTGGCTTTATTAAACACAAGAACTTGGCTGAACTCTGTAAAGGCATCACTAATGAGCCGCACACTAACAAAACTTTCAAAATGTTTTTTGGGATCTGTGTTTTTTCTTAAAGGAACACCAAGTGAACCATTTCAACTTAGGTATATATATATATATATATATATATATATATATATATATGAATGCGTTTTATTGAAAGAAACTAAAATCTCTAAGTGCTCTTTGAAATAAATTGATTAATCAGTTGTCACCTTTTTGTTGCTTAGAGATCAGGTTCCTTTTGTTTGTAAAACTTGTATCTTCTTACCAGTGCCTTTACTTTCCATGTAACAAGTTTTTCCTTGACTGTCTAAACAAAGACAGGATGTGTGTACAGTTCAGGTAGGAGAAATTTAACATCAGAATTTTGCCTATAGCCTTGGGGGGAGCTGCGGGGATCCTGTGTCATCTACAAACTCAGGCAGGTAATTTAAATAATAAAAAACCCATGATGATGGATGTTGTTGGTTAACATTTATTGAAGTCCTATTGTATGTGTGCAATTTACTTCTTTTCTTCTTTTTAGATTTAATTATCCCTTTCTTTACTAATTCACGTAACAAACATTTAAGGCAGTGAACACAAAAAGTTCCTGATCTCAAAAAGGCTACATTCTAGCAGGTGGTAGGAGTTGGACAAGAGAGAAATCTATGGCAGCTCAGGTGGTAACAGGTGCCTTAAGGGAAAAAAAAAAAACCGAAAGCTGGAAACAGCAATAGTGATGGAAGTAGAGTAGAAAGAACAAACATTTTTGACATCAAGGTTGGTCAGATGGAGTATAAATACAGATTTTTGTTTTGAAGTTTTTGAATTGTTTGAGTTTTTTTTTCCCTTTGAACAAATTCAGATCATCTACATCTCTTAGGGCAACAGTTCTGGCATTTGGACCCAATCTTGCTAAAAGCCCCCTGGCCATGCACTGCGCACCTCAGATGGTACCTGGAGAAGGAAAATAATCTTAAGAGGCTTGAACACATGACCCTCGAGGTCACCTTGTCCTAACTTGTGAAACATCATCGGCAGGCAGGTTGACGTCAATCAGAAGGGCTGACAGATGATTCATCAGCTCTGTACCATTGTTGGTTCCCGTTATTGTTTTTCTCCTTACATTTTAGTTAATCATTTGTTTGAGTGAGGTTAAACACTCACGTGCTTAACTTGGCCTTTTCATACACTTCCATCTGGGCCTAACCCTTGGTGAAAAGGCAGGAGTGGGCTGGGTCTCCTTATGGCACGTTAGGCTCTCCTTTTCCCCAGGGGGTCAGCATGCTGGCTGGAAAGGCTAGAATGAATGGAGTCGGTTTTGCAAACAGAATTGTAACTATCCATAAGTTGGAGGACATATATGCCACTCTTCACACAAGAAAACTCAAGTCAATGGTCCCGTTTCTACTCTAAAAAGCTGTAAAGTTTGAAATAATTCCCCAATGACCCATTGACCTGAATGTGCATCATCAAGTAACAAGAGAAGGGAGGACAACTAAGATTTAAGAATGAACGCTGGGGGACAGAGAACAGATTCCACTAGAATTTCAAAAACCCAGATCTTCTTACAAAGTACATTCTAACCTAAAGTTTCTGAGTTGAAATGTCACTCCAAAGATATGCAGACATGGGGCGAGTAGCTTAATAAAATTCTCTTCTTGCCAGGGTGAGGCACAGTCAAACAGCAGGAGGCCACTAGCAAGTCTTGCTTTCTTCTTCTTCTTTTTTTTTTCTCTCTAAAATATCCTTAGCTTTAGAGAAAACAGGACAGGCAAGCTGGACCTGACTTGCTGTGTCTAGATGGGGAAGCCTTCTTCCTACCTGCTTGTCAGAAGGTTCTTTGTCCTCAGACACAGAAAGGATAGTTCTTTCTATCATCAACAGCACAGTTCTGACCAGGCTCCAAATGCAATTCAGACCAGACTGGAGTCTTTCAAAACCAGGCTGAGCCCAGGCTGGGTCCTGCTACAGAAACTACTAATGACTTGCTGGTAATCACCCAAGTCCAAGAAGCTTACAGACACATGAAGCAGGGCTTTGGAAATGAAAAAGTAGTTTCTTTTCTTAGTTCATCTCATCACCATCTGGCTAGATTTTATAATCCTTATTGCACTATGATTAATTTTTTATGCCATAGATTTCTGCTAATTAATTGTAATTATCAAGCACAGGAAATTTCAGCATGACCAGATCATGTTTAACCAGCGCTGGCAAAGTTGGAGACCTTCTTTAAGAGAACTTCTGGGGACTGTCGAATTTTAAAAGCTGGGTGGAGCCTCTGAAATGGACTGATTCTAGTAGTTCACTACTGGGAGGAAATCTTCATGGGTTACCAGGCCTCATGGATAGTTAGCAGCAGAGCAAGGACTCGAACACTAGTTTCCATATCCCACGTGGAGGGATGTTTACATTGCCTTCCTGCCTAGTTTGAACCAGAAGCAGCCACTCCTCTTCTTTGGGTGGATTCATCAAACCCCAGATGGAATTTGGTCAAAATGTCTCATTGCATCATCATGTCACTTCGAAACTCCAAGTTCTTTGGACATAGAGTTCTTGTCTATGTGATGTGAACCAATAAATTCTCTGGAAAAAGAATGAGTCCAAACATTTGGCTGGTGTCTTAAAGAAAAAAAATCCGAGTGACTGAATTGCAAAAATTGAATTAAGCAGCTGTTTTTGCATATGAGGACACTCCTGTTAGGTCTAGACCAGCATGTTCAAAACTGGGTGCGGACAGAGAAATGCATGGTGGTTGTGCGGTGGCTGTGGGAAAGTGGCACATGACACACCACCGCTCATTGGTGTCCAGGGTGATGGGCCACATTTTAGTCCATTGAATTTTAAAGGTCTGGCTACATTTTCACTTTTGAACAGCAGAATTGTTTTTTAAGGTGAAATATTTACATGTAATCTCAAAACATAAAATAGATAAGGGAGATATTTTATGCTTAAAATGATAAAATTTTCCTTTCCAAAAAATAATATCTAATAAAAATCAAACTGTCTTAATGAACTAATATTTGAGATTGTGAGTTACAGGAGGCAGTTCTGGGTACAGTCAGAAGCGCGGGAGGGTGAGAGGATTCACCAGAGCGGGGAACAGAATAGGCAGACTGATGAAGAAATACACTGCTGAGGGGAGCAGTGGGCATGGCAGGAGAGGTCTGTCGTGCCATATGGGATGCTCGCCGGCGGCCGGGGATTGAACCGGCACTGCAGAGGCTGTGGGCAGCTTCGCCGCCCAGCGCTCAACCGCTGCGCCACCAGGGAAGGCCCGAGGCAGTTCTGGTCTTAGAGCAGAGTCAGCACCTAATTCATTTTTGTATGTGATTTCCTGGCACTGCAATTTATTCATCTGGTGGAGCAAGTGCTCAGGACACGATCTGGCTTATGGTAAGGATGAATGCATCAGTGACTCCTAGCTGTGAGCTTCTTAAAGGCAGGAGCTACATCTTAATTCACCGTTTAATCCTCCCCCTGCCTGAAATGACACCTACTGCCATGACTTTAACAAAGTAAGCACCCGAAAAATAATGGTTGGATTACAAGGTAATGAGTTTGTGTCTGATGAGGCTAACTAATGGGAGCTCACTGGGGAGCTGAGAGCAGCTGAGGGTTGTGCCCAAGTCAGTGAGTTTAATAGGATACTCTAACTGCTTCGCGAAGGATGAATTTGAATTGAACATGTCAGCTGGCTTCAAGCACACTCATTCTCCTTGTGGCCTCTTTTAATGAATGGTGTTCTCTCATCCAGGTGACATCAGGACGGGGACATTTTCCACTCCTCCTCTAGCCTTATCCTCCTCCTCTTTCAGCCAGGGACAAGACTTCTAGATTTTATTTCCTATACGGCCCTTTTGGTCCCTTCAAACTATGCCCTTTGCTGCTAGCGTGGGCTTGGAACTTTATCATCTTTCACCCGGACTATTGCAATAAATGTTCCAACTCATGCACCTGTATCTAGAGTCTACCTTTTCTACGTCAAGTTATATGTTGGTATAAAGGTTATTTCCTAAAACCCAGATTTGGTCAATCAACTCAGGCTTAAAAGCCTTCCATGGCTTCCCATCATGTATAGGTTAAATTTCCAAATCCTCTGCAGGGCATTCAAGGCTGTGTCCCACCTCGTGTGACCCTTACTTTACCTACCTTGAGGATGCAGGTCTCTTTAGGACTCCACTCCTTTCTTTGTGTCACTCCTCTGGCTATAGGGCCCTGGCACGCCCCCTGCCTTTTGGGTCTGTGCTCAGTAGGTTGCCCCCTCACTGAGGCAGGTGCCATGTCTGTTTTGCTCACCTCTCTATTCCGACATTTAGTACTATATCAGCACAAAATATATGTCCAATAAGCATTGTTTAGTAAATAAAAAGTAAAAGGCTGATAAATACCATTTGCATTGAATTAAAAATCAAATATATCTTCATTACTAGAAGATGGTTTACTTAGACTGGGATTGGGAAGTTCAGTTCAGCACCATATGTAGTAGGAAACACAAAGACTGATAAGACATTGTCTCTACAGTCTGAAATCATCAGTGCTGACAGGAAATTGAAAGCTGTCAGAAACACAGCGAGCTCTAACAGATAAAACCTGGCAATGGTCTCCTTATGGAATTTCTTGCCTCTGATATCTGTCCTGTCCATCCACTATGCAAGCTTCTCAGGTTGGTCTTTTCAAGTGCCCTTTTGGATATATCAGCCCTAATTTTAAATACCAAATGTCTTTGTGATCCTTGTCACTTACAGACAGAAATCCAAACAACCCATTGAAGTCATGTATTCTTCTTAAAGGAGCCAGTCTTTGGCTGCTATGACCTCCCTGTGGGATTCTGTCTTAATCTGGTGGAACTTCTTGTACCCCACCAGCTTATGCTGGTTCATTCCTGGGAGAATGTGAAGAGCCACAGCAACACTATCCTTGTGTGTGATGCCCTCACCTGTCTGGATCCTGGGAGGTAAACCTCAGTGTCCAGGCCCAACTCAGTTCTCTGTTTCATATGACGCCCTGGTTGTGCAAAACATCTCAGAAGCTACCCAGGGCACTTGCATCTGCAGGAGCCTCAAGAAAATATCCAGGACCTTCTGTCCAGATGTTTCCCAGTTCCGCGCTCAGGATCTTCTATAGATACTTCTTACCTTAACTTCCAGTCTACCAAAGTCAGCTCTCTTCCCACTCCTCAGCAAAGATTGTTGCCATGTAGAGCTGTGGAAATCACCCAGGCAAATTCCCCATCCTCACTTTTGAGACTACACTTTTTTTTTTTTTTTTAAGATTTATTTATTTATTTATACAAGCACTGGGAACAGTCAGAAGCACGGGAGGGTGAGAGAATTCACCAGAGTCAGAGCGGGGAGCAGAACAGGCAGACGGATGAAGTACACTGCTGAGGGGAGCAGCGGGCAGCAGGAGAGGTCTGTGCACCATGTGGGACTCTCACTGGCAGCTGGGGATAGAACCGGCGCTGCAAAGGCTGCAGGAAGTTTCACAGCTCAGCGCTCAACCGCTGCGCCACCAGGGGAGGCCCGAGAACTACACTTTTTATATCAACATACTGCCTGATTTTGAGGCAGGGGATTCACTGCCAACACTTTAATATTTTAGTGTGGTCACCAATCGTTGTTCTGCATGTACTCATTCATTCCTTCACAAAGGCATTTCTTCTCCAGCAGAACTTTTATAAAAAGAATGGCATAGGAGGGCCTCCCCTGGTGGCACAGTGGTTGAGCGCTGGGCTGCGAAGGTGCCCACAGCCTCTGCAGCACGGTTCGATCCCCGGCCACCAGCGAGGGTCCCACATGGCGCGCAGACCTCTCCTGCCGCCTGCAGCTCCCCTCAGCAGTGTTTCGTCAGTCTGCCTGTTCTGTTCCCCGCTCTGGCTCTGGTGAATCCTCTTACCCTCCCGCGCTTCTAACTGTCTGACTGTACCCAGTGCTTGCATAAAAAAATAAATCAAAAAAAAAAAATGGCATATGGGGCCTACCCGGTGGTGCAAGGGTTTAAACACAGCACTATGAAGCAATCTGTAGCCACTGCAGCATGAGTTTGATCCCTGTCCAGGGAGCTACCCACTTGGTGTAGCAGACCTCTCCTGACTCACCCACTGCTCCCCTCAGCAGTGTATATCAGTCAGTCTGCCTGTTCAGTTCCCCACTCTGTCTCTGGTGAATCCTCTCACCCTCACACCTCAGGCCTGTACCTCAGTTCTTGTATGCATAAATAATCTTTAAAAAATTCTTTTAAAAGAATTTATGGGATCATTAATTAAGAATGGGTTACATCTACTAGATTTCAGACTGTGATATCATATATGGTCTTATAAATCTGAATTATCATTGTTTATAACCTTCCAGTAACCATATCTCCTTAAGGGAAAAAACAAAAAGGCTCGATTCCACTCCATAGAACTAGTCGGAGAAGCTGTGTGATTTACTTGGCCCACCAGTGGCCGTTAAGAGAATCTGAGAACCTGCCCTTACATGGTGAGCCAAAGGAACTAGATGGATGAATGAGCTCAATATTTAGTTTCTCAAACTATGCACTTGTCATTTTTTTTAATTCCAAAAAGAAAAACAATAACTTTGTAATTTTATCAGAAAATTTAATCTCTTCGTCCTTGATATAATTTTTATGGCTAAATCTTCATTTGGAACATAATTCTCAAGTTTTAGAGACTAAATTATACTGGTTCATTTAACTTACAAAGTTCCAAATACTTTGGTAGGAACGTAGTGATAGAATTACAAACAGGATTTACTTTCCTGGTTTCAAAGGTTTATCAGGCTTAGTGGGTGGTGACATATGACGAGCATATTTTCCCACGTTATAGATTAGAGACTGTGATGTTATATATGATCTTACAAATCTGAATGAGAGATTATTCTTAAAATTCCTGGATGTTGTTCCCCTGTCTACATGATTCCAACATCCATCAGGCTGATTCACCCATTGTTCCCGCACCATGCCCTGGCCTTGCTGCTGCCTCACCGAGCTCCTGTAGTTATCCATTCTTGGAACACTTTCCTTTTCATTGTTTTACCCATCTAAGCCTAACCTTTTCCCAAGATCTAGTTAAAGTTCTACCTTCTTCGTGAAGCAAATCTAAACCATCTCAGACCCTCCATCCCCCTCATGAACTTCAGAGTATCTCTCTTCCCTGTTCTTTACATTCTTGGCATTTAAAGATGTCAAACAGCATTATAAACCCTTTTACTTATGGGACTTGTCTCCCTAATTACAGGTCCACACAGTCCTGTGGAGGGCTGTGTTTATGCTGAAACTTTGTCTTCACTATATTGAGCAGAGTATTTAACCTGTGATGGGTGCACCTTCATTCAAGATTTCAATAAGAACATGGACATTATCGTTGCTCTTTATTCATAAAAATTTCTTTGTTATTGGTCCATTCCATTATGCAGGCTCTGAATTCCACTTATGTCTATGATACATAAAATTTTCATGATAGTTATTCAAAGTTATGTCCTAGGGTAATTTTAAAACCAGGAACCTGAGGGCCTCCCCTGGTGGCGCAGTGGTTGAGCGCTGGGCTGCGAAGCTGCCCACAACCTCTGCAGCACCGGTTTGATCCCCGGCGGCACGCAGACCACTCCTGCTGCCTGCAGCTCCCCTCAGCAGTGTTTTGTTAGTCTGCCTGTTCTGTTCCCCGCTCTGGCTCTGGTGAATTCTCTCACCCTCCCGCGCTTCTGACTGTACCCAGTGCTTGTATAAATGAATGAATGAATGAATAAATAAATAAATCTTAAAAAAAAACACACACACACACACAAAAAACCCCAGGAACCTGAAACTCCTATACTTCCTGGTATCACTCAAGTAATTAAGGACAGGGCCTGCCTTGCTCTGTATTCTCACCACCAGCCATAGCAGGGAAAGCTAAGCGAGTCTGACTATTCTGCTGAGAGACCCAGGGCTTAAAATCCTCACCACTAGGTCTCTAACTCCATCAGGGCTCCTTGGTCCTCTAACTCACTGCGATGGCAACTTCTTTTCTGATCTAGGCCCTTTTGCCACCACGACCCAAATGCCTGGTTGGACCCAAGCAAAAACCTTGTCTAGGTTGACCCTAACTGGGCTTACTGCTTTACAGGGAGCCGGATTCTTAAATAGCATCAAAGTCCTTCCAGGTGAGGCTTTTTGTTGGCTTCCTGCTCTGCCTGAGTTTGAGAACAAAGGTGCACATGAAGGTTCAACTCTCTGCTGCCCTCAACAGGCCCTTGACCTCATTGCCTTTGCCACTTAGTATGTTTAACTGTAGGTTCCAGACGAGATAGGGAAGACCCTGTAATCTGAGATTGTGTCATCTGATTTTGTGCACTTAGTCATTAATAGTTGTTCTGATTGTGTGTGGGGAGCTGCTTTTATCTTGACTTCCTTGCAATTATTGTAGGTACATTCTGGTTTTTCTTTTTCTATCTGCCTACCATCTTTCCTTTCTTCTACTTGAAATAACAATGCTGTGAAGTAGGAGATGTCAGTTATTTTTGTAAAGACAGTATAGTTTAATTAACAGCATTTAATACTTGGAGTAAAACCGACCTAGGTTTTAATCCCAACTGTCCTAATCTCTGACTCTATGAACTTGGACAATTATTTTATTTTGCCTTGTAGAAAAAGAACAATAGGTAATAATATGCAAGTGAAAATGACTCACAGACAGTGCTTAATAATTTTTTTGCCCTCATGAAGTATTTTTTAAAGATTTATTTATTTATTTATTTATACAAGAACCTGGGTACAGGCCAGATTTGTGGGAGGGTGAGAGGATTCACCAGAGTGGGGAACAGAACAAGCAGACTGATGAAATCATGAAGTATTTTTTTTAAAGATTTATTTATTTATTTATTTATACAAGAAACTGGGTATAGGCCAGATTTGTGGGAGGGTGAGAGGATTCACCAGAGCGGGGAACAGAACAGGCAGACTGATGAAATACACTGCTGAGGGGAGCAGCAGGCGAGACAGGAGAGGTCTGCTGTGCCATGTGGGACCCTTGCCAGCTGGCCGGGATCAAACCAACACTGAGAGGCTGTGGACAGCTTCACAGTGCTGCGCTCAACCACCTGTGCCACCAGAGGAGGCCCCCCTCATGAAGTATTTTTGAGAGAGGTAACCAATCACCAGATTTTGTTACAGAGATTATCTGTCACTATGTGGGAGATATTTATTACTTACTTTCCCTCTCTCCCTCATCCTTCTCTGTCTTCTGTTGGTGGCTTCTTAGATTCAGGAGAAAATGTGCCTTGGATAGATGTCTAGTCAAAGTTCAGAACTTTCTTTTGTCATTGACAGAACTTTCTTGCAGGCACTTGAACTGCAAGCTAAGTATCCCCTTTAGATGATGAGCCACAACCTTTGCGAGATGTTAGTTGCATGAAAACAAGATGGCTGGCTGTGTCCTCTTAAATAAAACTGGGTCTGAAAAGGATAAGCCTGCTAGCTACATGCAACTCTATGAACAATGTTAGTACAAGGTAGGAGCTGAATTACAGATCCATTACAATTGCTGAATTCTTACATGTCTGAGATTTTATGGATCACATCCTTTAATCATCAAGAAAGTATTGCGTGTTATATTCTCATCCCATTTTACAGATAAGGAAAGTGAAGCTCAGGGAGGTGGAAGTAATTTGCTGAAGGTTATATAACCGGTGAAGGTCAAAGATGGGATTTGGACCATGGTCTGACTGGACATAAGTATGTGCTTATGTTGGTTGTGTTCCAATGCCTCTAAAAAGGAAGGGATTCTGAGGCCCAGTCAACAGGGAGAGTATAGATTTTCATTTGGCTCCATTTAGAGCCACCAGTGTTGGCATCTCATTGTAATGTGGGAGCTCTTAAAGAGTAAGTTGAAGGCCAGTTTTAACTATGATACCCTGAAATAACAATGTCAGATCATAGTCTGTGGCCTGTTGCTGTTTCAGTGATGATTGATAGGTTACATTTTTAAAGATTGCATCAGTAATTCATCCTTTATTACTCCTGAATTAGTGTAGTGCTTCAAATCATCTTGTTGTAATTCAGCATAATTATCTCTAATTAAAAATAAATTCCTGTAGGGTGAGAATATTAATTCCTATCCCAATCTCTTTATTTCGATTGTGCCTATCAAACATTGCCCAACTGTTACCCCACAACTCTGAGCATTTATTGTGGAACTAACTTTGCTCTATCTGACCAGTTTATACTTACTGTGAATGCAGTGTGTTCATTTTATCTTTGGGATCAACATTTTTTTTTCACATATTTTGCATTAGTAATGTTCTTAAAGTTATTGGTTTTCCTAATTTGTAGCTTAATTCACATTGAACGCTCATGAAAGTGATGAAATACACTCAATCAATGCCCACAGGCGTATCCACACACACCATGACAGAATTTCAGGAGAATCAAGGACCCCTTAGGCCCCAGCTTCTCCAAACGGGGTCCCTAGACCAACAGCCTCACCTCTGCTGGGAACTTGTTAGAAAAGCAAATCCTTTAGCCCACTGAAGTACAAACTCTGGGAATGAGGGCGAAAAATCTAGGTTTTAACAAGTCTTCCAGATGATTCTGATGACCAAAAGCTTGAAAACTGTGGCACTATGAAGACTTGAGAAGCTTGCTTCGGTGTGATGTCATTTAACATACTAAATATCAGCACTTCTAAAAGTATAAAAGGTAATGGATCTTTGCAAACTCTTGTAACCCTCTAAGCATGTAACCTCCAATAAGTGTTAAATAACTGCTTCATGTTTTAGACCAAGGATCCATTTGCTTACCAGGACCAAAGAGGAGATTGGAGCCACCCCAGCAATGGCCCTGATGCCTGGAAACATTAGATTCAGAAGGTGATAGAAGGGGCAGGTGCCATCCTTACATGACTCTCCAGCCCTGTCTGTCCTCGTTCAGGAGTCACTCTTGCCCTTGAGACAAGGAAGCTTTCTCTGAAGACTCTCATGTGCTGTATTTGAGCCCAGGTGTCATCAGGGTGAACACAATTTGGTGCTTAGAGCTTCAAGAAATCAACATTTGGAGGCAATCACTTTTTCCCAGCTAGGGAGTTTTCAGCCTGATTTTCATTCATTAGAGCTGAACTTTTAACTATGTTTCCATGGTTAAGTTTTATTATGCAGGGAAATTGCTTAAGAAGTTCCCACCTAGGACCTGGGTCTTTTCTGAGTAAATGCTTTGACACATGGAGTTTATTGCCCTAACTCACCACAGTCACTTATCCTCATCTTATGGAGTGTTTCCCAACTTACCTCTTCTCTACCTACTGCCACCCCATCCTCCCAAACTGACTGTAAGAAATTAAAAAACAGATTCTTTTTTTAAAGTGAGCTCCAAATTAGACATTTATTGCGTTAAATGTCTACATTTGTGGTTTCCTTTCTAAATGTGAAAACCTTACACTGGCATGTGTCTTAAATTTAACAGCTTATCATTTCAATGTAGAAGAATTTACCTTGGTATTGAAAGTAGTAGATTGCTTATGTGAATATGGAAATAGGATTATTATTTGTTACTGTAAGGGCCAGGACTGGCCACAGTGCAGGTTTTCTGATCCCATGCAGACCGGGTAAAGGAGGAGTCAGAGTCCTCAGTAGTTTTGCAGGTTTTTTATTTGGGGTTCACCAGGCATATGGCAGGCAGGGGTGCTGGCTGGGGGGCTGGGAGGCTGGCAGGCCTCCCAGCCCCCAGCAAGTCTTCACTCTATCTGGGCTCTCTGGCGTTTTCTGCTTCGGCTTCGGCTTCTCCTTCAGGTTCTGCTGCTGCTGGCTGGGGCTGCTACTGCTGCTGCTGGCGTCCCCCTGTGACGCCGCCCTTAAAAGCAGAGTCTTAGCTCAGCTGAATCCCATCTACCTGTGCCCACACCCTATTCCAGGTGCCCGCCATCAGGCATGCATTCAGGACAAGGATCCATCATCTATCCTGATGGCGGAAGGGCAGAAAAGCCTGACATTTTCCTTACCCTACAGTTACCCAATTGGGCTTCTCTGTGTTCTGTGGTCAAATCTCTTACAAATTCACATTGTTAGTGTCAAGGGAGAGCCAGCTTAGAGAATATAAAAAGAAATTGGGGGCAGAGCTGAGATAATGTGAAAAGAGAATCATCATACTCTCTATCAGCCCCTCTGTCCTAAACTGAACGCTTTCTGGACACACCATGTTTCTTTTCTAAGACCCAGATTAATCCCGTGACGTCTATCTCATCCTGCCTTTGTTATGCTTTTATTATATACTCACAATATTGTTTTGTAAATATCTGTTCTCAGGTCTGTTTTCCTGGCCTTATGTGAACTCCTTAAATTCAAGCACCGTATTCTCTTAATTGCTCTGCCTCCGGCATGTGTCATAGGATCACACAGCTTACAGACTCAGTAAGTACACTCCAGAAGGTAGTATACTGCGGGCAGAGGAGCAACTGAGGATTAGAAACGAAACCCAATTTTGCTGAATGAGCAACTTAGCAGACCCAGTCCAAGGCTGAGTGACTTGTCTTAGAGCCTTTGGCAACCAGGAGATCAAGATCTCTTTGGAAGGAGGTTTTTGCTTTGTTCCTGTATTTCAGGAGACCTTATTCTTTTAAAAACAGAACAAAATGAGATGAGAAAAGAGGTTTTTGATTGACTGTGGGAATGGGCTCTAAACTGCTAAGCATGTCCCATGAATCTGAAAAAAAAAAAAAAGTCCACTGACTTTGCTTCTCCTTCTAACTAGCATCCTGTTTCTCTTCTCTGCTGAAAAGTTGCTTCTGTTTCTTCACTTCCAATCAAACTTCAGCTGCATCAGTCCATTGAAATGGTTGCAGCCAGTGTGACTGGTGGTCCTGTCTATCTGGTACTATTTGAGTCTCACCTTAGCTGACTTCTCAGCTGCATTTAGTACTGTTGATCACTCTGCCCTATTGAAATTCCTTTTTTATCAAAAGTTTTTGTAAATTAAAAAAAAAATTGTAGCATCTTGGACGTCAGCGACTTGATTATCTTAAATATCACATTGGCTGTTGCTGTTCCTCCCATGTGGGTTTCTCTGATGGTTTTGTAGTGGAGATGGGTCACATCAGTACCTGCCTACCCAGCACTAGCCCATTGCTCACCACTTCACCAAAACTGCTCTCTTTCAGTTCTCTGAGGTGCCGTTCTCCTTCCCACCCTGGAATCTTTACACAAACCACTCCCTCTGCCTAGCGATCTCTCTCCCATCTTTGCCTTCAGCTTTCGGCACAAGTGTTTCTGCTCATGGAGCTTTTCCTGACTACCTGCCACTCCCATGCTAGGTGAGATCTCCTTATTATCATTCTCATAGGACCAGGTGCTAGTCCTTCAAAGCACATTTCCAAATTTTTACATGTTGCCTATTTCTGTTGACATGTTCATACCTGCCTTTTTGTAGTCTGTAAACTCCATGAGGGAAGGGACTCAGTCTACATGCTTAAAGTGAGTACTCAATCATGTTTGGTTAAGTAAGTATATTTATTATCTCATTGGTTTTTTAAAAAGTTTTATTTTTTATTTATACAATAGCTGGGGTACAGGCCAGAGGTTCAGGAGGGTGAGAGGATTCACCAGAGACAAATTGGGGAGCAGACAGGCAGAAGGATTGAAAACACTGCTGAGGGGAGCAGTGGGCACGACAGGAGAGGTCTGCCACACCATGTGGGAATCTCCCTGGCCAGCCGGGACTCGAACTTGTTCTGCAGAGGCTTCGGACAGCTTCACAGTGCTGTGCTCAACCCACTGCGCCACCAGGGAGACCCTCATTGATTTTTAAAACAATGCATAGAACTCCTAACTGTTATTAGAGGGCACCCTTTCTCCCTCCCTGCCCCTGCATTCTTATCTTTACCATAATATAAAAACATCTGTCCTTTTATTTCACCCTTCCCAAAAGGGAATAGTACCTGAATTTTTCTAGCAAGTTTCAGGAAAACAACTCTGATTTCATCTATCTGCCTGAACACTGGACAGGCTCTGCTCACTGGACAGGACATGCCTGCTTGTTTGTAGGCTTGTTGGGGCGAGTGAGCATGGCAGAGAGTGGTTGACTTACAATGGGTGGTGGATCTGTCTCTTTCCCTGTGATACCCATTTGACCACTGGTCTGAACTGCTTTTCCAGGTCAGCTTTATCAATCAAACTCTTATTTTGACATTTATCTCCCTGACTTCTTTGTTTTCTCAATGGATTAGTACTCTGGATGCTAAGAGTTGGGTGTTACTTAGAACCCTAAGAAAAATGGCAGTCTTCCCAGATTTCTCCTTTCCCTGTTATAATTTATGCCCATGTTTCCTGAGCTGGCTAGGTCTGAACATTTTTTGTTTCCTAACAATCAGGTATAAATCTCACTGAGTTTCTTTTTTCCTCCTAAATGCCTTCCTTCTTCAAGAACTAGCAGTTCTAAAAGACTCAATAGCTTTAATGCCATCCCCAGAGTCACTTGCATCCCAACTGCCTGCCTCACCCTGACTTGCAGTGAGAAAGCTATATCTGGCGAATAATTCCCCACATGCCCTATGCCATCTTCCCTGCCCACAGAACAGACCTGGTGGCCCAAGGCACTTGACCCATGGACAGACTCAAGGGAATCAAATTTCTACTTGGCTTACAGCCTATGGGGCAGGTAAGCACAGACTAGTATTCAAACAAGGTCAGAAAATGATTAACTAGGCTGAACAGAATTGTTATCTGAGGAAATTAAAATGAAGATGTGGGCAAGAATCCTTAGTGAGAAGGAGAACTCAAGAAGGGAAGTATATAACAAAGCTGAAAACTGCTGGTAACTGAGGCTTATTAAAGAGAAGCACCAGGGAGAGATCATCAAGGTGCTGGTTGCTACAACGACGATCAGGTTGCTAGAACTGCCCTGGATCCCAAGTGAGCATGTGCCCCATCTCCAATACTATTGGGAACCTCTCTTCGCCTTTTCCCTTTGCAGCCAACAAGGCCCAGTGAAAGTTTTTCACAATTTAGGAAGCTTCTGTATGTCTCCCTGAATTCCCTTTAAGTTTGTCCAGCCTCCTCAAAGAAAATTCTACATAATATTCCTTAGTATAAAATGAGAGCATATCTTCATTCCATACCCAGCAATTCTATCATCGGCTTGGTTTGCTTCCAGCTACACATATGACTTCTTTGGTGACAGGGTGCCATGAATTGGTGTGGGTGGATGGGGACAGCAGTGTGGCTAGGAGATGGTGAACACACAGCTGACCCCAGTCATTCCATATGCCTGGCTTGACCCACAAGTATTTAAAAAAATTTTTAAATTCATTTCTAATATTTAAAAAGGAGATTCCCCATAAAAATCCAGGTTTCTAGATTCCCTTGAAAATCACTAACACCTGAGTACTCACTCCTTTGTCCTGAGTCAGAGCTAAGTGATGGCCAACCCCCTTGAGCTGAACATAACTTAGTTTCATTTTTTCCTGGTCTGTCTCCATCATCGACATGCCTGACTCTTATTGTCACTGGACTTTGCACTTACTGATGGACACAGAGTTGGGGAAGTTATTTCTTAAGCCACAGCCAGAAGAACATTATGCAGGTGATATAGCCAAGAGAAGATGTCAGGGAGAGATGCTAAAGATGTGGACATAGTGGTGTCATCAGATTTGATTCAGAGGGGATTGTTGATAGTGTCCATGAGTCCAAATGTCAGATGGCAAGAAGGTAAAGAAGTGGTCATGGTTATGTGGAATGTCAGAAAGTCAAAGACTGAGTCATGAAGTGCAAATGAGAGGACATTTTCAGAAATGTGAAATGACTGTTGATAAGTTCTTCAGATTTTAGACATTTATGAAAACTTGAAACAAAGAAGGTTAAACTTATAATGTGAGCAAAAAATAGATATTTTCCAAAAGGGTGATGCTATATCTATGAGGAAATATGCAAGGTAGGAAGGTGAGTTATGATGATCATTTGGGGAAGATTAGTTTTCCAGAGTTGGAGCGAGTTTGTGTGTCTCCTCTGAGATCCCTAAGTTTCTGTGACATTTTGTCCATGTTTACGTTTTCCTTTCAAAGTGGAGGGAATTTTTTAATGTATAACTAATTACAACAAGCTTTAATTCACAACTAATAGTAGTATTTCCTTTTAAAAGAATTCCCCCTTGATAGTTTATTTTATGGATTATTATTCTTTTGACTTTTTCTTTTTCTCTTGGGAATATCTTGTATGAGACAAGCATCTCAAATTTATGTGAAGACCTATAGAAAATAGTAGGTAGTAAGTTATTTGTTTAATATGCATATAGTCAAGGAGAACTATGATTTCTGTTTACAAAACCCATTTGCCTCACCCACAACCACTAAGTTAATTTCACTCAAGACCTTACGATAGACTTGGTTTGTGTTCTGTTTCCTTATCTTTATGGAAGTCTTATTAAATGCACCCACTTCTACTTTCCTCAAGCTCTTAGACTGGAAATATCTGCTCTTAAAATATTAATTATATTAAGATATTGAGATAATACTCAGATATTAAAATACTTAATTATTCATCAAAGCTAGCCCTTCTCACAAAGCCATGGAAGACTGTGATATTCACAAAATGTCTGATGGAAGCTAAAAATTCTTTCTGATTCACTCATTTGAATCTTGCCTCATCTTTCTTCTGTGGCCTCAGGTTCCTTACATTTTGCTTTTCTTTTAAAGATTTATTTCATTTATTCATGCATACAAGAACTGGGGTGTAGGCTGGAGATGCAGAGGGTGAGAGGATTCACTAGAGACAGAGTGGGGAGCAGAACAAGCAGATCTACAGAAATACACGGCTGAGGGGAACAGCGGGCGAGTCAGGAGAGGTCTGCTGCACCACGTGGATATCTCCCTGGCCAGGGATTGAACTCATGCCACAGTGGCTGGCGATACCTTGATAGCACTGAGACTTTAACCCCTGTGCCACCAAGGAGGCCCCACATTCTGCTTTTTTAAAATCCATACATTATGGGATAATTTTTGTTAGAGGAGGCTTCTGTTCATTAGGGAAAGAAAACTTGGCTTCTTTCACAGGTGGCTGCCATCTTGTTCCCATTCCCAACTCTGATATTTTCCCAAAGTCTCTGGTTTGTCAGCTACTTTCCTAGTATTGACTCCCTTCCCTACGGCAGCTCCCATAATGCACGACTGTGGAGTTTCTCTGTTTACAGTTTGTTGTGGGGTTCATTATATTTATTTGATGGGGAAGATTTCAATTATACCTCTCTGGCTTGTCCTCTTTAATTTATACTCCCACTACTTGCTCTCTTTACCTATACTTCTAAATATTAGTCACGTTTGTGTAAGGAAGATATTAAAAATATCTTTATGGGTTGGCCCAATTGTATAGTTCTTTTCAAAGAACAACTACTTATCTGAAAGGAAAATTAAAGTCTGAGGTCAGAGAGATTTACAGTAGTATTCATTTCTTCATAGCATCACATTCTTTGTAGCTGGAAAGATCTTGGAGAGAAATTAATCAAAAATTTTTATTTTTCAGATGAAGCTTGGGAAGAGAGGGTTATTATATTAACTAATGTCAGATCTCCTGACTTCCTAGACTAGGGCTGTGTGTGTATGTGTGTGTGTGAGAGAGAGAGAGAGAGAGGAGAGAGAGAAAGAGAGAGAGAGAGAGAGAGAGAGAGAGAGAGAGAGAGAGAGAGAGAGAGAGAGAGAACAGCTCTCAAACCCCTCAGAATCAATAGAATAATCTTTACAAAAGACGGTAAACTAGGCACCTATCAAACAACTTAAAACAAACAAAATCTCTGAGGCAGGGTGCAGGAACCCGTTTGCCTTGGGGATGCTACTTTGTATAATGCTCTTACCTGCTGACCCCCCTTCTTTCATAGCAGGAACTGGTGTTTTCTAATGCTGGCTCTAGTTTTCATACTGTTATTTCCACTGTGAAAGAGACCCTTGGTAGTTTCACTCTACTTTGACATCATGGCCAAACCAGAAACCCAGAGGAGTGGTGTATGGGTAGCAGCCTACAGCCCTGATAGCTTGGCCCTGTATCTTTAAGCAGAGCTCAGCAAGCCTAGTGACTGGCTTTGTTTGTGTCCCTACGTAGAGGAAGCCACTAGCCTGGGAGCAGTACCTGGAGCCGTGGGCGTTCTCTGGAGACGCTGCCATGTGAGTCAGGCCTGCAGAGAGTTGTGGAGTGGAGTCCTTGGCATGCTCAGCGATGATTCAGGGGGCACAGCTGAGACCTCATCATGCCAGGCTGACCGAATAACCCACTCTCCTTGGCCCAGAGTTGGCCTTGTTATAGATGATGGGCAGTTTTCCTGACTTGAATGGCCACATAATCACTACCAGATGAAGATGAGATGTAGATGAGACTATTCTCTCAGAATCAGCCATCATTGGAATATTAAATGTTTCAATATGATCAGGTCCTATATGTATATATTCGCTAAGGTGTTAACTCTGGAAAGACTACAAGTTAGCTGAACTGGGTATACTCATGAGAGTATATTCTTCAATATTCTTCAGCCTGATATACAAATGTGTGTGTGTGTGTGTGTGTGTGTGTGTGTAGGTGGGGAGTATAAATCCCTGAATATGTTTAGGGAGTGGATACATCTCTGTGATGAAGGACACGGAGCGGTCGTCTGTGAAAGTAGCCAGAATGACTCAAGGACTTGGAGGCTGCCGCCCAGCCCCACTATGTACAAACTTCCACGTTCAGTTCAGGTATCTCTTTTTGATCCTCTTGAGATGAAATATTGACCTCTTTTTCCCCTGGAGATGTCCTGGGTAGCTTGGAGCTCATAAATATTCACCTCTTTTCATTTGATGGTCTGTTTGCGCTGACAGTTTCGCTCTCTTGTGGGGTCACCAGAGACTGAGGAATAAAATAAGGAAGGGGATGTCACTGGATTGTATGGCATCACTTTTTCTTCAGAATTGGGAGAGTAAGTACTTCTGCTACCTATCTCACATTTATGAATCTTTTAGAAGGGTGAACTGCTGGCAGAGTAGAAAGGTCTACAGGAACTCAGTGAGCAACTGCAACCAGACCAATCACATCCTTCCAGGTAGGCAAGTGAATGTAAGACTCATGATCTGAAAGTCTTTTTTGTTTGTTTCTTTTTATTAAATCCTTCAGACATTTTTGTCGGAAAGTCTGTCCTGGGGGAGAGGTGTCTTGACTAAGTGGCTGCACCATTTTGAGGGATGTTGTAGAGAAAGTGAGCTGATCCCCCTGGTGGAACGGCAGCAACTAGTAATACTTCCCGTCTGTTTCTCTACTCTCCAGGCACAAGTGGGAGCTTTGCATGCAGGCACCATGCATTGCAAGGAACCACGCTCCCTGACAGCTGCCTCATAGGAAGAAAGGGCTAGGGCTGTTATAAGAAACATGGGAGAATGACAGAGAAAATTCTCCCCTAAGAAACCACGGTGTGACTGTTCCATACTGAGACAACGTAACTATTGGGCCACAGCCCTTGGGAGCCGTGGATCTTCGTGTTCAGCCATTCAACCACTTGGTCAACTCTCAGTTTCTGTTCTCTGTAAACACATACTTCACCTCCCCTCCCACTACCCTGGACTTGAAACAACCGCTCTACTTTCTCTTCTTTCCTCATGATTTGGCTTGCTCTTACTTTTAGCTGGCCCTAGGCTACTCATGCCAATCAGATGTGGATAGAAGCAGCAAATACATAATTCAGGCAGCTGTTTTAGGAGAGGGTATAGGTGGGATGACATCTCTTAGAAAAGGCCACGTTTCACTACAAGCAGCCAAGATTTAAAAAGTTCCTAATTGAAGAGAAAAGCAGCAGTTCTATCTCAGGCAAATGCCATAAATTTGGATATTATTGCTAGGCCTTTAGAATATGGAGAAATGTTAAAAGTGGCTTTGATAAGCTCTACACAGAATAAAATATAGTGTTGCTGAAACCAATGCCAAATAGTAAATTTAAGAGTAAAGCAAATTATAGAGATGCAAAAATGTTGGGTAAAGGGAGAGTCAGGGGGAAGGGAGGTTTGGAAAGTCAAACAAGCATGAAATAGAAAGATGCAGGGGTCATGGGGGAACACAGGCACTGCTGAATACGTGTAGAAATAGTAGATTAGAATATGATGTATAGGAACCAATGGGATTTCTTGTATTCTTCTCTATATTGGCTAATTCCTTATGACATTTAGCACTGTTTCCATAGTACTTTTTTAATAAAAGAAGAAGAAAGGGGGAGAAAAAGATACTTGAGAAGATTAGGGGATGTAAGGTGGAAGGAGAAAAATAAAAGGAGTGTCATATAATAATTGGATTTCTTCAGTCAGGGAACTTTTAAAAAACAGGCTAAGGATTGACTTCTTAAATGAAGGCTCAAAATCTAAGGCAGCAGATGGGTGGACTACCCTTTTATTCCAGTGCTACAATTAAAATCAGAGAGAAAAATGGGGAGGCAAAAATTATTGGCAAGTTGATTGCCAAGCAACCGATCGAATTGCAAAGGGCCAAGCCAATTCACTTTTCTTAACAACAAAATAATTGGGCTGTGTCTGAACTATGCGAAATTATCTCCATTTCAAAGACATCAAATGAGTTTGATTATTCAGCAATCAATTCACTCCCCAGCACCAGCATGTCATATCAGCCAAAATAGCTGATTTGACTCCAAAAATGTCAGTTCAGTGGCACCGTGTAAACACATCCTCAGGTTGTGTATGAGAATGAACTCTAGAATTCTAGTCGCTGCTTTACCCAGAGACAACTGACATGGAAACTGATTTGCAGCATCCTCCCGGAGAGTTAGTGATCAGAAGACCTAAGACCTTCACTCGCTGGACTGTAGAAGATAAATTCAAAAATCAAGGTATCTTCTTTGTTATGTTAGTAAGATGACCATTGAAAAGCTCCTGGGTAACCTAAGGGTGGGGGCTTACTGCTAGCGGAACCAACCATGTGATTAGAAGTTTGAAACTTTCCTTCTCACCCCCTAACTTCTGGGAGAAAGGGGCTGGAGATTGATTTTAGTAATCAATGACAGTGATGTAATCAATCATGGCTAGCTAGTGAGGTATCCACAGAAATCCAAGAGACCGGGTTTGGAGAGTTTCTGGGCTGCTGAGGGCATGCAGGCGCCGAGAGGGACACACCTGGGGAGGGTGTGAACTATCTGCAGATGATTTGTGCCTCTTCCCACATCCCTTGCCCTGCCCATCTCTTCCATCTGGTGTTCATCTCTATCCTTTATCATCTCCTTTTTTTAATTAGCTGGCAACTAGTAAGTAAACTGTTTTCGTGAGTACTTTGAGTTGCTCTAGCAAATTAATCAAACCCAAGGGCAGGGTGGGGGGGAGTTTGTGGCAACCTCTGATTTCCAGGTGACAATTTGGACTTGCTTTGGCATCTGAAGGGGGAGGGGCTTCTTGTATAACTGAATCTGTAACCCTGTGGGATCTGACATTATCTGCAGGTTAAATTGTAGGACATCCAGCTTGCTGTTACAGAAAATTGTTTGTCTTGGGACCCTCCACTCCCACCTCCATATCAAAATGAGGGTAGAATCTGAGCAATTCTTGCACTAACTTCCCAGAGCATCCACAACATCAGGTAAAAGACAGTGTCCCCTAGATGACTGCCTTTGCTTCAGACACCAGTCACATCAGGATACTGAGTCATAGGGTCCTCAGACCACCCATACTTTAGAACAACTGACGACATATTTGGGGATTTTAATGACCCCTCAAATTTGATGACTCACTAGAAAGACTCACAGAACTCAGGAAGGTACTATAGTTATATACAGCTTTATTACAAGGGATGCAAATCAGGACACACTAAAAGAAGAGGCCCAGAGGCCAAGGTCTGGGAGGGTCCCCAGAACAGAGCTCCTGTGCCCTCTCCCTGTGGCATCAGGATGAGTCAGTATCCTGGCACACTGATGTGTTCACCAGCCTGAAGCTGCCCCGAGCCTTGGGGTTTCATTATGTGGGCATGATCGAACCACTGGCCACATCCTTGACTCAATCTCCTATTCTCAGATTGGGAAGATGCCATGTGGCTCAAAGCCCCCACCCAGAACACAAGGCAGGTCTTCTTCTTTGCATGCCGCCTCTCTCCTGAAATCATCTAGGCGCTTACCCTGAGTCACTGCATTGGCATTACTCAGGGGTGATCCTGGGGGCCACTACCTTCTGATGAGGCCCAAGGTACCCAAACTGTCACCTCCTCAAGGGAGAAAAATTAAGGTTAGGTGGCGTTTCTGTTTCCTAATCTGGCCCTGGTGGTGCACCCCACCACCCCACCGTTCCTCCTCTCAGACTTCCCCAGGGTCTGCCTTCAGGCTCCCAAAGCTCCAAGATGAAAAATAGCCCTTTCACCTGTTCTGATCACTTTTTGGTTCAGTTTATTTATGTCCTGAGATAAATAAAAATGGAATATTTATCCCTAAGCCCAATCAACAGTCACCAGGAGAAATACTTGGTGGTTGGGATATTTCCCAAGATCTGGGGTGGATTGCTTGGTCTGTGCTCACCTTCATCAACCACCACCAGCAACATCATCCACAATAACCCGCCAACAGTGACCTACAGTGGCTGATAGAAGAAGCTTTCTGTGTTTGTACCAGGAATGAGAGCCTAGCTCTGGGCCAGGAAGTAGCAGATAAGATTCCTGAGCACCCCCCTCACTGTGCCGGGAGTGGAAGGAGCAAAGAACAGGCAGGAAGGTCAGGAAGCTTCCACCTTCCTTTATACATCCTGTAAGGCCAGGCTGGCTGCCCCAGCAGGCTATAACATGGCCTTCCAGGGATACCAGTTTGCTATGGAGTGAAAGCCAATTGTTTGAAAACAAGAATTATAAGGAAGGATGGCAGCAAAGATAGGTGCTAACCCTGCCCTCTTGTCTCCCCGGACAGGGACCAGGAAGAACACAGAGCCAAACAAGGCTGCTCCATGGGCGGCCTGTGGTCCCAGGACAGCTGCACCTGAATTATTGTTGCTCTCTGGGGTCATGGTCATCATCGAGATGGAGGGACACTCTGTGTTGTCCCCTGAGGTTTCAGTAAAAGGTCTAATGGGTGCCTCAGCCCTGCTGATCTTAGTTGCAAGACACTGAGCCTCGCGGGGACTGTTGACCATGTGCACAGAGGGGTAATAACACCTTCCTTCTATGGTTGTGAGGGTGAGATGATGTGTGTTAAAACTATGTTCCCAGCTCATTTGGACACATTTAAGCCTCCAACCTCTTGTCCTCAGGTCACTGGTGCTATTCTCTTTCTGAAGATGCACAGATTCTGCACCTACCTGAATATTTGGCTGAAGCCCCTGGCCTGTGATAGTTCAGGTTCCTCCACTGTCTACCAGAGTCAGCACCTTGAGAGGAAAGAGCTGAACATTTACTGTCCTTGCACCCTCTAAAGGAGGCTGGCATGTAAGTGCCATGACTTCAGGAACACCAGAAAGGCTTTCCTTTGCTTCCCTTCATCCTTGTCCCCCAGCAAGAAATGAATCCCAAATCTCTCCTTTACATTGCCTCCTGAAACTCAAGTATTGGCATTTTGTTCTTTTGATTTGAGCCTTGTCAGTCGGTATTAAAATGCATATTTTCCTTGGAAGTTCTTCTATTTAGAGAATGACATTTGTATAACCATATGAATGAATGGGCTCTGTTTCTTCTCTGAGGACCTTGTGTTTGGAAGGGTCCAAAGCCATTGGCCAACGAGAAAGCTCAGACTATCCTTACATCTGCATACACTTATACCTACTCACACTTCCACTTGCTCACACACCTAGTTACACCTACTCACACTCCTACATAGACCTATCTCTACTTACACCTACTCACACATTTACCTGTATCTTCTCACACACCTACTCACACATCTATTTCACAATTTTGCTTTGTGTCCCTTTCCACAGAGGGTGCAAAACCAATTTCTCATCAAATTCACAAAACTCAACCTTGAGTTATCTTCACCCCCACCCTGCTTACTCCCACCTCTGTACACCACTCTTGTAGGAAGAAAGGTTTACCCTCATTGAGGATCTACTGCGCAGCTAGTTATAGTGTGACATAGGTCATCTTAATGAAACCTCAAGGTAATCTTAGCACTTCATGAGAAGTAACAGAAGATTTAGTAAATCATCCAAAGAACCAAACACATGAGTGTTCCAACTGGGACCTGGACCCTGGTTGGTCTTGCTCTAAAGAGTTTTTATAAGGCAGCATGAATTTTTTGCTCTTTCTTCTTGATCCTATTCCCTTCTCTCATTACTTCATTAAACTTAATACATGAATTTTTAAAGAAATTTCTAGAAAGAGCATAATACATTTCAAATAAAAAAAACCTTTCAAAAATCCTAGCATTTTAAAGATACTTTATTATGAAGACACTTAACCATCCACAAAAAGTACAGAATAGTATCACACACCCCCTATAATTGTAGGCTGTTCTTGTAGGTTATCAGCTAGGCACTGAAACAAGCAAAAATGAAGCTTGTGTTCTCTCCAAAGCATTTCAGCAAGTCGTTTTCTACAACCACCAGTCCTAGCACAGTCTCCTGATTTGTTATTCCTAGGGAGCAAGGATTAACAATCCTACAGGGACGGCCATTCATCACCAGCCATTCTGCAGGGTCAGGTGCTAGGCTCAAGATATTCACTTTTTAACCAACGTCGCATGACTGGTGATTTGTGGCAGAGCTGGGGCAGAAGCCCAGCCACCAGGTTCCAGAAGTCCTGCTTTATACCCAGAACTTGGCTCCCTGACTGAATTTTCATGGCACAGAATGACCTGAAAGACCATTCTCCTCATCTGTCTGTGAACAGACGCTGACCTCATCCTTTTTTCTTACCTCGAATGCAAACCATTCAGAATTATCATTTGGAAATTCTGCAACATTTGCTCCAAGTGCAGGGGCCTAGGACTCTGTGCTGTCAGTACAAACAATGTTCACCTTTCCCCCTAATGAGCTGTTTCAGCTGCGCCTCCCAGGGTGATGTGTAGGAATGGAGCATTATAGTCCCCCTGTTTACCCTCCACCTCACTGCTCCCCCAGTTCTTAAACACAATAGACACTGTGCTTGTTTGTGAAGTCACCAAATCAATCCTAATTTATCAACTGGAACAAGTGATCAGACAAGTAAACAGAGTCTGAGGCCCGAAGCCAAGTGGGGGGTAAATACACAGACAACAGAAGAAGCGAGAGGAGAGGCTCTGGGAGCAGCAAGCCCGGCTGCTGGGTCTTGTCGGCAAGGGAGGAGGACACACCGGCACTCCAGCCCTGTCGAGTCCCCCCCTAAAGTAAGTCATGTCTTTCAGCCCCTTGATCCTGGTTCAGCTTCCACGTGGGGCGGGAGACAACACCCACCCCAGGCAACAACAGAGCGCTGCCGGCTCTGCTACAGAAGGACCATCATCAGAGGAGAGGGGCCCAGTGCCTCTCCAGAAGAGTGAGAGAGCTGATTTCAAGTGACTTGGAGGTCTCACAACGGGGGCAAGTGGAGAGGGGTGAATGGGGGCACCAGGCACCATGTTCATGTCTCGTACCCATTATCTCACAGCAGCTCTGTGGGGTGGTCCTTCCCTGGCACTCATGTGAATGAGGTCCTACAAAACATGCTCGAGAGCGTGGCCTCAGGACCACGGGGCCTGCCTTTCTCTCTGAGCCCTACCCCTCCTCAGCCACATGGCCTCAAGCAAGTCATAAGTAATCAATCTGTGCCTCAGTTTCCTCATCTGTAAATTGGAGGCAGTAGTTTTTGTTTCTTTGAGTTGTTGTCAGAATTAAGAGTTAAGAGGGCCTCCCTGGTGGTGCAGCGGTTGAGTGCTGGGTTGCGAAGCTGCCCACAGCCTCTGCAGCACCGGTTCGCTCCCCGGCTGCTCCCCGGCTGCTCCCCGGCCACTGGAGGAGGGTCCCACATGGCACGCAGACCTCCCCTGCCGCCCGCTTCTCCCCTCAGCAGTGTACTTCGGTCCTTCTGCCTGCTCTGCTCCCCGCTCTGGCTCTGGTGAATTCTCTCACCCTCCCGCGCTTCTGACTGTACCCAGTGCATGTATAAATAAATAAATCTTTAAAAAAAAAAAGAATTAAGAGTTAACAGCACTGAGACTATAAAAAACACTGACAAAGAGTCAGGTACCAGAGAAGGAAGCCAGGGGCTTGGCAGTAGGCTGCCAGGGGCCCAATTCTGGCACTGCTGCTGGTTGTTGTGTGCCCATCAGCAACAAATACTCACAGCCTCACTTTCCTCATTTGTATAGAAGGAGAGTAATAACCACATCTTAGCGTTGTTGAGAGGTTTAAATGAGGTAGTATTGCAAAGTTCTCAAAGCACCTGGTACCCAGTGCATTGTGCAAGTGATCAGGTAGAAATGCGGTGACCTGTTGTAAAGGCAGGACTGGGCACAGTGCAGGTTTTCTGATCCCATGCAGACCGGGTAAAGGAGGAGTCAGAGTCCTCAGTAGTTTTGCAGGTTTTTTTATTGGGGTTCAGCGGGTACGTGGCAGGCAGGGGTGCTGGCTGGGGGGTTGGGAGGCTCTGCTTCATGGCCACCCATGCAACTCACAGACCCCTGCACTCAGGCCAACCCACTGCACAAGCACATGGGTCGGGATCCAAACTCTGCATTCAGCTTGGGCTCCACCCCAAGCCACGTTCCCCACCCGTCCCCCAAGGACAGGTTCCTCAGCTCCTCACCCTCACTCAAGAATGAGCAGGGCATCACCCACAGGTGATTTTACGAGACTCACAGTTCTTCAGCATACCCAGGCTGCTTAACAGCTGCTTAGGGCTTCTCAACTTAGCATCAGGCCTGCCAGCCTCCCAGCCCCCAGCAAGTCTTCACTCTATCTGGGCTCTCTAGCGTTCGTTCTGCTGCTTCTCGGCTTCTGCTTCGGCTTCATACTGCTACTGCTACTGCTGCTGCTGCTGCTGCTGGCGTCCCCGTGACGCCGCCCTTAAAAGCACAGTCTTAGCCCAGCTGAATCCCATCTACCTATGCCCACACCCTATTCCAGGTGCCCGCCATCAGGCATGCATTCAGGACAAGGATCCATCATCTATCCTGATGGCGGAAGGGCAGAAAAGCCTGACATTTTCTTTACCCTACAGTCCACCCCCTCAGGGTTTTCTGCCATACAGTCTATACATATATATACAATTTTCTAAACAAACAATGCAGCCATGGCCCACAAAAGCAAATACATCACAATATAACAAAATACAACAGAACACAAATAAGTCCAGGCAGGGCACCAACTTAGTGCAAAAGACAATTATTGGTACCAGCAGATAAGCCACCAAATCTGCTGCCGAAGGCACTGCTCATACGAAGGAGGAGAACCACTCACGGCATCTACTATAACACACCAGGAGCCGTCAGGCTTCCTGGCCTTCTCTGGCTGTAGTCTCGGCTACAAGGCACACACAGCATCCACCTCCAGGATGCACTAGCTCTGGGATTGGCAATTTTATTCTGTTGGGGTAATCGCCAACCCTCAGGGTTTCTGTCTGCAGTCACTCCAACACTCGGCCTTCATGGCCACCCATGCAACTCACAGACCCCTGCACTCAGGCCAACCCACTGCACAAGCACATGGGTCGGGATCCAAACTCTGCATTCAGCTTGGGCTCCACCCCAAGCCACGTTCCCCACCCGTCCCCCAAGGACAGGTTCCTCAGCTCCTCACCCTCACTCAAGAATGAGCAGGGCATCACCCACAGGTGATTTTACGAGACTCACAGTTCTTCAGCATACCCAGGCTGCTTAACAGCTGCTTAGGGCTTCTCAACTTAGCATCAGTACCAGCTTTTGCTGCCTTAGTTGGCTTTTCTCCTCCACCTGGCTGCTGGGCATGCACAGGCTGCTTTTGGCCATCAAGGCCCACTGGCCACCCCCAGATTCTCAAAAAAAAAAACAACCTGCCAAGGTCCTCCGCCTTTTGGCGGGATTGTCAGTCCAAGATCATCAGTTCATCAGTCTATCAGTCCAAGTCCATTGGCCTCTCCCTGCTTCAGCAACGGCCTGCTGCCTCAGGGGTCATTGGCTGGTCCTTTCCGGTGTCGTTGGCTGGTCCTTTCGGGCGTCTCCTCACGCCAGGTCTCATCCTGTAGCTCGTGGACGTATCCATCTTCTATACCGCCATGGCGCCTCCAGCGTCGTCACAGGCAGTCTTTTACTCCTTAGTCCCTCCAGGTCTTTGGAGGGCTCCAATACCCGTCTGCATGGATCTTGCCGACTTACGCCAATTGTAAAGGCAGGACATGGGCACAGGGCAGGTTTTCTGATCCCATGCAGACCGGGTAAAGGAGGAGTCAGAGTCCTCAGTAGTTTTGCAGGTTTTTTTATTGGGGTTCAGTGGGTACGTGGCAGGCAGGGGTGCTGGCTGGGGGGCTGGGAGGCTGGCAGGCCTCCCAGCCCCCAGCAAGTCTTCACTCTATATAGGCTCTCTAGCGTTCGTTCTGCTGCTTCTCGGCTTCTGCTTCGGCTTCATACTGCTACTGCTGCGGCTGCTGCGGCTGCTGCTGCTGCTGCTGCTGCTGCTGCTGCTGCTGCTGCTGCTGCTGCTGCTGCTGCTGCTGCTGCTGCTGCTGCTGGCGTCCCCGTGACGCCGCCCTTAAAAGCACAGTCTTAGTCCAGCTGAATCCCATCTACCTATGCCCACACCCTATTCCAGGTGCCCGCCATCAGGCATGCATTCAGGACAAGGATCCATCATCTATCCTGATGGCGGAAGGGCAGAAAAGCCTGACATTTTCTTTACCCTACACCTGTGCTACCTGTGAGTTTTTTCCATGATGAGCTAATATGCCATTTTGGCCAGAAAGTGACTACTTAATATATCACTTCATGTATCAGCCAGAATTTCCAAATGATTATTTTCAGTTTTGAATGAAGAGCTACCAGTTGGTTGCCTAAGGCCTCCTCTTACTCCCCCACCCCGGCCCCAGCCCTCCTACCTGAGTCTCATGCTCCCTGAATTCTCCACTTCAGTGATCCACCCATGTGAAAGTCCTTTGTAATTAGCTCACAGGTTCCTGCCTCCTGCCTGTGTCTGTATGTTAGCCATAATTGCTTCAGAAGGTTATATGGCTCATAAAACAGAACAGCATATTGAATGGAAAATTAAACCGCAAATAAGCTGGTTTCATCACACCATGCGAGGGTGCCTGAATTGTTCCATGTGATTTGGTTCCACTCAAAAATTGCAGTAGGGTTTTAGTAAAGGCAGCTTCTACTTAAATCTTACTTTTTTGGTAGGGGGAGGTCCCGAAGATCTTACAGTCATGGGCAGTTTACAAACGTGTTGTCTGTCAGCTTGTCCCTGGTAATGCTATTGCAAGTCTGCAAGGGATATGAAATTTGGGGATTTGATTAAACCAGGGGCTACACGGCATAAATAGGTGATTTTGGAAAACTGGAGAACACAGAGGAGGCAAGTCTGGATGCCGCTGTTTGACCCTCTCTGTGTTGCACTGGACCGCATTAGACAGGCTAGACTAGAGGTGCAGATGGACAAGTAGACGGGTCAGATGTTACTGGGAAAGGATCAGGGGGATGTGGTGAGCTGGGCCTGGATAAGATGAGAAGTTAAAAGATGTTCCCTTTTGGAGTCTGATGGAAAAGTTGGAAGAATCAAGGGCTTAAAGAGAAGAAACATAATCAATCCTCTACTTAACACTATGGAAAAAAATTATAAAACATGTTCTTGCTTCCAAAGAACATCCACTTTCCCTGGAGAAAAAAGATACAAATATACAAAAATCTGAACGTTGAACAACTGATTTAGAGATCAGTGCAGACTATAAGCAAGAATGTTTTATGACAATATAGCTTTACTTTTAGTTTATTTTTTAAATGGTTTATGTAGAGAGTAACTATAGGAAAGTCATTTCTGGCTTGGGGACAGAGGGAGCTAGAAATAAAAAGTGCTCCCTCTGCTTAAGAAGCATTGGCAAAATTTACAAAGATGAAGACAAGCAAGACAGCATGAACAGAAGCACAGAGGCTGAAAGGCAAAGTTAGGGCAAGTGCTGGAAAGTAGACTAGGAGTGAGTAGCTGGATGTGAAGTTAGAGAGGTCGATCAAGTAAAGGCTCTTGAACACAGACTGGGGAAGTAATTGCAGTATAAAGTAAACTATCATGTAAAATATGCAAATATATTAAGTCTCCCACTGGTCATGTGACTTCTCCCCACTGCCTTTGTCTCAATCTTTCAATAGTTTTTTGGAGGGTTGGTCAGGTAAGATATATTCATGATGCAGGACCACAAATAGTTTAACACAGTAATACTCTTAGCTGCAGAGAATGATCCTTCAACCCGAAGCTCTCTGACATGGATTGGTCATCACCTTCCTGTCACTGGATTAAGTTACCTTACTAATTTGCTATTTATTTATTAAGAGACTGCTGAGGGTTGGGTTTTTACTTCTTACCCCTTCAATAGGCACCATGTGCATGAGAGGCACCAAGCTAGGCACTGAGGAGGCAAAGATTTATAAGACACAGTCTGATGGGGGAGATACATAATTAGCAGATAATTATGTGTAAGTGCAGGGATTGCTGGATGCACATTGGGTTGTGTGTACATGTGTGTGGGTGGACAGACTGGGGCATCTGGTCCTGCCCCAGGGCTCAGGGAAGCTTTCCTAGAGTTGCTGTTTTTTAAGACAAATCTTTAAGGATCAAAAGGAAACAGGAAGGAAAGGTCAAGAAAGTGAGGGAGGGGACATTCCAGGCAGATGGGAGAACATGACCAAGGCACAAAATGTGTGACAAAATTAGAAAGTGAGCTCTAGAATCCAATTGCCTGGGTTGAAATTCCATCTCTGCCACTTACTACCTAGTGCATGTTTTGGCAAGTTACTTATCTTCTTTCTGACTCAGTTTCCTTGGGTATAAATGAGACTAATGAGAGTCCTTACCAGGTAGGTTTACAGTGAAGACTGTATGCAACAGTGTGTATAAGATTAGCCCAGCACCTAGGATATGGTGAATACTCACTGAAAAACAGCAGTAATGATTATGATGGTGACCACTGGTGGTTCAATGTTAATGGAAATGGCGTGGAAGACAAGACAGGAGAGCAATGAGGTCAGAGACCGGCAACAGGAAATAACCTTATCACTGATTTTAAACTATGGGCCAACAGGTATTCTCAAAAACTGAAGCATGGAAATAACATAACCAGATTTGTGACTTAGATTCTTCAGGGCTTCATGTAGTGAACTGATTTGAGGAGGAAGACTAGTAGCAGGAAGTCCCACTAGTGATATTACAGCCATCCAAGTGAGAGAATAAAGGCCTACCTAACCTAGGGAAATAGTAGGTATTAAAGGAAGAGGAATATTTGGGGATTTTAGGTGGTAAATGTGACAGCAGTTGCTGAAGCTGAAGGAGCTGAGGGTATTTTGGGGGCTTCTAATCTGGGGGTGTAGAGAAATGGTGATCCTAGCAACTGAGATGGGGAACTTATAAAAGAAGACCAGGTAGGAAAGACAAAGGTAAGATGATGCAGAAGAGTCTGAGAAACCTGTGGGGATCAAGGTGGAGAAGACCAGGACACATTGTTTAACAGTGAAACTTATCAGAAGCTCTGCTGACAAGGCAGATTTGGACGTCCCCAGTATAATGCTGACTATGGAAACATGAGAGTGGATGAGATTGTCCAGGAAAAGAATGTAGGGTTAGAAAAGGAGAGGATCAGGGACAAAACCTTAGAAACACTACTATTTAAGGAGCATGAAAGGAAAATCAGCATATAGAGCTAAGAAGGATTGGTCAGAGAGGTTGAAGGAGATAAAAAAAAGAGTGTGGTGTGATGGAAACTAAGTGTGCCAACATTGAAGGGGGCCATCAGCTGTCTTAAACTCCACTTGGAGGCTTATCAAAGAACAGGCAACTGATCTGCCATGTAAGAGAGCAAGGAAGGAATGTGAAATGAGGAGGGAGAGACAGAATGTTGACTTTTTAACGATATTTTGTTAAGAAAAGAAAAGCGAGAAGTAGGTAGAGGGATGAAGTGAAAACAGAGGTGAAAGTTGCTTAATTTGTTTTCTTCTACTGGGAGTGATTGGAGAAAGTTTATATCTGATATCAAAGATTATGGAAAGGAGAAGGAAAAATTATAAAGGCAAGAAAAAAAGAAGATTTTGAGTGAATTAAAGTCCATAAGGAAATAGGATAGACATGATATCAAGAACTCAAAAGAAAAGAGGTTGGTCTAGAATGGAATGGGAAGGAAATGAACCAACCAAAAGACCATTTCCACCTTTTATGTGAATGTAGGCAAGAAGGTGAGTAAATAGAAGTTCTTGTAGGTGCAGACAAGCTTAAGTTTATATACAACAGTCTTAGGTTTTTTGAAGATCTAAAGGCAGAGGCTATATCCTATTATTAAGCCTTTCTTGAGAGTTAAGAAGTAGAATGTCTACCAAAGGGTGCTGCGCAAGGATTAGAGGAAGATGGACCCTCTATTCTGAAGCTCAAGTGATGAGGACCAGGGTCAGCACTGCAGCATCCACTTGAACTGTTGGACAATGGTCTCCCTCCTTTGTTTAGTGAATTGAGCACAGGAGAAGTGCAGGTTGCAGTGTTCACTTAGGGTTGAAGATTTGCTACTCAGGCACAGTGAACGTCCAGGAATGCAAGGCATCTGGGGATGCTGGTTAGATGGTAGTTGCAAGGAACAGGCATGAAAACAGGCTCAAGAAGCTAACAATAGTTCTTCTTGTTTATCCCAATGAAGCTCTGGGGAAAGAAATTACCTCAGAATAAATTATGCACGTCTAATAATCGTTATTTTTAACAGATGAGGTCCTGTTTTCATTTTTGCTCCAATTCACTGCCATGAAAAACAATGTAACTTCGACTGTCTCTTTGTTCCTTGTCCTGGGGTTATGTATCAACTTAAAGTTTTAGAAATTCCAGAATCTTTGGATGACCTCTCATAGCTATCAGGCATTTCCCCAGCCACCTGGGGTGGACACAGTCTTTAATTACTCTTAGCAAGGGAAGAGAGAACATTTTCTCAGATTTACAGAGGGAGGCCATCACTCTCTAGACAGAAATGACAGATGAAAGCTAGGAAGTCACTTAACAATCATCTGGAAACTGTGGTGGAAAATGAACTTAGTTAACCTCTTTCCTCCTCCCCCGCCCCCCTCCCCCTTAAGAGGAGTAGAACAGGAGAGATAAAGAGATTATTTTAAAAAGAAACTTGCTGGGTTGTGGTCTAATAGAAAGCAATTGGTTGGATGGAAAAATTAAGAACACGGTGGCTGCAATTGTGGCGCCTATCTTAATTTAATCAGAAGAACCATCTTTTTTGGTGGTTGTTGGTGGCAGCACAGCAGCAGTAATTATTTCCTTTCATTGGTCAGGAGCCACCCCCTCAGTAGAGTCCATGAAGAACCCACGCTACTCTGCTCATATCACTCCCAGATCCTCAGGGAGCCAAGAAGCTCTGAGAAAGCACATTGTGATTTCTCAGGCTGGTCCTCGGGCAGGATGCCCCTCACACTTGCCACCAGAAGATAAAAAGCTCCTTGAGACAGTCTGCCCCTGTATTAGCCAGGCAGATAGCTTGGGTATCCTCCTAACTTTGGACAGAAGAGAACTGAATTAAAGATTATGTAAACATATTGTTTAAAAATGAAGTTGGTATTTGTATAGCACATTATACATAACATAACAATTCCTCTTGTTACCATATTTGATTTTCACAAAACTGTTGTTACCCTGATTAAAAACAACCCCTTACATTTCTTAGCTTGAAAACATACTTTTTCATTATATTAACTTGTTTGTAGTTCTCTATTGCTTTCCTAGGTATTACTGAGCCATTTTTCTTTCACTCTCCTATTCCTACTCCTACTTCACTAGATTTCTAGAATGAACTAAAATCTCACATTCTATGCCCTCCATTATTAGGCTCAAACTGTCCATTGCTTCGAAACATAATTTTTTTTTGTCCTCTCTTTTCTCTTCAATCCTATACTTGCCTCCCTCATGTCCTGATATACTGGCTTCTAACATGTCTCAATCCTGAATTTCACCAACACTTAAAGTCTTCATTTAGATACAACCTGCTTAATAAAATCACTATTGCTGGTGTTTTCACATTTAGATGTGATCTCTTCACTTAAGTTTCCCAATACAGGTGATATCTTTTTTTTTTTTAATATTTTATTTTATGTAATTCTTACATCATTTTTCATTTTTGCACAATGTATGCATTTTCATTTTGATATCTTTGTTTCAAAATCAATTTCGTTGTGGTCCTCAAGACAGTGAAATATCTTATTAGGTTATAACTTCTCAAAAGCTGTGGTTTTTAAAAAATTCAAAACGCAGATCAAACATCATTTCTGCTGTGAATTCTGTTCCACAGACACTTAATCATTCCTTTCTCTTGCTACCATACACTTTTTGTATACTTTACACAGATGTGCTTATGATGTTATATTGAAATGGTTGGTTTTGATATTTACTTTCCCTATTAAGCTACAAGCACTTGCAGGAGGCTAGCATAGTGGTTAAATAGTCAGATTTTTGGGGTTTAATTCCCTGTTCTGCTACTTCTTAGCCATGTGAACTTGAGCCAGTTATCTCCATTTTCCTATCTCTGGAGTAGAGATAATAATTTGTATCTACTTCTTACAGTTGCTGCAAGGACTAAATGAGTTATTTATGTAAAAATGTTTATTGGAGAGTAAGCAACTCTAATGAATGTACTTTATTGTCCTTTGTATTTTTATTGACAAGAACAATGTTTCAACTCAGCAAGTACAGGGCAGGTGCTTGTTAAATAATTAAGTGAATAGGGCCTCCCCGGTGGCGCAGCGGTTGAGCGCTGGGTGGCGAAGCTGCCCGCAGCCTCTGCGGCGCCGGTTCGATCCCCGGCTGCTCCCTGGCCACCGGAGGAGGGTCCCACATGGCGCGCTGACCTCTCCTGCCACCCGCTGCTCCCCTCAGCAGTATACTTCGGTCCTTCTGCCTGCTCTGCTCCCCGCTCTGGCTCTGGTGAATTCTCTCGCCCTCCCATGCTTCTGACTGTACCCAATGCTTGTATAAATAAATAAAAAATAAATCTTTTAAAAAAAATAATAATTAAGTGAATAGATGAGGAAATTTGTATAAGATGGTTCTAAAGCCAATGATCCTATGTCCTCTCACCCATACTTTCCCTATAGTAATTAATATGAAGTTTATAATAGATGATCAATAAATACATGTGAACTGTGCTTTATAACTATTAATCCAGAGACTGGCAGATTGAGAATAAAAATAAATTATAGAATTAATTAAATTCATATCAAATAAATAGTCACACAGGATTTTATATTAAGCTTATGAGATGCATTACTCTTTTTTAAAGAAATCTTCCAGTTGCAAAAATCATTGAACTTCTTCTATGACTATTTTCAGACAGGCTTTACCTCTCTAACAACTTGCAGTGAGTCAGGTATATCTCAACTTGGATCACGGAGGGAGCCAGAACCATAGTGGGAACAGAATATTAACAATGAGATTAGGTGGCCCCCAAAGGGCAGATGTGGACCCCTCACACTAGGAAGTGGTAGCTCAGAACTCTGCGCTCCAGAGAAAGACTCCCACTCTACTGAGACTTTGGTTGGGAAAAGTGAATCAACTGAGGATTTTGAAAGAGCAGATTAAAAAAAAAAAAGAAAAACCTCTTTGGCAAATTAATCAGGCAGGTATGGGGTTATTTCACAGTCCAGCAAACATACACGTTCATGTCAGCGACCACGCCGCAAAAAAGCAGGGGACCTGTTTGTTCAGCTAGAAATGCTTACACTGACTTCTTCCCTCCCTCCCTGCTTTGTCACTCAACTTTCCTAATCCTGTGTTGGAGAGGTTTTTTTTTTCCTCCCCTCGGCTTTTTAAAGTAACATCAGTGGAGCAGCTAATGAGGCGGTGGAAAGCAAGCTGGTCCGTTCAGGGTTGCTAATGACTCCATTCCCGGGAGCCTAATCAAAGATTTGTACATTTAATTGCTGTCAAGTCAGCTCCAACCACCTGCCATTTCTGCAGCACCTGAGCTCCCAGCTTGGTGGCCCCTGATTCTAAATGAATCCATCACCACTTCTAAAGGCCAAAAACCCAGGCTGCTGGGCAACCCTGAATGGGCTTATGCAGGAAGGCCTCAGAGAGAGGGTTGCTTACCTAACTGGATGGGCTTGGGAGGGACGCCTGTGCTTTTCAAGGATGGGACTTTTCCTGCTTCTAAGGGAAACGTGTGGGTGTGGTGAAAACGATGGGGGTGTGTAAAAGGAAAGAGGAGGGGAGAAAGTGACTTCTAACCAAATTCTTTCAAAATCTACTGATGCTTTTATCTTTCAGGATAACAAATCAATATTTGCTGGCCATCCTTTTCAGTTAATACAATGATTGTTTTATTGTCTTTCCCAAACTCAGGTTGTGGTTGTCTTCTGGGCATTTTTTGAGATCCAGGGAGTGAAAAAAGATTTAATCTGGACCTGAGTTTAAACTTAATGGCAAAACAGGCTTACCATATGAGTCTTTAAATTAGTTAGATAAGAAAATTATGTTTGGCCTTTATTTTAATTGCAATGAAAATTCTTTAAACACATACTGAACTCTTACTGCAGTCTTTTCTCTTGAAGAGATATATCACATGAGGTTTATGCAAACCTGTCTTTATCCTAGCTGATCTTTTGAGGTCACTTGCTAGCACAGTGGTTCTCAGACGAGAGTGCCTCAGAATCACAGGGAGGACTTATTAAAACACAACTTTCTGGACCCCTCCCCTTCCTTTCTGGTGCAGCCATTCTGAGGTTAGCAGGGTCTGAAGACTTGCTTTTCCAACAACTTCCTGGGTCATGCTCATCCCTCGGGACTGGGGGGAGCCTATCTTAAAATCTCTTGAAAATGCCCCTCTCACAGTTTACAGGTGGATGAGAATATCATTTACCAATAACTCGCTAAGACTGTGTCTTGCTAATAACCGAATTAGCCGTGAGAAGGTGGCATTGGCCCTGAGAATATATGTGGGAGAAGGGAGGATTGCTCTTTTTTGCTCTTTCCTACCACAAACCCACACATCATATGTAAATGAAGGAGCTAGATCATGTCAGGCATTGGGTAGATACTGTGCTTTGACTGTAGATACAGAGCACTTGCAGTCCCACGGTTCCTTTAGTCAGAATATATATGACTACTTATATTCAGAAATTCCTTCTCCTCATGGGTGACCTGCCATCCAAGCTGGTCATACTACCTTCCCTGTGGTTTAGCAGAATATATATCAAAAAGAGTATATTGATCTACATTTACATGTAAAATAAAGGTAAATATTGTGAGGCTAGGAGCATTCTGCTAAAAAAAAGGCAGGAAATAAGGTATTTAGGTTGATAAATCTTCATTCATGATCCACAATGTGCCTTTGGCATGTACATGCTCCCCACAACTTTGGATTAGACCCATTTTTCATTATTGACTAACAATGCAGAGGTTTTCTTTTTTATTTCTTTCTGAAAGAAATTTACCAAGCTTAAAGTGACTTTTAAAAATACATTAGGAAGGCCAAATACCTCCATCATTTCACTGCAAACTATAATTTCTCCTTTACCTTGACCTGAATTTCTAACTCAGTCCACAAAACCAACCACTTGATGTGATAAAGATATTGTAGTGACTAGCTATGTCCTAAAGCTTTCTGTTAATTGTTGTTTTCTTGTATTTATTTGTCCTCCTCCTCTCTGCACAGCTGTCACCATGTTCCAGACAAATGCACACTTATTTTGATTTCTTCCTTACTGCTTAGTCTATTTATATCAGGGGACCCTGGAAAGTGTGCAAGATAACCTTACTAGAAAGCTAAATTAATTTTAAAGAGCAAACACCAGATGATCTGCCAATCAGATGGGAAAATATTGTTAATTGTTATTCACTTACTACCCTAGATATTTCCCTAGAGTGCTTGAAATCACAGAAATTAGGAACATTTGCTCTAGATTAACCTTTGGAATTTAGATCTGAATGCATCCATGACCTGGGAAGACAGAACAAAAAATGACTGCTATCAATGTGGCAAGACGAAGGACCAGTGGTATATGTGCAGGTATATGTTTTCATGGAAAAATTAAATTGGCAACCCTCTTGATGGAAAATTCAGTATTCTTTGTGTTGAAAATATTCTAGCAGCAAAAAATGCCTAGAATCCAGGGCTCCTAATTCTGTCACTTTCTGCTCCTCTCCCAAAGCAGCATTGAAGCAGCATTCTCGGGAATTTCCTTCCTTAATCAAAGCTGCTCACTCATTTCTCTATGTTACAACTATTCTGTGCCTCTGTTTTCGCCCTTATTACATACCCTTCTGATTGTGCATGTATTTGTCTCCGAATTAGACTACAAACTTTTTTGAGACTAGAATTAGGGGTAGAATTCACAGTGAGCTCCTTGTTGCCTCAGGCAGAGCTTGGCACACAGTAGGTGCTCAAAAAATAGTAGCATGAATGACTGGCTGTGGTAATTGAAGCAGTTTTGGTGAGTCTAAGCATTTTAGCTGATCATTTCTACAGCTGTATTGTGGTTTGAATGTTGTAAGTAGGATTTGAGTAAAGTCAGAGATTCTTAATGTTTTGCCCTTGTAACATACATTCTGGGCACAGCCATACTCAATGGTTCAATTGACCACTACTTGAGAAATAGGGTTAAGAACATAAGGTTGAAAGGGCAATAAGCATGCTTTATTTTACTCATAGAGCATGCACTTTCTTCACTCTCATGGGTCCCATAAAACCCAGAGCTGTGGAAAGTAAAGTGAACAGGAAGCTCACCCCTCCTGCCACCTTATTTTTCCCTCCCCCTTTTCCATAAAAGTTGGAAAGCTGCCTTCTATTCTGCTATGGGAGCGACAGACTGACTCTAGCCCAGAGAAGCATTTATTATCACCCTGTAAACCTTGCCAGGAATAATACTGCAGCTACCATTATGGCCTGTGACAGAGGTCTTTGCTCAGCTCAGCCTGCCTCTCACATTCATTACTTCTGTATTAAGTGGTATATTAGCACTATAATACACAAGTATTATAGTAAATGGTGGAAGAAATGGACACTCAAGGACACTCCAGGAACCTTGTCTTTGTTGCAGCTGTGACTCATTTTACCCAACAGATGTGGTTCCAAAGAGCTCCAAGAAAATCGAATTTTAGAAAACATAGAATGCACCAGAAAAAGCTGGTCATCCAATGGGGGTGTTTAAGAAAACTTTCAAAGTCTTAGAGATTATCAGTCCATATTTTTTTTCATTGAAAATCTGGCCTCCCTAGTGGCACAGGAGGTTGAGCACCACACTGTGAAGCTGTCTGCAGCCTTTGCAGCGTGGGTTCGATCCCCGCCAGCTGGTGAGAATCTCACATGGCGAAGCAGACCTCTTCTGTCTCACCCGCTGCTCCCCTCAGCAGTGTATTTCTTCAGTATGCCTGTTCTGTTCCCCACTCTCTCTCCGGTGAATTCTCTCACCCTCCCATGCATCTGGTCTGTACCCCAGTTCTTACATAAAAAAATAAATATTTTAAAAAAAGAAAAAAAAAAATCTGGGTTTTCACAGTTTGGGCTTGGTTCAAGTGAGATGCAGGAGCCCACGGTCGTTTGCAGGTAGAATAGAGATGAAACATTAGTGATGGCTGTTAATATGTTTGGAGTCCTTGGGCTGACTTGTTTTAGTTTCCCTCTGATATGCTCCCCTCAAATGCCCCTGCCCTATCTCATCTCGCTCTCATAAACCCCCTCCCTAACCTGGTGGACCAAGAAGAAAACAGAAAAGAGAGCCTCCCCAGTGGCACAGAGGATTGAGCGAAGCGCTGTGAAGCTGTCTACAGACTCCGCAGCGTGGGTTCGATTCCCAGCCAGCCAGGGAGAATCCTACATGGCATAGCAGACCTCTCCTCCCTCACCTGCTGCTCCCCTCAACAGTGTTTTTGGTCTGTCTGCCTGTTCTGCTCCCCGCTCTGTCTCTTACCCCCCAGGACTCCGGCCTGTACCCGAGCTCTTGTATAAATAAAAATAAATCTTTGGGACAAAAAAAAAAGAAAACAGAGAAGACCCTGTTCTTCCCTTTATTCTGAAGGAGTGGGCCTGTTGCCAGGGGCAATGAAGAAAGTCAAGGCTGTGGAAAGCAAAGGGGGATACTATTTTCCAGAATGTAGGGAGGCAATAGGGTGAATCCAGCCACTTCTGACGATTTCCCTTTCTCTGACAGGGCTGACTGAGAAATCAGTGTGATTTGTGGCGGGGCACACCCAGCCCTTGTCACATCCCTTTCCTATCTACCCTCCACTCACTCAGCCCTCTTTCATCGTTTCCGGGCCTCAGTTTCCTGTGCAGATGCTGGGGAACCTCAGGTCTTTAAGCAGGGTGTGACGTGAGGGTGCCATCGTTCGTAGTGACAGTCACAGACTCACAGGACTCTGTCAGGCATCCTGCCAGAAAGAGACGGGGGTTCTCGTTAGGATGTTTAGCTTATCAGCAGCCAGTGCAAGAATTTTCCCTGCTACAAACTTCCTAACATTCTGACCTTTCTGGCTTGAAAAATTTTAAGGCTGTTTCTATGCCAACCAAACACATTACATGATCTATGTTTCTCGTGCAAAGTCGCAGCAGGGTCTACGTTACCAGGAAGATTTTTGAAAGATGTGATTTATTTCCTATTCTTTTGTGAGGGAGTCTATGATTTCAGATATGGCAAACAGATACCCAACAACTCTGTGCCTCTGCTGGTTCCCTTAGCCAGTATGGAAATCGCACACACCAGGGCATCTGCCTGCCAAGAGAATGTTAGGTATGCAGATGTTTTCAGTTGTGGAGTCAAAATACATGAATTTTGCCCTGAGCTATACACTTTGAAGTCAGATACTTGGCTTTATGTAAGTCCTTATTTTGGACGAAATCCTCACGTTCACTTTCTGTCTCTTTTTGGATATCAACAGTAATTTTTATGTTTACCATGATAGTAACAATTTTATCTCTCTCTTACCAGTCTTTCTTGTTTTGATGTTGGATTCACCTCCAGGATGAAGAGCTTAAATATCATGTCAACCATCACCACTACCACCCACCCAATCATTAAACAAGTAAGTAGGAATTCAGAAGCCCTCGTGCCCAGACTATAGTCTACTACTTTGCCATGATTTGGCTAAGTCACATCCCTTCAGCCATGCATAATCCCCTATACATCATGGATGACAACCTTTGCTTTGAAAGCTTTAAGAAAAAGTTGATGTGAGAAGCACATCCAAGTGCTTGTGGAAGCACTTGGAAATTACATAAACATCACATCCTACTCCAGCCGTTGATCATTCTTCTACCCTTTACCCTAGAGGAGGGGCCACTGAAGGGCACTACCTAAAGGCACCAGGCATGGCTTCTACTCTATCCATTCCTTTGCCACCCCGAACTATACTACCAACAAGTTCCAGAAATCAATGAGTTTGAAAAGCTCTTCCCACAAACGCTTTCAGTAGCTTCCCAGAATAGCAACCAGTTTGCCCCGCTGGGTGGATGTTGTCCAGTCCCAACTCCATTTAGCTAACAATTTAATCATTCTCAATAGAGTACTGTAATCTCAGTCAATAGCCTTTTTCTTTTTACAAAACAATAATATTTTAAAGCGATTTTTGGTCAAGTTCACTGAGGTATAATTTACATATAGTAAAATTCACTCAGTTTAGTATGTAGTTCTATGAGTTGACAAACACACTTGTGTGGCCACCACCAGGATCAATGCACAAAATAATTTCATCACCTCCCCAAGTGCCCCTGCTCCCTTTTGTGATCAACATCCTCTCCTTTCTCCAGTCCCTGACAATCCTTAGTTAGTTTTCTGTCCCTATAGTTTTGCCTTTCCCAGAATGTCACATGAGTGGAGTCATAGAATATGTAGCCTTTTGGAGTCTGGCTTCTTTCACTTAGCATAATGCATCAGAGATTCATCCATATCGTTATATGACAGAAGTTTGTGTTTTTCTATTGCTCGATAGTAAGTAGTCGTGTGAATGGACCACAATTGCTGTATCAATTTACTACTTTAAAGACAATGGCATTTTTTATGATTATAGATAATGAGTCAAACATTTGTGTAAATTGTTTTGCATGTGCACACATTTTTTTATTAGACATTTGAATTTAAGAGATGTATTAAGCTTAAGTCCAGATGAACCATCAGAGACTGAAAGATTTGGGAGATCCCTGGGGAAAGGACAGCATATATTACCTTTATCAGTCAGTCTGGTTCAGACCTGTCAGTTAAACATGGGCTAATTGGAATAAGAGGCTGTTATATTATTTTCACTGAGGACATCTGTTGAATAGGAATTAAAATTAAATCTATTTTTCTGACCCCCTGGGGAAGAACATAAGCACATGCTGGCAACCATCAATTTAGTGAGTCTAAGATTGTCTAAGTGGTTAAAGTAACGTTTCCTTGGACTCTGACAATTCCTAGTGCAGATCACCTGCATGTATGGAAGTTCATATCACAGGTAACTGTTCTTTAGCAGATAAGGAAGAAGTTAGAGCCTGTGGGTACTTGGCTTTCTAACAGACTCCTCAAGGTCATTTAGGTTGAATAAACTCTTTTTTGACTGAGTTAGGGGCAAATTTGTATTCCTTAATCAAAATCGCTTTATTGGAATTTCTTCTGTGCACAGCTTAGAAGATAATTTCCAACCTCTTTTGAAGATTTCAGGCTTAGTACCGATTCTATCTGCTTTCTTGTACCCATTGAAAATATGAGCTTGGATTGGGTCACAGCCATACCATTAGCAAAGTTCAGCTAAGTCTGAAATCCCATTTAATCTCTTCCATCCTACCACCTTGTCAGCCTAGAGCCATTGTGTTCCCTAGTCCTTCATCCAAGAGCCTGATACCAGACATGCACACAATAAGTGTTTCCTGGTGTGCAAAAACCTTACACCTAAACTTCAATGTGAATGAGTTCCATGCTGATAGCACTACGATCATCCCAGGACAATTTTTAGGATCAGCGAAGACTGGAAAAGAACGTGTAGCTAAAATACAGTGTTTTGCTTGTATAAAAGTCTTGGGTAAAATTATTTTATTTATGTAGAAAATTTACTTTTATGTGGATGGATCGTCTCTAAAACATTCTTTTTTTTTAAAGATTATTTATGCATACAAGAACTGATGTACAGGCCTGAGGTGTGGGGGGATAAGAGAATTCACCAAAGACAGAGTGGGTAGCAGAACAGGCAGACTGACTGAAATACACTGCTAAGGGAAGCAGCAGGCGACACAGGAGAGGTCTGCTGCACCATGTGGGTAGCTCCTTGGCCTGCCAAGGATCGAATTCATGCTGCAGATGCTGCAGATAGCTTCGTAGCGCTGTGCTTAACCCCTTGCGCCATGAGGAAGGCCCTCTAAAACATTATTTCAATGAACAAATGTATTTGGAGTTTTGAGTAGCCAACTTACAACGCATAATTTGAGGCGCTGGATCTAACAACGGCTGGCGTGCTTAATTGCTGTGTTTGGGAGTATTAATGCTCTTGCTGGGAGGCATCCCATTATCTGAGGTTTGTAGTTTTCAACTAGCATTAAGACTTTAGTGATATTATTAATAGAATTAACAATTATAAAAAAGAATGACAAAGCTAAATTTATGTGAGCAAAATGACTAAGAGAATAGAAGGGATTTCATCATTTGTTTCGCTATCCTCATCAAAATAGAAGTAATAAAGGACATCCACCATGGCTTGATAAAAGTCTCAGTACTAACACTTGCAAAGGAGGAGTCATTTAGCAGGCCATGTGATCTCTCTAAGCTGTAGATATTTATCTGAAAAATGGGGAAGACTAATAATGTTATTTTATCACATTGTTATGAGAATTACATGTGACACTAATATTTAAACTAATGCCTGCTATACAGCTGCTGGTGTTAGTATTGTCTTTTTTTGCATGTGTAGCCAGATTGAATGAATTTGAGAAGAAATGAGTGCAAAAATATGCTAACATATTTCAAATGTTAGTCTTGGGCATTGGTAGAGATAGTCCTAGCTTCTTTCAGTTTGAAGAAGAAATGGATCTGGATAAAAGACCAGAGTCTAGGATATGAAGGAGGTAACCACACATGGGCTGATGAGGGAAAATATTGCCTCAAACAAACAAATCTTACTAATCCTATGAGAAATCCATTTTTTGGACAACAACAAAAAAGTTATTTTCCAACAAGTGCTGGACCAAACTGATAAGTGAAAATAATGCAATAGTGTAAAACAATGCAAAACTCTCTGGAGAATTATGGAGAATGAAAAACGTCCAGAAGATTGGAGATGAGAAAATGTTTTAGTTTTAATAATTCAAGGTTATATAATTAAATAAATAACCAGTGATTTTTAAGAAAAGAACAATCACATTATGGAATCATCCTGGGTTTTTGACCTGGTGAACAAACTTCATTTTCTTTCTTCCCATGGTCACTAGCCTGAGAGATCCACAAACTGACTAAAGATATGATGGGAGGCTTTTTGAAGTTTCCATCTGAAATTTTGAAATCCTGGAATGATAAATTCAAAAACTTAAATTTTTTAGGAGTAAACAGAACATTTGGATCCTGAAATACAAAGATGAGCATCCAAGAGGTCATGTATCTCTGGTTTCCAGGAAACAAAACTGGGTGTTTCTATGTTTTATGGAGTGAGGTGTCCTGGGTGAAGGTCAGTCACTCATGGTTAGTGAAGGGATGTAGAGCCATCTCACAGGGGAGAAGCCCCAGCAAACCTCATGAAATCACAAGGGGACCGAGTCTCCCCCTGCCTCCTTTCTCCTTGCCTCCCCTCTTAACCCTGGGCCCCTTACCGTTTCTGTCTGGGTATCTGTCCCAATAGTCTGTTTCTTTTCTACTGCCTGGCTTTTTCTGCTTACTCTTCAGTATGCAGAATTGATGGAAAGTATGCAGAATTGATGGAAAGTATGCGCTGATCTTAGAGTAGCCTTAGGTAGCCTTCATAGTCCAAGGACCCACTGCCACCTGCCTACATTCCTTGTTCGATGTCTAAAAGGAGGAACTCTGGCCATCTAGGCCATATGATGAGTTGGGGTGCATCTGAACCATCCACCAGCTCTGGATAAGGGAGGGCCATGTGGGCTGTGGGAATGGTGGGAGGTGAAGTTTCTAAAGAATGAGGTACATGTACTGTGTCAATCTAGAATTGGTATATCAAGACAGGTAATTCTTGAGAAAAAAATCATTGGTCAGTTAGGAAAAGAGTGTTCCAAACCTCTAAGTCCACTTCTCAGCCTGAGTGAGAAACAGTAAGTGGAGCCAGGAGGGCACACACCCCACAAGCCCAGGTGCCCTGGATTCATTTATCAGTCTGAATGGAATACAATCATGGATCAGAGGGTGCCCCCTACCCCGCAACCCAGTAATGTCCAGAACACCAACACAATAACACAATACTAAAGCAATGGGAAGGCAGGCCAGGTATATGTGCAAACTCAGTGGGCCTAAGTAGCCCAGGAGACCCCACGGCCCCAGCTAATCAGCAAGAGACACAATATGGAGACACACAACAACCAAACTCCCACTCCTTGACCACTCTACCCACAGAAGCACCAACTTCTCACCACCTCAGTAGAGACCCACTCGGACCCTTCTGTCTGCTCGGAGAGCTACCCTAGATTTCATCCTATCTATCAATAAACCTCTTGCTTTTCTATCACTTTGGTCTCAACATTGAATCCTTTTCTCACTGAAGACAAATCTGGGGTTCTCAGACTCCAAGCCTGTGTCCAAAAACCCCTGAAAAAAAAAAATCATTGGTGAAGTCTAGCTGCAATATGCACTTTAGGAATATTTGGTTATATGGTTTCCTTGTCGGGCAGAATGCATGGATACTTTGTTCAGTATAGAATTCATGCAGGGAGGGCTATCAGGAGAGTAAAATGTCTATAAAAAGTATCTCATTAAGAATAATTGAAGAATGTATGTCTATGAAAACTTGATTTCTGAGCTGTTTTCAAAACTCGGGGCAGGACTAGCAGTCTATGAATGTTAATTGCTATTGCGTGGGAGGTACTCTACTCCTTCCTCCCTCCCCCGCCCCACACCCTGTTTTCCTCCCATTCCTTCCTGTGGCAAGGGGTCAGAGGGCAGTTGCACTGTGCTTACAGGTACTTAGGGAGATCCTGCTTCCTAAGATCAGGCTCTGTGCTGTGTCATCAGGCTGCAAACATGCATGACTTCATGGAGTTGACTCTCTAGTGAGGAAGTGAACATGTAAACAAATATCACTAAAAGCAATAGTTGTTGTGATTGAGATGGATAGAAGTTCAGTGGAGGCTCACAGAGGGCAGGGATCAGCTTGGCCTAAGGTCAGTGAAGAATAGCGTGCTAGGGTAGGGCATGGCGCTGAAGGATTTGTGGAACTTCACTTGGTAGACCAAGGAGGAACAGTATTTTAGGTAAAGTAACAAAATTAGGGAAAGCACTGGGGTATGAATTACTACTGCATGCTCAGGGAACTAACCATAGGTGGTTCCATAGGACTTGCAATGGAAAGGGGATGAGGTGGAGCATGAAGACACAAACGGGGCCCTGAGTTAGAACCTGATCTTGGAGGCCAGGGGAGGCCCGTCCTCTTGTGTTGTTATAGAGCCTCAGTGTAAGATTTCATCCAGTGAATTCTTGATTTTGGGGGTGATAAACCATGAAGTGTGAGCTGAGAGGAAGAGCTACTGCAATAATACAAGAAATAGGTGATAAAAATCCTTGGGGGAAAAAGAGGGATATATGGGGTGTAGTTCTACAGGGTTGACCGGTTCTAGTCGTAGGCTGGGAACCATAAAAGGAGATCGTTTGGAGAGGAAGAAGGACAAGTTTGGTTTTAGATCTGCCACGGAAATTATTAAGGACCTATTGGTACTTAATATAAGGTAGATCTTCCTGACAATTGGATCTATAGAGAAGTGAGTTCCCTATTGCTAGGAGTATTGAAGCAGAGACTCGTACAGCCATCTGTCAAGGTGGTAAAAGAGGAAATTCCTGTATTGACTTGGAAACCAGAATAAACAGCCTTTAAAATCCCTTCCAACTTTTAAGGATTTTTCATGCTACAGGGGTAGAAAAAAAGCTATTTATTTTATATTCTGTTGATGTCTCCTAATAAATTTTAATACCACTGTGAGGTATACTATGAAATAAAGGTAAATAGAAAAAAGGAGTGATAAGCACACACTTTTTAGATATGCTTTGATAGCTGTATATTACCTCTTATATATATTTTTATATGAGGTTGTCAATATCCAGAAATTTAGTTACTGTTTAACAAATCAACATCAACATTTGGCATACTTGTCAATGTTGGAGGCTCTGACATAGTGAGTTCTAAGGGCATGTGTGTAAATACGTCATCATTTATGGGCAAATAAAAAGAAAGGGACCGTGATTTGTACCTAAATGATTACTATTTTCCACTTTACTGCAATATCTATTCTATTACTGTAAAGCAGTCTTTTACAAATCTTTTGTAAGGCAATGATTCTGAGGAGAGTTAAATATCAATCTAAGTATAACATCAGTATGTAAACAGATTGATGAATTGCTAGATTGCTAGGATATAAACCATATGGAATGACAAATAACGCTCTGAGGAGCTGGGGATAATTTTAGCATTTCACGAAAACCGAGAACAAGATGAAGCTACACTACCAGTTGATTAAACTCCCCAACACTATTCTGATTTTACTCTCAAGGCTCTATGGGGCAATTAGTATTCTGAACATTAAAAATATAATTTGCTAGTTCGTTTCCTTCCTAATGCATAACTAATGGGTTCTGTGGATGTCAGTGTAGGAAAAGACTGCAAAGGATAGACTGAGGGAGAATCATTGCCTGAGGCCAAGCTCTGGTATTTGTTTCCTCCAAGTTTGTAAAAATATGATTACAGTTTCAAAGTACTGAGCAGGTCTTCCAAGGGTTCCATGATAAAACCAGTTAATTAATTAATTAATTAAGAAGTCTTCACTTTTTCAACCAGTAGGAAGAAACTTCCAACCCAGTTTTCCCATGGCTCAATTCTGAGTTCTTTTTGTGAAATTGCACTAGCCTCACATCCACAATCCAGCAACGGCACGATATATTTTGTACTTACTATAATCAAGACACATCTTCTCTCTTTCTCTGGTTATATAAGTAGATCCTTCTCCCTTTCTACTTTCTAGTTGCTCTACTACTAATGCTGGGGGTGGGGGTGGAGGAGTGGAATTAAAGTGAGGAATCGTGAAGATTCTTTTATGAATTAAGGGATTTTAGATTAAGTCTATGCAGCGAGGGTAGAGCTGAGAATTAAGCAATTTTCCCTGAATTTAAGCACAATAGGCCACTCATTGAAAAATGACTGAAGCCTTCACTGGATTTGGGTTCTACCCATGTGGCCTGAATTACCAAAGAAGAGAAAATTATCTCTGGACTCAGAGGTGAGTCTTGGAGAAGCTTAATGAGAAAGTCTCTCAAGGAAGATTCTCAGAACTGCATTTCTTTAGTCAAAGAGACTGAGGGTGAATATGACCATGGTGGTCAAGTTTACACAACACCCTCAGGCAGGCAATGATGGCCTGTCCTCCTGACCACAAAGGGAGGCTGTGTTAGCTATTCAGCTCGAGGACTTCACCCTGGCTTCTGGACCTGTGACAGAATGACCGTGCGCTCAGTATTTGGCCAAGGAAGTGGACTTTCTCTTCAGACACCCAGCATAGAGGCGAGGATGGCTCTGGGAAGGGCTGGTTCTGCCACTTTCTGAAGGCAGGAGGAGGGTCCCCCGGTGCCCGGCTGGGCTCATGAGTAGCTGGGCTAGGAGCACAATCTGCACATCTGATTGCAAACCAGCCTTCTTTCTCCCAGGAGCACTCCCAGGGGCAAGACTGGAAAGTGATGGGAGCAACAACCGTCATTTTGCTGCATCTTCGATTCCATTCTGTTGAAACCCACGTGGACTCTTTTCAGGATGTTTTTAAAGGAAATATCATTTCTAGATGTGAGCATGCTGGGCAGGGGTAGAAAATGGTATGCATGTCGCTTTGAGAGGTACGTGGCTTGATGTGAAGCAGTCTTATTAGGTTCCTGTTTATAATAAAAATTGTAAACAGGACAGAATAGGCTTTGAACTACATGGATTGAATAAAATGGACCGATTAATCTTTTATGAGAGGATGGGTACAGAGGAGGAGATAAATGAAGAGGGAGAAGAGAGGAGGAGGGAAGCGAAGTGGGAGGGAGGGAGAGATGGGGGGAGAAGGAGTAGCCGCACATGACACTACCCTGAATCTTAAGGCGCTAAATCACAGACACCTCCCAAAGGAAGTTTCTGTGTCCTTCATTCCCTGGATATTGGGATCATTTCTTCATGGCAGGTGCCATGGTCAGAAGCAGACTCAGTTATGTCAGGGGCTCCCCGGGCACGTGACCTTTGGCAGAAATAGCGTGTATTTGCTCACGCCTGACTCCGGTGGCAAGTCCACTTAGATAAAACCACTCCCAAGGCCATCTCCCCACTGATGACCTCAGGGGCACCCATGCTAAGCTTTCCTGCTTTGAGAACTTCCTAGTTAAGTCCCCCTTATCTCTGGGAAAACTTGACCTCTAGCACACAAAGCATGCCAGGGCGCAGGGCAACGGAACTTTCTGACTTTAAAGTCAGTGTGGCTTTGCTTACCTTTGAAATGGAGCTTTTGTATTTTGAAACTGTTTACAAGAAGTTCTCTGAGCCCTGACCTGCAAACACAGATACTAAGAAATTCTGGGGCCAGAATGTCCAAATAACTAGGATAAGGACGATTGAGTTGAATAATAATAAAGTCTGGCACTAACACTTAGGTTACTGAGTTCTTCAATGGAAATCCTTTCTAATCCTGCATTTTCAGTCCAAGAAAAGAGCACCGTTTTTGAAATAAAGAGTATTTGGATCTTCACTTTGTTGTTTCTTAACAAGAGTTTCGCTGCTTTAGTCTAGAAGCTAAGTTCAGTTTCATCAGAGGTAGCAGAAGACAACTATGTTACACAATTTTTTAGGACATTAAATGAAGTAACAACAAATACAAGTATTTTATATTTTCCCCATTCTATAGATAAAGAAACTGAGGTGCAGAAAGAGGAAGTAATTTGCCTACGGTAAAACAGATGGTAAACATTAAATTCTGGAACTCAGGTCAGAGTGGGAGGTCAAGAAATGACTGCAAAAATCAGATTACTATCATATTACTATGATCCTATCTTCTTCAAAATTTGCCTATTGTGCTAAAAGAAACATGGTGCTTTTTAATATTTTCACAAATTGTTTTTAGGCTAATTTTTCTACAATAAAACATTTCTTGAAAATCAAAGGGACAATTGGCACCCATTGCATTAGTTTTGTGATCTTTGTAATATAAATATTATAGCAGAATGAATCCAGAACTGAACATTACAATTAAGAAAAGGACTAATGAAAATAGATATAAAATAAATCATTTTCTGCAAAATAGTACATGTTCAAAAAATAAAAATAAGTATGTTGAAGTGTTAGAAAGATTTGTTTTCCAAATTCTGGTAGAGGGAGAGCAAGTCCTAGAAAAGGAAACATTCATTCCTACTCTGGAGGAAAATAAACAAGCATAGAGTTATGACAACAGGGCTGGAGTTAACGTGACAGTATAAAGAGCCATAGAATCACATCGGTTATTTTGGCAAATGGAATTCTAGATACTTGCCGGCACTTGGTGGCGTTTTTTCCAAGGTTGTTATAGTGTGTCTTCTGGATTAAATTTTTCCTCATCATGTCAGTTTCAGCAAAAAGAAAGTAATGCTAAGCCTGCTTTCCAAATGCAGTTGCTTTTGTCTTTGGAAAAGGACATTCATATTTCTCCACACTTTCTTTATGACTTGATTCCTGGAACAATCATGGAGAAGGAATGGAGCAGGTATTCTTATTTGCAAAGTCGCAGGAAATGGCTGGGAGTGTACACATCTTGCATGCATCCAGCAAAGTGGTTGGTACATGGAGGTACGGAGGTCTTAAATGAACAGTAAGAAGCAGCTGCCAGGCACAGGGGTTAAAGTCTCAGCTCTATCAAGCTATTGCCAGCCACTATAGTCTGAGTTCAATCCCAGGCCGGAGAGCTACCCATATGGAGCAGCAGACCTCTTCTGTCTCTCCCGCTGCTCTCCTCAGCAGTGTGTTTCAGTCAGTCTGCCTGTTCTGTTCCCCGCTCTGTCTCTGGTGTATCCTCTCACCCCTCTGCACCTCTGGCCTGAACCCCAGTTCTTGTATGCATAATAAATAAAAATGAATCTTAAAAAAAAAAAGAAGAAACAGCTGTCATTGAGTGTTCTCCTAGCTGAGGGATAGACACTTCTCCGAACGTTTCACATACATTGACACCTCTCTTTAAGAGGAGTTAATGAGTGTGCAAGACTGCCACTCACTAGGTGAATCACCTTGGCAAGTCAGAGAAAGGTATTTTTCTATGGGAGGATGGGGAATGAAGGAGGGGGTGGAAGAAGCACTTTGGCCTTGGTTTCACCATCTGGAATTTGGGGATAATAGCTGGACTAACCTCCTAGGGTTATTGTGGAGATCACCTGAGTTGGTACACAGAAAGCATTTGGAGCAGGGCTGACATACCTGGATGCTCAATAAATGCCACTGAGTATTTGTATTCTTCCTAAAGTAACCTCTTAAATCATTGGTGGAGTCAGGATTTGAATCCAGGCTGCTTGGTTCAAGAACCTGTTTCTAGTCATTTTTTATTTTGAATGAGTAACCAAATAAGTGAATAACCTGGGATCATATGGCAAGATAGGGGCCAAATTCAGGTTTCCTGTCACTCACCCTAGAGTTTCAGTGCTAGACGAAGGCTGGGCTAGACTGAATGCACAGATCTGCTTCCCCTTACCCCACCCCCACCCCAAGGAGGCAGAAAGTTGCTGCTTATCTATGGGTTTCATTCTCTTCTTTCTCAGCTCACACATCCTTCCAGGCTGTCTTCCAGGTGGTGCGTGTGCATTATAAGTATGTTCTTGCCCTGTAGGCCACAGACTTTCATATCTCAGTGCTGCAGGATTGGATTCTGTAGCCCACTGAGGAGGGAAAAATGAATGGAGTGAGCACAGGTAGAATAAGTAGCCTTTAAATAACACTTGCCAGCTTGCAAAGCACTTTCATATCCATTGTCTAACTTGGTCACTGGAACAACCACATGATGTAGATTGTAATCTCTGTTTCTGAGACAACCCAAGTGCAGAGACATGATAAATGCCACGGCCCACGCATCCACCAGCATCTTCCAACCCTGGATCCCATATTCTCTTTTGACAAATTATTTGACCCTTTATACTGAAGAATCTGTGCCCTTGGCTGTGTCTTTTGTCCTTGACCTAAGAAAAATTATTGCTTGATGTTTCCAGTGTAATTTTTGATCTTCTTGGGAAAGTCTCAATTTGGGACAAGATGATTTCCCACATCACATCTATAGTCTTGGAGTTTGGGACTCATTTCCAGGCTTATAGGAAAGATATACAATGATTCAATTGGAATGCTTGGTACAAGAAATATAGCATCTGTAAAGATGCTATTTATTTTGGACCATCTAACCCTGTGCTGTGGTAGAAAATGTGGGGGACGGAAAGGGGACATCAGAAAAGGGATTTCACTCATGTCATGAGTTACTATGGTATCCTCATATTTTATTTCAAAACTTCTGTACACATTACTCTTCCATAAAACCGAGTTCCTTGGATCCTCCCCACTTCATCACAGTTCTTTGCCTCATGTGTAAGAAGATTGTTTTTCATTTTGAACCCAATTGCTTCCTCTTTCACCCCTTAGTAAATCACCCTTCTCGGTGTGTGGCATAATTACTTCCATGACAATGGGTTGAAGTTAGACACAGCCCATTATGAAAGACTAAGTGGAGAGACCCGGCTCTGAGCTCCCTACAAGCTACTATCTTAATAACTGCAGGACAGAGTTAGAAAATTACTGCACGATAAATTGCTTTCTCGATAGCGGTTTTGTTCCTGTCTTTTCCAAAGCTGTGCCATGCTGAGAAAATTTCTCTACATTTTTAATTGTAGATAATTTTGTGTAAGAAAAACCTCCCAGTGAAAATGGTCTAATGAAATGTGTATAGTTTGACTTTGGCAAAGCTGCATGTCATTCAAAATGAGGGCATAAACACACACACAAACTGCACGTGCTATCACCATAAAGAGTAAGAGAGAATTGGCATCAAAACCAGTGTGGGAGATTGAGAAGTGGAGATTGGCCCCTAATGGAGCTCTTCCTTTTTACACACTCATGTAAAAGACTAGGGTTAATGAATGGGTGGTGTACTGCCACCATGTGGCGAGTCAGGTGAGGCTGAGGACTCCCAGGGACCCTCTCTTAACAAGAACCCAACCTGGTCTATCTAGAAGATGGACAAGAATCGGGAAGACTGAAAAGATGCCTGTGCTGCTGAAGTAAATGCTGGAAGACTCGTTCTAAAGCTCATATGCTTTACTCAAAGAATACCACCGCCAAACCATGTTTATGCTTATTTTTGGTGTGATTCTAATGAGCTTATTTTTTAAAACCTTATAGCACATAACAATCAAGTAATTATTATCATAGAAGAGGACAGGAAAATGAGTATATTAGATATTTCATGTTCATTTTATTCTAACATTAATATCAATCAGCATTATGCTGGTGCTACAGACTTGTATTAAAGGTGATCAAACTGAAGGTTTGTGAGACAAATAGGGGTAAACTAGGTATTCATGATCAAGATTCTGTGACCCCAAAACTCATATTTCTACATCTCCCCCTGGTCTTTTGCAAGCCTGATGTCGGGCTTGACAGCAGAAAAAAATGACAGGAGAAAAAATGGAATCGGTACTTCAAACATACCACATCTTTTGACCATTGACTGCAGAGGAAGATGGTCTCTGTGTGGTGCATCCAGCCTTCTCTGTGTGAGCAGCCAGGGGCATCCTGAGGAGTGCAAGCTGAGTGAGAGTTTGGGATCAAGTATAACTTTGCTTTTTGCTACCTAGGGGAACGTGGTCATGTGACAGTATCTTCTCGAGCCTCAGTTGTTTCGTCTGAAAAATTATAATAATTTTACATACTACCTCATGGTACTGGTTCAAAGGATTAAATGAGGCAATTCATATAAATAGCTAAAGCAGGGGCTGTATTTAGTAGGCATTACATATCAACCGAGGGCATTTTAGAAAATTAAAAGCTCAAATCCTTTCAGGACTAAACTGGGTTCTTATTAAATTGTTCGTCTGTTTATTCCTTCATTCAACACACATTCATTAAGTACAAATTAGGAGCTAGCAGTGGTAGCCACCAAGTAAATAAATATAAATAAATTACAGCTCTTGCTGTCTAGAAACTCAGACATATAAACAAAGAACTACAGCGATTAGGGAAGTGTTGGGGAAACATTTTCATGTGACACAGATATGGGAACACACTTCCCGTCTGGGAGAAGCCAGGACAACTTCCCAGAGGTGATGTTCAAGGGAGAGTAAATGATGAGACGGGAAAAGGACATTCCATTGGAGAACATGGCATGTATAAACAAAGACTCACATGGAAGAGAGCAGGTGGTTTTGGCCATGGAGCTATAGGGTGTGTGTGAGGGAAGTAAAAGGATGTGAGCCTGAGGCAGTGGATAGGGCCAGCCAGGAGGGGCCTTGTGGACAGAGCTAAGTTTATGGGTTTGTTCCAAGGTTTTCAAACTTCTTCAACAGTAGATATTTTTCCTTTAAACAAAATTTTATGGAGAACCCCTATATATGAAACAAATAATGGCAATGTTTTGTTAGGGAACATTTCATTTGTAAGTTCAAATTAAAAACAGTTAAAAAATCAGTGAGTGAAAACAAAAGAGATATTAATTAATGCAGCCATTCGGGGTTATTTGTGACAAAGTCAACTTCCATTGTGTGTGCGTGTGTGTAACATATACACATATGTGAGGTTCTAATTATATAATATTGATAAAATGTGTTCACTCAGAGAACTAGTCGCAAAGGAATTCAACTTGCAATCTTGGGGTACTCACCTGTTCTGGAAGCTTAAAAAAGAAGTGGTATGTCAGGCCTCCCCTGGTGGCGCAGCGGTTGGGCGCTGGGCTGTGAAGCTGCCCTCAGCCTCTGCAGCGCCGTTCAATCCCCAGCCACTGGTGAGGGCCCCACATGGCACGCAGACCTCTCCTGCCACCAGCTGCTTCCCTCAGCAGTGCATTTCGGTCCTACTGCCTGTTCTGCTCCCCGCTCTGGCTCTGGTGAATTCTCTCACCCTCCCGTGCTTCTGACTGTACCCAGTGCATGTACAAACAAACAAACAAATAAATAAATAAAAATGCATGCCTCTTTACAAAAAAAAAAATTAAAAAAAAAATCACTGAGACCTACCACAGCTTTAAAAAAAAAAAAGTGGTATGTCATTTTTACTTCAAATTTAAATTATCTACCAATACTTCCCATGTCTTATCACAAATACAAAAGTTAGAGAAGCACCATGACCCTAAATCGGAGCTAAAATGGTCTCTATAATACACCATTATCAGGGTGTGACCTGTTCCGTGACCCTTTTCGTTGCCTTATGGCTGGGCTCTGATGAAAACTTGTAGGGAGGAGATGCACCTGAGCCTTACCTGGTCTGTAAACAAGCATGGCCATGCCTGTGTGCTCTGCTGGGCTATCTTGCGTTGTAACAGCTGACATGAAACAGGTCAGTAGGTTCTCAAAATTAGTAGCAGGTTTTTAGAAATTATCATGGTTATTATTAATGTAAGTTTGTGTGAAAAATTCAGTAGGTAGCTGGTACAAAACTGTGAGCCTTGGCAGAAATTACTATGTTTTATTCATTTACCTATGTTCAGGGCCCAGTCCTGTCTCATAGTAAGGTCTCCATTGATGTTGCTGAATGAATTGAAGTTTAAGAGAGAGTGCAGACCTAAACATCTGGATGAAAGCATGGCAGAACATGCACATGGTAGCCTAATCCCTGTTAATAAATGCCTGTAGGGTGCAGAGTGAGAAAAGACAGTCACAGACAGCACCTGTAGAACATCAGTATAAATGAGGAACATGCAGGAAGGAAGCAGGTGAAGGAGAGGAGAAAGTAGCAGCTGGTGCTGAATTCACAGTGGGTCTGCGATTTGATTATGCTCCACCAGTTTGTATCAGGAGAGTTCCTGGACCAGAGTATGAATCTATTTAGCACTAGATTTCACCCACTTTCCACTTACTTTAAAAGCCTAGAATAGGAGCAGACTAGCCATGTTCACATAACAATCCTTCTCAAGGGTTTCAGGATTTAAGTATAAAGTCTATACTAGTGTTTATAAAGCCACCTGTGAGGTTTTTCTCTTCCTTGTCCTCATTAGATGTTAACTCCCACTTTAAGTGCTTCCATGCAGCCCAGCAAGGCCTCTCCCTTTGCTGTATCAATACTGTAAAGGTGATTCATCCTGTCTCTGAGGAGGCCCTCTCACTTGGAAGGAGTTGGTTGGACTCTAGAGGATTAGTGGGTTGGGAACCAAGTTGGCGCATATTGAAGGCACTGGGCTCTCTTACTAGGCTGAATCATATGTCCCAATGGAAACTTTCTCCATCCTGGGAGTCATTAATGTGTCATAACCCATAATTTTAAAATTATTGGGTGTTTAGGACTTCCTTTCTCGCTCAGCCCACAGATCCTTATCCTCTCCTACAAGCTGAACCTTCTGAATATGAATGAAGAGAGAAGTCCTCCCACCACCTCCTCCTTGAGCAATAAGGTGAGAACAGACATGATCAAGGACCATGTCCTCTGGGCTCCTTACAAGGACAGTGATGTTTACCCTCTGGTCCTTGTGCTGCGCTGCTGTAGCTTACTGTTCTCAAATCCAGCCCTGCGTTGCTCCCAGCAGGCCCTGGGTCTCTAGCCAAATTCCTCCCAGCCTCGCTTTGTGATTGCTTGGTTCACCGAGAGCCAACCAGCCATGAAGACCTCACAATGAGGTGACAGAGGTGGCCTCTGAGGGCGGAAGTCAAGCTCGTCAGTGTTTCACAAGCAGAGCTGTGTTTGCAGGTGGCCTTAAAATCTGAGTGTCTTTTTTTGTTCCCTTGTTTGCCTTACAGGATTAGGGCGTGAAGGTGGGAGAGAGGGGCTTAAGTGATGACAAAGGTCACTCAGTTTCAAGTCTGGAAGATGAGCAGGAGCGCCAGGGCTGAAAGGACAGTGGGAACAAGGGCAAGGATGACAGGTTTTTAAAGGCATAACCCTGAGACTTCCTCCCATCTCCTCTCCTGGTGTCCGCTGGTGAATCCTACTGATAAATTTAGATGTTGATGTCTATATTTAATTTTATCTGCAGCAAGAAGCAAAAGCAGAGCTAGTTAGACATTTAAAGCCAGTCATCTGTGTTTGTTATTTACTTTTAGATAAGCAAAAACCCCACATAATTTACTCTTGATAAAGACTCCCAGGGCTGCTTGTTTGCTAAAGACATGTGACTTTTAAACCATGAACAGTTTGAGATGTCACCAGAGCAAAACTTAATTCCCCCTCACACACGCACGCACACGCATACACACGCACCCTGAGGATTTTTTGAGCCTGTCTTTATGGACAGCACTGACCCGCCTGTGCTTGCATCATTTCTGTTCAAACATCTGCATGTCCAACGTTTGGCTTGTGACATCAGTCAAACTTTGCTCCCTGCCAGCTCGCCAGCTCTGCTGTGTTCCCCACACACCTGAGGATTCTCCTGGTCGCTCACCAGCTCCGTGAGCTCTCCAGTGGGTTCTGCGTGGAGGAGGAGGGTCTGCGGGGTCTGCATGGAAATAAGAGCACGATGGCCAGGCCTGCAGGACACGGACATCTGCTTGACAGCCCCTCTCATTCCTGCCCATGACCTCACAGAGGCCTCGATTGGATCAGGCAATTAGTATGGTTGGGATCAAATGCTGCCCAATTTAATTCAATTACTCTTCACCACAGAGAAAATATGGTTATTATAGTGACAGGACCTGTGTGCAGAAGACAGGCTTATAGCCAGCGACCTGCCAACATGTTGCCAAGCTGTGGGGAGTAGGAAGGCCACAGATGAGGATGATGAGAGGGGACAGGCAGCACTGTGCCCACCCCTCAGTGCTCAGATGCACAGCTGAGTGTCTCCCCACAATGGCCCAGAGGCACTCTCCTGACAGAAACCCATAGGTCACGTGGGTGCATCTGTCACTAGGACTCAGAGTCAAGGGGTGGAAGAGCCAGGTTTCCTGTTACTCGATAACTACAAACTATTTACCAAATCCCAGGGAGAAAGGAGAGAGTAGAATGTGATAACAGTTAGCAGTTAGAGGGAGATGCATTTCAAAATTACTGTTTTAAAGGGCATTTCTTATGTATGGTTCCTGTGTGAGTAATGTTGCTCTGTGTATCAGCTCCCTCACATGTGAATGAGGAACATGGTTCCTCACAGGATTTGGGGAAAGGCGAATGGAGTCAACATGCTTAAAATGGTGCCTGGGAAAAATGGACAAAACCTGTCAGCTATTACATTATTTGCAAGAGCAAATCATGCTAAGATAGGAAGCAAAAAAATTGTCCTCAGGGGTGTGCATATGCAGGCACCTGAACCCCATTAGCGGGAGACTGAAGCATGTGTGCAGGGGTTGGCTGTGCCACTTCACACTCCCCATGGCCCCTTCTCAGCAGGAGGAGGAGTTCACGTGTCAAGCTTCACAGTTATCTCTAAGGTTGCCAATGTGTTTCCTTTAGGTGAAGTACTATTTAGTGACTTCGCAGAGAGTTTTGAAAACTCTAAAAACTCACAGGAATGTCTCCCAGGACTTACCACACTTGCTTGCTCAACACCTTTGAGAAGACACTGTGGGAGCATCTCCAGCCTGAAATAATGGAGTGTGAGTGCTTTGAGTCACACTTATGCTGTGAGTGGTGGTTTTTAAACACTTATCTTTTAGAGGTAGATCTTTTAGTGACAGGACCAATTTTTCAGGTACCATAAATCTAAATGAATGTGCATGTCAGTGTATACCAAATAATGCAAGCTCTGGAATAAGGCTCCATAGTAATGTTGGCAAGAATGATGCCAGGCCTCTGCATTGCACTGGGTCACCTGAGTCTTCTCTCTACAAGAGCTCATTTTGGCCCCACATTTCTCTGAGGTAAAGGATGGTGGCCCACTGCGTTCAGTGCTTATTGTGGTCGCTTATGGCGTCTTAGCCCCGTGTCCTCTGCTTTCAGGGCCCCTATGGAGGATTCCCAGCACCAGCAGAAGCCTCACCTGCCTGGTTAATTTTGATTGAACTTTATTGAGTTATGTTTCTGAGGTGATGTGGGTTTTCATAAAGTGGGGAATGATTTACTGTCCCAGATAGAAGTGATATCTTCTCCTATGGGATTGTAGCTTTAACAAAATGGAAAGGAACTAAACAGAAAAGCAGGCACCTGGTTCCTCTTCTTTGTTTTACACTTTTGAGCAAGTCGGTTTTCCTCTCAGTCTCGGTTTCCCCATTGTCGTGGGAATTGACATGAACGATTCCTACGGCCCGTTCTGTCTCCTGCAATCTAGTCCTTCAATGACGAGAGCTATAAATTTAAGTTACAATTGTGGGTATTACTCAGACAAGAAAAAGAAATGTTTCTAGTTCCAGGGAGAGGAGCACTATGAGTTGTAGCTAAAAATGAGGGGGCCAGGGAGGGGCAATGCTGATAACCCACGGATGTGCCTAGCTCTTGGCTCCTCCAAAGGAAATATGGGGAGAAAATGGCAGCCCAGTCAGATAACTGTTTCAGCGTAACACGAAGAGATGTTCCCTTCATTTCCACACCAGCTGAGCTCCTGAATAATTATATTTTAAACAACACAAAGCATAAAACAAGCAGATTCACTTAGCATCTGGGGAGCCAATTGCACCCGGGCCTGCCCAAACTGGCCTTTCTCATTGCAGGGTGTGGGAGAACAAGACTTTGTGGGTCCCCGGGGGCCTGCCAGGCCTGGAGCTGTTGCTCAGCTGTGGGAGGCACGCCAGTTCTCAGGTCTGCTAATGAGTGGTGTGGTGTCTGGCAAGGACCTGGCTTGCAAGGGAGTGTGACTAATCATGAATCTTTTCAATAACGCTGACGATTCATTCTCTTTTCTCTCCTTCGCCTGCTCTCTCTGCGTGCTGGAGCTGTCTGAAATAGGAGCAAATTAGCCTCATTCTGGAAAAGGCAGGGCATGATAAAGGAGCCCCTAAAAGGTTTCCAGTGCTCCGTGCCTTGGTGTTTTGCAGTCAGGGTAATTATCGGACTTGGTTGGGTTGACAGGGTATTTTTTGTTGCTCCCTACACTTAGTAGCCCGGGCATCTGAAGGCAGTGCCCTGTTACTGCTTGGTGGGCTATTTAGCAAATTTAGGTTTGACTTCAGCAAAGAGTGTCATCATTATTCTACATATGCTCCAGCCCTAAATGATGACCTTCCCATTTCCTGTTCAAAGGCTGTGTTTCACCAAATAATGCCCGCCCCACACAGATATTTGGTAGACCTTAAATGCCCTGCACTCCCTAATTGGGGCTGGGAGTTAAAAGGGGATCAGCTTTTCCACCGACTCATCTCTCTCTGCCGCCTATTCTGTTGCTTGATAAGCTCAAGGTGCTTCTAACACCAGAGCAGAACTGTATGTTCTGTCACGGAAAGGTGTATTTGTGTGTGTCTGTTTGTGTGTGTGAGTGTATCTCAAGAAAGTCAGTAATACCATCTGTTATTTAGTGGGTTGGAAGAAATTCAGGTTGAGAGGCAGGTTTTGCTGATGTTCGATCAAAATTTCAGAAAGGAGCTGTAATTGCCTGTAGATCGGCACCCTCATCATGGACTTGACCTCTGAGGGTGACTCAAATGTAATTTCCTAATAACAGGGCAAAAGTATTTCAATTTTGAGGGGCGTGAGCAAGTGAAGGAAAAGGAAGCATGTATCCAGAGCTGGAAAACATTGAGGCAGTTTTGAACATTCCTTAAGTCCTAAAATAAACATATTGTCCATTTCAACCTTCTTTTCACCCTTTAATATTTAGGCCTGTTTGTTCTCTCTTCTTAGCCTTGCAGGAATTCTGCTAACTTAGAAGGAGGTTCAGAATGCCAGCTAGCATTATCAATGTTATATTTTCCAAATTAAAATTCGAGACATGTCCTAACATGTCTCACAAAATATTTGTGGGAATGACAAGTCAAAGTATTTAAAATTACTTTTCTTTCAACATTCTGACCATCAAACTCCCTTTCAGAAGGCATTAGGGACTATGGATTTATGTAGGTGTTGTTACTTGAAGCCCAAGGTCAGACAGCTCTGACCTTCAAACATGTTTTATATGACACATGCAAAATTGGAAATTTCATGTGAACATGTAAATTTCTCTTTAGTTTCTCTTTAAAAATTGCCAAATCAGGCAACACGGACTACACAGGCTAGCATGGGAACACTTCATTGGAATTTGAGTGTCCATCTCCTTTTTACAGAGTACTTTGTCACAATCTTCACTGTTCCCTATTGATTCACATTTAGCTTTCTTTATCAGTTTACATCATCTACTTGATCTCTTTAGGCGTTTAAATTTGTGTTCTCTGAATCAGTCTACAAGCCAACGGTAGTCTTCACTGTTCAGCTTGAGGGTATATAGCTCCTTGATTCTTGTCAAGTTTCACCTCAGAGGACTGATCTTCAGCACAGTATTGGTCATTATGTAATGGTATACTCTGAGGTGTTGGCAACCCCAATGCCTATGCAAAATTCTGTCTTTACTTCTTTGATTAGAGAAGATCCCCAAAGAGTGAATCATCAATGGATGAGTTGAGTCATTCCCTGATGTTAAGAAATCTGAGATACAAATATCTCATATGTATGAATTGCTTGTTCTATGGTTGTTCATTATATTTGGACCCAATTTCGTAGCCACCGTAATAATTTAGAAGAGTAGATGCCTGGATAAGGAAATGGAGCTGAGAAATAGACAAATTATTTAGCTTCCAGGTAATACTGACTGATTATGGCATATTGAATAAACTAGTGTTTAGAGTGGTTCAAGATGATTCAGTAGTGGAGAAATTGTGGTCATGCAGATTAGAATAAGCCCATTCCAAAGTGTGCACATTAGTACTCTTGAGTGTGTGTGTGACATTGTCTTAAACAATTCTTAAATATTCTGTTTGCCTAAGAAAAATACTATAAACTATGTCTATCATTTTGCTATAAAAACATAACTCATAGATATAAATTGGATTTTTTAATAATATCCCACAGGAAAACTTAAAAAGTGATTACCATGGATTCACACAAATTAATGCTTCTGAAAATTATGGTGTCATTAATGGACTTGTTACTTCAGTGGGAGCAACAGTTCTTCATTCATTTACTACTTTATTAGCAGATAATTCTGAGCACCCACTCTAGGTTGAACCTCAAATTGCCAACATTTGAGTTTTTTTGTCTAAAACCCAGAAACTTCATAATGGTTTAAACTGAAACATGCTAAGTGCTATGTTAGGTGCTGTGGAATCAAGAAAGACATGTCTTCCCCCAAGAATGACAGATGTGAAAATAACAGTGCACTGAAGTGTTTTGAGTATTGTGACAGGCACATGTAGGAAGACTTGTGAGGACCTAGAGAAGAGGGGAGGCAGTTGTTATTGGGGGAACTGTTAATGAAATCCTTCAAAATGAAGGAGATGTTCAAAATCAATTCTGAAAGGAATCCCAATGATACTGAAATGTGTTCGTGTTTGGTGAAGCGAGGATTTGTAGGTGAGAATGGAGGTGGGGGTGGACAGACAAAAAAGCAAGCTTTAAGGTCATGGACTATGAGAATTTTGGGCATGGGGTCAATTTGGGCCCTGCAACTGGTGAGGCTAATCTGGTGGGTTTGGGGCCCCACAGCCCATCTCAGGAGCTTGTCAGGATTATGTTAACAAGAACCCTTGGAGCATTTCCAGCTGGGGTGGGCCTGATCTCTAGGCTCTAGGAAGAACCTTGCTTTGCAGCAGGGGGCAAGAGCAGATGATAGGCCAGGGGTCCTATAGGTTACACTGATTTGAGCTGGACAAGAACCCAGTGAGGTAAGTAAGTGACTATCACTCCTGTTTTATAGCAGAGGCATCTCCGGTAGGTTCATCATGGAAGGGATATTAAACAACTGAACCATTAGCACAGTAATTTCCTTGGTAGCTGATACAATCTTTTCTTAAATAATTACTAGTACTACTAACTAACATAAATTGAAGGTCACTATTTTAACATTAGGTTAAGGGATTTTACATTTATCTCATATTGTGCTTGCATAACCTATTAAATAGGTTATCATTACAATTCCCATATTTCAGAAGAGGAAACTGAAGAACAGACAAGTTAATTAAACTGCTCCAAGTTACATGGCTGATAAGCATTGAACCACGATCCACACAGAGACCAAGTAGACACACAGCATTGGTCTAGTAAAGAAATAGCAGTGACAAGAACAAGGACTTCCAAGTCTTCTTGACAAATCCTTCTAGAGAGTCAGCTCAGATTCTGTCCCCAAGATGCAGTTTTCAGTACCATTTTAAACTATTATTGATATTGATGTTGAAGTAGATAGGAATGAGCACACGCGCGCACACACACACACACACACACACACTTTAAATGGACTTACCCATTCTGAGTCTTGAATATGTCAGGAACACATCCAATAGACAATCAAATGTGGCGCTGTTTCTCAAGCAAATTTTCTATTAATGAAAGGGAACTAGAATATTGCATGACCTAAATTCTGGGAATATTAAATAAAAGAGCCAGCTACTGTTTTGTACAGTGATTGATTCCCCTTGGAAGAATGGAAATGGTAATTATTCATTGGCATAACCTCAGGAAACATCCAGTGTACACACAAAAAAGAAAGAAAGAAAGAGAGAAAATTGCAAATTAGACTCCATGGGGTCACTTGTCACTCACAACTTTATCATTAGCACAGTGGGATTTAGTGTCTTGGGTGTTCTCTGAACTCATAATATAGCAAGTCCCTGATTCTGTCCTTTCCAGAAAGAGCTCAAAAGCCATTCTTGCCACTGGGCCTCCCTCTTGACCTCAATCAGGCTTTGGAATTTGACTCAGGTGGTCCTGGGAAGAAAAGGAGGAAGCAATAAGGAAGAGACCACACAGGAGCACCCTCAGGGGACTGGGGCCCATCCCCGCTCCATCCCCTCACTCTCTGTACTCCTCTACTCATCCTTGGGTAGCAGTAACCTCTGTAAGAAAAAAAAAGTCTCTAATGGATTGACAGGTGATTCAAAAGAGGTATTCAAAGGGAAATGTCAAAGGGAAAACGTGGTGACAAAGAAATGGAGGAGTCAAGAAAAGAACTTTCTCATCAATTACCATGCGTGAAAAGAAATCATCACCCTGAGAGGGGAGAGGGAGGCTGTGGCTGGTGTACCAGCCACAGCCACGTTAACTAAGCCACAGCCGCCTATGATAACAGATAGGTCCTTGAATTTCATTGGTTTAGCACAGTTACTTTTTTCTTAAAGATCAGTCTGAGGTGAGGGCCTCCCTGGTGGCACAAGGGGTGAAGTCTCAGCACTATGAAGCTATCTGTAGCACAAGTTGGATCCTTGGCCAAGGACTACCCACATGGTGCAGCAGACCTCTCCTGTCTCGCCCGCTGCTCCCCTCAACAGTGTATTTCAGTCAGTCTGCCTGTTCTGTTCCCCACTCTGTCTCTGGTGAATCCTCTCACTGCCCCCACACTCTGCCTACACCCCAGTTCTTGTATGCATAAATAAGTAAATATTTAAAAAAAAAAGATCAGTCTAACGTGAATATCTCACAAACAGCCTCCCACGGTGATTCAGGGGCCCAGGCTCTGTCTACATTCTAGTTTCATCATCCCCTGGTGCCTCATAGCTTTCCAGCCAGAGGATGGAGGATGAAAGGCAACCTGGAAGATCACAGGTTTTCATGAGCTGAGTCTAAGGGACACATTGCTTCCGCCCATACTCCCATGGCCAGAACTGAGTGTGTTCTGACCCACGTGGCAACAAGGGCAGTCACTTCTCAGACACAACTCCACGCCTAGGACGGGACACCTAATTTGTTGGCAGGCAGCGTGTTTGTTACACCTGCGCACATATTACGGGATAGCTTAGGAGAATTGAGGGATTGTTTCAGAGGGTCCCACTCTCCAATCACTCACCAGTTTCAAGTGATCACTTACATGTCATGCAATTTTCAGCAGGATTGCAGTTTATCCCATGGGTCAAACAGCAGAGAAGGAAATTTGTGATTTTGTCACTATTGGGAAGACAAATTACATTTATTTTAAATACTGTTTTCATGCTGCTCAATTTTGAAATATTTTCCTTTAGATTCCAGGTCCCTGTATATATTACTCTATGAATTACTCTCAGAATTAGCATTTTTATGGTAAATTGAAATTTGTCAATACATGTTATGACATTATGAACATTTCCAATAGTTTATATATATTATAGAAATATCGCAAAGATAGTTATGCTCCCATCTGTGTCTGTGTGGTGTCTGTAATTCAAGACATTTGAAAGCAAGTAAAGGATTTGTGTTTAATGAATCTTCAAATGATTTCCTTATGTTGCAAGATGTCATCTGGATAATTCTCCCAGTTGCCCTTGTGGGACAGGAGATGATCGTCTCCTCAGACATGAATGGAGGGAACTGTCTCCTGTCTTCCTAGCATCTGTTCATATGGGTTAATGAGGGGCCTTCTTGAAGGAAATAATGGGAGAAGAGTATTAAAAATTCTTTACAGTTCAAAAGGGTCAGGAGAGTTTCTCCATCTCACTCTTTCTGAGCATTTCAGTTCTGAACACGGGAAAAAAATGTACTGAAACTGAGTGTAAAGGCAAGTGATCATTTATACTCAGGTGTAAAAGACCTATCTTGAAAATAGATTAAAATACATTGATAGCATCAGTCCCTCTCTGCTCGCTCTTGCTCTCTCAGCATGTCCCTAGTTAAACCTTATATACATTCTGTATTATTCCCATCCAGTATGTCTTACCCTCATCATATACTTCTTCGAATCAGGTATTGTTTCATCTAGTCTTTCTGTTACTCCACTTCTACATCTGAAGCATCCCCCTCCACCACACATGGACAACAATGATGGAAAAAGCAGTCTATGACTTTGAGTTGCTTTTGATACATACTTGTTTGAGAAACAAAATATAGAGACAAAAAAGCCCCACAAATCAAACTGAAATATAAGAATCAAGTAATACAGTAAGTGGTATGAGTACCCCAACATTATGGGCAGTGTGCTGGAGTTGTGGGGAGAGGCACCATCTAAGCTCAGTTAGCTGACGTTACAGAACTACCTGGAAGTCACACACACTGCTTCATCTCACTTGGCAGAACCCAGTTCCAGTGCATATCTGTGACAACAGAATCTGGGAAACAGAAATTTTGGTTGGGTGTTTCATGACTTGGAAAAAAAGGAGTATCTTTAGTAAGAAGGGGAGAATAGAATTTAGGTGGGCAACTCACAGTTCCTAGCAGAGCAAAGCTATGGTCTGGGAGCCCTAGAACAAAACAAAATAAGCTCTAGAAAAAAGATAGGAGATGATTTTTTTTCACAATCTGAATTGTATAATGGGACTGAGTTGTATTATGGGTTTTTGATACAACTGAAGGTCCAGTGGTGATGGCAGTAAGCTGGAAAACATCACCACGGAAGCAGAGAGAAGAAGCACCATGTCAAGGGCAGATGCAACTTCTATTTCTTGAAACACGCAAGAGCTGTGCACTGCACGATGAACACACGATGACAGGGCAGAGGAAATGTCCACAACAGCAGCCAAGACTTACGAGCACCACCAGACAGGACAACCCAGTGCTTGGAAGGCTCAAGGAACAGACACATGGGGGGCTGGAAAAAGTACTTCTCTGCCTGGAGATGTTTCTTTGCATGGCTGGGGAAGAAGATGAATGGAGTAAAGTGAAATTCAATCACAGGATGGTTTGAAGTGAGGAAACTCTAAACTGTTCATGGGGCGTTATCAAAGCACCACATTTGTTAGGCTGATGCCCTAACCCAAACACAAACACAAACACAAGAAAGACTTGGTTTCTCTCCTTTCCCCATGTCTTTCTCCTTCCTCCTAACTGCTTTTGACCAACTTTGGGGAGTGAACAAGTTCACTGCCTGAGCAGAATTAGGTTAGACCAGAGCTGAATATCAAGCCGACAGAGGGGAGTTTGATGCCACGTTGATTAAATGAGAAGTGAAAAGAAAGTCTCACTTGGAATCCAAATATGGGAATTCAGAAGGGAAAAAGCTAATATTAGACTGCTTGAGAATTAGTTCGGAAAGATACATTTGTTATCAGAGAATCCGGGAGTTTCCATCTAGGTCAATACTTTATTGTAAAATAATTACACTTTTATGCGATAGATGCTTGGAATATTCCAGCTTCACCTGTTAGTATAAAGATTGCTAATGTGTTAAATGGAAATTCTCAAAACCCTATTACTGCTCTTCCAATGTGTGTCATGATATACATTGGCAGGGCTACTTCTTAAGAGGTGCCTAACTGCCAGCAGTCCACCCTAGAACCGAAAGAACAACTCTGTCATAAGGGGACAGCTTCTGACAGTCTTGCTTCCACATAGAAATGACAATCTCATTAATGATGCTAAGTTTATATTGTAAATATATTATCACCACTCTCACACCAACTGCTTATGTTAAAAAATAATTACTAATTAGTTTCAGCAAATGCATTATAAAAAGGTGGCTAATTTTAACTATCTTTTCCTCCCTATTTTAGAAAAAAAATGGAGTGATTCAGAGAAAGCAATCTGTTACCTGGAGAAATTGAAAATTTTTTAATCATCTTTGATCAGAGTTTTTAAGAATCTGATGAAAATGGTGGTCCAAGTAATAATAGGTGAGTTGTAGCCTGTAGTTTGTATTGTTTTCCTCAAAATTTAATGAGAACAATAAATCTATTTAACAACTTTACCTTTGCTTCTGTTTTATCTGCAGGATGCCTGAGGAAATGTCTGAACACCCATCCGGTTCTCTCTGATAGCAGACTCAACTTCTAGATCTCTCCTTATTTCCTCCCAAGATGCTTTTCTTCAGTCTCTGTAGACATCTTGTCTCTTTAGCTCTCTCTTCATTCTCTGCACTCTGTCCTTGACTTTGCAGCCTCCCTATTCAGCCTAGACCCCAAAATGGATTATTTACCAGTCTCTCATCCAGGCCCTCATTTTCCTTGTCCATCTTGGTTTTTTTTTTTTTTTTTTTTGCCATTTTCCAGGAAAACACAAATCCAGAATCCATCAACCATCCATTTTCTCTACTTTGAACCAGGATCACCAAGTACTGCCAGAGAAAATCATACATTTTTGTATATTAACTCTATTACAAAGTTCTGGTTTCTTATGTAAGTTGTTCCTTAACACTGCCTAGAAATTGTATCCATTCCCACAGAGCTTTTAGTCCTCATTATGGTGGGGCCAGGCTTTACCACTCCCCATGCCCAGTTGTGGTCTGGCGCTGGCCCTGGGGGTGCAGGAGCCCAGCTGGACAGCACCTGCTCTTTGCTGAGTTGCTGTTAAAAGACCACAAGTAAAGTCTGGGGGCCGGACAACTGGGTTTTAAAGGCTGACTTTTCCACTTATTAGCTGTGTCATCTGGGCAAGTTTCTTCATGCTTTCAAGTCTCCGTTTCACCCATAAAACAGATACAAAAAGGGAAGAATTAACTGAATAATATGGGTATTCTTTTAAAATTCCAGTTTAATCATCTTTATGTAGTCCATTTACTAAACACTAAATTTTATTACTGATCTCCCGAGTTCCAGTTGTCCAGGTAGAATTTGTTTTCTATTTGTTCTACCTGTTCTGTGTTCCTTTTTTTTTTCTTGGTTCTCATCCTCTGGGATTAATCACAAATTTATCACTGATAGATATTTCCCATCATACAACTATTGTTATTTTATTTGGATTAAAATTATATCATAAACTGTAGGATTAAATATTTGTCTTGGATGAAATTCATGATTTGGGCAGTAGGTTATTATTCTCTTACTTAGTCACCACCTACTCTAGACAATATTCTATTCAAGCCACTGGGAATTAAGCAGGGAATAAAAACAGCCAAATTCTCTTGCCCTCATATAGTTTATAGTCTAAAGGAAAAAGATCACAAATTGAGACATTGGACAAGCCTGGGTTCAGTAACCTGTGTTGTTATTAATTAGTTGTGAGACATTCAGCAAATCATTACATAGTTTCTTCTTCGGAGGGTTGTTATGAGGATTAGAGGTTATATGTATGTATGTATGTATGTATGTGTATATGTATATATAAAGTTCTAGCACAGTTGGGACACATAAGAGGTAATAAAATGATGTTTTATTTAGTTATTATTATACTCAACAAACTCTAGCCATCTGGACATTTGGCCACAAACTAATATTATTAAAAATATGCCAAGTGGAGACCATTTTACTATTACTTGCATTCTGTCTGCACAATAAGACTTTCATATATGCGTGCCTTAAATGTTTATGTTTTTCTGCACTCTGATTTTCAATTTTGTGAGCATGCTTTAACCCAGGGTGCATGAATTTACAATAATAAGAGGATCTGGAATAATAATAACCATGAGCACCATATGGTGACATTTGCCATCTTCCTTGGGAAGACAGATGTTCAAAGTTAGACTTCTGGTGATTTTTATTAACTACTAAGTTTAATGTTCATGTAAAAAGAATATGTTAGGAAATCAAGATCATGTCTTTAAAATAGTACCATCTACAACTATATCTACCTGGGGCTGTATAATTAATTAGTATGAAATCGCTTTTCAAATCCTCTAGCTCATGACTACAATTTTCCAGAATGGAACTATAGAAATTCAAACTCTTTATAATTATCTTCACATGAGTCTATTATTAACACTTTTATGTGTCTACTTATCATTTAATTTCCCCTGGACATCATGGACTAAATTTTGCATGTTTTCCAATAAAATATACTTCTGGTTATAACTTTCAGGGAAGTGCATTTTAATTGGAAAAATATGACAGATTGTATTGCTAGGAAAGGTTATTAGCAGTGGTTCCAAATCAGTATCCTACAAAAGAATCACCTTGGGAAACAACAGGAAGAGAAGAAGGGTGTGTTTGGAAAGGGGAGTGAGGGTTGAAGATAGTTATAAATATAGATCCCTGGACTCCACTTCCTGAAACCCCAATTGGAAAATTGGCCATGGATAATCTTTTAATGTAATGAGGTACACTTATGGGGATCTTTCAGTTCCCGTGCCAGTGCGCAGAAATCAAAGCTTCAGATGGTACATCTGTAGAATTATTGTATTCGAAATCTCTCCTTACAGTTTCTCTTATGGTTACTCCATTCCAAAATGCTTATAGCTTTACCTTGATTCCCCTTAATCTCTTTCTAATTATGTATATATAGTGAAATACGAGCAAAATTTCTGGAATGGAAAATTAGACCACTTAAACTGATCATTTTAACTATAATTTCAAGGAAGAATGTGAAATTAAAAATATCTAATCAAAGGCTAATAAAACTAGAGCTCAAGACAATTCAGTTACAAAAGCTTTGTTAAAGATCTCATGAAGGTTAGTCTGTTCATGAAGCCTAGCATAGAAAGATGTTTGAGATATCAAGGAGCCCAAGGTCATCAGGTAGACCAACACAAAAGCAAAAACTAATAGCATAAGAGTTTAAGCACTAAGACATGGAGAAAGATATCCTGGGAACAATGAAGAAGCATTTAGTGTCATGTGGCTGTCCAGAAAGAAGCAACATTGAAGTGGGTTTTGGGAAACAGGTAGAAATTCATTGACTAGAGGGCCTCCCCGGTGGCGCAGCCATTGAGCGCTGCGCTATGAAGCTGTCCGCAGCTTCTGCAGTGTCAGTCCCATTCCCCACCGGCCAGGGAGCTACTCACATAGCACAGCAGACCTCTCCTGCCTCGCCCGCTACTCCCCTCAGCAGTGTCTTTGGTCTGTCTGCCTGTTCTGCTCCCCACTCTGTCTCTGGTGAATCCTCTCACCCTCCCGCGATTCTTACCTATACCCCAGTTCTTGTATAAATAAATAAATAAATAAATAAATAAATCTTTAAAAAAAAAGAAATTCATTGACCAGAAAAAGGAGAAGGATATTCACACATAGGGAAAGCTTGATCCTGGTGTGGTAAGGCAGTGGGTTATTCTGAACGGTTGGAGAAGTGGAAATAGACTGAGTATATAAATGGAGACAGTTACGAAGGGCCTGGCATGTTGGCTAAGGAGTTGACACATTTTTCTGTCAGGAGGAGGGAGTCTTTATAGGCTTTAAATAGAAGAATGACATGATCAGATCTATGTTTTAGGAATCCAGCTCTTGCTGGGACATAATATCAAAACGTGCATGGTCTCTCTTGACCCCAGGCCTTTGCACATGCAGCCTCCTATGCCAACACGCTTCTCTCCCACCAGCACCCTTCCCAATTTGTTTTATGTCATGTTGTAACACATCTGGAAGAGTGTGATGGTCCACTTAACTCCTGCTCATCTCCAAGTCTCATCTTTAAATAATTTGTTGCAGGAAATCCTTCCTTACAACTCCACACCATCCCCAGAACAGGTCAAGAACACTTCTCACATGCTCCCCAAACACCCCGTGACCACCCCATCAGTACCTTTGTCAGTTGGCATCAAAATGTCAGTCTTTCTCAATAGATTAAAAATTTAAACACATTCTTGTTACCTCCCCTGTGTTGTGCATGGTAGACACTGTGTCTTCTTTGAATTATTTCATTTAAAGATGGGAGTACAAGTTCTTCTTAGCATGTGTCAGGTAGAGTACGTAGAACTTGAGACAGAATTGAGCTCTCTTTTTGTTCTCACTATTCACTATCCTGTGATTCGGGGGAAATTTACCGGCACCTCTTGTTTTCTTGTTTCTTGTATGGGGTTAGTAATTGCTCTTAGTTCATGTGATGGCTCTGAGCAGGCAATGGAATAGTACAGGAGTGGATTCCTTCCAATGACTGGCATTTATTAAACACTCAAGAAGTGCCTGCAGGACACACACAGGGAGAGGGTGGACAGGCTGGTGGGAGAAGAGATTGATCTTCAGACCCATAGGCATTCAATATCTAAGGATCATATATGGAATTGTGATTTATAAAAAACACAAATCTATTTTTTCTTTCAAATGCAATTCTTGCAAATTATGCAGTTACATATAAAACAAAAAGTGAACATTCTGGGGCCTCCCTCGTGGCACAGGGGTTAAAGACTATTAAACTATAGCCAGCCACTGGAGCATGAGTTCGATCCCTGGCTGGCCAGAGAGCTACCCGCATGGCACAGCAGACCTCTCCTGACTCGCTGGCTGCTCCCTTCAGCAGTGTATTTCAGTAGATCTGCCTGTTCTGCTCCTCACTCTCTCTGGTGAATCCTCTCACCACCAGACCCCTACCCTGCACTTCTGGCTTACACACCAGATCTTGTATGCACAAATAAATAAATCTTTAAAAAAAAAGTGAAACTTCTGTTATGCTCAAGCCTATAATCCGAACCAAACCAGAAAGAAAACATTTTGCAGTATGCACAACTTTTTCAGCTACAGATACAGGTACAGGTGTGGATTAATGGATGAACAGATGCATAGTTGAGAGACAAGCCAAATTTAATAAAATGTTAATAGTAGAGTCTAAGTGATGGATATACAGTGTTTGATATAAAGTCCTTTTAATGTTGTTATTTGGTTGGAATATTTCCATAAGAAAATATTGAACAAATAATATATACATTCATAGGTAGAGACAGCTATAACATACATTTAATAGAAAAGAGCAGGTTACAGAAAATCATATATGGGTATGATACTAGTTTGTTAAATGACAACAATAGAATTTATAAATTTTAACATTATTATAATAGTAGCATAAGTGTAGATATAGGTGAGGTTGTAAATATAGGTCTAGAATTATCTCTATATCATACCCATATCTGTACTCCTGTGCATATCTATCTATATCAGGAATATGAGATATTGCTTTTACATATGGATTTAGAGAAGTCAAAAATAAAAAGAGAAAAAGAGATATAGCTTTGTCATATAAATACTAAAAGAAAATGGTATAGTTATAATTACATCAAATAAAGCAATTTTTTGAGGAAAAATTACTAGAAATAAAAATATTTCAAGGTGATAAAAATCAGTTCATCAAGAATGTATGATACTTCTAGGTTGCTGTGTTTCTAATAACATAGCATCAAAATATATAAGTCAAAATCAACAGCATTAAGAGAATAGACAAAACCACTATCAGAAAAGGGAATCTTAACAAGCAGACAAAAAAAAATCAATAAACTAGTAACTTGTGCATCATTGTTACCAAACTTGGCACAATGTCTGAATAAAATATTTACCAAAATAGAACATATTCTGATCCACAAAGTTTCTCAAACTACTTCAAATGATTGAAATCATTCAGAAATCTTTTGTTCCTGACTACACTGAAATTAGGGTAGAAGTGTACAATAGAAAGAAAATGAGAAAAGCAGAACTTTAATGGTATTTACAATACTTTGTACTGAATGACAATGAGAATACCACATATAAAAACTAGAAAATGGGAACTTAAAAGTATAATACTTTGAATTGAATGATGAGAATACTATACATAAAAACTTGTAATGTGCATCTGAAGCTATTCTTAGAGACATTTATATTTTAAATGTACACAATAAAAAGTAACACTGAAAAAGCAATGATGTAAGCAACCATCTCAGAAACTTAGCTATATCAAAATCAAATCAAGTGAAAGAAAGGAAATAAGAAATATATGAAATGAATGACTTAGAATGTGCAATATATAATAGATTTAAGATAGCTAATATCTTAAAAAAATTTTTAAGGTCCAAGAAAATTTGTAAATCTCTAATAAGCCTGATCAAGAAGAGATAAGAGAGGGCATACATTGTTCTTAGTGGGGTGTAAAGGGGGAGCTTTGTTATGATCTTACAGATCTTACAGATTATTAGGATATACAAACATCCTTATGCCAACAGACTTGAAAAAAATTTTTAAAGATTTATTTTTTATTTATACAATAGCTGGGGTACAGGCCAGAGGTGCGTGGGGGTGAGAGGACTCACTAGAGACAGAGTGGGGAGCAGAACAGGCAGACGGATGGAAAGCACTGATGAGGAGAGCAGTGGGTGAGACAGGAGAGGTCTGCAGCACCATGTGGGTTTTTCCCTGGCCAACCTGGAATCGAACCCACACTGCAGAGGCTGCGGACAGCTTCGCAGCACTGCGCCCAACCCAGTGCGCCACTGGGGAGGCCCCAGACTTGAAAATTTTTATAAAATAAATCCTAGAAAAGCGTATCTTGTCAAAACTAATGCGCCAAGAAACATTAAAGGCTCTGAAAAGCCCAATACCCATTTAAGAAATTCACTCTTAATAAATATGATGATGATGGTGATATTTGGAGAATTTCCTAAGATTCGGATTTCAATTTTTATATTGGGAGATTTTTATTTGTGTAATGCCTGGGTTTCTTTCTCCTCCCATCTCATTTGTTCTTCCTGAGAGGAGAGGGGATTCCCTGGCAAGAATGTAAGGGCAGAAACTAGGCTTGTTCTGTTCAGTCTGTCCTTCCCTGAGGCTGCCCTGGCTTCCCGCAGCGCAGGTCTCCAGGCCTGCGCTCTTTTCTGCAGCTGATACCCAGCTGCCCTCCCCGAGACCTGACAGCCGGCGATGTCTCTCACATGGAGGCACATTGTCTTCTGGACAAAATACAGGCAAGGCTGCAGCTCTCTCTGATTGACTGTATCACCAATAAAAGTCATATTTAGCACTTCATCTGCCTTACTCTTGTGTGTATCTCTCCATTCTTTTTCACCCTGGGAAAGAAGAAAGTAACGTTATGTATTGGTCTTTTCAACTTCCAGCAAATAAGTGGCTCCACCTCCTCATCTATAAAATAATATTAAAATAATTAAATATATCCAAAATATAAAATTTACATAAAATATAAAATAATATTAAGTAACAATATTTTTATTAAATGAGTTGATATGCATAAAGTGTTTAGAATCTTGCTTGGCATGTAATAAGCACTTAATAGATAAATATTAGGGTTTTTTTTTAATTAAATTCTACTGCATACCAGAAGGAGGCTGAGTGCTTTACATTTCACTATGTTGTATTTGTAAGAAATCGATGAGATTGGTATCTGATTAATTTGTCTTATGTTACGGGGGAGGAAGCTGCAATTTGGGGAAATTTGTTGACTTTGTTGAAGGTGACACATGTTGTAAGGTTTGACTTTAAAGTGCGCAGTTCCTTCTTGCAAAGGCTTGTGTGGGTGAAACAAGAAAGAGCAAAAAGATTTATAGCCGATTTGCCACTATTACTGGAGAAGAAATTTAGAATGCAGCTCCTGCTGATGTTCAAACAATAGCATCAAGTTCTGAGACAAAGACAATACGTTTGTTATGCTATTTAAAATACTTAACAGGAGGTCCTCCCTGGTGGCGCAAGGGTTAAGACACACCAATATGAAGCTCTCCGCAGCCACTGTAGGACGAGTTTGATCCCCAGCCAAGGAGCTACACACATGGTGCAGCGGACCTCTCCTGACTCACCCGCATCTCCCCTCAGCAGTGTAGTCAATCAGCCTGTTCTGTTTCCTACTCTATCTCTTGTGACTCTTCTCACCCCCTACACCTCTGGCCTGTACCCCAGTTCTTGTATGCATAAATACATAAATCTTTAAAAATAATAATAATAAATAAAATATTTAACAGGAGTAAAATTCAAAATGTTTTTACATATTCATGGACTCTAAGCATATCCAAGCATGTACACGAGCAATTTAAATATCACACCATTAAAAGTGAAGAGATTTTGGGGCCTCCCCTGGTGGCACAGGCTGTTGAGCGCAGCTCTGTGAAGCTGTCTGCAGCCTCTGCAATGCCAGTTTGACCTGGCCAGCTGGCAAGGGTCCCACATGGTGTGGCAGACCTCTCCTGTCTCACCCGCTGCTCCCCTCAGCAGTGTATTTCAGTCAGTCTGTCTGTTCTGTTCCCTGCTCTGTCTCTAGGGTGAATCCTCTCACCCTCCCACGCATCTGGCCTGTCCCCCAGCAATTGTATAAATAAATAAATAAATAAATAAATAAATAAATAAATAAATAAATAAATAAATAAATAAATCTTTAAAAAAAAAGTGAAGAGAGTTGGGTCTTTTCAAATATCAGTATTTAATCTTTGGACCTCTAACTCCTTTTTACCTCCTTTCTGAGTATATATAAGGGCCCTGGTCCCCTATCACTTCTATGCAGATTAAAGTCGAGCATCCACTCTTAGAAGTGGTACAAAATCATTTTCTCTTTTCTCTCCTCCCCTACTAAGTTGAGTTAGCCAAATCTTCTCTCTTTTCAGCGTGAACATCTTGCAATTAGTTCTACCACACAAGCTTTTCCTAATCTCCCTGAAAAGAAGGAAACCGTTTTGGAAAGATGTGATATCTGACGCAGATCTTGGATCACTGTTCGGTGGAGAAAACATGATGATTTTTAGGCAAAAACATACAGGCCTCTTAAGCAGATTTGGATCTTGCTGATGATATTCATGCAGGTGTTTGGAAGATCTTTACAACCTGAATCTGGGCCAGGAAGTAGAGAAAAGTTATGTTTCTTACACGTTAGTGAGAAAGTATATGTGATAGGGTATTTCTGGAGCCAAAATTATATAATGCTGTGAACAGGGCTATGTAGTAAAGTTTCAAAGTGCTATTTAAATAAAGCCAAGTTGTCCAAATATCTGGAGTTAATGGATTAACAAATATTCAGAACATGTGAACAAAACTGGAAACACTTCAAAGTTGTTTTTGAAATGCATTATATTTGTGTGAAGTCTTATTTTTTATGACGGTCTGTTATGGCTTTGGGCAAATAGAAATCTATTCTCAGGGACCTCAGTTTCCCCCGCCTGCAATTAGGACTCACTGAAGCACATTGGCATGTAGAGCACTCTTATGTAATGCCTATATTTTACTCTGACTTGAATATGGTGACTATAAACCACAGATATCTGAGTCAGATTTTCCTTATGTCTCTGCTACCCTGAGAGTAAGTAAGACGCTTTCCAAAGTACCATTAGCACTGTGGAATTGCTACTTCCTTGTGCTATATGGTACCCAGGTGACTTTTAAGTGTTAACACAACTTCTCTAAACTGCCTCCCTGGGTTCCAGGATTAACTAAGGCACTTGGAAGGTAAGATCTGCTCATTATTTTAACATTTTCTCGATTTTCTTTATTGGGCATATTCATTTAGGCCACCCTGGAGTTTCCATTTTTAAAGACTGCCCTTCCAGACAAGAAAGAATATTTATTTATGAAGCTTGTTCTGACATCTCCAAAATTAAGAGCAATAAAAAAATTTGCCTAAATTGCCAATTTGAAATTAATGTTCCCTTTCCAATAAGAATAAATGTTTTTAAGGTGCTTATGCTGACACTTCCAATATGAAATATTTAAGCCTCCCCTTCTGAAATTATGGGGAGAGTGGTTAAGGTCTCTGCGGCGCCTGCAGGTGGCTTCTCCACGTGAGATCACAGAAGAGCACACTCTCCTGGTCCTGGTTGGCTTCGCTTTCCTTTACTTGCTTTCTCCTACACAGGAATGTTACTTTAAGCGCAAGACTGATGCCCTTTTCCTCTCCACAAATTCACTTTTAGCTTCATATATTCATATAGGGATTTTCAATGAGTAAGAGTCTATGAAATCACAGCAATTTGCAGTCTTAAAGTATTAAGCAAAATATCTGTGTGTTCCATTGGCAAACACTGCAAGCAGGGGGAGAGAAAGAAACCTAAGTAGGAGGTACAAAGAAGAAAAGAGAAATACAGAGAGGGTCATTTAAAAACAAGTGAAAGCACAGAGGTGTAGTCTCCTGTTTCCAGATGGACCAGTCAGTCACTTGAAATGCTGGGGCCTACTTGTGAATTTCTCCTCAGAGAAGGGAGTAAGACTCTTGATCAAAGATCAAGAGTGAAGACTTGCAAAAGTAAAAAAGGACATTATTTTCTCAAGTTGATGAGAGCAAACCAATAGAAATGCTATAAAGGCCATTTCCAACTGCATTTATATAAAGCGTATTCCATGTGTTGATCCAATGACCTTTAAATCAAATTTAGTTTTAAAATAATAACCTCAACAAAATTGCTACACTGTGTGTAAGGGGTGGGAGGATGGTAGTGGGGTCAGTGACCATAAATGATAAACAATAAGTAAAATTTGTGGGCCTCCCTGGTGGCCCAATGCTTAAGTCTCAGTACTATCAAGCTATTAGCAGCCACTGAGGCACAAGTTCGATCCCCATCCAGGGAACTAACCCACATGGTGCAGCAGACATCTTCTGTCTCACCTGCCGCTCCCCTCAGCAGTGTATTTCAGTGTAGCCACCTGCTCTGCTCTCCACTCTATCACTGGTGAATCCTCTCACCCCCTGGACCTCTGGTATATACCCCAGTTCTTGTATGCATAAATAAATAAAAATAAATCCTTAAAAAAAAAAAACTTGTGTAGGAGGTCAAAACTTTCTACCTTTGTATGCCCCTGCATTTGTAACTATTAAATCACAGACTTGAGATAGAGAAAACTATTCATTAAATCACAGGGTTCACTAATAAAAATTATGGTAATCACTCAAATTTTGCATACATAAAATCTTTGTGTGTCAAGGGGTCTGATGGATGATGCACCATCTTAAATTGTACCCTTGAGGCTTTTCATATCTCCAATCACAGCTGAAATTACAGCTTTGAAATGTTCAAAAATGTAAACTTGATTCCTTAGGTAAATTATACATGAAGATATGCTTAAAACACTTTCTAAATTTATAGTTGCTCTAACTGCTATTGAATCCCCAATTGTTTGGGCCTCTAACTAAGAGAAAAAAACATTGCTGACTTTTTTAAAAAAATCCATTTTTATTAAAACATGTACTTGGATTGTTGAAAATTTCAGAGCACGCAAGGGAAAAAGAAGAAAAAAATCATGCTTAATACTAGCATTAAGAAATCAAGGTTCCACATCATTACATATTTTTTTCTTCCTATTTATAGTGGTCACGTGGTGTCGTGTAGTTTAGATACACCCTAACTTATTTAACTGATTCCTTATTGTTATGAATTTAGAGCTGGTTTCCATTATTTTAATTTTTTGCAAAATATATAAAATGGCAGTGACTATTTCTGTAAGATAATTCTTTGTACAGATCTATTTAATCTTCTGCAATTAATGATAGAAACATTATTTGAAGAGAAAATGTAAAAGATGGAGCCAGTTAAGAAGCCTTGCTTTGGCATGCTGGGCCATTCAGACAAGGGGCTTGAGGTGATAACCTCATCATTAAAATTTGTTCCTCAGCACAACCTCATAGTTAGAGATCAGTAAGACTCCTCCGAAGTTCTGAGGATATCTGTCTTGCAGTTCTAGGATGAGGGATAGCTCTAGAGATGAAAGGTGTCACAGAGCTGGGGACAGCTACCTACTGGAGACTGTCAGAGTAAGGAGGGCACAAGGGACTGATTGGAGAGAGTTCTCACAGAATAAACCCTGTTGACTTGAGAAATGCTGTCGCACTCCTACAGGGGCTATCTTCCACTTGAACATTATTTCAATATTAACCTAGATAATATAATATCTGGGAACATGCAAGAGCAGTGCCCAAGATCCTCTGGGGATGATCCCAGGAAATTAGAGGTTAAAAATAGAAGGGAATAGGGCCTCTCTGGGCCACAGCGGGTTGAGTGCAGCTCTGTGAAGCTGTCCGCAGCCTCTGCAGTGTGCATTCAATTCCCAACTGGCCAGGGAGATACCCACATGGCGCAGCAGACCTCTCCTATCTCGCCCGCTGCTCCCCTCAGCAGTGTTTTCGGTCGTCTGCCTGTTCTGCAACCTGCTCTGTCTCTGGTGAATTCTCTCACCTTCCCGTGCCTCTGGCCTGTACCCCAATTCTTGTATAAATAAATAAATCTTTTTAAAAAAAGAATAGAAGGGTGTATACTCAAAAGGTAATCAGAATTCTTAAAATATATAAAGGTATCTCCCATAGAATATTTGACTACAGCTAGAGGAAATAAATTCTGAAACTATTAATTGTCTTTGCCTCTAGGTAATGGGACAAAATCTCCCTCTGGAGACTTAAACTTTTAATTTGAGGCTCTATTATTTGGATATTTCAAAAATTATTATGTGCACGCCTTGCTTTGAATCAAGAAAAAAACTTAAAATAACTATAATGGATATACACTGTAAAAATAAATAGCTTGGATTACAGGTCCTCAGGCTATGACTCAACACATTGAATCTTTTAAAGAAGCTGCCTTCATAGACTATATAGCACTGAATTGTTACTGCTGTTTTGATTTAAGGTCTATTAACGATAACAAAATGGTCTATAAAATAAAAAATTAGACCTCATTTATAGGAGTTTCTTTAAAATCTAAACATCAATGGTAGAGAAAACAACGCAGGCTTAAAAAGAGTCTGCTTTTTTCCCCCACAAATCACCTCATTTTTACTTATTCTCAAAACCATGTAACTCCATAAAACCTAAATATTTTCCACTTAGATTTAATATAAGAATAGTACAGAATAATAATACCAAATAAGAGTACCATTAAAATACGTCCCAGAAGAGTCACTGGTGTTTGAAGCCTGTTTCATAAAAATGCAATTTTCTCCTTCATTCTCCAGTCCAGGTGAAATGAGATTGAAACTTAATAAAGCATTTTGTTTATTGTTCTTTGTTTTCTTGTTACGATGCTCTTTATTAATAGGGGAGCAATAAGGCCATTTAAATGAAATGTAATTCAATAGAATTAGTTTGAAAATAAATAGAGCACATGTGGTTAACTTTGCTTTTGAAATTAACCTATCAGGTGCAGATCTCTGTAATTAAAGAATCCTAATTCACAATTCTCTGAATCACTGCCTTTGGCAGGCAAATGCCAGTAATTTTCATTTCACAACACAGTGCCTCAGACAGTAATAAGCCAGAACGAAACACATGCAGGTTTAATCAGGTAACAAAGCATGTCAAATACTTATCCTGAAACAAGGGAGTCTGGCACATGGAGTGTGAACCTCTGAGAAGTCCCTTAGGGGATGTTATATTCTCTGATCTATACCTTTTCACAGCTTCTGCTGACACCTTTGAGAGAAAAAAATGTCTCATATCCAGAACAGGCATCAGCATTCACAACAAGTCAGTCTCAACGGGACTTCTGGGAGCCAAAGATACACACACATACACACACACACACAGAGGCATGTGTGCACACACGTGCATAAATGTACCTGTGCACACACCTGCATGCAGACACATATATCAACGCAAATATCGGCGCAGATAGGACACCCAAGAAAAGTGTCTTTGTTTATCTTCATGTTTGCTTGTTGCCTTCATGTAGGGCATTTCCAAATGCCCTAAGACAAAATGACACTATATTTAACTCTTAAAAAGGTGTGTAAAAGTTTGATTTTGTTCAATAATGTTCCTACTCAGCTGTCTTAGCATCTAGAAAGAAGCCATCAAGCTTCTGCTCTTAGATGAAGAATCAAGAGGAAGGAAGCCTTCTGTGGGTCTCTTAAAGATATTCCAAGGGATCCTGAGTAAGGGGCCTAAGATTTCAAAACCCTGATTTCAAAAACATAAGTGGTTACCAGTGGATATGCACTAACAACAGCGCCTCCTGTAGACTAGCCCAGACAGGGTGACCAGCCTGGCACCTGCCCTGGCATGGCTCTCCCTGTCGGGTGAGGAGTCCACAGGGCCAAAGGGACATGCCCATCCAAAGCCTGGCTCTGTAGTCTCTAGGGCCTACCTTCCATCACCCAAACAATCCTGAGCGCCTTTCCAAGGTCCTTGTGGCAGTTTCTGGGGTCCATCCCCCAGAGGGCAGATTTGGTTGTAGGGTATACATTCTAAGCCTGTGGGGGTGGCCGAGGGCTGACAATTGGAGTATCTATGGCTTGCACCTGCAGACTAGGGTTCAAGCGTGTACTGGCTGCCTTTGGTGAGGCGTACCGTACCACATAGGTTCTAATCAGGAGACAGCTGGGTGTGAGCCCTGGCGGAGGCAGGGAATCTATTTACTCACTTTTCTCCAGTCCCACATCTGTTAGGGAAAGTCTGGGCTAGACTTCTGCAAAGAAAACTACATTTCTGTGGGTAGGTTAATTTTCCAAAACCCAGGATCTCAATAGGATGATTTACTTAGCTTCTTTCCATTTTCCTTCTTATTATGATCATTTGACATCCAATGAAAGACTTATTTTAAAATTTTAACCATGAAATGAAATGAAATGAAATATAAAATTGTCTAGTAAAGAAACAGTGAAAATTTTTTCTTGGACTTTGTATATATAATCATGCCAATCAAAAGTTAAAAATTTTACAGTACAAGAAAGTACACAAGTAATAGAGTAAAATCTTTTTTTTTAATTTCAAGTTTTTTTTTCTTTATTGAGGTAATATTGGTTTACAACACTGTATGTGAAGGAGGGGAATAAGTTCACACCTCCTTAGATGTATGTTACCACACCACCCCCACCATCAAAGCACCCACAGTCCTTCACCCTAGACCACTGGGCCCTGTTCCCCTTGGTTTCCGTCCTCTCTTCCCCTCCCCCTCGAGCAGCCTCAGTTCTGCAGTTGTATTTCTCAGGTTTGTTCTGGTTAGAGCAAAAGTTTTTAATTTAATTTAAGCACTTTTGAAAAAGGATATCTACATATTTATCCATTGCAATAATGAACAATATGGTTCAATTTAATTACAAACTCACAATTATATAAATAATACTTTATGTATCTCTTTTCAATTTAAAGGTATTATTCCAAAGAAGTAAAACTTTTCAGGCATAAACTAAAATTTGCATTTGCCAAGCAAAAACAATAATGCCTTGTAATTGCACTCTGTTTTAAATTTCAAGCACAAATAAAAATGCTGCATGGTCACAATGAATGACAGAATGGGACTGACTGAAGTTCTGTTTCTTATTCTTTATATTCACCATCTGTGAGTGCACTTAATTGTGTCCCTCCCCAAACCCTGATCCCTGATATGACTCTATTTGGAGATGGAGCTTCTGGGCAGGTAATTAAAGTATAGTAAACTGAGGGTGGAGCCTTGGGCTAATACGATTGGTGTCCTTGTGAGAAGAGTAAAGGACATCAGATCCTCACTCACAGTTCACCCCCAGAAAGGCCACGTGAGGACACAGTACGAGGGTGACCACCTACAATAACTGGAAGGGAGAGACCTCACCAGAAAACAACCTTGCTGGCACAGGCTGTCTGCTGCCAGCCTCTAGAGCTGTGAGAAAATGCAATTCTGGTTTAAACCACTCAGCCTGAGGCATTTTGTTATGGCAGCCCAAGCAGACAGACACACTACCATTGTTTTATCTTTGTTTATTTTGAATCAGCCGTGCAATTGCTGGAATGCATGGGACCGCAGGAAATGGAAATGGAGTCGGGCATGATCATGGAACAAAACCTGAACAATTCCAAACCACTGGCCACGAGCTCTTGAAAGAAACATATGTAGCTCCATCAGCTTGGGTGAGGTCAGCTGGAAAAAGAGAAGCAGGAGTTCTCTGCACCTCTCCATATAAAACCCACTGTTTGTTACAAGAATACATAATCAAAGCATGCTAATTTGAAAGGGGACATAGATACCTTTATATGCAAAATCAACAACTCCAGCAACTTTTCCAAACATTAAAGCAGAGATGAAAGAAGATTTTTTTTTTCCCCTAGGAAAGCATGTTTCATCATGGACATTAGTTAGAATTGCCAGAACATTTAGGTAATAAAAAGCAGACAGAATTTTAGTCGATTTTTATCATTGCTTTCAAATTATCTACCAACCATGTACCCCTTATTACTTGAAATGGGGGACCAGAGGGGGGGCGGAGCAACATGGCGGCGAGGAGACGCTGCGAGTAAGATCTCCCATTAAAAAAAGTTAATAGGGAGGAAAAGCGGCAGGTCCCAGTGAGAACTGGGACACGGAAGATAAACGGACGACTCCAGCAAACTGCCCGAAGAAGAAAGTTGCCATAAAAGAGGACTAGAAGGGAGGGAAGCGCAGAACCCTGCTCCCCTCCCCCGCCCACAGAGGCGGCACTCTCCGACCGGCAGAGACGAGGGAAACAACAAACCAAAACGCCCAACAAGAAAAACGGATGCAGCAAGCGGGACTGTGAGTGGAAAGGAACTATTGCAGCCACCACACCCCGTGAACGGGAGCTGAGGCGAACCCTGCAGGATCCGCCGGGAGGTGAGCTCCATGCGCCATTAAAGAGAGCCCCGCCCACCAGGAGGAGACCAGCACCAGCACACAGCCCCAGCCGCCCGGTAAGCTTGCGCGAAAGCGCTCGGATTGCAGCTGCCCAGGGCCCTGCGCCTGCGACCTAGGCTTGCGGGGAGACGGCGGAGGCCCTCCCTGAGTGAGCAGGAACAAGGTGCCCAGGCAGGGGAGCGGGATTCAAAAGGCGCCATTCCCGCACCACTGATCTGGGCTACAGCCCGCATCCTGGAACTGAGGGCTTTGGAACTGAGACCCGGGCGGAGGCCCTCCCTGAGTGAGCAGGAACAAGGCGCCCAGGCAGGGGAGCGGGATTCAAAAGGCGCCATTCCCGTGCCACTGATCTGGGCTACAGCCCGCGTCCTGGAACTGAGGGCTTTGGAACTGAGACCCGGGGCACGAAATTAGGGGCGTGGGTTCCCCACGACGGTGGGGCACAAGGCAGACACAGCACCCCAAAGCCGTTGAGGTGTACCCTACCATCCCCGCTCTGCTCCCTGTCCCACGGGGTGGAAAATCAGCTCCCCAAGGGCTCTAGGAGAGATCTCTGGTGCCACCTAGCGACTTGACCCCAGCACAGGCTACTGAAGGAGCTAGTGGCCAGCTGGGGAGTTAGCCCACACCGGGCCCCTTCTGAACAAGTAGTCTGAGCCCACAGGGAGAGCGAGCACCCACAGCCGGGACAGACCAGGCGCGCAGAAGAGTGTGCCTGAGACCAGAAGCGCAGGGAGTGTGTCCCACATCACCATTTTAGAACAGGGACATTTCTTCAGTAAAGACTACCTGCAGAAGGCTTCCTCAGGAGCCAGAGGTGAGCGGGGGAAGTTCGCCCACGCCAGACCCCCTCTGGCCTGCAGTCCAAGCCCAGAGGGGAGCAGGAACCCACCGCCGGGGCAGACCAGGCGCACAGGGGAGTGTGTCCCCACATCGGCATTTTAGAACAGGGACCTTTCTCCAGTAAAGGCTGCTTGAAACTGACAGATGACTCCTGGAAGAACCAGAGGGGAACAGAGAAGCCCACCCAAGATGCCGGCAAGTCCCAACAACACAGTGTCCCAACGCATACGGCAAATTAGAAAACAGACAGTAGGGAGGAGAAGAACCACACGCAACCTAGCAACTCTCCAGAGAAAAAGCACACCACAAAAAGAAATCCAGCCCCCAGATTGCAACGACAATAACTTGGAAGAATTTCTGAGCCTTCCAGAAAGAGAATTTAAAATTGCCGTGATTAAAAAACTGACAGAAGTCATAAACGAAAACAATGATAAGGGAAAAATAATCAACGATCAGAAGAATGCAATTGAGTCCCTAGAGAGGGAAAACAATGGTCAGAAGAAAGAAATTGAGTCCCTAAAGAGGGAAGTAAAAGAAATGCAGGAGATCAAAGAATTAATGGAAGAACTAAAGAATTCTGGGAAAAGCAATGAAAGCAGAATAGATGAAATGGAAGAACGAATAAGTAATCTTGAAGACACAGAAATAAAAAGAACCAAAACAGAGAAGGAAAGAGAAGTACGAAGGAAAAAGAACGAAGAAAGACTTCGGGAACTATCTGACTCCATGAGGAAAGGAAATATAAGAGTTATAGGAATACCAGAAGGAGAGGAGAGAGATGTAGGAACAGAGAAAATATTCAAAGAGATAATTGAAGAGAACTTCCCAAATGTGAAGAAGGAGCTGAAAATTGATATACAAGAAGCAAGAAGAACACCAAACTTCCACGACGAAAGGAAAAATACAGCAAGACACATAATAGTAAAGCTCCCAAGAATCCAGGACAAGGAAAAAATAATGAAGCTGGCAAGAGGGAAGAAACAGATAACATTCAAAGGAAAACCAATCAGGCTGACATCAGACTTCTCCGAAGAAACACTACGGGCAAGGAGAGAGTGGAGGGACATAGTCAACAGACTCCAAGAAAACAGATGCCAACCAAGAATACTCTATCCCGCAAAGCTCTCCTTCCTCTTTGAAGAAAGAATATGGACCTTCCCAGACAAACAGAAACTCCGGAATTACATTGCAACTAAACCCCCACTCCAAAAAATACTACAAGGAGTCCTAAAGCCAGAACCTCAGAGCGACGAATAACAATGAAAGAAGGCCAAAAAAAAAAAAAAGTTATTAAAAGAATAAATAAATAAAATCAAAGGAAAGACAAACACAATGGCAAATACAGATGTTAACATATCAATATTAACTCTAAATGTAAATGGACTAAACTCTTCAATAAAAAGACACAGAGTTGCAGCCTGGATTAAGAAACAAAACCCAACCTTTTGCTGTCTCCAGGAAACACATTTAGCTACAAAAGATAAAAATAGGCTCAAAGTTAAAGGATGGAAAACAATCCTACAAGCAAATGGACCAAAAAAGAAAGCAGGAACAGCTATACTTATATCAGATAAAACAGATTTCAAACTCAAAAAGATAAAAAGAGACCCCAATGGTCACTACATTATGATCAAGGGGACAATACTTCAAGAAGAAATAACACTCATTAACATATACTCACCAAACGAAGGAGCACCAAAATATATCAGACAACTGTTGTCCTCTCTGAAAACAGACATCAGAGAAAACACATACGTAGTGGGAGACTTCAACACACCACTATCAACAATGGATAGATCAACAAGACAAAAAATAAGTAAAGAAACCAAAGCTCTAAATAAAGACCTAGAGCAATTGGGCTTAACAGACATCTATAGAACACTAAACCCCAAAAAAACGGAGTACACATTTTTCTCAAGCGCACATGGATCATTCTCCAGGATCGATCACATACTGGGGCACAAGACAAACATCAACAGATACACCAAGATTGAAATCATATCAACCATCTTTTCTGACCATGAAGGCATCAAACTAGAAATAAACCATAAAAACAAGGCAAGGAACTTTCCTACCTCATGGAGATTAAAAACCACACTACTGGAAGACCATTGGACTAATGAGGAGATCAAAGAAGAAATTAAAAAATTTTTTGAATTGAACGACAAGGAGGACACCAATATCCTAAATGTATGGGATGCAGCAAAAGCAGTAATAAGAGGAAAATATATAGCAATAGAAGCTCACATCAAGAAACAAGAAAGAACGCAAAGAAACAACCTAATCTCGAAGCTCAAAGATCTAGAAAAAGAACAACAAGAAAACCCCAAAACCAGTAGAAGAAAAGAAATAATAAAAACCAAAGCAGAAATAAATGAAATTGAAACTAAAAAAACAATCCAAAAGATCAATGAAACCAAGAGCTGGTTCTTTGAAAAAATCAATAAAATAGACAAACCCCTAGCCAGGCTCACAAAGGAAAAAAGGGAGAAAGCACAAATAAACAGGATCATCAATGAAAGAGGAGAAATCACAACGGACACAGCAGAAATCAAAAGAATAATCAGTAACTACTATGAACAGTTATATGGAAACAAGTTTAACAATCTAGAGGAGATGGACAAATTCCTACAACTCTACAATCACCCAAAGCTAGATAAAGAAGAAATAGAACACCTAAACAGACCAATTACAATTAGCGAAATTGAAATGGTAATCAAAAACCTCCCCAAAAACAAAAGCCCAGGACCTGATGGATTTACAAATGAATTCTACCAAACATTCAGAGACGAATTAGTGCCTATCCTTCACAAACTCTTCCAAAAAATTGAGAAGGAAGGGACAATACCAAACACGTTCTATGAAGCCAACATTACACTAATACCAAAACCGAACAAGGACAACACAAAAAAGGAAAACTATAGGCCAATCTCCCTAATGAACACTGATGCAAAAATCCTCAATAAAATTTTAGCTATCAGAATCCAACAATGTATCCATAAGATAATTCACCACGACCAAGTTGGATTCATTCCAGGGGCACAAGGATGGTTTAACATCCGAAAATCAATCAACGTTATCCAACACATCAACAAAAAGAAATATAAAAACCATATGATAATATCAATAGATGCTGAGAAAGCTTTCGACAAAGTGCAACACCCATTCATGATAAAAGCCCTTGAAGTTCTTGGGATACAAGGAACATACCTCAACATCATAAAGGCCATCTATGACAAGCCAACAGCCAGTATCATTCTCAATGGTGAAAAGCTGAAAGCAATTCCATTAAGATCTGGAACAAGACAAGGATGTCCACTCTCACCATTGCTTTTCAATATAATACTGGAAGTCCTAGCCAGGGCAATAAGACAAGAGAAAGACATCCAAGGAATCCAAATAGGAAAAGAAGAAGTCAAACTATCACTATTTGCAGACGATATGATATTATACATAGAGAACCCCAAAAACTCCACAGAAAAGCTAATTAAACTCATCAATCAGTTCAGTAAAGTGGCAGGATACAAAATCAACACGCAAAAGTCAGTAGCCTTCCTATACACAAACAATAAATCTGAAGAAGAAGAAATCAAAAAGACCATCCCTTTTGTTATTGAAACAAAAAAAATCAAATATTTGGGAATAAATCTAACAAAAGAGGTAAAGGACCTATACAAAGAAAACTATAAAACACTGTTAAAAGAAATAGAAGAAGACACAAAGAAATGGAGAGACATCCCCTGTTCATGGATTGGAAGAATAAACATTATTAAAATGGCCATCCTTCCAAAAGCAATATACAGATTCAATGCTATTCCAATCAAAATTTCAATGGCATTCTTCAAAGAAATAGAACAATTATTGATGAAATTCATATGGAATCACAAAAAACCCCGAATAGCCAAAGCTCTCCTGAAAAAAAAAGAAGGGAATGGAGGCATCAGACTCCCAGACTTCAAACTATACTACAAAGCCATAATCATCAAAACTGCATGGTATTGGAACAAGAACAGACATACAGACCAATGGAATCGAATAGAAAATCCAGAAATAAACCCACAGATTTATGGTCAACTAATCTTTGACAAAGGAGCAAAGACTATGCATTGGAGCAAAGAAAGTTTGTTCAATAAATGGTGCTGGGAAAACTGGGTCGCTACATGCAAAAGAATGAAGCTTGACCACCACCTCACACCATACACAAAAATCAACTCAAAATGGATTAAAGAACTAGACATAAGACCTGAAACCATAAAATATATAGAAGGAAATATAGGCGAAACACTACGTGATTTGCACATCAAAGACATCTTTACAGACACATCACCCAAAGCAGTGATAGTGAAGGCAAAGATAAACAGCTGGGACTATATCAAATTAAAGAGCTTTTGCACAGCAAAAGAGACAATAACAAAAACAAAGAGAAACCCCACCAACTGGGAGAACATTTTTGCACCCAACACTAATGATAAAGGACTGATCACAAAAATCTGCAAAGAGCTGATGAGACTCAACAACAACAAAGAAAATAATCCAGTCAAAAAATGGGCAGAAGAGCTTAAAAGAAACTTCTCTGAAGAGGAAATGCAAATGGCCAACAGGCATATGAAAAAATGTTCAATATCACTTGTCATCAGGGAAATGCAAATCAAAACTACCATGAGATACCATCTTACACCAGTGAGAATGGCACATATTAAAAAAACTAGCAACAACAAATGTTGGCGAGGGTGTGGAGAAAAAGGAACTCTTCTGCACTGTTGGTGGGAGTGCAAACTGGTCCAACCACTGTGGAAAGCTGTGTGGAGATTTCTGGACCTACTAAACATAGAGCTTCCATATGACCCAGCAATTCCACTCCTAGGTATTTACCCAAAGGACACAGAAACATCAATTCCAAAGAACACCTGCACCCCTATGTTTATAGCAGCACTGTTTACAATAGCTAAGCTTTGGAAACAACCCAAATGCCCAAAAATAGATGACTGGATCAAGAAGATGTGGTACATATATACCATGGAATATTACTCAGCATTCAAAAAAGATAAACACATGCAATTTGCTGCAACATGGATGGCGCTGGAAGGGATCATGCTCAGTGAAATAAGCCAAAAAGAAAAAGAAAAATACCGGATGGTCTCACTCATAGCAGGAATCTAGAAAACTTAAATAATGGACCAGGAAAATGAATAACTATAAGAAAGTGAAAATCAAAATCAACAAAAAACTATGAACCAGAGACACTTTTAGGGGGGCGGGGGCGGGAGGGGAGGGATTGGGGTCAGAATGGGGGGCTGCAATTGTATGGGGAATATAACAATAAAATTTATAAAAAAAAAAAAAAAAAAAAGAAAAAAAAAAAAAAAAAGAAATGGGGGACCATTTCCATTGTTCTGCCTTTGATACTCCACTGCCCCTTTATATTTTTTCAGTTTCCTACAAGCTGCTCATTTGTTTCATGGGACAGTAGCCACAGTCCTCTCAATGGGTCCCATTGTTAAGTGGTAATGCAGCTGCCTGAAGGAAGGGAATTGGCCATGCCACTGTCACCTCGGAGTTGAAGTGTGAGCAAAACCTCCCAACATATTTAAGCACTATTCCCTCCAGGTTACACTGGTCTTAGTTCATGCATGATGAAGAAACAGGAGTGGCAGAAAATATGTTTAGCAACTGTCCTGCAAAGAAACATTTCTTAGAGGTCTACTCTGTCAGCAAATGATGATGGAGGATTTTTTGGAGTTTCTTTTCAGGTGGGTTCCTTGAGTCCTGTTATTATAGCAGTGCTGATAGAAAACCTGGGTCTATCAGCTGGGATACTAATGTGCCATGTGATTTCATACCTGATTTTTGGCACCTCTGATGTTATTTATAATCAGAAAGGTACATTTATACCATGATTCAACACTGGTGATCTATGGAGTGGATGGGAGCTTGGTCGGTTTTAGGAGTCACAGGGGAATTCTGGTTGCTAAACTAAAAGAAAAAATAAAGAAATTCTAGCTTTTCTTTCTGAAAGAGCCTCAAACAGCTCTGTTGTTGAAAGCCCTGCAATTTGTCTCTGCTTTAATAATTTACATTTTCTCAGAGGTCCTTTGGTCTACCATATTATTTATTAGTTGAGGGTTTCCTGACTCCTTGGTGTGGCACAGAAGTCCACTCCTCCACCTTTTTCTTAGAACAGAAAGAATTTGTGCAGATTTGTGATGGGGTGCGGAGGGGGAGCAGGAAGAATCCCCTAAACAGTTAAAATGATGTTCACAAAAAAAAAAAAAAAAGGATTTGTCAATTTCAAGATATGTATTTCAAAGTGCTGGTGGGATTAGAAAAAAATACCACCCGGACATCTAAGCAATTCGTGGTAACTGGTAGGAGTTCAGTAACTAGCAGTTGAATGAAAAGGTCTCAGTTCCTTAGAAGACAACAACGACTCACTTAATTTAATTTGCTTCTTTAAACATCAGGAATGCATGACCATATTCTTTTTTTTATCATACTGGCTAGTTCTCTGCCTGAAAGTAAACTGAAAGAAGAGGAAGAAGTAGAGTTGCGTTGGATAGTGGTATCCACTAGTATCCAATGGCAAATTAGCATCAAGAAGGGAAGTCCATGTTTGTGGTCTGAACCACACTGTTGAGATGCCTGGCAAGACAAACAAATCCCTCAGCAAAGGTCAGGCCACAAGTCACAGCATATGGTGGCCTACTCCTGCAACGGATCCTTGCGCAGGGTGGTGGAAGTGCTGACCACCTCATCTTGTAAATAAAATAGTAAATAAATAAATAAGACTTCCTTTGAATTACAAGACCTGGAAATGGAAGGTGTAGCTCAGCATTCTGAGCAATGATCTAACCAGATCACCAGCATAAAATGCTTGACATCAGGAAAGGGGGTGTTCCAATGGCCAAATATCTAGCTCTCCAAGAGATGATGGGGTCCTTCTGAGTCACTGTGTCCTTCTGAGGGCAGTTTCATTGCACTCAGAGTGTATTGTTAAGTGTTGTAATTGGGTAATAATTTGGCAGAGCTATTGTAGAATGATTTCAATTGCAGAAAACTGGGTAAAATAGAAATGCTTTAAAATCCTTTCCTAAGCAGAGATTCTGTAATTGTGTGATTGATTTCCATCCCACTTTCCTTTCATTAACAGATGCTGGGAACAAGGAAATGTAAGTAGATGATATAGAGTCAGACATGGAGGGGAGAATCATCCATCCACTACTTCCCCAGTCTGTACCCTCTTTCTCTGGGAGAAAGTAATATTGGTGACAAAGTTCAAGGCAAGGATTCAACACTATATCACTTGCTTGAAATTTGCTTTCCTCCAAAGAAGTGTAATCCAGAGCAGAACAGACATTGTTCCCCAAGGTCCTTCCCTTGATACAGAGTTGCCATATTTCATCCAATTGTACAGGTCATCAGACCAAAATCCTTGGAAAAGAGGGCAAGAGTGGGGCATCTTAATTACATGACCTTGTGGGGATCTGCTATGCCTCCCTAAGAAGGAAGAAACAGTGGGGTCTATTGTATGTGCTAGTCACAATACGGAACTCCTCATATGGCATGGTAAGTTTTTTCTCTTAGCAAGATTTTGAGTCTTAACAGTAATTCTTGATGTGGTTCAAAAATAGCATTTTTAAACTTTGAAGTGAAAACTAAGTGCATTTTTCTACTACACCTGGCCACAGCCAAAATGCTCCCTCAAAATCAAGCTCAGTTTGCTGGAGGAGATGCATAGGCATGGAAATAACAACAGAAAGAAATGGGCACCTGTAAAAACAATAATAAAAACAAGATGGGGAAGAAGAAATGAACAGCACCAAAATGGAATGCTCCATTCAGGGGAAGAAATCATGGACCTTTTTTTTTGGTATACTATTTTGATTCAAAAGTAGTGGAGACAACATGTTCTAAAATATGTGGACTTAACTCAGACAATGTCATGTCTTGGTGACAGAGATATCTTCCAAAAAGTCTTCCTGCACTACTCCAGGCACCCTCTATTGGATCTCAATTTGTAACTATTTGAGAGATAATTCAGGTTTACCAAGAAAGCATTTTTGCTTTTGGTATTTCTTTTGTTTGTTTCATTTTTGCTTTTGTGTTTCTTACTAATATGTTGTCATTAGTAAGGACTTAATATTTATCCTTCACCTAGCAATGGCTTATTAGAGAAAAAAATGACTTTAGACAAAAAGGAAAGCACTAGAAATTAGGATTTTGAGGTGTTTATTTTATTGCGTTTGGGACCTTTTTTTTGCCCGTTAGCCTTAACTTTTTCATACTTTTTGTATTATAGTACATGGTTGTGTATGGGCAAATTTACTTATCTGATTTAAGTAACAGTTCTTTACTATGTATCTGATATGTACCAAATGCTAAGTACTACAAGCATTAAGAAGGCATTTGAAGGGATTCATGTTTTAGTGAAGAGATGCGCTGATAAACTAATGATAGCAATACAAAGTAATAATTGTAAAAGGCATGTGTAAAGAGGAAGATAAGAGTAGGAGATAAATGAGTCTATTCTCTGTGAGGAATAGAGATATCAGGGACTGCCATGAAAATGTTATTTTTCCATACAAATCACTGTGTGAAAATTGTAAAAGAAATGATCTGTAGGTACATTTTAAAATTCTTTATGAAGGTATGCCATTACATAAACTTTCCAGGGGTGAGGCTACAGGTAATTTTTAAAAATCGATTAACCTTCATTCCTTTACTGCTAGTGGATTTATTTTCTTCCTTCTAATAAAACAGAAGAGAAGTGGGAAATATTCGTATTTATACTAAGTCACTTCAATTTATTTATTTTTTTTAAAACGGTTTTAAAAAAAACCATCTTGGGCCTCCCCGGTGGCGCAGAGGTTGAACGCTGGGTTGCGAAGCTGCTCGCAGCCTCTGCAGAGCCGGTTCGATCCCTGGCTGCTCCCTGGCCACCGGAGGAGGGTCCCACATGGCGCGCAGACCTCTCCTGCCGCCCACTGCTCCCCTCAGCAGTGTACTTCGGTCCTTCTGCCTGCTCTGCTCCCCGCTCTGGCTCTGGTGAATCCTCTCACCCTCCCGTGCTTCTGACTGTACCCAGTGCTTGTATGTATCAATCAATCAATCAATCAATCTTAAAAAAAATAAAAATGAAACGGTTTTCTTTTCTTTTTTTAAATTTATTTATTTATTTATACAAGCACTAGGTACAGTCAGAAGCGCAGGAGGGTGAGAGAATTCACCAGAGCCAGAGCGGAGAACAGAACAGGCAGACCGAGGAAATACACTGCTGAAGGGAGCAGCGGGCATGGCAGGAAAGGTCTGTGTGCCATGTGGGACCCTCGCCAGTGGCCAGGGATAGAACCAGCGCTGCAGAGGCTGCGGGCAGCTTCGCAGCCCAGGGCTCAACCGCTGCGCCACCAGGGGAGGCCCTAAGTCACTTCAATTTAAGTAACACTCATCGATGCACAGAATGAGCAGCCACTGAGTAGTCCGCACGTTACTGGAATTGAAGTTCCATTTGGCCGACAACATGTTCTTTCTCCAGACAACACTCGTTAGATTCTGAAGAGTAAGTTTTCTTATAGCAACGTTTTCACTCATCCTCCAAGATGGATGCATTTCTGTCCCAAGTTTCTGCATCCTAAGAGAAGTCTTATTTGTGAGGTGCTGTCGATAGTAGTTCAAGTGGATGGGAAGGCCATCAAGGGTCACCCGCACTACAGGGACGCACACCCCGCACCAGCCCTCGGGATCAAAATGTCTGGATGCAAAATGAATGTCCCCTGTTGTTGTTGCTTCACAAGGGAGTTGTGGTGATGTTTCCAGAGAAGCCACAGTTCTTGGCAGCTTTCTCATAAGCACAGACTCTCTTAGCACACAAGGGAGGACCTGCTGGCCAACAAACCGGAGGGGTCAGCAGAGCAGGCCAGGGGCCCAGGAATGAAGCGTCTTCTCCATGGTGGACCGGCCCTGAAGTCGGGGTGCAGTCAGCTAGAGCTTTGGGACTAAGTGGTGTGATGAACCCCTCCACTAACCTGGAAAATCCACCTAATAAGGAAAGAAAATGTACTTTTATTTTCCTCCTATCTCCACTTCTTCTGTGGGAAAATTTGAGTCGTTGTCAGCATCTGCACAACAGTACTCGTCAATATCGATCTGGAAACCTCATTCCTCTTCAGTAGTTTTTAGAATCTGCTGTTGGGATGGGCCCTTTACTGGACAGACTTATGGCTAGAGTTTGTGACACCCAAGTATATGAATTTTAGTGGAAGATGCATCGATTTTCACTGGACATTCCCCCACATTTAGGAAAGTGGAGCACAGGAGAAGCCACAGGAATTCAAAATAGGATACCTGCTCCAAAGAGTTTATTATAAGGAAAAGAAGCATTCATTTTTAGATCTTACAGAAACTTGGAGATGATGTAGTCTAACTTCCTTATTTTAAAGATAAGGAAACTGAAGCTCAGAGACGCCAGTAATTTGCTCAAAGGACTTGCGATCGGCATAAGGACCAATCTTTCAGCTATTCATTTACTGTGATCTTTTTAAAACAGTACACTCATCATTCTTCTATGAGAGAGAGAGAGAGAGAGAGAGAGAGAGAGACTCTGATGATGTGATGAGCAGGTACCAGAAAGAAGAGCTCCCCACCTACGGGTCTGGGAGTACTTGTGAGTAAGTGCTATGCTTTGCTTCCCACCATAACCAGCCTCCAGTTAAGCAAATCTTTATGGTTGAATCAAGTTTCACTTTCAGCCTCAGCTTGACAGAAATGGTCCATGATTCACCCAAATTCCCTGTGAACAGAAACAACTTGGCTTCTCACACCTCCGTGAAGGCTGGACAGTGGTGGTGGGCTGCCTTGGGTCTCTCAGCTCTGAATTCTTCTGGTCCATTTGATTCCCCTGAGAATATATTTTGGGTTGCCCCTCTGTGCTGTGACTGACACCGTCATTTCACCTGCTTACATGGAGTAACCACAACTGGTTAGTAAAGGCAGTTTCCTGTATGTGCATAAATGCACATAAATGCTCTCAAGGACTCAAAAACCAGCTTCACAGAAGCATGGTTTGAGATGGATCATCTTTCAGTGCTCTAATAGAGATTAAAAACTCTATTCATGGTGGGGTTCTGGGCTCCTCGAGTTCTGCTCAGTTGCATGTTCAGGTTGAGCAAATGGATTAAATCCTAACAAAGAAGGCCAGGAACAAGCAGGGAGCAGGTTTTTTTGTTTTTTGTTTTTGTTTTCCTGAAGGAATTTTTCAGAAATCGGTTTTCCTTACAAAGTCTTGTTGAGAATCCTTATATGCTAACAACTTTGTTAGTTTATCTGAGACACACAATGCAGATAATATGATTTCAGGCTTAAGGATCATTTAGTTCCAAGTAACAGAGACTCACTCCAACTAGCATATGTGAAAAAAATGAGACTTATTGGAAGGATATGAGGTTATCACTTGGAAACCAAGCACAGGCAGAGGAGCCAGGGTGCATGAAGCCTGGAATGAGGAACTGGAGCACAGTCAGGAACCAAGACAACACAACCCAGTGTCGATCTCCAGGGACCGGGATTGCTCATCTCTGCATATCAACATCATTTTTCACTCTCTTTACGTAGTCCCTTTTCCTGCTTTTCTGGCACCTTCATTCTACATCCTGTCCCAGACTCAGGGCTCCGAACAATTGACCCAGACTCCAGATACCCCATGCACATTTTTGAGCTGGACACAAATAAGTTTGGCTTCATTAGAGATGAGCTCCCCTCACTACTCTTGGTTCAACTGAGTCTGCCATGAGCTCAGCATCATGGAAGTCATCTGGCTGCTGGGCCCCATCTTGTGGGCGGGAGTGGTGCTGCTCAGAGGAGAAAGGTTTAGGCTAGACCTCAACAGTTGTCATTCTAGGAAAGAGCTCAGTTTGATTCATAGACATTGTTGAATTTATTCTCTCAATATGATCTATTTAGCAGGGTGAACAAAACTTTTTCTAGGTAGGAAAATGAAGGCAAAGAGTTGTCAGTAATTCACCTAAGTCAATTTGAAACCTGAGTTGCTGGCTTCTGAGGTTTTGCAATATGAAGTCTTTCTGTCTTGCCCTGAGAGGCTGTGAATGCTCAGTGGCTTTCCGAGAGAGGTGGTGATGTCTGTACAGATAATCTGTAGTGAAACCGGGCTGAAAACCTACTAGATCTATGGCTTATATCACATCATTTCTCTCTCTCTCTCACACATGCGTGCACATGCACACACACACACACACACACACACACATCTCTAGTGCACTGGGTAGTAGTGGCTCAGTCCCTTGTGAAATACTCCCCCAGATCAAATGGTGGTGGCTCAGCTTAGTCTGGGTGAGCCTGGCATTTTTGATCCATAAAAAGGACTTATTAAAACTAATGAAATTTTCTTCCATCATTCTGAAAGCATGCACTCTGCTCATCTGAAAAGTACAGTTCACACTGATAGATTTCTAAGTTATAATTTATTTTAGAAAGTGGGTGGCAGCATATTCAAGTTAGAGTGCAGCCAGAAAAGATACAATGGACTTTTCTTAGAGAAGAAACATGAAGTCATGATGGCATTAGTGTAATGATTCTGTATTTAAGATCACTTTGTGGGAAAGACTTTTGGATGGCTCTGGAAAGCTTGAGACCAGAATCCAGGTCCTGCTCTTCATTATTTTCTGATCCAAAGCCCCTGTGGAATTATTAATCTTTATGAGAAGTATTCTCTTCCAAGTACATGTGAAAAAAAAAAACAAAAGTACAGAAATAAAATCAGGACCTATGGATGTGAAGATATTACTACCTTAGCTCAGAACCATTTCTAACAGAGGAGCATAAATCTTAGGTGTTTTTCCCTTGGCTGGGTCCTATCCCGCCCCATGAAAGTGTGGAAGTTCCCCATCTTCAGCTTCAGCTTTAACCGCCATCCCTGCTCCAGATCCATAGAGCAGTTAATATCCCAAGATTCAGACAAAATGTCTGGGATGGACTGTGGAAGAGAATGCCAGCCTTGGATTTATAAATAACTAATTGTGTCAGTCTGTCAGTTATAGGATTGACCCAATTCTCTCTCACAGTGGATTATTCTTTGTTTCTATTTTCTCACCCTCAGCAAAAATGAGAAAGCCTTCCAAAAGAGGGAAAGTGAATCCTAGAAAATGTGGCTTAAAAAGAGGATTACCTTTATTTTATTTTTTAAAGATTTACTTATTTATGCATATAAGAACTGGGGTACAAGCCAGAGGTGCGAGGAGTGAGAGGATTCACCAGAGACAGAGTGAGAAACAGAACAGTTGGATTGGCTGAAATACACTGCTGAGGGGAACAGCAGGCGAGACTGGAGAGGTCTGCTGTGCCATGTGGGTAGCTCGCTGGCTAGGGATTGAGTTTGTAATGCAGTGGCTGCCGAAAGCTCTTAGCGTGGAGACACAACCCCTTGTGCCACCAGGGAGGCCTGAGAATTACTTTTAAGTGAATATCAATGTCTTATAACATCATAATAAAAATAAGAGATGGGTACCAGAGAATTACAGAATCTTTAAGTTGAAAGTAATTTTAAACTTCATTTTGTACAATTTCCTTTATTTTGTAAGCTGGGAAACCTAAGAGTGTGGTAAAATGGCTTCAGTTGCCAACTTTGCTTTATCCTGTGAGGCTGGATACAATCAAAACACATTTGGAAACAGAGTACATCTTGATAATCAGTCTTTAAAGAAAAAAAACAGTTTCAATAAAATTACAGTATAGTGCAGTTTTTATTGGTATTCAAATATGAATAATACCACTAATACTGAAGCCCAGTAATTATCAATTAAAATTATTAAAAATGACTGTTCAATTAAAAGACAGACTGCAGAGTCATTCTTTTTTCAACTTTGGTTCCACAAATATTTATTAAACTTGTACTGGGTGTCAGAAATGAAGGTAGAGTTCTTTCCTATTGCAATCTTACAGTCTAGAGGATAATTACCAGCTTTAAAATGTAACAGTGGTTAAGATAGCTCTCTGAAAAAATTTACTAACTTACTAGTTTATCAACTAATTAGTTTATCATCTAATTTACTAGTTTATCAAAAATCTCAAACTACCTCATTTACATGGAAGATCTCGCTCTCGCTTTCTCTCTCTCTCTCTCTCACACACACACACAAACACACATGCACATGGATATATAATGTAATGTAATCGCACATGCACATGGATATATAATGTAATGTAATCGCTACTATACTGTTAAAAACAGCAGAGGGTCTGAGATTTTACTCTACTTGCAGGCTAAGAAGTTCGCCTGGTCACAGTCTCATATGCTGACAGAAGACACAAGACTCCTGAGTCAGAGACAGAGGACTTCATTACTCTCAGCAAAAGCTCTAGGAAAAGTCTCCTCATTTCCTTGTGCTGGTTTCCCAAATCCCAACCCCACATGGAGATGGAAAGAGGAAAGGGGACATGCACAGAAGTTTGCATTACAGGGGAGGAATTCTGAACTTAGGTGTAGGGTAAATGATTGTCAGTCTTTTCTGCCCTCCCGCCATTAGGATTGATGATGGATCCCTGCGGTCCTGAATGCATGCCTGATGGCGGGTACCTGGAATAGGGTGTGGACATGCATAGACAGGTACACCTGGGCTTAGAAGGGTGGTGTCACAGGGAACAGAACCAGAATGAAAGAGAAGCAGAAGAGAGAGACCATGAGATAACACTGGAGAGCCCAGGAAGAGTGAAGATTCTCCAGGTGCTGGAGGCCTGACAGCCTCCTGGCCACCCAGGCACACCTGCCTGCTGTGTACCTGGTAAAATCCCAATAAAAGCCTGAAAAAGCCACTGAGGGCTCCAGGACTCTCCTTCTTCACCCATCTGCCTGGGACCATAACCTGCTCTGTGCCTTCCTGCTGCTGCATTAGGGAACCCAGATATTTTATACTGGGCAATAAACACTCTTGCCCTTTACACTGGAAGGAAACACTATTTCCATCTACTGATCTGGGAAGAGAGACTAACTCTATTTTCCAAGGCTTTTTGATATAGAAATATCCTTGAGGGCCTCCCCGGTGGCGCAGTGGTTGAGCGCTGGGTTGCGAAGCTGCCGGCGACCTCTGCGGCGCCGGTTCGATCCCCGGCTGCTCCCCGGCCACCTGAGGAGGGTCCCACATGGCGCGCAGACCTCTCCTGCCGCCCGCTGCTCCCCTCAGCAGTGTACTTCGGTCCTTCTGCCTGCTCTGCTCCCCGCTCTGGCTCTGGTGAATTCTCTCACCCTCCCGCGCTTCTGACTGTACCCAGTGCATGTATAAACAAAACAAACAAACAAATAAATAAATAAAAAACATGCCTCTATTAAAAAAAAAAAAATTTAAAAAAAAAAAAAAAGAAATATCCTTGAAAAGATAGTCCAGTACAAAGACAGGCTAGTACCTCTGTTCATATGATATGCAGAAACTAGATAGATCCATGGAAAATTGTCATCCAATAGTTTCTGAGCCATTTCATGCAATACCGTAAACATTTTTATGACAGAAGTTTATGAAAACTGCCAGAGCGACAACGTGAACTAAAGGCTCCTGATAACTGATCAATTATGTAGATTCTTTTTTTTAAAATAAATTTTATTTTTATATTCCCCCATACAATTGCAAATGCCCCATTCTGACCCCAATCCTTCCCCCCCACCCCCAAAAAAGTGTCTCTGGTTCATAGTTTTTTGTTGATTTTGATTTTCACTTTCTTATATTCATTTTCCTGGTCCCTTATTTAAGTTTTCTAGATTCCTGCTATGAGTGAGACCATCCGGTATTTTTCTTTTTCTTTTTGGCTTATTTCGCTGAGCATGATCCCTTCCAGCGCCATCCATGTTGCTGCAAATTGCATGTGTTTATCTTTTTTGAATGCTGAGTAATATTCCATGGTATATATGTACCACATCTTCTTGATCCAGTCATCTATTTTTGGGCATTTGGGTTGTTTCCAAAGCTTAGCTATTGTAAACAGTGCTGCTATAAACATGGGGGTGCAGGTGCTCTTTGGAATTGATGTTTCTGTGTCCTTTGGGTAAATACCTAGGAGTGGAATTGCTGGATCATATGGAAGCTCTATGTTTAGTAGGTCCAGAAATCTCCACACAGCTCTCCATAGTGGTTGGACCAGTTTGCACTCCCACCAACAGTGCAGAAGAGTTCCTTTTTCTCCACACCCTCACCAACATTTGTTGTTGCTAGTTTTTTTAATATGTGCCATTCTCACTGGTGTGAGATGGTATCTCATGGTAGTTTTGATTTGCATTTCCCTGATGACAAGTGATGTTGAACATTTTTTCATATGCCTGTTGGCCATTTGCATTTCCTCTTCAGAGAAGTTTCTTTTTAGCTCTTCTGCCCATTTTTTGACTGGATTATTTTCTTTGTTGTTGCTGAGTCTCATCAGCTCTTTGCAGATTTTTGTGATCAGTCCTTTATCATTAGTGTTGGGTGCAAAAATGTTCTCCCAGTTGGTGGGGTTTCTCTTTGTTTTTGTTATTGTCTCTTTTGCTGTGCAGAAGCTCTTTAATTTGATGTAGTCCAAGCTGTTTATCTTTGTCTTCACTATCACTGCTTTGGGTGATGTGTCTGTAAAGATGTCTTTGATGTGCAAATCCCGTAGTGTTTCGCCTATATTTCCTTCTATGTATTTTATGGTTTCAGGTTTTATGTCTAGTTCTTTAATCCATTTTGAGTTGATTTTTGTGTATGGTGTGAGGTAGTGGTCAAGCTTCATTCTTTTGCATGTAGCGACCCATTTATTGAACAAACTTTCTTTGCTCCAATGCATAGTCTTTGCTCCTTTGTCAAAGATTAGTTGACCATAAATCTGTGGGTTTATTTCTGGATTTTCTATTCGATTCCATTGGTCTGTATGTCTGTTCTTGTTCCAATACCATGCAGTTTTGATGATTATGGCTTTGTAGTATAGTTTGAAGTCTGGGAGTGTGATGCCTCCATTTCCTTCTTTTTTTTTCAGTAGAGCTTTGGCTATCGGGGTTTTTGGTGATTCCATATGAATCTCATCAATAATTGTTCTATTTCTTTGAGGAATGCCATTGAGATTTTGATTGGAATAGCATTGAATCTGTATATTGCTTTTGGTAGGATGGCCATTTTAATAATGTTTATTCTTCCAATCCATGAGCAGGGGATGTCTTTCCATTTCTTTGTGTCTTCTTCTATTTCTTTTAACAGTGTTTTATTGTTTTCTTTGTATAGGTCCTTTACCTCTTTTGTTAGATTTATTCCCAAATATTTGATTTTTTTTGTTTTGATAATAAAAGGGGTGGTTTTTTTGATTTCTTCTTCTTCAGATTTATTGTTTGTGTATAGGAAGGCTACTGACTTTTGCGTGTTGATTTTGTATCCTGCCACTTTACTGAATTGATTGATGAGTTGAATTAGTTTTTCTGTGGAGATTTTGGGGTTCTCTATGTATATTATCATATCATCTGCAAATAGTGATAGTTTGACTTCTTCTTTTCCTATTTGGATTCCTTGGATGTCTTTCTCTTGTCTTATTGCTCTGGCTAGGACTTCCAGTATTATATTGAAAAGCAGTGGTGAGAGTGGACATCCTTGTCTTGTTCCAGATCTTAATGGAATTGCTTTCAGCTTTTCACCATTGAGAATGATACTGGCTGTTGGCTTGTCATAGATGGCCTTTATGATGTTGAGGTATGTTCCTTGTATCCCAAGAATTTCAAGGGCTTTTATCATGAATGGGTGTTGCACTTTGTCGAAAGCTTTCTCAGCATCTATTGATATTATCATATGGTTTTTATATTTCTTTTTGTTGATGTGTTGGATAACGTTGATTGATTTTCGGATGTTAAACCATCCTTGTGCCCCTGGAATGAATCCTACTTGGTCGTGGTGAATTATCTTATGGATACATTGTTGGATTCTGATGGCTAAAATTTTATTGAGGATTTTTGCATCAGTGTTCATTAGGGAGATTGGCCTGTAGTTTTCCTTTTTTGTGTTGTCCTTGTTCGGTTTTGGTATTAGTGTAATGTTGGCTTCATAGAACGTGTTTGGTATTGTCCCTTCCTTCTCAATTTTTTGGAAGAGTTTGTGAAGGATAGGCACTAATTCGTCTCTGAATGTTTGGTAGAATTCATTTGTAAATCCATCAGGTCCTGGGCTTTTGTTTTTGGGGAGGTTTTTGATTACCATTTCAATTTCGCTGCTTGTAATTGGTCTGTTTAGGTGTTCTATTTCTTCTTTATCTAGCTTTGGGTGATTGTAGAGTTGTAGGAATTTGTCCATCTCCTCTAGATTGTTGAACTTGTTTCCATATAACTGTTCATAGTAGTTACTGATTATTCTTTTGATTTCTGCTGTGTCCGTTGTGATTTCTCCTCTTTCATTTATGATCCTGTGTATTTGTGCTTTCTCCCTTTTTTCCTTTGTGAGCCTGGCTAGGGGTTTGTCTATTTTATTTATTCTTTCAAAGAACCAGCTCTTGGTTTCATTGATCTTTTGGATTGTTTTTTTAGTTTCAATTTCATTTATTTCTGCTTTGGTTTTTATTATTTCTTTTTTTCTACTGGTTTTGGGGTTTTTTTGTTGTTCTTTTTCTAGATCTTTGAGCTTCGAGATTAGGTTGTTTCTTTGAGTTCTTTCTTGTTTTTTGATGTGAGCTTCTATTGCTATATATTTTCCTCTTATTACTGCTTTTGCTGCATCCCATACATTTAGGATATTGGTGTCCTCCTTGTCATTCAATTCAAAGAATTTTTTAATTTCTTCTTTGATCTCATTAGTCCAGTGGTCTTCCAGTAGTGTGACTTTTAATCTCCATGAGGTAGGATAGTTCCTTGCCTTCTTTTTATGATTTATTTCTAGTTTGATGCCTTCGTGGTCAGAAAAGATGGTTGGTATGATTTCAATCTTGGTGTATCTGTTGATGTTTGTCTTGTGCCCCAGTATGTGATCGATCCTGGAGAATGATCCGTGTGCGCTTGAGAAAAATGTGTACTCCGTTTTTTTTTGGGTTTAGTGTTCTATAGATGTCTGTTAAGCCCAAATGCTCTAGGTCCTTATTTAGAGCTTTAGTTTCTTTACTTATTTTTTGTCTTGTTGATCTATCCATTGTTGATAGTGGTGTGTTGAAGTCTCCCACTATGTATGTGTTTTCTCCGATGTCTGTTTTCAGAGAGGACAACAGTTGTCTGATATATTTTGGTGCTCTTTCGTTTGGTGAGTATATGTTAATGAGTGTTATTTCTTCTTGAAGTATTGTCCCCTTAATCATAATGTAGTGACCATTGGGGTCTCTTTTTATTTTTTTGAGTTTGAAGTCTGTTTTATCTGATATAAGTATAGCTGTTCCTGCTTTCTTTTTTGGCCCATTTGCTTGTAGGATTGTTTTCCATCCTTTGACTTTGAGCCTATTTTTATCTTTTGTAGCTAAATGTGTTTCCTGGAGACAGCAAAAGGTTGGGTTTTGTTTCTTAATCCAGGCTGCAACTCTGTGTCTTTTTATTGAAGAGTTTAGTCCATTTACATTTAGAGTTAATATTGATATGTTAGCATCTGTATTTGCCATTATGTTTGTCTTTCCTTTGATTTTATTTATTCTTTTAATAACCTTTTTTTTTTTTTTGGTCTTCTTTGTTGTTATTCGTCCCTCTGAGGTTCTGGCTTTAGGATTCCTTGTAGTATTTTTTGGAGTGGGGGTTTATTCGTAATGAAATTCCGGAGTTTCTCTTTGTCTGGGAAGGTCCATATTCTTTCTTCATGGAGGAAAGAGAGCTTTGCGGGATAGAGTATTCTTGGTTGGCATCTGTTTTCTTGGAGTCTGTTGACTATGTCCCTCCACTCTCTCCTTGCCCGTAGTGTTTCTTCAGAGAAGTCTGATGTCAGCCTGATTGGTTTTCCTTTGAATGTTATCTGTTTCTTCCCTCTTGTCAGCTTCATTATTTTTTCCTTGTCCTGGATTCTTGGGAGCTTTACTATTATGTGTCTTGCTGTGTTTTTCCTTTCGTCGTGGAAGTTTGGTGTTCTTCTTGCTTCTTGTATATCAATTTTCAGCTCGTTCTTCACATTTGGGAAGTTCTCTTCAATTATCTCCTGGAATATTTTCTCTGTTCCTACATCTCTCTCCTCTCCTTCTGGAATTCCTATAACTCTTATATTTCCTTTCCTCATGGAGTCAGATAGTTCCCGAAGTCTTTCTTCGTTCTTTTTCCTTCGTACTTCTCTTTCCTTTTCTGTTTTGGTTCTTTTTATTTCTGTGTCTTCAAGAGAACTTATTCGTTCTTCCATTTCATCTATTCTGCTTTCCTTGCTTTTCCCAGAGTTCTTTAGTTCCTCCATTAATTCTTTGATCTCCTGCATTTCTTTTACTTCCCTCTTTAGGGACTCAATTTCCTTCTTCTGATCTATCACTTTTTTAATCATGGCAATTTTAAATTCTCTTTCTGGAAGGCTCAGAAGTTCTTCCAAGTTGCTGTCGTTGCAATCTGGGGAGTGGTTTTCTTTTTGTGGTGTGCTTCTTTCCTGAGTAGTTATTAGGTTGCGTGTGGTTCTTCTACTCCCTACTGTCTGTTTTCTAATTTGTCGTATGCGTTGGGACACTGTGTTGCTCGGACTGGCTGGCATCTTGGGTGAACTTCTCCGCTCCCCTCTGGCTCTTCCAGGAGCCATTTCTGTCTTCTGGGGGAGCTTTCTGCTGGTTTTAGGCAGTTTTTACTGAAGAAATGTCCCTGTTCTAAAATGGCGAAGCGGGATGCAGTCCCTGCGCCTCCGGTTTCAGGCACACTCTTCTGCGCACCCGGTCTGCCCTGGACGTGGGTGCCTGCTCCCTCTGTGGGCTCAGACTGCTGGTCGGAAGGGGCCTGGCGTGGAATAACTTCCCGGCTGGCCACTGGGTCCTCCAGAAGCCTTCTGCCCTTTTCAAGCAGTCTTAAGAAATTTCCTGTTCTATGGGGTGTTAGTGACTTTTTTTTCCTGGTCGCTAGGTGGCGCCAGAGATCTCTCCTATTGTCCTTGGGGGGCTGTTTTTCGCCTCCCCCCACCCCGTGGGACAGGGAACAGAGCGGGAATGGTAGGGTACACCTCAACAGCTTTGGGGTGCTGTGTCTGCCTTGTGCCCCACCATCGTGGAGAACCCATGCCCCGAATTTTCGTGCCCCAGGTCTCAGTTCAAAGCCCTCAGTTCCAGGACGCGGGCTGTAGCCCAGTTCAGTGGCGCGGGAATGGTGCCTTTTGCACCGCTCCCGTGCCTGGGCGCCTGGTTCCTGCTTACTCAGGGAGGGACCTTCACCTCAGTGAGGACCTCCGCGCGTCTCCCCGCAAGCTAGGTCGCAGGTGCGGGGACCTGGGCAGCCGCGATCCTGGTCTGCACTTGCTTTTCAAGCGCGCTGAGCGCGCCACTTTTCCGCGCAAGCTTACCGGCAGCCCGGGCTGTGTGCGCGTCTCCCGGGGTCTTTGTTCTTCTCTAATGGTGCCCGGAGCCGTTCGCTCACCGCCGCGGCGAATCCTGCAGGGTTCGCCTCAGCTCCCGTTCAAGGGGTGTGGTGGCTGCAATAGTTCCTTTCCACTCACAGTCCCGCTTGCTGCGTCGTTTGTTCTTGTTGGCCGTTTTGGTTTGTTGTTTCCCTCCTCTCTGCCGGTCGGAGAGTGCCGCCTCTGTGGGCGGGGGAGGGGAGCAGGGTTCTGCGCTTCCCTCCCTTCTAGTCCTCTTTTATGGCCACTTTCTTCTTCGGGTAGTTTGCTGGAGTCACCCGTTTATCTTCCGTGTCCCAGTTCTCACTGGGACCTGCCGCTTTTCCTCCCTATTAACTTTTTTTAATGGGAGATCTTACTCGCAGCGTCTCCTCACCGCCATGTTGCTCCGCCCCCTCCTTAATTATGTAGATTCTTGTTCAAATAACCATCATACCAGTAGGTTGCATTCATGTGACATCTCTCTTCTCATCCTTTAACTAGTTTACTCATAAAAGTAAATTAATATATGAGAAGCTTGAAACTGAAAACCTACTTATCATCCCCATAAAACATGTACCAAATAAGTCAAGTATCATCCATGGCTTATATAGAAAACCAGGTGAGCAGAGTCTGCTAGTCCTCCTGCCACACATAGTGTTGTTTCAGGAAAGCAACATTGTCTTGTGATCTGTGGAAAACTGATAGGCTCTGTTCTGCATCCTGCTCTGTCTCTGGTGAATCCTCTCACCCTCCCGCGCATCTGGCCTGTACCCCGGTACTTGTATGCATGAATAAATAAATCCTTAAAACAAAAAGCTTTTTTTTTTTTTTAAAAAAAGGAAAACTGATAGGCTCTTCTTAGCACTGGGTCTATGCTAGATTATTATATAGTCACATTGTTTAAAACAATAGGATTTTGGTCTCAGTTTTCTAAGACATGATAAAAAGCAGGACTTCTTTAAGTCATAGCTATTTTAAAATCTTTTTAATGACATAGGTTCAGAAAAATGCTTTTGAAAAACACTGGTAACTGAGAAACCCTTAAGATGAATAGATTGGTATGTGGCACTTGAACACTTTAATTCTGAAAAAGCATATTAAGTATCTAGCGCATGTTGAAATTTTTTATAAGCCCTTTCATGTGCTTATGTTATCTTTTGAGCCAGGGGTTTTAAAAATCATTGACTAAGTTACAAAATAGACTCGGACAGGTGAAATAACAAGCCTGAGGACAGGACAGATAAATAGCAAGCCTCTGAGCCTTTTTTGTTCCCAAACCTGCTTCTCTGCCCACCAAAAAAATAGATGCAACACAAAGATGCACCACAGCTCATCTGAATGCATTTATAGTAGGTTTCTGGTCCCTTTCCCCACCAAAGCCTCCACAATGTCACCAAGGACTCCCAGTGTGCCTGACCCAATGGTCAACTCTTGGCTCTCATATTCCTTGGCCTCTCAGGAGCCTCCCATTGAACTGCATTGCTCTCTTGAATAATTTTCTTTTCTTCACTTATTGAATACCATACTCAATCAGTTTTCTTATTACTTTTCTGGTATTTCTCAGTCTCCTTTGTTATTTTCTTTTCACATTCTCAAATCTCAGGTGCCAGAGATTTGACACCTACTTATAAGATGAGCTGGAATCTCATCCTTAGCATGACCCACACTTCCCTTTAGTTCCCTCCTCTTCTTATTATCCCTAATACTGCAAAATGTGACTGGGACTTACTCTTGAATCCTCTTTTTCACATGCTACATCTGATCCACAGAAAACCTATTTTTTTTAACCTGTTTATTTTTTTTTTGAAGATTTATTTATTTATACAGGCACTGGGGTACAGGCCAGAGGCATGGGAGGGTGAGAGAATCCACCAGAGACAGAGCAGGTAGCAGAACAGGCAGAAGGACGGAAATACGCTGCTTGAGGGGAACAGCAGGTGCGACAGGAGAGGTCTGCCACGCCATGTGGGAATCTCCCTGACCGGCCAGGAATTGAACTGGTGCCATGGAGGCTGCGGACAGCTTCACAGCACTGCACTCAACCTGCTGTGCCACCAGGGAGGCCCCAGAAAAGCCTATTGAGACTCATCTTCAAAGCATATTCAAAATCTAGCTGCTTTCATCAGGTACTTCCATTATTTCTCCCTATGATTATTGCAAGATCTTCCTTCCTGGTGTCCCTGCTTTTATTCCTAGCACTGAAACCAGAGGAACTCATTATCTATTTTGTTCTATACTCACAGGTCTCCAGTTATCGATTAGACTGTTTCCCACCACCCTCCCTCCCCAAATTCAGATGTTAAGGTCCTAACCTCTAGTACCTCAGAATGTGATCTTATATAGAGATAGGACATTTACCAAAGTAAAATGAGGTCATTAGCGGAGATCCAAATCCAATCCAACTGGTATCTTTATCAAAAGGGGAGTTGTTTTAAATCTTTAAAAAACAAACAAACAAACAAAAAACCCAAAAGGGGAGCTGTGGAGACAGAGTTGCATGGAGAAAGCATTCATGTGAGCGTGAGTTGGCTGTGCATAAGGCACTGAGGACACTTGCCCCAGTTCCAACCTCAAAGCTTTCAGAAGGAATGACCTTGACTTTGGACTTCCAGTCTCCAGAATTGTGAGACAATCCATTTTTTTGTTGTGTTTAACTCACACAATTTGTGGTACTTCGTTACAGCCATCCTGGCAAACTTACACATTTTTCTATCTCTTCATAGTCCAATAAAGCCCTCTTGGGGACCTACAAAGTGCTTCACTGTGGGGCCATTGCATTTCTGGGCTCCTCTCCTCCAGCTTTTTTAGCTGCTCACTCTATTACAGCTCTGCTAGCCTCTTTCCTTCCTTAAATTACTCATCTAGTTCCTCCCTAGCTCTTTATACTTGCACCTCCTTTTTAGATTGTTTCATGGTTTATTTACTCAATTTCTTCATCTTTATTTAGATGGTACACTGTAGGTGTTTTATTCCCTTTGATCCTTAGCTTTGGCTAACTTATTCAATGCTTCACTTTCTTACTTTGTTTAATATCTGTTCTTCCCTCACTAAAATGTCAGCCATGTGAAGTCAAGAATTTTTTTCTGGTTACTGTTGAATTTGAGTTTAAAACAGCTTTTGGCATGGAGTAGGAGATCAACATCTTAATCAAGTTACTTAATTAAGTATTAATTGAATGAAGGAATGAATCAAGAGGATAGACCACAACTGCCATCTAACAATACTGTGCCCAGGAGGCTCAGCACACCCTCTGTAACTTGGTGGGGTTCTGGCCTGTAATCACAACAGTTAAGAAGTGTTTCCAGGGCGTAAGCAGCAACAAAGGAAGCCACAAGCACAGCTTCTGTCCTCGAGAGATTACAAATCAGTTGGGGAGACTAAACATACAATACATGAAAAAATATTATACTAGATTCACAGAATAATAGATCAACATGAGCAACTAAATTTAACAAACACTGGTTTCTAAAAGTGGTGAGTCCAAGATCCTTATCTGAAATGCCTCTGTAATACAGAAACCAATCAACACATGAACACTGGAAAGGACTTTTGAGGACAGGCTCATATATACCTTTTAGAGTAAGTATATCTAGAGAATATTTACAAGACATTCTTAAGCACATGCAGTGGAAATGTTTAGTCTATAATGCGAACAGCACAAAATATATTTCTCAGCAAATACTTTGTCTCTTGAATAAACACAATTCCACCAAGTGATAGAATCAACAACTTTTGAAAAAATGGAAAACTGAAGCTACTAAGAATGCTCTAAACAGAGAGAAGACCACCTGATGAAAACCAATTAAATTTTGTAGAGGTGGCAAGTGACAGAAGGAAATAAAGTTAGCTGGAAAATAACCTGTGATGTTTGCTTTTGATCTTTCTGATATTCTATTTCTATTTTTGATTTTTTTCCACATTAAAACTTTTCCTCTTATTTCTTAGATGAGCAATTAAACCCTGACCCCAGTGTAAGTCTCCAAGGCAGTTATCAATAAAAAGCATCTGGGAGGTCACCTATATTCTTAGTTTTGATGCTGATTCACCATGTGATCTTAAGTTGTCTACAAAGTGCTGTGTTTGGAAGAAAAGCACAGCAAAAAGCAGAGGATTATTATGACAGTATACACTATTATTTGTCTAAAAATAATGCCAGTGTCACTTCTGATATCTAGACGGCTCTTCTTCCTTATTTTCCTTTTCTTTTTCTTCTTTTCCTTTTTCTTTTTCTTCATTTTCTATTTTTTCATCTTCCCATTCATTACACCTTCTAATAAATCAATAGGAAAGTTCATGGGGATGGAATAAATTCAAGTTTCAAAATAGCAAAACACTTACATGTATCTTTATAGTTCTGAACATTAGAGAGGCTTTTATTAAGCATTCAACACATTGAAATAGTGAGGGAATATACATATTTCTGGAAGAATATTTCAAAAAGATGTTTTTCACTACACAAGAAGGCACTATATTCATCTAGAGGACTACCTTGCATCATATATACCCAAGTTCCAGAAGCAAACTAAGAGGCAAAGCAGCTTCCTGAGACCAAACCACACAGGTTACTAGAACATAAACTTGATCTCAGGGTTGAAATAATCCCCTTCGCTCATTGCTCTTCACTGTGTAATTCAGAGATTAAAATGTGTTTCGCAGTGGATAGTGTGCCCCCAAATATCTTAATGATGCATTACACTAGATTGTTCACCCCTGCAGTAAAACATTTGACTGCCTCCAATTAATGTACTTTTATTTATTCATAAATTACCTATGTATGGAACAGTAAATAAATTCAAACATTTATAAAACAGAACAAAAATATTGTAAAGGTAGAATTTTTATATATGAATGTAGGATATAATCTCTATACTTTTCAATGTTTGCTGACCACGAGGGCTTCGTGTAACATGGGCATCAGCAAACACCACGAGCTCAGCATCAGCTTTGATCAAGGCTCACCTTAATTGTAATGAAAGTTAGTATCTATTTCAAATAGCTTTCCTGAAAATGTTAAGTGTTTCCTGCCCAGTTCTAGGTTTGATGACATCTTTGTCTTTGCTCATAATGGGGCTAACAATGAGTTGGTGCCAGGAGAAGGGCCCATTCTGCCAGCTTCTTTGTTTGCCCTTTCTGCACCATTATCTTTCACCATGGGCTTATAGCAGAATTAATTTCCAACCAGCATTTTGTAATGGTTGATTTAATTAAAACTAGAGCATATAATCCATAAATCTTGTCAACAAGGGCACAGGTAAATGTCATATACTGTAATACACTGTACATCCCAGAAGCCTGAGGACACCTGGATCTGGTTGGTGGATATTGACTTCTTCCCTCACCTGACTTCTGACTGCATCAATATACATCTCACTTTTTATATAGAGAGAAAATATCTGATATCTTTTCCCCAGTGTATATGGAGGGCCTGCATGTTGGAGACATTGCGCTGAGGAAGTTTTCACATATGGTGCTCCACATTTTGAAAACATACTTATTGGTCTTTTGTGTACTTGGTAAAACCACATTTTAATTTACAGATATTTGCAAGAAAATATGAGACTGAAAAAGCTAATGAATTAAGACTGACCCTCCTTTCCTCAGGAGAGGTGAAAAAATAGTCAAGTGCCAGATTTTCTTGGGATCATGTCTTAGTCCTCTTCTGGTACCAACCAATAATAGTTCTTCAACGGCAACACTAGTCTAGAATAATTAGTATTTATTTTAAAAAAGTTGATAATGTAAGTTTTTTCTTTGGTGTATAACTTAACAGAACAAATGAAGTCAGTGAAAAAAAATCTTTCAACTAAAAAAAGGGGGTAAGGAATAAACGGCTAATGTAGAAAACAACATGGATGAATTTCAAAAAGCAGTCAAAGAAATCAGCTGCAAAAGAGTGTGTAATCTATGATTCCATTTACAGGAAGTTCCAGGACAGGCTGACGAAACCATCATAACAGAGATCAGGTTGGGGGTCATTCCTGCAGGCTTGGAGACCTGGGGTTTATCACTTTCTGGAGTGATAAAATGTTCCATATCTTGTCAGAGAAATGATTCAATGAGCATATATATTTTTCAGAACTAATTTATCTGTATAGCTAATATCTAAGCATTCCATTATATGCAAATTATGTCAATAAAAACTTTGCATGTATCATAAAACAGTTTCTAATGATCAATTTATGGATGCTGTCTCCTTTAGCAGCTGAAAGGTTGATGCAAGATACAAAATATATAACATGTAAAATAGCATAAATTTAGTGTTATGTTTCTAGAAGGACCTGATATAATCTGAAGGCATGGATGGATGTATGGCTGGCTGGCTGGCTGGATGGATGGATAGACAGACAGACATACAGATAGATGTGAATGAAGGTGAGAAAAGCACAGAAATACCTCAGTGACAGTGCCCACTTGTGACCCAACAAAGGATGAATGCTATGGAAGGGAGCATTCATGAATGCTGTGTGTGTCTTGTCCACACAGCACCTGGAGGCTCACCCACTGAGGCCCATTTTAGTCTTGGCCTGTGAGTCTCCGCATCTCCTCTGAGCCTGCTCTATTCTCTCTGTCCTTCCTTCTCTCTGCTGCATGCTATCCAAGTCATCAGCTGCCACGTGACAAGTGCCTGTCGCCTTCTCTCCCTTCCTTCTGCCCCCATCCTGCTCAGGTCTCCTCTTGGGAGCTGAGCTGAGGCCATGTTCTTGCCTGGGGGAGAAGCACAAATGAAGGACAGCTCGGAGAGAGGAAGTCAAGTCACTGACTGAAGAGAGGCCAAGCCCAGAGAAAATATTACTTTTATCTCCTTTTGCTTTTAGGCCGTTATTTTCATTTTCATTCTTCTTTATTTTTGTCATCATTGTCTCAACCACCTTGATAAGAAGGTGAAAATGTGTTTCTTTAGGAGAATGAGTTTGGGTTTCTGCTCTTTTCTATATACGTCAGTGTTCGCTATGAATTTTGTGCTCTCCAAGGAAGAGTTTTATTTGTGTTGTGTTCCAATAGGGAGCTGTACATTTAGGAAGAACATTTATGTCAAATTCTACCTCATGGGCCACAGACTTCTGTTAGGCCCAATCTGCAGATTTCTGCCAATGACTGAGGTACTGGTCTGTGAGTTGGATTCAGGATTATAGTTGTACTATCTTAGGAAGGACAGCCCAGAACAAACACACCAACAATCCCTGGGATCATTTTGTTTCAGGAGATAGCTCTGGAGAGGGCCATCAATCAGTTTTCTAGACATTTCTTATGTGCAGTCAGAAAGAAGTGACTGCATAGTCATGGTCGTAGTGAATCAAAACAGCAAGAATGTCCTATTTCTCTTATAGCTTTTCCTTTTTAAAATACTAAATGTCAACTTTCAAGAACATATATTTCAAATGGAAATCAAAGTTTTAAACAACGTTTATAAAATATGTTCAATAAGGTCACTAAAGTAATTTTTAGTGAAATATAATTATGTATGATAAAATTCATCATTTTTAAGGGCATATATTGATGAGTTTCACAAAGGCATACGAAGATTTAACCACCACCACAATCTTGATTTATAACCACCACCACCACCATGATCTTAAAAATTGTCCTCGTATTCCTCTGCAGTCAATATTTTCTGTCCACACATTAGTCCTTGCAGTCACAGATCTGCTTGCTGATGCTACAGTTTGCCTTTCTTGAAATTCCATGTAAATGGCAGTATGTAATCTTTTGTATCTGGCATCTTTCATGTTAGCATAAATCTTTTGAGATTCATCCATGTTGCTGATTAAATTAACTTTAGGGTTGTATATAACTGGCTCTGGTTTCCAGGACAATATGACATCCACGTTATTTGTAGTTTTGTTTGATGACACAGATTATCAACAAAGTTCAAAGTGCCTCCAATCCCTGGAAAACAAACTTGTTTCTATTTTCCCTGTCTCATTTGTTTGCCTTTTCTCCTCACTGGGAGTGAAAGAGAGGGAGGGCGTGAATGAGTGCCATTTGTCCTTGGGTCTAGTGTCTCCCACAGGGCAGTGCTCTGCTTCATTTGAAACTAGGCATGGCTAGTTTGAAACTAGCCTTGAGCTAAGGAAATGTGAGCGGAGGCGATGTATGCTGCTTCCAGAGAGAAGCTTTATGAACTCTTGCCCCCTATTCCTGCCTTAGTGACTACAGAAGCTTGTGTGGAGGGCGAGGCAGGGTCCATGAATGACTATGAGCAGCAGTGACCTCTGCCAACCATGTGTAGGCATGAAGCAGGAAATAACAAACCTTAGCCATGGGGTGGTTTTAAGGTTGATGTTCCTGAAACACACACGCACACTAGTAGATCCTGATCAGAAGTGGAAGAGAAAACCTGGCTTTGTGAAAGATAGACACAATTTTTGATGGTCATCTTTCTGTCAGAGGATTTTTATTCTCTTCCTTCTGTCTTGCTCAGCAACTCCAAAAAAAACTTCTTCCTTTATGACCAATTGCTGTACATTTGAATTGAAAGATTCAATTGATTTGTTAAATATTCAGTGTAACTTGCTTTATTGGTCTCTGACATAGATTGCCAATCTTCGAAGGGGTTGCATCCTTTCTACATGGCACTTGATTTTAACAGTGAGAATCCTCTCCTCTGAACCCCCAACCCAATCTCTGCAACACTTCTTAAGTGGAGTTCATTCTCTTGTAACCCTGCACAGTCATCTCCCAAAGTCACTGCTGGTGTCACGTGCTTTGGTTTGTACCAAACTAAACAGAAGGTTGCCCGGACACCAGCACAGGGACAGCCCGTTCGCTGAAGCAGCCACACTAAATATTGGAATCAGTGACTACATGATGTCTTCCAAGGAATCTGGGAGTAAAAGTAGAATATACCCACACACTTGTACCCCACCCTACTCCTAACCCCTGATACATGCAAAACTCATGATGAATTCTCCCCTAACATTTCTAGCCAGCTCTTGAAAAATGAAATATCCTTGTTGTAAGGCTGTGGGCTCCAGAGGTCGAAATGTGGAAAAGGAGGACTGCCAAAAAGGGAGTGTGTTTTCTGAGCTAGGTCTTTCTGCCAACGTACCTGAAAGGTAACATTTGCTGGCTGGCTTTAGGTGGAACAGAGAATAATCTTCCGGTCATATTCATCCTTGCAATGTTATTCTGGGTCTATTCACAGATTTCTATTCCTTCGTCTCTATGGCTCTGACTCTATGGAGAGTTTTGAGGTATAGCATATCCAGGTGTACCAAGGATTCTCTACAACTGGTTGACCCAGCTTAATCAGTTATGCCTTAAAAACAAACAGATCAGCATCCCCTCCCAATCCCATGCAGAGATTTCCTGATAGATCAACCTTGTTTTAGTGCACTACTTGCTATTATTTTTTTTTAAGATTTATTTAGTTAATTATACAAGCACTGGGTACAGTCAGAAGTGCGGGAGGATGAGAGAATTCACCAGAGCCAGAGCGGGTAGCAGAACAGTCAGACTGACAATGTACACTGCTGAGGGGAGCAGCGGGTGGCAGGAGAGGTCTGCGTGCCATGTGGGACCCTCCTCCAGTGGCTGGGGATCAAACCAGTGTTGCAGAGGCTGCGGGCAGCTTCACAGCCCAGTGCTCAACCGCTGCGGGAGGCCCTTGCTATATTATTCATGCCAATACAATTGTCTTCAGGTTTTGCCTAATTTAATGCCAGTGAAGATGTTGTACACATATAAGCCAGGCTCTGTTTCACTTATAAAATAGATTACATGTTTCTAAAAAAAAAAAAAAAAAACATGATTGCAGAAAGCAGTCAAGAAACAACTCGCCCTGATTGGGTTTCTTGAAAGTTCTGGGGTGTGTGTGTGTGTGTGTGTGTGTGTATAAGAGAGAGTAAATAGCAAGGAGAGTGAGCAAGACTTGGTGGTAATATACTAGCACAGAGAATTTGTGATGGATCTAGAAAGGAAAAGATTAGGAAGAGGAATTTTCTCCCCAAATTCATTGTGTATCCCAAACCTGTTGATCATTCAGATATTACCTAAGATTTAGAGATTTTCAGAAATCTAACTTGTGGCTATAAGTGTGCAACTTTCCATGACCCAGTTCCATGTTTTTCCCAACTCTAGGCTCATCCAGAAACCCACTGCCATTGCTCCCTGTGGATTTGCCCTCTTTCTCTTGTCATCAACCCCTTCCAACAGAAGGCAACAAGGCAGGCAGGAACTGTGGTTAAACACACCTGGTCCAGGTTTATTTCCCTACCCAGCTGACAATTTCTCCTTGCCAATGGGAAACTTGTCAATAACAAATCATGAGGATTATTAAGTGGAGCACTGGAAGATATTTGGTGCAGATTTGTACATTTCAGCCTTTAACTTTTAAAGAGAACTTACCTTTCAGTTCAAATTTTATTGGCATGATTAAGTGATAATCAGAACCCAGGGGTAAATTTAAACCCCAACATATTAAATTTACCATAGGCTTAGTCATCAATTTTAGGACATGTAATTCAATAATTTGCTAAATTTATACTTCAGTCACTTAAAATTATTCTTCAAAGGGAGTCTTTCCCCACTTGATTAAAAGTCCTCACTTTTACCAATAACATGTTTCTCCATACATGGTAAAAACAACCAGAAGGACTGATTCTGGGGAAAAAGATCTACACGACCCACAAGCAAGGCAGCATTATTAACCTTATAAAATTGTCAGTATAAAATTGAACTTATAAAACAAGCCCTCCCACTGTGCATTGCTGTAGAACTGCTTTCCTTTTGTTTAGGGCTAGTACGAAATACCAATGTGCATTTTATAATTGAAGCATTTAGACTGTACATGATTATGCTAATGATATTTAAAACCAAGTGCATGCAGTAACATGCAATTTGTATGGATAATTTAAAAAGAAACCACTAGGTCAAACATCATTTTTGAACATAAGAACATTTAAAAAACAGAGCTATAAAGGGAGTTACTTGATTCACATAAGCAATCCTGGCTTCACAAACTCTACACATGCCAAGAGTTACCTATTTGTGGGGAGAAAATAACCATAATTGTGTGGTCGGCTGCTTTAGGTAAATTATCCACGATTGTCAGATTGGATACTTTCATTTTTTATTTAAATCATTGTTATAGTAGTGACATAAAGCTTGGTAAAAGTAAATTAGAAATTAGTTTTAATAAATCATCTCTTTGGGCCTCCCCGGTGGCGCAGTGGTTGAGCGCTGGGTTGCAGGCTGCCCGGGGCCTCTGCAGTGCCGGTTCGATCCCCGGCTGCTCCCCGGCCACAGGAGGAGCGTCCCACATGGCGCGCAGACCTCTCCTGCCGCCCGCTGCTCCCCTCAGCAGTGTACTTCAGTCCTTCTGCCTGCTCTGCTCCCCACTCTGGCTCTGGTGAATTCTCTCACCCTCCTGCCCTTCTGACTGTACCCAGTGTTCATATAAATAAATAAATAAATAAATCTTTAAAAATAAATAAATAAATCATCTTTAATGGAGATGGTCATTCTCTTCAACTTAAGGTTATAAAACAACTGTGCAATGTGCTTTTGCACCTAATGTTTTGGTATTAATTTTCACCAATTTTCCAGATCATTTTGTTGTGAAAAACCCATTAAATCGGGCCTCCCTGGTGGCATAGTGGGTTGAGCACAGCGCTGTGAGTCTGTCTGCAGCCTCTGCAGCGCGGATTCCATTCCTGGCCAGCCAGGGAGATTTCTACATGGCGCAGCAGACCTCTCCTGTCTCGCCTGCTGCTCTCCTCAGCAGTGCTTTCAGTCTGTCTGCCTGTCCTGTTCCTCACTCCGTCTCTGGTGAATCCTCTCACCCTCCCGCGCCTCTGGCCTGTGCCCCAACTATTGTATAAATAAAAAAAAAAAATCTAAAAAAAAAAAACTATTAAATCTGTAACTATTGTTCATTTTAGTGTAGTTCATTTGAGAGGTGTAGATTGTGACTGATGTATAATGCATTTTTAAAAAGTTACATAGCAACACATTTTTAGTACCTTTTGGAAACTCTCCTATCATAAAATGAACCATCTCCTGCCACATCTCACACAGCTCCTTACCCCACGTACCATAAAGCCACTGCTTTCCAAATTGTAAGAGTTCAGGATCTATTGTATCAGTCTGAAAATCAATTATTTAGCAATTAAATTCTAATCGAACCCAAATAAGTTGTCTTAGTTTTGAATTTTTCCATTGCACAGATAGTGTTCAGTAAGTCACAAATTAAAAGCAGAGTAATGACGAATTGAGGAGCTGGGAAATGTTTGAGTGCTTGAGTTTATCCCTAAGTTTTTCATTCTCCGTTTTAACAATTCTCCAGTGACGGATCACTGTTTGAAGCTGGGCTTCTAGCTAGTTCATTGTTTTAACTCCACATATAAGCATAAAGTCTTGACGAGTTAATAGCTCAGGTTTGTATTAGGTAATTAACATATATACATATTTCTCATTTTGTAGTTCCAAGACTTTCTTTCTCACAAGTCAGCCCAAGATATTATCATATTTTCTGTTGGCCTGTTGAAAGGGGATTTAAAGAACAATAAAACATCAATTTTTCCCCAATTACCATAATAAGATTTTGTATGAAGTCCTGGAAGCTTTTTCAAGGGTGAAAAGGATTTGGTGCTTAGGTCAATTATCCTAAAGGTAGTGAGTGGTATTGGCCTGCAATAGCCACTGGGTGCAGTGTGGCCCCCTTTGCCCCCCTAGCTGCAGGAAGACCCCTGTGGACCAGCTGCAGTCACTTTTCAGGAAGACTTTAGCATCAAACTTGAGATGGACTGAGACAAAATAAAGCTAGAGGGTGGAGGTGCCAAAGATATGCTTTGCGGTTCTTTGCATCTCCACTCTCGTGAAAAATTCTCTTACATCCACACCCCTTGGCTTGAGGGTCAACACCCTCACTTCTCCAGATGAGAAAGTGAGAAAAGCTACATCATTTCCCCCTCCATTCCAGGCCTCAATGACCCCCTTTTCCCTGATGCCTTAGTGTGCTCTGGTCTTCTGTCCATGTGTGTTGGATATAGTGGAAGGAGTGGTGGACAAAGGACTGAGGTGGCCACTTCTCACAAACTCTGACAGGGAGAGGCTGGTGGCTCTGTGCCTCTTCATAGTGGCCTGTGGTTCTCAGTCATGGAACTCCAGGCAAAGGTGCAAGACAAGAGCAACCCCCCCCCATTTACTCAGTGTGTTTCATCTTGTATAAATATTGCCATAACACTGGGAAGAACAGACTAGAAAAAAATGAGAGTGGAGCTGGGGATTGAAGGTAGCAATGCAGGTGAGACTTGAGTGGGGTCTAAAGTGAAGTAGTTGGAATGGGGAAGCGAGGAGGAGACAGATATGTGAGCAATTCCTTCAGCTTCTGGTCTGAGTGAGTGGTCATGGGGTTCACAGGGACATGACAGGGAAAAGAAGGTCAAGTTTTGGGGACAAACCTGGACAAAACTGGGCATTGCCTGACTTTGATATTTCTGGAGGACTCGGGCAGTTAAATGTGCAATATGATGCTCAAAGTGTGTTATGACTTGGGACAAATGTAGAGTGGTTCTCAGAATTCAGGTGGCTATTGACACCACAGGAATATTTGGGTCACCCAGGGACGGTGTATAACATGAGAAGGAAGGGAGCCCAGTTGAGTCCCAAGAAGCATATGCATTGAAGGGTTGGGTGGGTGTGCATGGGAGACTGAATTCGGAACACAGAAAGTTCTCTGAGGGATACTGAAAAGGGAAGTATCCCCACTTTTGGACCCTTTAGTGAAAATGGCACCAAGCACCCAACTTATGCCTCTGACATTCCTTTCCTTGTCCTGTTTCCCTCTCTGCCTGCTCTCTAAAGATGACACCCTCCTTGATGAGCTCGTTCATAGGGCCTCAAAATGAAAGACTTCCTTACTTTGTTCCAGGGCATCAATTGTTTCCCTAAAAGCCACAGGCTCCTTAACAAAGGCTTCTAAGATGATAGGCAGCTAATTGGAGGAATGTTGTTCCATCTCTCAGCCTGCTGCCAGCTGCCCCTGCTGTGCGCAGCACCCCACAGTTCTGCCAGGCTGCTCTGCCATCTCGCCCTCTCACTTTGCAGCTTCCTCCACATCCTAAACACACAGTTGTTCTGAAAGATTGTGCCTCTGGTGTCCCTCAGGTTTCACAAGCAAATGACATTGAATGAACCTGGTCAAATCTTCTCCTTGCTGGGAAATCGCTCAAAGTCACTGGCCAAAGAAAAAGACAATCACCAGCTATTACAAGTGGTGCTTTATTGTGGGGCTTCTAATGCTGCTCTCTGGAGAGGATCACTGCAAGGCCCATATAAACCTTCAAGTAGAAAGACAATAGAAAAGTCACTGATGATTTTTTATTTGATGGGATAGAGAAATGGAGAGGAGTACCCTAGGAAGAAAGAAAGAACCGATATGTAAAATCTGGTGTATTTATAAAAGCATTGGTGGAGTGACCCACCTATTTTCAGTATTTGTATATTTTGCTGCTTAAAATAAAATGAATATTTCCCCTTTTCCTGCATGCTAGCCTTCCCCGAACCAGGGTGTATGTCAAAACTCACATCTGTTTTTATTTTCCGTTTCTTTTGATGTTGCATGCCAGTTTGCAACACCCGCTTTCATGCCAGGGTAACCATGCGATCATGTGGGCAAGCTTTTGATTCCACACCCTGTGTAGCTTTTCCAGAGCTGGGGAGGAGGCTGATGGGGATGCCACAGAGAGTACATGCAGCTTCAGACTTTTGGGATCCTCTGGTGAGCTGCAGGCTTGTGGCTTCTCTTTCTCCTGTTCCCACTAGAGTTGCCTGGCTTTGGCAGAGGGTAACTTTTCTCTTTCCTATGAAGCATGTGTATGATACCTAAAAACTAATGCAAATATGTATCTACATGAGCATGTATGTAGGTTATTTATTTGCATTGAAAATATCATTGGTCTTGGGATCTCCCTGGTGGCGCAAGGCGCTGTGAAGCTGTCCACAGCCTCTGCAGTGCCAGCCTCAGGGCAACCCACATGGTGCTGCAGACCTCTCCTGGCTCTCCCACTGCTCCCCTCAGCAGTGTATTTCATCAGTCTGCCTGTTCTGTTCCCCACTCTATCTCTGGCGAATCCTCTCACCCTCCCATGCATCTGGCCTGTACCCCGGTTCTTGTATAAATTAAAAAAAAAAAAATCTTTAGAAAAAAAAAGAAAATATCATTGGTCTACATCTTTGTTGGTGTTTTGGAAGCATGGCATTTCCCCCTTCAGGTGTGGTCACATCCACCACCAAAGCACCCACAGTCCCCCACCATAGTCCATTGTGATCTCTCCCCAACCTACCCTTGCTCCTACCCCTCCCCCTCAGGATGCCTCAGTTATATGGTCAGCTTTCAAGGTTGGTTTTAAACTTTCTCTTTACCTGATCCTTTGTTTGGTTTCTCTGTATTCCACATATAAGTGACACTATCTGCTATTTATCTTTCTCCTGACTTATTTCACTTAGCATGATACATTTTAGCTCCCTTCATGTCACTGCCAATGGCATGAGAATCTTTTTTGATTGCTGAGTAGTATTCCATCAGGTATTCCACATCTTTTTGATCCATTCATCTTTTTGGAGGCACTTAGGTTATTTCCATGCATGGCTATTGTAAATAGTGCATGTAAATTCTTAACAATTCCCTCAAGATAGAAGCCTATACTACTTTAAGGAATATACACATAATCAGGTAGTGTGGGAAAAACTCACAATGTATGATGATAAAGAAAATGGAGTAGTTAGAATTCTTCTACCCAAGCCTGGGCTATTCAATTTTCAATAATACCACAAGTGAGAGAACAATAATCTGATTCACAATGAACTGCACCATACTCTGCCTGATTCCTCTTCAAGCTCTCTGCTTTCATGAAGAGAATATTTAGCTCACATGCAGTCCATCACAATTCTGTTCTTCTGCAAACAATTATTCAGTGAGGGAGCCACAAGACTGTGAGCAACAACAATAGAGCTTTGCTTTTGTTAGTAAAACTAACCAGTTAGTCTGTTACCTTAATCCAAATTTAGGAGCTTAGCTATATTTTCTTTCTTTTTAAAAGATTTATTTATTTGTACAAGAACTGGGGTACAGTCAGTGGCACGGGAGGGTGAGGGAATTCACCAGAGACAGAGCAGAAAGCACAACAGGCAGACAGCCCTGGGACACCGCTGAGGGAAGCAGCGGACAAGGCAGGAGAGGTCTGCCATGCCACGTGGGTAGCTCCGTGGCTAGCGGGGATCGAACCCATGCTGCAGAGGCTGCTGACAGCTTCACAGCTTCACAGCTCAACCTGCTGCACCACCGGGGAGGCCCAGCTTTGCTATATTTTCAAGAGCTCTAGATCTGCTAAAAGACATAACACATCTCTTGACTAACACACACCTAATCATTATGTTCAGACTTTCCTCCCAGATTTACATTTGCCTAAGGAAACTACTCAAGTACCTTTTCCCAGCACAATGACATAGTGGGTGTCAAAGTGATTTTGAGATTCCATCTCTTAGAAGGCATACAACTGCTTAAAACTTCCATGTGAATATTGTTTGCTCAGTTCAGCCTATAGCATAAGAAAACTTCTCTTTTGTGTCATTAGAGGCTCACCCGAAAAACAGTCGCAATGTTAAATGTATCTACGAAGTCATGGGGCACGTCAGTCACTAGGTGACCCATGGGTAGGTGTCACCTGTTCCCTGGTCTTGGACAATTGCTATACAAGGACCCTAGATAGACCAGAGCGGGGCAGGGGACTTCTTCTGAGGAAGGAGGCTAGGGCCTTCTTTTGTCCCAACCATTCCAAACTTTCACCCAACTCCTTTTGTGTGTGTGTGTGTGTGTGTGTGTGTGTGTGTGTGTGTGTGAGAGAGAGAGAGAGAGAGAGAGAGAGAGAGAGAGAGAGGGTAAGAGGTTTCACCAGAGACAGAGTGGGGAGCAGAACAGGCAGGTCTACTGAAATGCACTGCTGAGGGCAGCAGTAGGCGAGACAGGAGAGGTCTGCTGCGCCATATGTGTTAGCTCCCTGGCCAGGGATCAAACTCTGGCCATAGAAGTGACAGTGCTGAGACTTACCCCTCAGCCATCAGGGAGGCCCTTCTCCCAACTCTTGCTCAAGAACAGAAAGGACTGTGTAGAGCATCCACTTTAATGCCTAATATCCACTAATGTTTCTGTCACAGAAAGTGAATAATATCTACAGTCTGTTGTTTGCTTTACTGCAAATAAAACTAATAATACTAACCTTCCACAGACGTTTGTTGTAAGAAATAAATAGTATTATATAAAGAAAATATTTTTTGCTACAAAATGCTATACAAATTTAATTATAATTATTTTCTTGTATTATAAGAAATTGTAGGTTTGTTGTAGTTTACTTTTAAGTACTCAACCTCTGAGTCTATGAAAGCACTGTGAAATTCTATTCTCTATCATGATTTCTTAGTCTGTTACTTATGTTTCCTCTATGTTCTTTCCCTTGAGTTTTGTAGGCACTTAAGATGGAAACCTGCTGACCCCACATCAGTGTTGGCAGGGGCCGCTTTATTTTTCCACATACAAAGGCTTGTGATACCCACAGATCATCTCCAAAATGTCTAAAATGATTTCGTTGTTTTTGAAACATTCCCCAAGTCTGTACCATATCCAGGACTCACATCGCCAGTTGTTTTGAAACTGTATAGTTGATCAAAATATTTGGGGGAAAAACTGAGAAGTATAATTTTTAAATCAGCATGGTGCCTGAGTTAATGTCCTGGCCCAGATCTCATACTGCAACTGAAGCTTTGCCTGTGGGAACCCCTTCTACACAATCATCTCATTGTCTTCAACACAATGGACATGACAATCCTGAAAACGCAAGTACTCCTCTCGGAGTTATCTTTTCAGACCGCTGTCTTATTTTTCTAACTGAAATATCTTAGGTTTCTTCATGAAGCATGAGAATTCCAGAAGGTCAACCTCAGAGGCTTTCTTCCTCCATTTTCAATATGTTTGGTCCTCTGAGGGGTGTGTGAGACCGTTTCTGTTCTTAGTTTTACCTAATGGTGGAGACATCCAGCAGACATATATTGGAGGGCAGTTCAGGTGCTTTCTAGATCTACCTCACCACACATTTAGACTAATTTCAACTTGACCTTGAGTGTGGCTCTGGTGAGGATTATCTTTTCTGTGCTGCATTAGTAAAGAAATCTCAAGATATGAGGAAAAAAGCCCACATCTCAGCTCTGTAATGGCCAAGGCCCACTGGTGGGACTCTGGACAAGAATTGGGGATCCAGCTCTCCCCATCCAGGGATGCTGCTGTTCCCCTCCCCACCCCGTGTGCTCCAGGGTGGCTGTGGCAGGGAGGAGATGGCTGAGGGTGGGGGCCAACATCCGGTGCCTCATTATGGAGTGACATAAATTATTCATGTTCACATATATGGTCTCACCTAAACCCTGAACTGCTGGAAATTTGAGAGAAGAATCTCTACACTCTCTACTGGAGTGCAGAGAGAATGCTGCCATCATATTTTTTGGTTGGTTCCTTTGATTGCAGTTAAACCCTGGGTCCATGCTTGACATGTCATCTGACTTTCACTTCACTGGGAAAAATCAAATTGTCACCATTATCATTTCTTCCTTTTGCATCTTAGTTGTCCTTCATACTTTTTACACCTCACACAGATATCCTGAAGTTGCAACTCTGTTCTTTTTTAAAGTTTGTTCAACCACCATACACATCATTCTTTGACGTTTTGCTGCCTCCCAACCAAAACATAATGTTATAAATATCTATTCTTTCTCCAACATCTTCAAATACTCACAGCAAGTGTATATCTCAAACTCAGGGTTGCAAGAACTAGCATTACTGTGGCTTTTTATAATCATTTCATTTATTTTTGAGTCCTAGTTCTGTTAAGCTCATAGAAAACTTCACTCTCACCAAACTAGGCTGAAGTTGCCTCTAATCTTTGATTGATTTTGATGAGTCCATTTTTATTTTCTGAGAAATAGATTTCTTCTGAGATGTCCCTGTCCCTGGGTATATCTGAAGAAGAGAGGACAGAGGCGGGGCTGACCCTTCTCCCTCCTGCTGCTCGGGTATTCTAGTTGTCATCTGTGGACATGACAAATGACATGCAACCTGTACCACAAAGATTTCTCTTGGGTCTCCCTGCTGAAGTTTTCCAGCCCTCCTGGCCTTTCCAGCACTCCAGGTGTGCCTCTGTTCCGACATCTGACCCTCTGACTTGTGCATTGGGTTTCTATGTTTATGTCTTAGCTCCCTCACTAAACTAAGCTGCTCTTTTGGAGTGAGATTAATATCTGACTCATCTCTAGACTCACCTCCTAAAATAGTTATTTCCAAGTAGAGGCTCCATAAATATTTACAAAGAATGCCAAAAATGCCGGTATATTTAAAAAGTGAAGGTTTCTGATCTGAGAGTCCCTTTAAATTCTTCTAGGGAAAAAATGAGGAGGCAGAGACAATAGATTGCTTGAGTTTCGTTATTTGATGAAGCTAAGTAATAGGTACATGGAGGGTTATTGTACTGTTCTCTCTATCCTTTAATGTGTGTTTGAAATTTTTCATTAAAATAGTAAGAAAAGAAAAAAAACAAATGCTTCATTGAAAACAACTTGAATAAAATGGCTACTTTCAGAGAAAGATTTCTAATTTCAAACAGCTGAGTGGAATAGTTTATTCCAATAGGTTAGTTTAGGCTACTGAAAGAATAGAGTCCAAGAATATATTTTGGCTCCCAGCCCACAGCTCTTTAAAAACTAGGAATTATATACATTTTCATTCATGGAAAGTTTCTCAGGGTTATTTTTAAGTGAGCAAGGACTTGGTGGAGTTGCTGGGCTCTGAAACATGCTTTTCCCCACTCAAAAAGCTCAATTTTCACTGTTATTTCTAGATAAACTTAACTTCCTGACATCATTTTTGCAAATCTGCATGGAATGTTAATATTCCTATTCATTTTTGTAACTTTAGTCATAAATGTAACCTTTTACTGCCCCACCTTCCTTTGCTTTTCAATGCCTTCTTTGTATGTGAAATCATTATTTAAATAAACTTTTTTTTTATTTTGGAATAATTTTAGATTTATGGAAAATTTGTAAAGTCAGCACAGAAAGTTTTTATAAATCCTACACCCACTTTCCACTATTATGAATATCTAACATTTCTATGGAAGATTTATTATAATAATAAACCAGAATTGATAGGTAATCATAACCTTAAGTCCATACTTTATTCAGAGCTCCTTAATTTTACTTAATATCTCTTTTTCTGCTCCAAGATATTATATTACATTTACTCATCATGTCTGAAATGATTTTTTTAAAGGAACAATTGATGTCCCTTCAATGTTTTCCCAGAATATTCATTTTACCTGTAAAAGGAACGGTCCTCTTGCTCCCTTTTAAAATAGTTTAAAATACCGATTTTACTTTGAGCATCCCATTATCAATAGGTAATAGCATTGTAAAATTTCAATATAGGCACAAAAAGAAATTTTCCCCCAAAATTACATTGAGAGTAAAACGAGTTGCTCATTACCTCAAACTTCCAACTCAAGGCTTTTCTTAGTCCCACATTTTGAAAACGCTTCAGAGTGAGATAAGGTCTGTCCATTAACTCACCTGCCTTTCCTCATCAGTCTTAATTTGATCAGAATTACACTGAGCAGAATTACACTGTTTCAGAATCCCCTGAGCAGCTCTGCTAAAGGAGATGGAAAAATTATACCTCCTAGAATATGATGGAAGGGGGTTGATGCCCAAGAGAAGAAAACTGTTTTCAAAGCAAGTGGCACAAAAAAATGCTCTAAATGGGGAGAGAGAATAGTTTGCTGGAGGCCTTCTGCTTTTAGCCTTGGCAACCCCACCACATCCATTCCATACTGGCCACACTGATGTCTAACTCCAGGCCAGGAGCAAGATTACTGCTGTCCGTCAGCAAAGCAGTGACTGTATTTGCTGATAAAGGGCAATGATGAAAGGTGGATGAAAGGCTAAAAATCATAACTTTAAAATTTTGTTTCTTTAAATCATTGCATCCAGGACCAAGCTCCTGCTAACAGCCAATGTCAGATAGACTCTGCCTGAGTTTACTGATTTTACCTAAGAGAAGTGCCAACCATGCCAACTTCCCATTGTTCAGAGGGGCCTGTTTGGCTCAGTCCCAAGCAAAACATCATTGCCAGGGTGTCTGCTGTTCAGCCAACTGCTGAGTCTAGCCAACCACACTTTCCATTCTGATGTTACCACAACCTCATATTCCACCAGCGTTGATGGTGCTCACAGCCACTTCTTCCTGGGTGCTCATCCAGAAGACATACCAGGTTAGCGGTTAGAACACCTGGGCTGATAGAGCATTTTGCCTTCAATATTCCTGCGGGCAAATCTATTTAAGTGTACCAAAGGGTTGCTGAAATAACCAGAAGTGGGGCTTCAAGATTTGTAGAGAGAAAGCTGCTGAGAGTCATTAGCCACATTCCTCTGGAGACTGTTACTGATTCGGGTATATGAAAAGTAGCTGAGCTTTTAGTGGGCAAAGCTCACTGCCGGGAAAAGGAGACAGCAGCAATTACAAGAGGTTAAAAATTTAAAAATTAGAGACTTGATGGACTCAAATGCTGGCACGAAGAGTGGGTTAGCGAACTGAGCCCCTGGATGACTTTCCTTCAAGATATTTACATAATTCTGGGATTTTCAGAAGCTCAGCAAGAAGCTACTGAGAAGCATGTTTAAGTGGGTGATAATCTCGCCATATTGAAGAAATAAGGATTAAAGCTCACCATCCGCCAGAAGACAAGCCTCAGTTAGGCTCTTTCTGTTGGTATTGCAGGCAGAATTGTCACAGAAAACAAAGGACAAGGCCCTGTTCAGTTTGAATTTCAGATAGACAATAAAAATTTTATAAGTGTGATGTTAGCAACAATTAGGATTTACTTAAAATAAAAATTATTTGTTGTTTCTCTGAAATTCAAACTAACCAAGCACTCTTTATTTTTGTGCCTTAAATCTGCCTACTTGATGGACTTGTCATGCTCAGAATAGTGGCCTCCAAAGGTGTCCAGACCTCAACCCCCTAACTTGTGCATATTTTACCTTATGCAGCAAAAGGGACTTGGCAGATATGACTAAGTTAGGCATTTTGAGACAGAGAGAAGATCCTGGAATATCTGTATGGACCCAACCTATTCACAAAAGTCATTAAAAGCCATAGATAGGCGAGGTCAAGGCAGAAAAATCATTATTATTATAGAAGTAGAGAAAAAGAAAGGTTGGAGGCTACCACATTACTGACCTTGCAGATGGCAGAATGGGCCACCAGCCAAGGAACGCAAGTGGCCTCTGGGAGCTAGAAAAGCAAAAGACGAGTTTTCCTTGAAAGGAAGGCAATCCTGTCAGGAACATGATATTAGCTGGATGGGGCCTATGTCAGACTTCTGATGAGCAGAACTGTAAGTTAGTAAATTGTGTTGTTCTGAGTCACTCGGTTTGTGGAAATTTGCTATTGGAGCAACATGGTAATGTGTAACATTAAATGACAAAATTACCAGATAGAATCATAGGGCTGAAAACATGAGGAGGGGAAAAACTGATAACAGAAACAGTCTCACGTAGATGCAAATAGTAGAATTCACAGATAAGGATCTCATAGTTATGAATAACAGCATTAACCAGAAGTTTTTAATATGGTAAAATGGATTTTTAAAATGAAGAATTTCACAGTTAATTTAAGTGTTTCAAAAAGGATAAATATTCAATTGAAAAATGAAAAACTGGAATCATGTACTTAATAGATGGATCTAAAATCAATTTATATAGTAAAAGAGAGGAGGGTTAATGAACTCTAAGACAAGTCAATAAAAAATATCTACACTGATCCATAGAGAGAAATAAAGTGTGAAATGTAAGAAGGAAACTTAAAAATGTGTGGGATATTGTAAAAGGTCTGAGGTTTATGTAATTGGTATTTCAGAAGGACAGTGGTAAGAGCATGTGGTAGAAGTAGTATTTTGAGATAATGGTTAAAGATTTCATGAAATGATGAAAAACATTAAGGCAAATATTTCAAAAGCTCAGCAAAACCCAACAGGAAAAAAAAAATACGTGTGTGTATGTGTGTGTGTGTATGTGTATATATATAAGATATATATATATATAAAAGATAAACAAGAAGAGTTGAACAAATTCAAAGACTAAACAGGAAAAAAATACATGTATGTGTGTATATATATATATATATCTTTTAGTGTATATATATATATCTTTTAGTGTGTATATATATATATATAAACCCAACAACAAAAAAAACATGTATGTGTGTGTATGTGTATATATATAAGATATATATATAAAAGATAAACAAGAAGAGTTGAACAAATTCAAAGACTAAATGTGTTTTTTAATAAAAAAATTCAACTTCATAAGATTTTCCCTAGGTTTAATATAAGCATAATGTTTTCTTAATTTAAAAAAAAAGTAACATTTTTTCCCCTTGAAGTTAGAAAGTTAATCATAAAATTCATTTGAAGGGATAAAGAAGCATTAATAGCAATAAATAATATATATAAAGGAACAATGAGAGAAGATCGAAGTCCACTAAATACTAAAACCCACACCCATAGAAAGACTACAGATAATTGAAAATGATGTTAGCGTGTGAATAAACAAACAGAAAAACAGAACAAAACAGGTAATTCAGAAATAAATACAAGGGAAATTAGTATATGATAAGCTAACATTTTGAATCTTTAGGGAAACAGTGGATTTTTAAATCAAGTAATACCAAAATAACCAGGAGAAAAAGAAAATTGATTTCATACCTCATGCCAAATACCAAGGTTAATATAAAATAAACCAAGAATCCAAATGCAACCCTGAGTAATATAGGTTCTAGAAGGAAATATAAGTGAATTACACTATAATCTGGAATGAGAACAATTTTACAAATTCTATTTTTATACTAACTATATACAATTCTATATCCAGAGGATATAAGGGGATAAAAATACACTGCACTTTTTAAAAACATTTTTATGTGCCCTAAACAAAGTAAAAAAACTCAATGACAATAAAAAATACTTCTTATGTCATAAAGTATAAATGTTCCTAAAATTTGAAAAACTTTTAAAATAAGTAAAATGCCTAAAAACTTTATAATTAGTTGGAAAAATGTCAAGCATCTTCAGTGAAAAAGATGTTCAACCTCACTCATAACAGAGATGTAAATTAAAGCTGCAATGAGATACAATTCTCATCTTTGGACTGTCAAAAATTCAAAAGTGTGACAACAGACTTTTGGCAAGGCTGAGAGAAAGCGGGTATTTTCATATATTGAAGGTTAGACAGTGACCTTTAATATATGAATGCAAAATAGTAAAAATTCTAGAGGCTAATCCTACTCAGAAACTCATTTCTAAAATACACTGGTGAAAATGCTTATCCATGAGGCTATTCATTGTAGCATTACTGTAATAGCAAATGACTGGGAACAACCCAAATGTTCATTAATAGGGAACTAATTTAATTAAGGTACATCCAAAAATGGAACATTATAAAGCTGCAGAAAATGATGAATAACTCTATATGCTGTTATGGAATAATTACTAGGACATATTGTTGAGTGAAAAAATAATGCAAGAAGAGAAGTATGCACTAGGGGCCTCCCTGGTAGCGCAAGGGGTTAAGACGCAACCTATGAAGCTATCTGTAGCCACTGCAGTACGTGTTTGATCCCCAGGCAGGGAGGAGACCCACATGGTGAGCAGATCTCTCCCGACTCGTCCACTGCTCCCCTCAGCAGTGAATTTCATTCAGTCTGTCTGTCCTTTTCCCCACTCTGTTTCTGGTGAATCCTTTCACCAGAAAGGATTAAAATAATCCTTTGGCCTGTACCCCAGCTCTTGTATGCACAAATAAAAAATAAATCTTAAAAAAAAAAAGAATGGTATGCACAATGTGTTACTTTTTATTCAAAGAGGGTAAAAAAAAAACAGTTTCATGTTGTCTTTGAGTGATAGATAAACCAAAAATTACTTTGAAATGATTACTTATGGGAAACAGAGGGAACAGAGTAGAGGGGAAAAGAGTAAAACAATATTCCTCTGAATATATATATAATACGGTCAATAGCTATTATCTATTTACAGAGTTTTAAGGCAAAATTAAATTTACAAAGCAGTTCCTAAAACAAAAATCAAAACTAGCAAACAAATCTATGTATTAAACTGCTAACTTAATTACAGAGAGGAATATGTCAAATGCCATTAAAACAACATAATTTGACAGTACATCTGAAGTTGGAATATAGGTCAAGAGGAATTACATTGCATTTGTTAGTGGGAAACTATTGTGTTTAGGAAATAATATTCAGCATAAAAGAAGTAAGTATAAATGAAGCAAACACCACAAAATTGTAAATTTGAACTGGAAATATTTAAACTCATCATTTTTTTCTCAAAAAGCATTTTCTATTTCTGTCAATTGGAAATGCTAAGAAACAATGACTAGTCTATTAATACTGGCCACTTCTAACATCAGACTGTAGTCTCTGTCATTTTCTAATAAAATAAAGCAAAGCTCTTGGGGCAGAAGAAATTCAAGATGAATCTGGATGATTTTGTTCTACTACAAAGCAAGGAAGTTATTCAGGTAACTGGGGCAATGTTAAAAGGTTTAACTTTTAGGCAACTTGTGGGCAGTTCCACTGGTCAAAAATGAGATATTTTTTATTTGATTTGAATGTCAAACAGGACAGTAGATATAATAGATTGAAACATATTAAATATGTTAACATCTATGCATTCATAATCATACCAAGAAATAAAAAGTTCAGTATCATTGTCCTAAGAGCACTCAAGTGCTTAAGGGACATTTTTATTTATAAAATAATACCAGTCAATGAATAAAAATGAAATAATAGAATTTCAAATATTAGTATTTTACAAACCCTAATGAAATGAGCTGGCAGCAATTACCAGTGACTGTTAAACCATTTGATGAACTTCATAATGAGTGCATCAATGATCAACCTCAGTAACACCAGAAAGAGAAACAGCACAGATGATCTGTCTCCTGAAGATGCAGTGGGACACACACAACCTCACCTGCAAGGGATTCTTAACATGAAATCTGAATCTGTTGAGTATCTATATCTAGTTGCCCATTTACAGAAATGAATGAGGTAAAGGAAAGGTTTAAATAAACAGGTACTTCAGGATTCTGGATGAAAATTAAATAAAATTGATTTCATGTTGGAAAATAAAAAAAATGTTCAAAAATCATGAAAGTGGTAAAAACGTGGGGATGCAAGTAGTAAGAACTGGAATGCAGGAAGCTTCGCAGAACAAATAACCACATGCTGGTTATTTGACACATGTATGGCAATAGGAGAAGGGAGAGCACATTTAGATGTGATATGAGACATATCAACCAGAGAAGCAGCACATTGACATAAGTGCCCAAGGTATTTGTGATTGAGGCTGACCTGTGTCTACAGGCAATGCTGGGGGAGTTCACTGCTGTTGGAGTGGAAATGGGAGGCCTCAAAGAGAAAACACCCAAAGAAGGAGCATGAGTGGAGGTTCTAATGACTGAGATCTTCCTTCATGCTTGAGTTTCCTAGGACTTGAGAATTCCATGCTTGCATTGGATGCATTCTTGGGATGTAGGTTTCAATGTGTGCTCTTCCTGCCTAGGGATTGTCTTTCACCCTAACCATAGCACAAGGTTAAGCTCTCATCCCGAAGACATTAAACTCTGTGTCTTTATTCACTTCAAATACCATTGCCCACATAAGCTGGGGGCTGCAGGAAGCATTTCCCCATCCATTACTCAGTTAATATTCACATCACCCTAATTTAAGTGTTACCTCTCTTTACAAATAAGGGAACAAACTCCGGGAATGTGAAAGACTAGTGCAACATCATGTAGATAATAAGGAACAGTACCTGAATTAAAATTTCCAACTACAGATTCTAAGTTCTTTCCCCTTAAAGTTTTTATAAGTGGGAAGAAATGAACCCCTAAAAGACCGATCTGACTAATCATTTCCTGATGAATGAAGACAAATGTTACACACCCCCTTTCAACCCTGAAATTGTTTCCATCATCAGAACGGTCCTTTAGCACTTGGCACCAAAAGTAGATCTCTTGGGGAAACTTTTTTTTCTCCTTCTCAGATCTTTTATTTTAGAGTTGAAAGGCAAGAGAGAACTTTTTTCTCCCAAATCAGTTGAGACATTCAGATTAAAATGACACTCTTGTCAAAGTATTCTTAACGCTGTACTCGGAGTTACACAAATGCAGACAGATGATGAGGGGAGGGGGGGTGAAGAGGAGGTGTCCCTGAATTGATTAGAGATTGCTCAAAATGGATCATGTTCTACTGAATGATCTTCCTTCCTTCCATTGTTTTCTGCTGTGCTGGAGCAGCATTTGACTGGTAGGTGGAGACTATTTTGTGTCTCTTTTGTATGTAGTTGCCAATTCTCCCCACTGGCATTGTCATCTGCAGGCACAAGCCTCCTCTAAGGTGATTCCTTGCATCTGTGTGGGAGGGGGGCTGTTCAGAGGCACAGCCCCCCGACATGGAATACAAACCTGTTAAGGTGAGAACTAAGGCTTAAAAGAAGGAAACGGGTCAAAAATTAGTTGCTCAATCTTAATAAGAATTAAAGAGTAACTGAGAGAAACAGTTTAATAAAGACGCATTAAATTATGCTTCCAGAAGATGTCCTACGCTCCAGAATTTCCAGCTGCATTTTATTTATTTTTCGCCACTGAAGAGAATATATTTTACACAACACAAAAGGCCGCAGCATAAATTAGAAGAAATATAGGAAGCCTTCAAAAAGTGAGGTCAAACCTTTCCTCAAGCAGATGATTACAGTCTGGGGGTGAGTAAATCTTATTAGCCTCTCTCCACCTTGTCTCTTCTCATAAAACACCGGCGAGGAGAAAGCCACTCTCAATTCAGGAGTGGACAGCTTGCCTGAGAGGCCTGGCCCCACGTCCCCTCATCACGCTTGGGCTCTGGCTGTGGAAGATTCTCCCACCCCCTTGTGCCTTCCCTCAGTGCAGGTGAACACAGCCAGCTGGGCGCAAAGCGCCACCACTCCAATGCCCACCTCCTCATGCTAAGTTTGGTCACTTCTCACTATACCTTCAGGCAGCAATTTTCCAGTCAAATTTCTCTGCCGAAGTTTGAGAGCTTAAAATTAATGAGGTTGTTAACATTTCCTAAAATGTCTTTCACGGGAGTTGAAAGGCATGAAAAGTTGAACTGGTCTCTTTGGTACATGGAGACACATGGGCTGAGTTCCCACCCATGTCCTTAAGGGGATGGGAGTCTTGGCCTTAATTTTGCCTTCAGTTTGCCATGCAGTGAGTCTCCAGGTGAGTCCTCAGCCTCTGTTCTGAAGCCCCCCATAAGCATCATTTGTGGCAAAGGGCCTATGAGCTCTGAGAGGACAGGAGTGTTTCTTAATCAGCTTTGCATTTGTATCACTTCCACAGTGGACCAGGTACATACAGGTGAGAGTGGACGCAGGTATGTCTTTCAGTCTCAGCTGAAATAAGTGTAGTAAGAAGACGAAAAGTTTCTGAAGTTACCACCACATTCAAGCCACCAATCAAGAATCAGCTCCACCTACCCAGCAACTCATCAGCAATAATGGTGCTGGCTCTGGTACCCTAGTCCAGCAGTTGGGCATGGTCAGTCAGTGGTGCAGGTCCTCTCCCCATATCGGCTGCGATGAGACAGGAAAAGGAAGGAATCGTTCATTACTCAGGTCAGATTCCAGGCAAAAGAATCAGGAGGAAGAGAAGGCTTCTTCATCAGTGATTCCAAGGAAGGGTCACTTGCACTAGGCTCCAGAGTGAGACATTGACAAGGTCATTCACGGCTGGTCCCCTCATCCTGAGTGGGGTCCATGTCAGACCAACCGCTGGGCTCGCAGGCTCAGCCCATTCATGTAGACCAGCCGCTGCAGCACCTCCCGTTCTTGCGGGGCCTGGCTTCTGTGGGAGGCTCTCCTGGTGTCCAGAGGAGGCATCCTGGAAACTACAGTGGGTGAGCAGGCTTCTCTGTCTGCTTTTGAAACAGCAGCGCCCAGGTTCACTGTTCAGGTGTTGAGCATGGTTCGGTGTACACTAACTACATTTTAATGCAATTGAAATCATGAGCCTATCTTTGCTACTGATCATTGAATTGGGCTGAAAAAGGGTAGATATTCCACACAAGTACTTTTTCCTTTTCATATTCCACCACTAAATACATTAGATTAGGCAGGTGATCTCTGCTATTTAATCTACAGAATTCCCCATATTACACATTCTGTTTAGGATGAAATCACAGCAAAAGACAAGATGGATCTCTGAATCCAGCCAGAATTTGGGCCCCTTGTTTTCAATCTTCAGTTTTTCCTGACACATTATCATAGATTATGAAAGAGATCATAAAGGGAATGTTTTGCTTTCTGTCACTTATGACCACATCCATTGATGTATTTATAAATGAGACCAACTTCAAAATGACATGAAAACTCAAAACCAAGGAAATGAATTATTAATGTATTACTAGCTCATTCATAATGATAATATGAAAACACACAAACAATATCCTTTCTGTTAATTAATTCAAACAATGGCACAAAACTCAAGAGATCCCTAGCTTTCAGTCCCTTGTGTCTTGTTGGTTAATGCTTTCTTTCTCTTCACCATGAAAACTATGAGTAGATGAGATGAATACAGAAGGAATTATATAGTTCAAAAGAGAGCTGTTTCTTAGCAGAAATGCCATTCTGTCAGGAAATACTGGCAATGCTTTGGGGAACTACTTCTAGTATGTAATAGAAACAATGGTAAAGGCTTATTTAATAATATGAAGACAGTATTAACCCACTGACCATCTGAATGAGATTCCTCTCATACCACTGGTAAGTTATCTAAGGGCCAGCAATAATCAGCCCTGTTCAGCTAACATCTTAGCCATCAGGGGTACAGCAAACATCATTGATCTAGTATGCCTGGCGCTCAAATTTGTAGCTGCAATCTAAGACTCACTGTTTGGGCCAATTGATATCAGCAGCACCCTTTGCAATATTTGCTTTAAGCAGCTTAACTGCTAAGAATGTATCACATGCTAAGACAAGAGTTTAAAAAGTACTCATAATTCATCCAAAAAAATTGTCAGTTATGCTAACCCAATTAAGAAACTGAACCAAGGACGGACAAGCTTACCTTGGTTTTGGCACAATGAATATTCATTCAGTCTTCCATTTTGAGCTTATAATCTCACAAGTTTTTTATTTGACAGAGAGCCTAACACTTCTATCTTATTGAATATGTCCACTCAAACACTTAATGAAAACAGGCTAATTTAGAAGAAATGAATGAGCATTGCAATGATCTTAGAAACGGAGAGAAGAAGGAAGAAAGCTGAGTAGGAAAGGCATTTGCTCTTTAACAGGATGTAAACAGGCAGACCATTTTTAAACACTCTCTAAAAGTATCTCTCATCCAATCTCAATTAAAAATAATATCATATTGTTGGGAAACTTAATTCAAGAGGTTTGCACTCCAGTAAGAAAGAGCATAAATCTAGGTATGCTAAGGTGACTGATGACTCCCTGTTGAGTGTACTGATTAATTTATTAACAAATGAACTAGCAGTAGCATTTCAAATCAGATACCCTCATTTAAAAAAATGTATCATAGAGGAGCAATGTAAGTCATGTAACTTACATTCTGAATTTAAAATATCCAACTTTTCATAATATCACTTCAAATATTTTTTATGCAATGAAATGTTACAAAAGTTAAAGTTATTTACGTTACCCTATCCAATCTCAACTTTCTTCTTCCTGCATAAAGGCAATACTAGATATTCACTGGAGAAAATAGGATCCGAAGACCTTCTGATGACTACAATTTAATACTCAGAGCACTTCCTAAGATGAATGAGCAACCTAGGAATAATCATGGAGAACATGCTTAAGCTCAAGACCTGAGGGTTGGATGTTGTTTTTAAAAATGTTTGTGTGTCACAATAAATATGCCTAAAGTTCCTTTCCAAAGGGTCTGAAACAAAAATGGAAACTGCATGCTCGGAACACTGAACATGATTTCTTCATTTTACCTCAAAGTGAACCATCTCAAGTTGAAGACTAGAAAGTGTGAAAACTGATGACAGCATAGAAGATTCTTTGTATATATACGATTAACATCATAGCATCAGCTAATACTTCCATCATGTTGCAGGATTATAATTTCATTTTGTAGTGAGAACACTAAAGATTTAGTCTCTTGGTAACTTTGAAGTATTAAGTATAAGCATGACACTGTGCATGAGATCTCCAGAACTTATTCATTTTATAACTTGTTTGTAACCAGTATAAACAAAGTTTTGTAACCTTTGATCAACATCTCCACATTTTCCCCACCCACTTAGCTCCTGTAGCAACCATTCTACTCTGTTTTTGCAAGATCAGGTTTTTTTTTTTAGATTTCATATGTAAGTGATATTATACAGTATTTGTAGTTATCTTTTTGCCATATTTCACTTGGCATAATACTTTTTTAAAAAATATTTATTTATTTATGCATACAAGAACTGGGTTACAGGCCAGAGGTGTGGGGTGGGGGGGGAGAGGATTCACCAGAGACAGAGTGGGGAACATGTATGTAGCTCCTTGGCCTGGGATCGAACTTGTGCTGCAGAGGCTGCGGACAGCTTCATAGGTTGTGTTTTAACCCTGCACCACCAGAGAGGGCTCAGTACTTTCTGAGACTATCCCTGTTGATGAAAATGGCAAGATTTCCTTCTTTCTCATGCTTGAATAATATCCTGCTGTATGTGGACATCTTTAACCATCCATTGACAATTAGGTTGTTTCTAGATCTTGGTTTTTATGAATAATGCTGCAATGAACATAGAACTACAGATATATTGTCAATATCCTGGTTTCATTTCCATTGTATATAGATCTAGAAATGGATTGCTGGATTTTATGGTGTTTTTATTTTATGGTATTTTTATTTTAAAAGCAGTATGGAGCAACTTCCAAACTGTTTTCCATAGTGACTGAATCAATTTATGTTCCCAATAGCAGCACACATGTATTTCCTCTTCTCAGCATCCTCACCAATACTTATTATTTCCTGTCTTCTTGACGACAGCGGTTCTTATGTGTGAAGTGATATCTCATCATGGCTTTGATTTGCTATTAGCTGATAATTAGTGATGTTGTGCACCTGTTGGCCACTTGGGTGTCTTCTTTGGAGAAGTGTCTGTTCAGTTGTTCTGTCCATTTTAAAATTAGAATTGTTTGGGGGCTTTAATTTTGTTGTTATTGAGTTGTATGAGTTGTGCATATTTTTTAGATATTAATCTCTTATCAGCTATATGATTTGCAGCTATTCCCTCCTATTCCATGGGGTTCCTTTTTAATTTTGTTGCTTATTTCTTTTTACTTTATGGGTGTTTTTATTTTGATGCAGTTATTGATTTTTGTTGTTTGTATTTTTACAACAACATTGTCATAACCAAAAATATCATTGCCAAGAACTATATCAAGGAGTTTAGTTCTCCCAAGGGTGGTTGTTCTTTTTAAACACTCTAATGACATTATTTCAAAGAATGTGGTGATAACTTTGGTCAATGAAAATAGCATTCACCATGAGAAAATATCTTTTTCTGCATTGAAACAGAGCCATCATTTTCTAGGAAAATGTAAGCTTTATAGATCCTTCTTGAACTCATAATGATTACCTTGATGAGGGAAGAAATTTAGGTTCCGGTATTACTCCTGCTCAATTGAAGGTTTTCTATAAAAAACTAGAACCTGACATAGAAGCAACTGGAGATCCACTTTGTTCTGTTTCCTTTAATGATTTTAATTTTTGTCTTAAGATGCTAAAAGAAGTTGCTCTTTAAATTATTCATTCACTCTACAGCATTTTCCTGAACTATGCAAGGCCTGAGGGTACATAGGTGAACAAAATATACATGATTTCTGCTCTTCTAGATCTTTTAATCCAAAAGAGAAGATTGAATTAATCGAATAAATAGGGAGCTCAACTGGAATGGTAGGGGAAATCAGAGAAGCACTCTTTAAGAAAAAAGTGATGGAGATGAGAGATTGTAGTTCTAAGGTTGGTTGTGCAGTGAGATTGTGCTGCGGTGGGGAGGAGTATGAGGTTACTCTGGCTTAGACAATATCATGGGAAGAAAGACCTTGACTTCTTGAAAAAGGACCAGTATTCTAGAGGGCACCAGGCAAGGAAGATCACTTTGGATAGCTAGGCAGTGATCAGATAATGCTGAATTTTGTAGACATTATTCAAGTTTTTGGGTTTCATTCTAAGGGCAGCTGGAACTCACTAACAACTTTTGAACATGGAAGTGATAGGATTGCCTTATGCTTTATAATTATTCTGACAAAAAGTACAGCTAAGGATAACTACTTAGACTAGTGCACCAATCAGACAAGATGAAATGATGACTTGGACAAAGATGTCACCAACACAGAAAGGAGAAGTTGAGATATATTTGGAGGAAAACAGACAAATCTACTTCATGGATAAACGCAGGGAAAATGGGGCGAAAGGATCGAAATGTCTCTCATTTGTATTTGAAGAACTGTAAGGATATAAACTCATAAGACTGTAGAGATATAAACTGTAGAGATATAAAACTCATAAGAGTTTATGAGAAAAAAGCTGGACTGCGAATGGGAAAGGCATGAGATCTCTGAGACTCATTTTTGGGACAAGAAATTTGGTGTCTCACTGCTTCCAGAGAGAACATGCTCCTGGCACAAACCACAGAGGCCACTGTGACAAGATCTTTACCAGTTGGGCATGCAGACAACTAGAGTTGAGTTTCCCTTCAATGTCTTCCATCTTCCCAAATTAAACATTTAATAACCTTTTCCAATCGCAAGGAAACTGTGAGTCAGGCAGGTAATTGAAAGAGAGAAAAGATAATTCTCCTTAAGTCAGTTCTTTTCATCTGCCTACAAAGTTATTCCAGAAGGAAATATTTGTAAAAGGGAATCAGATAAGGAAGCTCAAATATTTTTCTTCTCATTTTCAGCTGGGCTTCTAAAGTGAGACCCCATTATTTCAGTTATCTCAAAGGGTTAATTTTTAATGCATGTTCAATGATCAGTTTAAGATAATCATTTAGTATACGAACACCAAAGCTCACATAGTACTGTGTATTTTTTTTTTAAATGTCTACACTTCTGGGTTTCCTTGTTAGTACCCCAAAAATGAAGTGTTGACTATATCTGAAAATATTTCATTTTTGTCTTCTGCACAGAGTGGCTTCTTTGATATGTAATCAAATCAAGACATTTCACACTGTTCTACAGCATATGACACAAATAGGAAAACCTTGAAAAAGCTAATCCAAAAATGCTCTCTGTTCTCTCGCTATCTTTGTCCACCCAAAATGGTCTACGAAAATCTAGAGAGAATAGGACTATGGCTAAATTTTCTCATGAGTTAGAAACCTCCAACAACACATTGTTTTGTCTGTTGAAATCCCTGCATTTTGAATATTCTTTAAATGAAAATAAATTGTAATCATACTTGGGTTTTGAAACTTGTTCATAGTTTCTATACTGTCCGAAAAACACAGGGCTTAGATGCGCGGATCTAATAAACACTTAGAACTTAATGCCGCTGATAGGGGCTTATCTTTTCAGGCTTGTCTACACAGCCTACCAAGTGATAATCCTAATTAGAACCCTAATTATGTTTCTGTTCAGAGTATTTTTAGATAGTCTTAACATTTGATCTGTTTAGTCTAGTTTTACAGGTGGCGATAGATTAAAAACAGGTTTGAAAATAAGATAGGACTATTACATTTCTAATAATAGGCAATTGTGGTCTCAGAGCCACTTTTTATTTAGTGCCCATGGAACAACCCTTTGATGATGGTAATTGTGCCCACACACCCTGCCCCAACACTGGGAAAAATAGGCCATCCTTTGTAATGATTTCTACTGTTTAAACTTTAGCCCTTTCAATTCAGGATCTGGAGTTTCTTTCATTTTTTCCTTTTCAATTCTGACCAAATCCTCTGGTTACATGTTCCCAGGGACACTTGTCCTGGTATTACCTTCATAGCTTTGCCCTTTCACCAAACAACCTCATGCTTTCCATTGGCTTCTCAAACTTGTGCATACATAAGACTTGCCCAGGGAGCTCATAAAAGTGCAAATTCCCAGATGGTACCCAGAAAGGTTTCATCTCTCTGTCTTTGGGGGCCCGGACCCTATATTTAAAACAAAAGTGTTTTGGGTGATTTTGGACAGATGTTGAGAAACATTGCTTTACAAGGCTCATTTTTCTTTTTAATTTCCTAATATACGGTTTCAAATTTTCCATCATGCTTATGGTAATTTTCCGTGCATGACAACATCCTACAATTATAAAGCGTTAGACAAGTAGACAAATATAAGGTATAATTCTTATTTATCTAAATATTTTTCTAGGAAGATGGAGGCATGCTCCATCTTCCAGTGGCCTCTGGGACCCAGATGATTCTGATGCAAGTGAGGCATAAGCCACACATGACAAATAAGAGACATGAGATGCTCTGCCTTTCCATTTACCTTTTAAAATTCCAGGCTTGGGCCTCCCTGGTGGCGCAGGCGGTTGAGTGCTGCACTGTGAAGCTGTCCGCAGCCTCTGAAGAGCGGGTTTGAACGTGACCAGCTTGGGAGAAACCCACATGGCGCGGCAGACCTCTCCTGTCTTGCCCGCTGCTCCCCTCAGCAGTGTATTTCGTCAGTCTGCCTGTTCTGTTCCCCGCTCTGTCTCTGGTGAATCCTCTTACCCTCCCACACATCTGGCCTGTAACCCATTTCTTATATAAATAAATAAATCTTCAAAAAATAAATAAAATAATCAAGACTTCACATGATACCCAGACTTCAACTTGACGCCAACATGCATTTATACCTTCTATGTGGTCAATTCCATTGTCAAGTGGAGACAACTGTTAACACAAATTGGAAGTTGAGTTTTATTACATGAACAAAACCAAGATAGCCTTAGAGCTGTCCAGCCTAGAAGCAGCATTGTTGGAGAGGACACTAGGTTGCAAAGCCAAAAACTTTAGCAGCTTAAAATCTTAATTTAAGTCAAAGTAACAGCATTTATGAGTATAGCACTAAATGATGCCTGACTTCTTACCTGACTGTAAGTGCCTGCTGCAAGATATGCCTATAGTGATGAGGCCTCTTACTTTCCAGCATCACTCAGAATGGTGAGTCAGCCATTCACTAATATTGATTCCAAGCTTTTATTAAATATCTACTGTGTACTAAGTAACAAAGAGACAGAGAGTAATAAGAAACATTCTTTACCACCAAGAAATAAACCCTTTAGTTGGGGAAACATCCCACTTGAGTGTGATATCTGCTACAACAGAAGGAATAATGAGCTACCAAACAAGTCCAGGAAAGGACAGAGAGGAGAAAGTAACCAAAGAGGGTACCCCGGAAGAAGAGGCACTTGAATTGGGTTTTGAAGGACAAATAGGAGTCAGTTAAGAGGAATACGTGCAGGGGAGATAGTAGCTAACATTCTAGGCAAATATTGTGTGTAACAAATAAAAGCAACAAAGAATATGGTTTAATTTGAAATGCAGGTGATTTTTAATGGTAGATATGAGAATAAGAGCCATGTCAAGATGACATTTCTAGATCATGCAGAGTATCTAGGTTTTTCTAGTAGTTCACGGACAACCTTTGAGAGGGATGCATGAAGTAGAACTTGGATTCACTTATTCATGTAATTATTCATTTGCTTCAACAAAACTATGTTCTCAGCATGATTCTGTGAGATATAATGGAATGTAATAGTGAAGAAAACAAAAATGGCCCTTGCCACCAGGGAGCTTAAATTTCTATTGAAAAGACACACGGTGAGGGCCTCCCCAATTGTGCAACAGTTGAGCGCTGGGCTGTGAAGCTGCACGCAGCTTCTGCAGCGCTGGTTCTATCCCCTGCTGCCGGCGAGAGTCCCACATGGCGCGCAGACCTCACCTGCCGCGTCCATTGCTCCCCTCAGCAGTGTACTTCGTCAGTCTGCCTGTTCTGCTCCCCGCTCTGGCTCTGGTGAATTCTTTCACTCTCCCATGCTTCTGACTATACCCAGTGCTTGTATAAATAAATAAATAAATCTTTTTTAAAAAATTAAAAAAAAAAAAGACACACAGTGAACAAGTAAGTGATGACAGAGGAAAAAAAATCACAACTGTGACTAGTTCTACAAATAAAATACAAATGGATATGTGAGGATAACAGGGGACTTGTTCCTTTAGTTAAAATGATTGGTATTTAAGTATGACAAAGAGCAAATTAGGATTTGATTTATGTATCTATTTGCTTCACTTACTATATGTTTTATGTCAACTTTGAGTGATTTGGGAGAAGGGCTGGATGATCTGCATTCTATGCAGAGATAGAAGAAAAGGAAACGCCCTTGCGTGAGAAAGAGCTTAGCCTAAGAACTGACAAAAGTTGGGGTTGTCAATCTCATGCTAGACAGGAGACTAGCAAGAGATGAGGTAGCAAAGGCAGGGAGTGGAAGACATAGAGTTTTAAGTAGAGGGCCTTAATTTATGCCTGTAAATGTGTCCTGAGAGCTGAGTGGGAAGGAGTGGATGAACAGAGGGGTGGGGATTGAAGGTAAAGCAGGCTGGGCATCTATCTTGGCAGTACAGGTTAGAGTGAACGTGACTCAGACATGGTAATGGTCATGGAGATGGGGAGCAGTTTTAGGGTGCTCCCTGGACACAATAGGAAGGGGAAAGTCTTGCAAAAACCTCAACTGTTTCATCTGACCCAGCTGGTTAATTGTCATCAGAGACGAGACTAGAAAAAGGTCTTCATCTCCCTGGCAGTGGCTTTTCACTAAGCGTCACAGACTCTGAGGAGTAAAAAGAGTCATGCCGTTTGGGCAAATGCTTCCTTGCTGCCAGCCAACTTCCTTTGATTTGAAATGTTGTCAAGAAGTTTAACACATCAGTGACATGGACCCCAAGTAAAATGAAGGGAGAAAATGTGAGCAGGTAATTATATACAGTTTGTATTTTCCTTTCGTTATTCGTTTATTCATAGATGCTTTGCATTTGGGACATATTTAACCTGATATTTTGCTACACTGAAAGTGTGCAAGAAATTATTAGTAAGTTCAGATACCCAAGAAGATGTTTGCATACCCAAGAGGATGTGGTGCATGAGGGCAGTCGATAGGGTGGGCCCCTGGCAGTTTCTGCACTGGTCAGGTCAACACAGCGTGAGATGCAAGGGAGCAGCAGCAGTGGGCAGCGTCCTGTTGCATTCACCTCAGTCAGGAGGTCTGAAGGATGATGGGTTTTCCTGGTTTGTTCCTCCTTGGATCTAGACACCCAGGCGTGAGCACACAGAGCCACCCCTCTGACCTCACCTAGCCACTCTCCTCCAGATGCACCTGCCAGCAAGAGCCATCTTTTTCTACGTTATCTGTTCTTCCAAGCTTGTTCTTCTACTGTATTTCTTCTCTTCACTCTCTCTTTGTCTCACACACACACTTGAAAGAGTCTTTAACAATACAAAAAGGGAGAGGAAGGCAGGATAAAATGTTTCAGGGAGAAAAATGGCAGAAGACATTTGCTGTTACAATCACCATGTGTAAGTGCCATTCATTATGTATTGTTCCTTCAAATTAGTAGTTTTGTCTAATTGATCTGGGCTGCTCTCTTGAAAGTTTCTCTATCAACGTCAAAATCAAAACTAGAGGGTGGAGGAAAGACTGTGTTTAAGAAGATGGTATTTTAAATGTGGATTTATCTAAAGGAAGTGCCACTCTTCCATCTATCTTTGTAAGGCTTTGTTCTTAGTGTGTTAAAAACTCCGCTCAAGTTATGGCTTTAAGCAGACACCCCAAAGAGAATTCTCCTTGGGAGTCAGACACACAGATGGTGCATTGGGGCTCATTATATGATGGGGAGGAAGCCAGAGATCTGGATTCAAAGATCAAAATCTGCCACTCATGAGGTTGGTAATTTTGGGTATATCAGATCACAGGTAGGTCCTAGATCACCTCTTCTGTGGGTATATCAAGTCGCTTCACCTCTCTGGGTCTCCGCGTTATCACCTCCACCAGCAAAACTAAAGAGCATCATTGATAGTCATTGAATTGAAAGCCTGTAGCATTTTGAATCTGAATCCCTGAACTAAGAATTATTATTCCAATTTTATCATGAGGAAACCAAGGCACCACAGGTCAGTCTAATATTAAGACCAGGGCTCTTTTTACTACTTGTGTCATTTTTCACGATTTCCACATTCATTACACATAAAATTCACTTTTTAAAAGTCTTCTCTTATTGTTTATAGCGTTACAACCCTAGAAGTAGAAAACGTGTTTTGTTACATAGGATAATACCACATTGAAGACTTATACTCATTATTATCTGCTGTTGAGTCTGCTGGCTTTGTGGGAAAAATGTATCAGTGCCTCCCCTGTCTGCCTTCTCTATCTGATTTAAAAGAATCCAGAAATGGTAAAGGAAGATTTAAAAAAATACCTTTTGCAGCTGCTTGTCTGGTGTATTAGTTAATAATTGTTGCAAAAAATTATCCCAAACCTTAATGGAGTCAGATTACATTTGTTATGTCATAGTTTCTGTAGGTCAGGAATCTGAACACAGCCTAACTGATTCTCTGGGTCTCTCCCAGCTGCAATCAAAGTATTGGGCAGTTATCTAAAGTGTCCATTGTGGAAGGATCTGATTCCAAGCTCACTCACCTGGTCATTGGCAGAATTCAGTTCCTTACAGGTTATTGACTAGATCTATTAGCCCCATCCCCCATGGGGTCCTCCATAGGGCATCTGGCTTCATCAAGTGAGCAAGAGAAAAAAGTGAAAGTGAATGCTAGCAAGAGAAGCCAGAGCCTTTTTGCACCTTACCTCATCTTATCACATTTGTCATATTCTACACATTAGAAGCAAGTCACTACATCCAGCCTATATTCAAAGGAGGAATTTCCACAAAGACATGGATACCAGGAAGCAACAATCATTGGGGATCATGTAGATGTCTTACCACCGCATTAGGTGGGCCAGTGTATTCCAAACATTATGAAACCAAAACAAAATTTAAAATGACTTGATAATGAAGGTAAGCGAGCTTTTAGAACCCTAAACTCAAAGTTCAACTTTTTGAATTCAACAAGCTAACCCCATTGTCTTCATACCAATACATTCATCTTTACAAAATATTTCTTTAAGTCTCTGTATAGTCTTTCCTGAAAGAGTTTGTTGGGTGGGAGTGAAAGGTTGGAATGTCTTTGCTTAAAAAAGTAGTCTGTGAATTGTCAGGACTACTTCAAGCACCAGGGAAAATAAGGAAATGGACTTTTAAATTATATCGCAGTTTCTTTCCATCTCTAAAATTAATTTTTCTTCTGAAAACTGGTTCAATTAATTCTACTGTAGCTCAGATCCACATCGTCAGAATCAAACAATAAATAATGGATGTGTGTGTTATTTTTTTTAATTACAAGATAATATTCAACCTAGAGATTTCCAATGCTGAGCTCTGAGGCAACTCACTGGAACTTCCTTCCAGATCCTCTGAACTGTGTTGAGGGAGGAGGGAGGACAGTTGGGAAGAGTTCCTTAAGTGGTTACAGTATCCAGAAGGCTGCAGATTGGTGGCTGCTTGGTGGGTGGAGCTGCAGACTGAAGTAAAGACCTGTTTCCAGCAAATGACCAGACTTACAGAGTGCTCCTTCAGAATCTGAGTGACAGGAAGTGACTCAGAATTAGGGAGAAGGATGTTTCCTCCAGGTAATTTGGCTAAAAATAATCTCATCATTAGTGATTTAATTCAAAACAAGATGACAATGATGAAAATCAACAGCTTGTTTTAGAATGAATATTTGGTTTGACAAGATGATTTCTTAAAACAAAATGAAGTTCTCAAACACCTTTATTCTGTTGAGAAGTTGGGTTCATCATCAACTTGTGCCATAATTATTTATGCAAACAAATTATTTTTGCTTTTTAAAGAATTTACTAATGAATGAATCTATTTCATTCTGTTTTTCTCTGGTTGTCTTCTTCCAATACATTTTATGGCAATGAAATCATTGTATTTTGTGGATTTCTTAATAGCGTGGCAGCAATTTTAACGTTATTTCTGACTCATCGACATTACAAATAGAGCAGGGCAGGAACATTTGACTGAAAAATTTGGAAATGAAAAATTATAAAAGAAAATATTAAGAGACATAAACATCCATTGGGGATAGTCCATTTGGATCATGTTTTCATTCCAACCAAATAATAGTCTTGAGTTCCTTGTTTTCTACCAAAACACATTTCAAATGCTGGCATCTTGAAAGAACCCCTGAATACAGGGCTCTGGGGAAAGAATCAACATATTCACCAAGTACAGTCACCCTGGGGCAAAGCATCCCCTGGGCAGCAGGCACCAATGAGAAGGTCATGGAGGAGAGCTTGAAAAGATGATTTATAAATACATGTGAGATGTCCCCAAGAAGACCCAGCAATTATTAAATGGCATTTTAGGGGAAATTAGATATCTTATAACATGCAGGTAAATTCAAAATGACTGTGAAATTAAAATGTCTCTGTTAATGGTCTTTCTGTTGAGGTTGAGAAGCTGAAGTCATACAACCATAAAAAGCTATTATACTTTTGCTGTCACCCTACCATTTATTTATAATAGTGATTGCCAAAGTGATGTTCTTTCAGGGATGCAAAGTCTATATAAAATCAATGACCCAATGGGGGATGGGAACACATTTGAACTTTTATTTTTGCTTATTTTCATATGGAAGATGATGAATGAGATGGAAGTTACTGGTTTCCTCGCTGAGTGCAGAAATGTGGTGGTCTCAGTCACCAGTGGCAGGGAGGGGAGTTAGTTACCTCCTGGGATTGATGAATTGTGATATACACAGTTGACGGGAGCCATAACTAAGTGGATTGCATTAAATTCCAACTAAAGTAATAGTCCCCCCAAATGTACAAGCAGTTTTTTAAAGTTTCTACATATTTTGCAATAAAACTGGAAAAGATTTTTTCTACAAATTAAATATAGATAGCATTCCATAAATACTAGCAATGAAAGTGCAAGGTAGCACTAAGAAGTTGTGGATCTTTTCCTTCCTTCTAATACAATTTTTTATTAGCCGCAAATGAAATTTCCCTTCAGTGCAAAGGTGACATTACAATAAAGAATAAAAAACTACCCACTTTTGGAAAGAAACTCTGGCTATAGAAAGAAAATCATGGAAGCAAATGTTTGGAAATAGTTCATTTTTTTTATTTCACCCTAAAGATGCATATCTTAAACATTTAAGAAACTTGGAAACTTTTTTCTTAGCATGTTGAAATTCCTCCAAAAAAGAGAGCTTCAGCAAATTTTAAACCCATTTGTTAAAAATATTAAAATGTAACAACTTCTGATTAGTTGGAAGAACATTTGATTGACATCAGGGAAGACAGAAAATTACTAGCCACATTTCAACTAAAACCTGTATGTAATTAATGGAGGAGAGAGATGAAAGCATGTCATGATATAGTAACAGCAGCTTGAGATGAGAGGTGCTGACTACACCGGGTCGGCTCATACTTTGGGGTTCCTTGCTGGCTACGACAGGTTTCATCCAAGTTTGTAAATAAACACAATTTATATCTTAAACTTCAAATCATTGTATCACAGGGTAATAAACCAAGATTTAAAAATGATGAGCCATATTTATTCTTTTTATTATTATGAAACGATGACCATTAGTGTAAGAAAATACGTAATCATAAGTCAACATACCTATTTAGGAGAGGATGCTAAGATATTTTCTTGGTAGGAGTGTTAGGGGGAAAGGATGTCCTGAGCAAACTGCATACAGGTTTTGTACACTCCACCCCCACTCCGGACTGGAGCCGTCAAGACACTAGGAACTACAAAACCCATGATCACCAAAGGGAGGGTTGTGAAGACTGGAGGGTGGAGTTAAGCAGCTATGTTTTTTGTTTGGATATATAACCAGCCATGTGGCCCGGGGTTGCCCTCTTGACCTGACAGTGCTTGACTTTTCACCAACTCTCAGCGGGTCATTGGGATTCCAGGTCAGCGGGACAGGAAGGACGCATTTACGAATTTATCTGCCTCTTTTTCTACCTGAGTTATTCATTTCTTCATTTCCCCTTCTCTTGTAAATAAACTTTTTATTAACCTTTTGTGTGTGTCTGCAGTTTAGTATTAATAAGTCCCTTTTAAGTGCACAGGTGAGGACCCACAGTCATGCAACTTGTTTCATATTGGGGTTGCTCTGTAACAGGAGTACAAAATAAAAATGTTTTATTACTATGTATTAAGACAATAACAACACCCAATAAATCTGTAATCAAATGCTGGAAAAAGAAGAGAACTAATACTTCATCAAAATAGCCATCACATCAGGACTCTGTAGCCATTCAGTACTTGGAGTGAGAGAGAAGAATTTATTCCAAAGTTGATTGAAATTCTTAGGGATACAATGAGTTGACACTAATTGGTAGCTCTGAGATGGAGGATGAGAAGAAGACTTTTACAGGATTGTGTGAGTGCTTTGGCAACTAAATTTGTCAAGAAAATGTATGCACTAGTCATCTGGTCTGAGTTAATTGTTCCAACCAAATGGATAGCTCCTTCCATCTTTGTCCAAGGCCCATGTCACAGCACATGTGGGTTCCTGCAATAGTTTGCTATTGGTTTCTTTAATGACACCTGCTCCTCCCACTTCCCACTTGCCTGGAAAGCCCGAAGCCATCTGTCCATCCATCCTGGGGACTATTGCCAGTGTGATCTTCCCCAAATGCTATTTCCTTATTCTGTGAACACAACCCAAAAGATCTTCTGCCATGTGGTCCCACCCTTTCTCTGACTTCATTTCTTCTGACTTCTCAGCAACAACCCAGTGATCAAATTAATCCAGCCACTTCAACATTCCAGAGACACATTGTCCTCACTGCTCTTCTTTTCACAAAATTGTTTCCTTGCAAACCAAGCAAACAAAACCCTCTAGTCCTTCTCTTCCTATCCAAATCCTTCAATATGCCCACTTAGGAAGCCATTCTAATCTTTCAATTAAAGTACTCTAGAGCATTTATCCCTTCTGGATTTCTGTAGCGCTTAAGATAGTAAGACACAATCCAGGATTTTCTAGAATTGTTATTTCCCCGTAATATTCCTATATGTCCAACTAGATTTTGAGAAAAAGTAATCCAGTTTTAAATTTTTTTTTCATTCTTCACAGCACCAAGCCATAGTAATCAACAAATATTACTGATTCACTGACTTCTCTAGTCCAGTATAATTACATGTATCTTGTAGAGGTCACTTCCTTTATCTGACACAGCCGTAAGATAATTGAAATATCATCCTTTCAGCAAAGGTTAAAGACCAAGCTTCCATTCCATCCAGGCTTTGCCATTTCTGACAATATCTACTTCCCAGGCAGAAAGATAATCTTATGAATGAGACCATTGTTTGTTAAACAAACAAACAAACAAACAAATAAATATTTCCAAATGAAAGCTTTGGAAGCTTTATTATTCTTGAAAGAACCTAAAGCATACAAGGTAACCACCATATGAAACTTGAAGTAAGCATGAATTTCACTAAGCCAGGTTTGCCACATAAATCTTCAGAATTCAAATTCTGACAATATCAAGAAAGTATTCATATGTGTCCAGCCATACTAACAATTAAAATCTTCTGTGCACACTTTCATTCAAAAATTTATTTAAAAAAATTAAATCCTGTGGATGGAGTCATCTGACTCATGAAAGTAATGCTGAGTTGGCCTCTCTGCTATGAAATTCAAGACATAGGAAAATCAAACAAATGTGTGAAATAAGAGCACAGTTTCAGTTACTAATGGATTAATCAAAACAGATTCTATTTAAGTAGATAACTTTGTTAATAGATTTTAAACAGAAACAGAAATCACGTATCTACTCCATTTTCCCTTCCTTTGGTGGGCATCACTGTTTATTTGTTTGCTGCTCACAACATGTTTACAGCCAAAAGGAGCAGAATGGAGCTCGTGTGCAATGCAGGAAAACAAATTTCATATATTAATACTACCACACTGCACTTTTTGCCTTTGCTACTTTTCTTGACTTTTATTTTCATTCTGTGCATAGCAACTTCTTAATTAACATTTTAGATGAGAACGTCAAAAACAGGGAGATGACAGACTGCTACTATTCTTGGTCTTGCTGACACTTTTCCCACGGCAGAATGACAGTCACAGCTGCAAGTCATTGCATGGAATCTGCCTGAAATTAGGATGAAGGTTGGGTCAAAAAAGCTTCAGATTTTTAAAGCAGTTTCATTGTCCCCAGCAGTACCCACCAAACAGACACCACTCACGGAGCAGCTTGTACCTGAGCTGCTCTGAGAGCCAGAGCAAGCAAGCAACGGGAAGACAACAAAGCAAAAAGCACATTCCTCAGCACACATTTCTTGAGCCTTTTCATTTGTAGCGTTACGAAGAGTACAAAGAATCATACAAAGAAATGGCCTTTGCCCACAAGTGGCTTGAAATCACGTTAAGCTAAACAAGCCAACCCTTAACTCAGACAGAAAGTCTATAAATATTTAACAAATTCATGTGGCCTGATTGAGGCGTCCATAAGGGCTCCTCAGTGCTCCTCATGTCCTGTCTCAGATCCCCCTCAAGGTTGCCCAGTCTCCCTAGGGTGCACCTAGCCCTCTGCCTCAGCATAAAAAGTTTCCTCTGATTTCCTGCATTCCCCTTCTGAAGACACGCCATGCTGAGGGTCACATGGATGCTTTTCTTACATCAATTCTCCCATAGGATTCAGTGGCACCTCAAGCTACCCTGAAGGGGAGCGTAATCCCCAAGGCCCAAGGATGGACATGCCTGCTTTTGGAAGCTAGTGTAGCCCCCCTCACAGGCTGATGCCAAAGCTGAGGTGATATAGAAGAAGAGCAGAATTCTAAATCCGAGAGTTTCTAATCTTAGAAGAGGATTTCTGGCCCCTATAGGTGATGCTACCTTAATTTGATGCTGGAAAATCCTGATTTGGGGTGGTGGGCAGAAGAGCACATCTCACTATTTCAGAATTTAAAGTAATAAAATCCGGAAGGTAAGACTGGCAAGGGAGAGAAAGAACTGACTTGAATGGCCGTTCATTCGAAGCATCTGTGTCAATGTGGCTGATGAATGTGATGATGGCAGTTCCTGCAGCAGGAGTCCCCTCCAACCCCGGCTGCTGGGACCATGTCAGTGGCATCTATCCCGTCCCTTAAAGGGACCCCTTCGCCATCCCTGTCCGAAGCAGTGGATTCTCTGTGCCAATAACGTAGGTTAAGAAAAGAGCATAACATGAATTGCTGGGTTTTTTTTTTTAAATAAAATTTAAAATCATCTCTTCTCAAACAATGCAGTGATCAAAATACCATTATTTATTAAGGAATTACAATCTCTGCTGCGCGTCTGTAGGATCCACTGGTTTCTGGATCTGGTCACAAGAAAGTCCATTTTCTGCAGCGTTCTTCCCTTCTCTTTGGCCCCAGTCTTCCCTTTCTTCCTGTGGATAGTGTCTCTCTATTGTTATGAGCTTTTTCAAGTTTGAGTTCTGGATCAGGAGGGAATTTGCCAGGTGGTGGGGTCAGGCTCACCTCTGTGCTTTGCAACTTCTTTCTTCCTTTCTTCTCTCTGGGGCCTGATGGCACGAGGTGGCATCCTAGGTGCTGGTGGCAGAGCTTGCAGCTGCCAGAGATATTTCCTCTAGTCTTTTCATTTTTCACATTCAGTGTGTGCATTGGATAGTTAGTGGGATTGTGCTCTTGGTAGCGATTGCTGAAAAGATGGCTGCAGAGTTCGTGTGTCCCTTCTCTCATCGCTTCAGATGAGACGCTGGGGAACAAATTTTAGAGATCAATTAAAAATTGCCTGCCTGCTGCTGAGAAGTGATGTGTCCCTCTGTCTGGGTCCATCATTCTCTGCAGAGGATGGCCACTCTGTTCTAGGTATCAAAGGTCATGTTGTACTTGCTAAAGTAGTGGCTCTCTCCGATCTAGGTAGTAACCTCAGTGACCTATGCATCACAGGCTGCTCAGGACATAGTAACACATAGATCACTAAGGTTACTGCCTAGTAGGGAAGATAAATTTTTCCTGAGTGGGTGACAGGGAGGGTGCTGCCCAGGACATGAGCCCCTTTGATGAGTTCTAAAGGAGCCATTGACTGACCATTACCTCCAGCAGAATATCCCTGGTCTCCCACACCACGCAACTTCTTGTTCTGAGTTCTGCCCTGCTTGACCCTTGGTCTTGTCTTCTCTCTCCCAGTCACTGGAATCACATTCGAACCCACCATCCAGATGACACATGGTGGCTTTTCCATCTGGGGACCCCAGTCCTGCCGCTCCCCCACCTCAGCCACTATCAGTTTCCTCCCTGATGTTATCATCAGCAGGAAATCAAAACACCATGTGTGTGAACATAAAATTCTGTCATTTATTTATACTACAGACTTCAGGAAGGAAAAAAATCACAGCTCTCTTTCATTTAAAAAAAAAAAATTGGCACAGCGTTTAAGTATCGGTGGCCTTAAGTCAGCCTGTTATTAACAGCCAGGAAATGCCTGACCCAGAGGTCCTTGCTGCTATTATAAACTGTGAAAATTATAAAAATGGAAATAAAAAAATAAAGTAATTACCTCTTCATGTGTTAAAAAGTTAAGTTAAATGGCCCGTTGCCATGGAGATGATTTCCTGTTTACTGTACTGGTCTGCCTAGCAGCTAAAGACCGGTCACCTGCCAATGGGGGAACCACACTCAGTTTCCCACAGTCCACTGATTTGTTTTATAATAAATTAATGCAGTCCATAATTTACCCGTCAGTAAAGCTGGTAAATTGTATTTTCAGATGTATTCATGGTTTTACATTTTATTCACTTTATGAACTTACTACCACAATCAAAAAGCACACTTGATATTTTTGAGGGGGTAGGGAAGACCCATGCATTTAAAGTATCCTAGTTTTGCCTTTTAAAAACCTGATACTCTCTGCTTTCACAAAAGGCAGAGGACACCCACAGTAAGAGACTCATCTCCTCATTGCTTTGAAGGAGGCTGTATTGCTATGAACAGTAATATTACTGATAATGCTGACATTAACAATAGCAAGAACCAACTGTATATCAGTTAACTGTATATCAGTTCTTCAGCCCTTTTACTTGAGAGATCCCAGGATTCTAAAATAAACTACTGGGTGCATGATAATAAATCAAATTATTTGAAAACCAAGGAATTTCTTTGCTTAAATGTAAAAATAAAACTTAATACAAAGATATTGAATGACTCTTAAGAGACAGAAACACAGATTTGAGTCACAGTTTTTAGAAGAAGAAAGAGGAATGTTGACTTTTCGAAAGTTCCAGGTACCGTGGAAATAGGAAGAGTGGCGATAAGAAGAAAAGGAATTGTATACTCAGTCTTGAATGTTGAACTGATAGGCGACAGCTTGAAGTGCTTCGACTAAAAGCTTCAAAGCTCTTCTGTTATATAGCCAACCCCAAACCACAGCTCCTTCCACATACCTTTCTGTCTCCTTCTTAAAGGCCCCACCTGTGCCTGAGGCAAAGCCCGAAGCTTTTGTTTTATTTTGCCCACTCTGCTTTCTCACCATTTCCCTTCCAGTTTTCCTGCGGCTCCACCTGCCCCCTTTGAGCTCTCCTCCCTCCCTCCCATCCCCCATTTGTCCTCACAGCTGCCCCTCCGTAGCTCCTGTGGCTTCCAGACACACCTGCGCTGTAGGCACAAAACACCAGTGACAAAATGAAACAGAGACAGCAGGACATGCAGTGTGACTGAGTTTTTTCTCAAATAATTATAGCATATTTCACATTTTTAAAAGAATTTAATAGATATGGATTAAAAATTAAAATTACAAATTGTGATTTTATTTTTATATTTTTACTTTTATGCCACAAAGTATCAAGTAACCCGTATGAAGCATTTTAGAATATTTTTAATTTTTCCTGCTCTAAAAATGCAGCAATAGTCATCACTTTATATGTCTCCTGGACACACTTCTATGGCAAAGTGTCAAGCATACACTCTGAAATGGAATAGAATCCCATTTTGACCAACAGTTGTTTTCTCCACCACCATCCCTTATATCTGGTTAACCTTTCTCCATTCCCCCCTCCCAAGTTCAGAAATTGAACTTTATTTATTACTGTTCCCTAGTTTTTATAATCATTTTGTTTCTTCAAATTGTCTGCTATGTAAATTTCCAATATTTGTTTTTGTCATTCTTACTCGCTTACTACACATAATTCCCTCAAACTCTCTTCATTTTGATGTAAATGGCAACATTTAATTTTTCCTTATGGCTGGGTAGTACTCTGTTGTGTGGATATACTACATCTTCATCCACTCCTCTAGCACTGAGTAACTTCTATGTTCTAGCTATTTTAAATAATGTTGTGATAATTATTATGGTGCAAACAATTTTTTGACTTGATGGTTTCACATTCTTCAGATAGATGCCCAGGAGTGGGATGTCTGGGTCATGTGATTTTTCTGGGTTTAGTTGTTTTTTTTTTTTTTTTTAAGATTTATTTATTTATTTATATAAGACCTGGGGTACACAGGAGGGTGAAAGGATTCACCAGAGACAGAGTGGGGAGCAGAACAGGCAGACTGATGAAATACACTGCTGAGGGGAGCAGTGGGCGCGACAGGAAAGGTCTGCCGCGCCATGTGGGACCCTCGCTGGCCGGCTGAGATGGAACCAGCAGTGCAGAGGCTGTGGACAGCTTCTCAGCACTGCGCTCGACTGCCTGCGCCACCAGGGGAGGCCCTTCTGGGCTTAGTTTTTAAAGGTAAATGTAGATAATTTCCAAAGTAGCTGCAGCAGTTTTCATTTCCATCAACAGTGTGATAGAGCTCCGCTTTCTCTGAATCGTCCTAGCACTTGTTGTCAGGCTCCTTTTAATATGTGCCATTCGCCTGGATGTGAGATGTTATCTCACTGTGACCTATGTCTCCCTTATTAAGAGTGATGCTGAACACTTTGTGTGGCTATTGCCCTGCTGGTATCTTCTTTCATAAATTGCCTATTCAGATCTGCTGCCCATTCATCATTTGGGTTGTTTGTTATTTCTTAGCTGAATGTGACTTTAAATAACTATTGATTGGTGTCCACCCTGGTCACACACACATTATGGAAGCCCTGTAGCTATCTGTGCACTTGTTTAGAGCCTCCTCCTGCCATAACTCTTCCTTGAACACAGCAATCTCTTGTAACTCTCACAGCTTCTACCAAGGGCCCTAGGTTGAGTAGAAACTAGATATTTATTGATTAAAGGAGTACTTATGGTCTAAACAAGACCAAGACACATGTTTTATGTGCTAACCTTCATTGCATCTTATTCTCTTTGTATCAAGCCTCTTTAGCACTGTGTGTTTGTGAACAACTTTGTATCAATAGTGTGTGGGTTTGTGAGTTGTACAGGGTTTGGAAGAAGGGTGCAAAAGAATGTGTGCCATACTTCAGTAGATATGAGAAATTTTCTGAAAAATCCTGAACAGGATAAAATGTGTTTTGCTTTGTATTGAAAGGGATGAAATGGAGTTCAGGCCAAAAGGAATGCAATGTTATTGAATAGAGCTGCACCTGTGTTAGTTGGGAGCTGATCTTTGTCAGATAGGTTGGAATTTGTGTGTCCAGATGAGGGATGTCCCCATTAGAGATGTAGAATTTGGAGACAGGGTATGTTGAAGATATGGATATACCTTGAAACTAATGGTAAAACATATCTGTAGTTTTGTTACATGTTTTCTGTAATGAAACCCAGTTCACTGTCACATACCAATCCTATGTTTTTTAATATAAAGGAAATATTTACATTTTTGTCATTGGTGCCAATTAAGAAACAAAGGTATTCTCCAGTGGCAGTGGAAAAAGCTTGCTTTCTTTCCTTTGGGAAGGTTAGGGGGGAAAGGCAAAGGGAAGGCATGCATTATGGGATGGCATTGACTTTGAAGTCAATAGTGGACACTCTGCCCTGGACATCAGAGGCTGAGATGGTGGGAAGACATGATCAGGTGGCAAAAGAAGCCCAGAGACTTTTCTGGAAGTAGAACCTTGGATGTTGACACCATCAACTTCTGCCACTTAGACAGGGAATGCTTATATTGGTGCCCGTGGAGATAAAACTAAGAGCCACCATTTTATTCATTACTTCACATAATTGTTTCAATTTCTATTTATTTGATTCTTGGCCACTCCTTTTGGGAAGCCTCTGATTAACAGTTTTTATCATTAATTTGTCCTCAGCAAGTTACATAAAAAGTATTAAAAGGTAATGAACTTCTGCTTTTTGAAAGAGGAAGAAGCTGGAAGATTTCCATTGTGTTGCTCTGAAAAAAAGAGGTGACGCACAACATACTTATCTGTCTGACACATGCCAAGCAGTGCTGAGTGGTGTTAACAGAAAGACCAGGTAGGTCTGCCTCTAAGAGACGAATCACACACTCAGCAGCATTTCGTGAAAGCTCATTTCCTAAATGTTAAACGGTTGAACACTTCTATTCTGGAAAAAAATTGATAAATGCATTTGTAAGTTGGTGATCCCCCCACCACCCCCCTGAAGTATCCAGGGTTGATATTAGTCATCTGTTCTGATTCACACAGAAACTCTCAGGCAAACGTGGGATGCATTTAATGTGCTAGGTGTTGGGTTTCATCTGACACACAGAATTCTTTAATGGTGCAAATTTAGACAAGCTCATCAGGCATGAGGCTTTATGTATGCAAAGAGTGAGTGGTGGAGATGTGAAATCAGAGCTGTGTGGCAACGTGAGTGCCCAGGTGATGTGGTGCTTTTCAGCAGGATCTAGAGAAATAAATGAAGGCAGCATTTCATTATGGGAAAGTCACCATCATCATCTTTATCCTCATTGTCAAACTTTTTATAAGCTCTGCTAGAGGCAGAGCCAGGCCAGTAACACACCGGAGGGTCTCTGAGCATTTCAATCTCCCCCACCCTGTAATGTTCCCCAGTGAGTCAGGCCCTTTCATGCCTCTGCCAAATCACCCCTACCCAAGGTACCCTCTCCTTGGAAAATGACTTAGCACAGCACTGCCCAACACAAATATAATGTGAGCTGCAAACATAGGCCATTTAAAATTTCCTTTAAATAAATAAGTGATGTTGATTTTAATTATATATTTATTTAACCCAATTATCTAAAATATTATAATTTCAACATACAGTCAATATTCAAAAGGCTAAGAAAATTTACATTCTTTCCTTTCAGACTAAGCCTTCAAGACGCGGTGTGTAGTAGGAGCACAGTCCCGTTTGAGCTAGCCCTCCTTCAAGGGCTCAACGACCACTTAGAGCTCCTGCTCACATATTAGCCTGTGCGGACCTAACTGCTCCAGGTGTCATTCTCCTGGGTGACTAATAGTTTATCTTCTAGAGCTCAACCAGCTTTTTCATCCCTCTGGCAGCTCCTCCAAGGTCTCCTGCGCTCTGCAGTCCAATCAGGGGCAGGACCGCTCAGCAGCGCCTTTCTTGGCTCTGCCTCTAGGGTGCAGCTCCAAAAGATGTCCCCGGGCCCCTAGGGTGTGCTGTCAGAATACACTGGGCTCTGCAAACACTTCAGGGACCAAAAAATAATCCCTTTCGAGTGCATTAAGGGAGTACTAAGAGTATCATATCTCTCTCATTTTTTTTTTTTTTCCCAGCCATTGCTTGAAAAGGACACCGCTTCTGCGCTAGCTTCTTGGAGCATGGAGATCTGTGCTCCGTGGAGATCCCTTCAGAAATATTATCATGTAGGATGCATCACCCCTTTATAACACCAACAGAATTCAAGTGTCTAGATTTACTTTGTCTAGGAAGCATGTGCCTGTGCACTCGGCCTCTCCTCAGCCCCTGCACCCCTTATAGCATAGCAGCCTTTGAGGGCACTTCCCCCTTTTCTCTAGCTCTCGCTTAGAGGCCCATCTCTCTTCCTGGTCCTCAGAAAGGCTGCCCGAATCCGGGACCAAGAACAGACCTGGTTGGTCTTGGTCAATCCCATCCCACTGATACTGGCTGAGATGCTGGGACTAAGCCTTATGAATGCATGGAATTCTCTGGGTCAAGTAGATACCAGAAGAAGCTTCTGACAAGAAATTTTCTCTCTCCTAAGAGTGAGCCACTGGAAGAAAAGGAGATTTTCTTTTCCTCTGGACCTGGTAGTGTCCAGATGTGAAGTAGAAACTACTGAAGCTATTACTGTCACCATGAAGTCATGGTACGTGCCAACACAAACCTAGGGAACAGCCTGAGACCTGATGGGTGAGAGTGTGGGAGGCACTGTGTTAAACTGGCTCTGAAGTCCCCTTTCTATGTTTCTGTTACTACTCAGTGAAATTCCTATTGTTCAGGCTGCCTGTGCAGGTCATCTGAGACCCGCCCAGAGGAGGGTCGCCTTGACTGATCACAGATCAGATTGTAGAAAAGTTCCTGATTGCAGAGAGGCAAATTAAACTTCTGGGAATTGCTTGTATACACACACACACACACACACACACACACACACACACACACACACACACATAGAAAGAGAGATCCAGTGTCCCTCAAGTTAGGATGGATGTGTGGTATATATATTAAACTAGGCAACCTGAAGTAAATAAAATGTAAGATCTGCTTGCTTCTCTGAAGGTAGGCACACATATTCAGTTTGATAGTTAATTAAACCCATTCTAAAAATTTAAGAGCTACCACTCACTCTTTAGACTGAGATTTCTACTAGAAATTGAGGAAAATGGGATCATTGAAATAGCATCTTTTAGAACTTTTCTGTCAAAAGGACTTTCTCTGGCCCCTTGGTGAAGGTAATGTACCTGACTTATTCCTCAGATGACAACTTCATCAGGTCCAGCAGAAAGGGGGTGGGGCAAATCCAGAAGTTTCATCTCACAGTAGTGATTCAGTCTCACCCTTGGCAGTTGCTTCAATACCTCATGTCTGTGATAAGGGGAAGTGGGAGCTCAGCACAAGTTCACCTCTGAGGTTGGTAAAGCAACTCTCAGTCTGATTTTGTGAGACTGACTGGTGGTTCCTCTTTGGAATGAATTATGAGGATTATTCTGTTTAGTTCCCATGATTTGCAAACTCCCGCTTCTAACCTCACATTCTCGCTCTGATCAGAGGATTGTCCTCTGAGAACACTTTATCCATCCAGAGTGAGTTGGCACAGCCTCTGCTGCTCCCATCTGATCCTCTGTCCTCTACTCCATCCAGAGGAGGCTCTTGTCTTTGCCAATATTGACTGTTCCTGAAATTTCAGCTTAATCAAATCTCTAGCCTTTAGCTTCTTCCTTTTCCAGCAACTTGTCCAAGAAAGACAGTGCATCTCAGAGTTGGTAATCTGCAGCTCTAGACCATACTCCTTGTCTTTGCATTCTGGCCTTGCTACTTACTAGCTGCTTGACCTTGGGAAAATTAACCTATTCAATAGTCAATGTCCTTATCTAACTTATAAGGGTAATATTTCTGAAACCGAAAATCTAAATAGTTAATGCTTGTAGATCATTTAAAAGCTTAGACGCATTCAAGTTTAAAACAATCTGTCACATACTAAGCATTCAATAAATGTGGTTGATATGAAGACTATGTCCCACAGAAATTAAATTGCTCCTTCCTGTTGTAGAGCAACCCTGATATAAAACGGGGTGCCTGACTGTGGGTCCTCACCCACGCACTTAAAAGGACTTATCAATGCTCTACTGCAGGCACACACGAAAGGTTAATAAAAGGTTTATTTACAAGGGAAGGGGAAATGAGGAAATGTACAGCTCAGGAAGAAAAGTGGGAGACAAAGTTTTAAATGAGTCCTACCCGATCCGCCGATCTGGAATCCCAAATGGCGCTCTGAGAGCTGGCCACAAGCCAGGAGCCTGAAGCCAGGAGGCAAGCGACAGCGAGACCCTGCAAGGCCCACGTGTTTGATTTTTATACCCAGCCTGACTGCTTAACTCCACCCTTGGTCCCAGCCACCCTCCCTTTGGTGGTGACGGGATTTGTCTTTCCCAATGTCTTGATGGCTTTAGTCTGGACTGGGAGTGGAGTCCACAAAGCCTGTATGGGATTAGCTCAGGACATCATTTCTCCCTAACACTTCTCATATCAAAATATCTCAATTGCTGCGAGTAAAGCCATTCCTTTTGACCATCTTAACCAAAAGACTTGTGGGAAATGAAAAGGAACAGAATGGCTTTCTGATCAGCCAGATGGGGACTTGAGCATTATCACTGTTACTTATAGTCATTCATAGACCCTGATTCTCAATTTTCTCAACCAGAGAATGAGGTTAAGGACGTCCAACTGGAAGAGTTTTGCAGAAGATGAGTGATACGGTAAAATACGGTACTCAGTAGGTAAAACTATGGCCATCACTCTGGCCTCCTGGTGAGCACATCTGTTGAAATGATTCACAAGGGAGGACGTGATATTAATGACTAGTGTGTAGCTTGGTTTATCAACTGATTTTATTTATCTATGGTAATCTGACTTTATCAATATGCTAATAGAGACAACTGCATATCTTTCAATTTTATAGAATTTCCATTGCAATAAAGGTACACCTTTTTATCTTTACTTTGTATTAAAAACTGCAACACTGGAAACTCCTCACATTTGTAAAAAGAAAAAACCCACACAAAGCCAAATATAAATGGTTACAGCAGGCTGAAAATAGGGCTTGTCAGCAACAAATTGACTCAGTTGACTGATTACTCACATTTTTCTCACTTGGAGTTCTTGGTTGGTTATGTGGGTACTATGGACAGGTCCCCAGGACCACCACCAAACACACACACACACACACACACAAACACACAGTGCTGGGTGTAAGTCATTTTCTCTCTGTTTGGCAGACAGTGTTAAACGCCTGCTGTCTTCACTGCCTAACTGTTACTGACCCCTCTTAACACACCATCATGACAGAAGGATGGTATGACCCATTGTACCTACTCTTTTGGAATAACTAGAAGGCTCTGAAAGGGGAATGGGGTAGCTTAGAGTAAAAATAGATTTAAATGAGTTCAAACAATTTTATGCTGTGTTTCAAAGTACTTTTTATTTTTTGGAGCTTGTTGAGTCTTTGAAGAACTATGTATATTTTAGAACAATTCATTATTGCTGTTAAGGAGCTGCAAATACCATAATACAAAGGAAGTGAATGCAGAGACGTGGTGGAATCAACAGTGAGTTCTCACCATGAGAGCAGAGATACCAGACCTGCATTGGACAGAGCAAATGCTGGTATGTTAAAAAGGAAAAAGAAAAAAAAAAAAAGGCAAAAAAGCATTTGAAAGACTTAGCAAGTTTTTCCTCAAAGATTTTTTTTCTAAGAGGTCCTTTTATTTTAAGAGCTTTTTATCACATAAGACAAGAATAGATGAGACATGTTCTGCTTTCCTGGAACAAGCTGTAAATTGACAGTGAAGGATAAGCTGACCCAGTGGTATTTGGGGCTAGACAAATGTTCCAATTGTTATTTTCCAATGTTTGGGTTTTTCTAAACCAAAAACACGTTTTGCCTTAAGCTCTTTCCCCTGGATTTTAAAAAGTCATGTGTATTTTGAGGGGAATTGAATCCATATGTGTCTAATCTATTTACACTTAAATTATTAAAGTGTTGTTTTGTAAGATTATTTAGATGACCAGGAAACTTTTTGAGCATCTTTAGAACTCTGCTTCTCACACCACAGAAATCCTCATTCTATAAAGAGGTCACATTTGCCCACAGGCCCTATTGTCTGACCTTATTATACATTCATTAACCAGATCCTTGAGACTATACTCATTTAATGGGTTGATACTACATGATTTCCCAATTCCAGGAAAGGAAATAAGTCTGTACATGCATTACCAACAAAACAAAACAAAACAAACAAACAAACAAACAACTCCAAAGGCCCTTAGATGGCAAAAACTATGTCTTGCCCAATATTGGAATGAGATAACAGCAGATGAATTAAGAAGAAAAATATACCCCCTAGGTACAAAATAGAAGGATAATTGAAAAAATTGAAATGGATCCAAAATAGTACTTGGGATTATCAAAAACACTGAAAGATAGGAGGAAAAAGAAATCCTATCCAGTAGGCTACATAATGAATCATGCATTTGAAGGGCTTGTTGCTACAGGTTCTTGCAATGATAGTTTAAAAATCTCAATTGTAGTGGGAAAGAAATACAGGCAGCCTATTGCATCACATTTTGCAAAGATGGTAATTTATGCAGGGCTGATACAGGAATAAATAACAGTCGTTAATTCTAAAGAACTATGCAAAGGCTGCCAGAGTGCCCCAGTCGCCCCTCTACTGGACATACATACTAAGAGCCCAATACTCAAACTCTGCCAAAGCAAAAAAAGATATTGGGAGCATGCTCATTCTTTGAATATCCCAGTGCAACTATTTTTTCAAGCAGATTAAGTCCAATTACATTTCTTAACATGACACGTTATAAAAATTACAATTAGCTCTAATGGTTGCAGATGTAATACCTAGAGAATTTCATAAAACTTGTTGTGGAATGCATAAAGCTTAATGAAAACAATCATGAAGAGAATTTTGTCTTCTATGAGATGCCAACAACCCAGCAGGATGTCCAAGGTCTTTTCCTGCAACGTGTAGATCTAAATAAGACACATACACAGAGCTGAACTGGGGGAGATTTTGGCTTATGGCCAGACCAATGAAGAACTATTGGCCAGAATTTAGGGTAACCTCTCATTTTCGTGCAGCTGCTCTGTTCTGCTTATCTGCAAGACATTCAGTACTAAGCATAAACTCTTCATTTAGAGTTAACAGCAGATAAAACGTTAAAACACACACACACAATCACACTGTCATTTCTCACCACCTCATTTCAACTTAGCACATCCTTGGACAAAAATGGCAATGAATGCCAGAGTAAAACTTCCTGAGCATAGACAAGGTAGAGGGGCAGGCTGTAACCCCTGGTGGGTAGTGACCGCATGCCAGGGTGGAGCAGCCATTTATGGTCAGCTAGCTCTCCAAATAATCCTGTGTGGGAGGGCAAACCCATTGTGGATTTCTCCTCCGTCATTGAAATGGCATCCATTAAATCATTTAATTCACCTAGGGAGACAGGATTGATGTTTTAAAGCTTGCCATTGTCACTTTCCAAGCTATTATAGAGATTTTCATAATAAAACAATCAAATATTCTACGATATTTTAGTGGTTAAATGGCATTGCACTGAACAAACATACATAATTTAATAGTCCTTTATTGAACATTTATGAAACTTCTAGTGTTTGCCCTTATAAGTAATGCAAAAATAAATTTCTTTTTAAATATGTTTTTGTGTACATTTATCATAATTTTATCAAACAATATCACTAGAAAAAATATTTGGGTCAAAGAGCTGATGCTTTTTATTTATTTAGTTATTTATTTATGCAAGAATTGGGGTACAGGCCAAAGGCAAGGGAGGGTGAGAGAATTCACCAGAGACAGAGTGGGAAACAGAACAGGCAGACTGACTGAAATACACTGCTGAGGGGAGCGGTGGGCGAGACAGGAAAGGTCTGCTGCACCATGTGAGTATCTCCCTGGCAGGCCAGGAATTGAACATGTGCTGAAGAGGCTGTGGACAGCTTCACAGCGTGGCACTCAACCCCCTGCACCACCAGGGAGGCCCCATTTTATTTTTTCAAAAAGATTGTTTTTTATTTATTTATGCATGTAAGAATGGGTGTGCAGGTCAGAGGTGGCGGGGAGTGAGAGGATTCACCAGAGACAGAGTGGGGAGCAGAATATGCGAATCCACTGAAATACACTGCTGAGGGGAGCAGCAGGCAAAACAGGAGAGGTCTGCTGCGCCATGTGAGTTAGCTCCTGGGCCTGGGATTGAACTCATGCTGCAGTGTCTGCAGATAGCTTGATAGTGCTGAGACTTAACCTGTTGCGCCACCAGGGAGGTCCCTGATGCATGATAAAGAATTTTGATTGTATATCAAATTCTTCCCTGATATATTGAATCAATTTGTATTTCCTTCCTTTCATGTCTAAATTCTCTTATAAAACTATGATCATCTCTAGGTCTGTGATTAAAGCCACTTCTCACTACTAGCCAGTGCTATTCATTATCGTACAAGCTTTATTCATATGTGGCTTTTTTTTTATTTTTTAAAATTATAATTGCCAGAGATTTAGCTAATTCATTTGCTCTTTTTGTTTTTGCTTTTTTTTTTTTTTACAGATTTATTTATTTTATACAAGAACCTGGGTACAGGCCAGATGCGCAGGAGGGTGAGAAGACTCACCAGAGACAAAGCAAGGAACAGAACAGACAGACTGATGAAACACACTGCTGAGGGGAGCAGCGGGCAGACAGGAGAGGTCTGCTGTGCCATGTGGGACCCTTACCCACCAGCCAGGATGGAACCAGCACCGCAGAGGCTGCAGACAGCCTCATAGCATGGGGCTCAACCGCCTGCGCCACTAGGGGAGGCCCTGCTCTTTTTGTTTTATAACTCACACAAAGATTCAACTCCTAGATTTATCAACTGTAATTTTCTTTTTTTTTTCATTGTTTTCTACTTTTATCTCTAAAATTTCCCTTTTATTTGATTAATTAAGTTTTCTAAATGAGTGGAATGTTTGCATTTTAAAAATTTCCATATAATAACAGAAATATCTGGAATTATGATTGTGCCCTGGGCACTGTTTTGATCATATCTTCTAGATTCTGATATAAACTTTACATCTTCAACAAGCTAACATGGTAGTTCGATTATCTTCTCGAATCAATACTAGTTAAAAAATTAAGCCCAAGAAGACCAAGCATTTTTGCTTTGCTGGTTTTGAACATGTATTACTAATTTCTGGTATTGGTTTTATGGCAGTCTGAAAATTGGGTGAATAGACCCTATCTCAAATCTAGGAATTTATTAACTATAGGGAAGTAATTTTTAACCTGTGATTATTCTTTTTTTAACAAATGCAATGTTTTAAAAAAAAAGATCAAACCTTAATAACAACCACAATATGTAAAAATGATAAAAAGCAGAGCATTTTTATTTGAATTGAGACCCTTAAAAACTGTCTTATAATTGCAGCTCCTTGGTTTTAACCAAGGCAACTCCAGGGTCTGCTGAGACCCTATGACTTTACATAATACAGTTTAGGGCATAGTCAAGAGATTTGTTTCATGGATACTTGAAAAGAAGGCAAAGTATCTTTTTCATACAAATTTATATATTGTTAATTCAAGGTTTTTTAAAATAATTCCAATATTCCATGCTTAAATTTTGTCAATACATGTCTTATCAAAGAAAATGACCTGCTACCTGCTAACAGTTCCTCCCCAAACTATGTCGAACGAAAAACTTACAACACTTTGTATCTCTATATCTTTCCCTCCTCAATACTTGTTTGCAAGTTTATCAGTTGGGCAAATATCTGGTTGCGAATGTCAGAATACACAATGCACAGTGATTTAAACCAGAGTTTCTTGAACTTTTTTTAATAAATCTTTTTTTTTTAAAGATTTGTTTATTTTTATACAAGAGCTGGGGTACAGACCAGAGGTGCAGGAGGGTGAGAGGATTCACCAGAGACAGAGTGGGGAGCAGAACAAGCAGATGACAGAAATACACTGCTGAGGGGAGCAGCAAGGCGCAACAGGAGAGGTCTGCAGCACCATGTGGGATTCTCGCCGGCCTCGGGGATTGAACACGCACTGCAGAGCCTGCTTCACAGCACTGCGCTCAAACAGCTGGGCCACCTGGGAGGCCCGAGTTTCTTGAACTTTAATGTGCATTGAAAACACCTACAGCGCTTGTTAAATGAGAATACTGACTCAGCAGACCAGGGTGGTGGTCTAAAGTTCTACATTTCTATAAAACTCCCAGATGATACTGATGCCGTACAGCATGTCTTTAACACATAAGCGTTATCTTATGTGTTAAGATAACACATCTTAAAAGATCTTAACACATCTCGACAGATTAACTTAACACATCTGTCAAGATGTGTTAAGATCATCTACCAATGGGTGCCAGCTCTCAGCTGGTCAGGCTGTGGGAAGGCCAGATGGGCCCATGCCCCATGACCAGGCTCAGGGAGGCTTGGTTCAGGTTGTAGCCACTCACTGTCCAGTGGCTGCCATGGAGAAGAAAGGGGAGAGAACTGAGGGATGAGATGCATGGGAAAGGGACAGACTGAGAAGAGCCTAGAGCACCAGGCCAAGAAGTTTGTATTCAGTGCATTGGAGAAGGAAAACACAGTGAAGGTTTCTAATTCAGAGAGGCAGAAAATTAGATAGGGGAGAGGATAGGCTTAATAAGGTTAAGTGCCCTGCCCAAGATCATACAGCTAACAATAACTAGAGTTAGATTTTGAAGGATTGATTCCAGAGTCCCCATTAAACTACAATTTCTCAGTTATTATAATCAAGGGATTATAATAAATTTATAAGAAGTCATTTTCATATTGCTCTATTACTTGTATTTTTTCAGGAATGAATTCTAATTGTTTTTTATTGTTCATATTTCCATATTTCGAATGAGTTATTTCTGATTTCTCTCTCTCTCTCACACACACACACACTCACTCACACACATACACACACACACACACACACACACTTCCCCCTCCACATCTAGCAGCATAAGCAGAATGAGAGGCAGCTTTCAGACAGATGCTTAAGTTCCTTCCGTAACAAGACTGTATTGTGTACTAGATCCAGTCCCAGAGTATGCAGCAGCTGGTCCAGATCCTGGTCATGCAATTGTCTCTGCTCCTCTTTGCAGCCCCTGTGAAGCATAAATAAGTCTCCACACAATTGCTTGATGGTCGCACAGCTCCTGACGTGGTACAGACCTTGGGTGTCTGAGGCAGAGAACAACACTGAGACAGGCACCACAAACCTCCCTAAATGAAAATGCATACATTGTGCAAAAATGAAGAATGATGTAAGAATTATATAAAATAAAATATTAAAAAAATAAATAAAACAGCTTAGCTGTATTGCATCAAGAAAATGCGCCAAGGGAGGTCCACAACTTTGAGTCCTACTTTCGCCCATATTCCTCACAATTGGTGAAGTTTCTTCCAAATTTTCTGGTAGCACAATGGCTGTTAATTTTAGTTTGGTATAAAAGTTTGTTCTCTTTTGCTGCTTTTAAAGTTATTTGAGTAGGAAGTTGGGTGAGGTTAGATCAGGATTTGTTCATCAAATGACTTTAAATCAAAACCTTCTAGTGATTTCACTTTAAATACAATTTTGTCTGCAGCCATTACCCATTAGCAAGATCTTATTTCACCATGTTGATAAGAAAATTTCAGTTATTCGCCTCAGAGTAGGCTCTTTAGAAATCTTCATCAGACTATTCAAAGACCACGTTTGAATTTCCCAAAATTTTTTACATCATAAAACTTTGTTCCATATACTCTTGAAAGTTAGTGAGAAACCACTGAAGTTAGAAGACTCAGAGATAGCTTTGAAATTAGAAGTCTCCATTGAAATTCCTTGTTTAAAACTTCTCTTCATACGTATGGTTCCTTTGTAAGAATATATGGACAGAATCATCCCTTCATGAAGAACCTTCACTTCTATCCATTAAACAATTGCTGTGTTGTACTTACTTATGCAGAGCAGAGCATTTTGCTGTAATTTGCCAGAAATTTGTCAAAATGAATATAGAAATGAACACTTATGATGGAAATGGTTTCCCTTAGAGTTGTACATTGTACAACACATACAACCACAAATAACATCCTTGTTACTGTTCTGGAGAAAAATATTTTTAGAAATTACAAAAGGACTTATGCTTAAATACAGCTTCCAAAAATATAGGATACTGCATTTTTAATAAAGCAGGGAAGGACAGAGGCTTCACCTCATTTAGAGAATTCCTGAATTCAAAGAAGACTAGGGAAGGAGGAAGCCTGCCCACCGCAATTGTCTGAGTCCTAGTCTCTCTTGTTTGTCCTGTGGGTCCCATGACCTCTGCAGTTTGACTGGTCCCCCCATTTTATCCCGATGGTCCCCCTCACCTGATAGTAAAGCCTGGAACTATTTTTGATAGAGTGTGGGAAAATCACTTTTGTCTTAGTTTCAAAACAGTCAAGGTTAATTTTTCAAAAGTCTATACAGAAAACACACATTAAAAAGGTCAAAACAGATTTGTAAAAGTATGGAGACATTTTCTTTCCAAAGCCGACTACCTTCCTCAATTATCTGCCAGGATGTTGTTTCTTCATCAGTACCCTTCTAAAACACTGGCTTCTTTTCTCTTTTCCAGGTTTGAGCCCCACCTCACAATCCTTGCTCAGATCACACACATCCTGAGACGAGAAGAATGAGGAATGTGGGGATGTAGTTGCTGGAAACCAAATTGAAGTGAAAATGAGAGGAACATTTAGGAATAAGTTGTTAAAGTGACCTAAATCATTCAAAAAAAGTATAATAATATATTACTACTTTAGAAGATCTTAACTATTTTGTCTTAAACTATGAGTACATTTCCATCCACTTCCTTCTTGAATTCCAGCAGAAAACTGGCTCATGGGAAAGAGCAGATGTTAAATAGGATGCTTCTTTTTTTTCTCATGGGTCAGTTTTTTTTATTATTGTTATTTTAATTTTATATTTTTTACCTCATTTTTCATTTTTGCACAATGTATGCATTTTCATCTTCGTTATAGTCCCCATAGAATTCCCACCCCCCTTGTTTTTATCCTACTCCCTCCCCCCCTTATAGAGTGTCTCTGGTTTATAGTTGCTTGTTGATTTTGATTTTTACTTTATTAATAGTCTTTTTCATGGTCCCTTATTTAGGTTTTCTGTGTGGCGATTCCTCAGCCTACTAAAGATGGAGGTTTCATATGATCCAGCAATTCCACTCCTAGGTATTTACCCTAAGGACACAGAAACATTAATTCAGAAGGGTACCTGCACCCCTATGTTTATAGCAGCACTTTTTACAATAGCTAAGCTTTGGAAACAACCCAAATTCCCAAAAATAGATGACTGGATCAAGAAGATGTGGTACATATACACAGTGGAATATTACTCAGCAATCAAAAAAGATAAACTCATGCCATTTGCAGCAACATGGATGGAACTGGAAAGGATCATGCTCAGCAAAATAAGCCAGAAAGAAAAAGAAAAATACCAGATTGTCTCACTCATGGTAGGATGCTTCTTGTTGACAAGAGGTGATCAGTTTCTGATAACTACCCTCTCTCAGACAGGACCATCCCCTCACCAAGTGCTCTCATTTCAGTCCTTTCTGATCCATGCGGGATTATTTTCCGCAGCAGAATCCAATCACTCCCATGACAGCAAATATGATCGAGATCTTCATTGTCCAAGGGGAAGAAATGAGTCATCTGAATCAACCATGAGATTATCTGTTATGTGGATTTTTTTAATTAATAATAAATTTTATTTTTATATTCCCCATACAATTTCAACCCCCCATTCTGACCCCAGTCCCTCCCCTCCTGCCCCCCACCCCCAAAAAAGTGTCTCTGGTTCATAGTTTTTGTTGATTTTGATTTTCACTTTCTTACAGTTATTCATTTTTCTGGTCCCTTATTTAAGTTTTCTAGATTCCTGCTATGAGTGAGACCATCCGGTATTTTTCTTTTTCTTTCTGGCTTGTTATGTGGATTTTTCATAAGGGCTCAAGACTGATCCTTCCAATGACCTGACAGACCTTCAAAGATAAATTCAAGACAATATGGGATTATGCTGTACACTCTAAGAAATAATATGAGCTTATGTTTATATCTTATTAAAAATGAATTACTGATGGCATTCCAGAGACAATGTCAGCAGTTTAGTCATCTTTATTTGTATTATTTATACCTCTTTTTTCCATCAGCATGGAACATCTTTGTGTTGGTTACATTTACCTAAAAAAGTTCAGATATAGGCAGGCATAAAGCCTGAGCTAGTACTCACCATTTTGGTCTTCACGTCAAATAACCTACAGTGGTTCAGACTTGACTAAAAGGAATCCAACATGCACAGTTAAGCATTTTTTAAGTAGTTATTTAAATTATTTTTATGAGATGGTTATTAAAGCTAATGGTTTTTGTCTCAGAAAAGTGCAGAGAGGATATTACACTTAAAATTTCAAGGTCTTAAGGACCACTTGGAAGCAATTAATAGCCCCTTAACTATTGAATATGAATTCTGTATTTCCAAAATGAAGAGTGGGCAACTTTGAGTTTTTGCTAAGGTGATTTTCATATTTGTCACTGACTTAAAGGAATGTCTAATGGCTATCTAAAGTGTGCTCGGGGTTATTTTCTGGTCAAGGAGACAACAAGGCATTTGAAATGAATCTTCAAGGTTTTCACACAGCAGACATGGGCCTATACCTAAGTCTGTTGCATCGGTGAGGAAAACCCTCATGTATCAAATGGCTGGTTCAAAAAATTGTAAAACCAGAACAACAGGCAGAGAAAAGCTTTTTTTGATTGAGAGAGAGAGAGAGAGAGAGAGAGAGAGTCTGTCTTCTATATAGAAGAGTATGACTGTCACCTAATTTACAATTTATAGCTGTTTTTGACAACAAACAGGATGTTGGGTTGTGTCCCTGTCAGAGAGAGTATAAATCAAGGGCAGTGCTATTGCTACACAGACGACGACCAAGAGCCACTGGCTTCCTCATCGTGCATTGAACAGGACTACAAGGCTGTTATCCTTGACATCTGAAAAAAGCAAGATAATGTTCATCTAGGCGGAGAGAATTCAATTCTTTATCCAGTGACCAACATCAGTCTGGAATTCCTGGAGCTCTTTGACAATTTGCAGCAGCTGACTTTAGCCCAGTCCTTGCTCACCTTTCTGTATGTTCACTGGCCGAGCAGGATAAGCTGACCTGAGTACCTGTTAAACTTTCAGAGTTCACATTACTCGATTCCTATAAAAGTTATCATTCCTTGATTTATGATCCTCTTCATTTTCACAATAGTTAAGATTCCAGCAGCTCCAGCCTTTGGTATGTGATGCTTTTAAATATGAACTAATGAGCATATTTTTTTAATTTAAATTTTATTTTTATATTCTCCATACAATTACAACCCCCTTATTTTGACCCCAATCCCTCCTTTCCCCGCCCCCCACCCCCTATAGAGTGTCTCTGGTTCATAGTTGTTTGTTGATTTTGATATTTTCTTTCTTATAGTTATTCTTTTTCCCTTATTTAAGTTTTCTAGATTCCTGCTATGAGTGAGACCATCCGGTATTTTTCTTTAATGAGCATATTAAGTCTAAGAGAGATGATGGTCACAAAAGACTAATGTTTATTAAGAAAGTCAGGGTGCAAAGTGTCACTGTTTTGCACGGATCTTAAAGAGCATATTTAAAATGGGCAAATGCTTTTTCTATGCTAAGAACATCATTTGAGAGTAGGTTTTTATAAAAAATAATTAAATGAGTAATTAGCATTAAATGTTTTGTCTTCATTCCACAGGGAATGGTCTTAGAAAGGGTTGGCATTGTGAGCTTTATCCTGGCTTATAAACTCATCTTATGTCTCTTAGAAGAAATTAAAAAAAAATATTTGATGCATTTAAACCATAGTTATTAACCAGCTGAGAGCAATGCATTTTAACTTTAAAATCTCTGTCTTCTAATCACTACAAAGCTTGTTGTTTGTTTTGTGACCTTAGGCAAATCATTTAAACTTTAGTTGTTCATGTGTCCTCATCTCAGAAATGCACTTTAGTGTTTGCAATCCTGGAAATTATGCAACACTTGCAAATACTGATGTAAAATAATTCTCCCTTCTTCTATAAGAAATTATTACTGATTTGAAGTTTGCCACAGAACAGACAACTCAGTATTTACTGTATACATTTATGAATGACTGTATGATTCAAATGTCCTGTGCCTTATTTTTCATGCAAATAAACCTAAAACAAAATACTTCTTAACACAATTAGAGCCAATATCTAAACTCCTACAACTGCCTTATGCATGTCTGTGAATTCGGTTTTGATCTGCATCTCCTTTATTAAAAGCAATGATAAGCATTTTTCTCATGTATCTATTGGCCTGGATCTTCTATTTGATGAATTGTCTGTTTAGATTTTGTTGCCCAAATTTTTACTAATTGGGTTGTTCGTTTTTTATTGTTCAATGGAGTGAGCTTTTTAATATCTTGCCTATCAACTCCTTGTTGGTTATGTGTGAATATTTTGTCCCATTCAATGGGATATATTTTTAATCTGTTTATATTTTATTTCTCTGTGCAAAAGTATTTTAATTTGAAATGACCCCAATTGTTTATTTAGTTTTTGTTTCCTTTGCCTTAGGGATTGAGTCTCCAAATACATCTTTATCTCTGATGTCATGAAACATCACAATGTTTTCTTTTATATATGTACTACTTGTTGCAGAACCTATATCTAAGTTTAATCCTTTTTGAATTCTTTTTTTGTGCATGGAATTAGAGAGTGATCCAGTTTCATTCTCTTATATGTGACTGTCCAGTTTCTCCAGCACCATTAGTTAAAGACGTTCCTATCCTTATTTTACGGTCATAGCTGCTGTATCATGAATTAAATATTGCTATAGACATAGATATATTTCTGGGTTTCTGATGCTGTTCCATTAATCCATGTGTCTATTTGTATTCCAATTCCACATTGTTTTAAAAACTGTTATTTTATAGTATAGTGTAAAGTCAGGTAATGTGTTGCTTCCTCTGTTTCTCTCTTTTTTCCTCAGGATTGCTTTTGCTATTTGAGGTCTTACATGGTGTCACCTAAATTTTAACATTTTTTTCCAATTTCTTTGAAGAGTACTGTCAGTATTTTAATGGGAATTATGTTAAATTTACATATCACTTTTTGGTAGCATGGGATAGCTTTCCATCTCTTTGTGTCCATAGTTTATATCTTTTAATAACATCTTGTAGTTTTCATTGCCTGAGTCCTTCACCTCTAGGAATTAGGTTAATTCCTAGATATTTAATTCTTTTTGAAATTATTGTGAATGAAATTTTTTTCTTAATATTTTTCTCTTTCATTATTTGTATAAATATGCAACAGAATTTTGTATGCTGATTGTGTAACACACTATTGTGCTGAATTTATTGTTTCTAATGACTTTTTGGTGGAGTTTAGGGTTTTCTATAAACAGTATGATATCATCTGTAAATGATCATAGTTTCACTTCCTTTCCAGCCTAGATTCCTTGTTTTCTCATGTTGTTTGATTGTTTTACCTGAAACATCTAATACTAAATTAAACAGAAGTGATAACAGTGAGCACCCCTGTCTTATTCCTGATCTTACAGGGAAAGCTTTCAGTTTTTCACCAATGACTTTTATATTGGCTGTAAGGTTTGTGATATGTGACCTATATTATGTTGAGGCAGGTTCCTTCTTTCCCATCTTGTTTAGAATTTTTATTATAAATGAGTGTTGAATCTTATTAAATGCTTTCTCTATATCTATTGATATTATCATTTGATTTTTATCTTTTGTTGATATACCTTATTTACATCAATTGATTTACTTATACTAAACCATCCTTGCATCCTTGGGATATGTTCCACTTGATCATGATGTATAATGCTTGTAATGTTTTGTTAAATTTGATTTGCTAATATTTTGTTGAAGAGTTTACATCAATATTCGTCAGGGATATTGGCCTATAGTTTTCTTTTGTTATCTTTATCTGGTTTCAGCATTAAGGTAATGCTGACATCATACAATTTACTAGGGAGCACTCCCTCTTCTTCAGTTTTCAAAACAATTTGAGCAAGATGGACATTAGTTCTTTAGAAATTTAGTAAGATTCATTTGTAAAGCTATCTGGTCCTGAGTTTTTGTTTTGTGAAGACCTTTTTTGCTGTTTCAGTTTCCATATTGTGATCACTTTGTTCAATTCCTTTGTTTCTTACTGGTTTAGTCTTTGTAAACTGTATTGATCTAGAAATGTGTCCATGTCTTCAAGGCTATCAAATTTATTGAGATATGGTTGTTCATAATAATCCTTTATGATCCTTGGTTAATAATCCTTTATGATCCTTGGTGTTTATGTGCTATCTGTAGTAAATTCTTCTCATTCATTTTTAATTCTGTTTATTAACATTTACTCTCTTCTTTACTTTGTTAGCCTAACTTACCTATTTTTTTATCTTCTGAAAGAACCAACTTTGAGTTTTATTTGTCTTTTGTATAGTCTTTTCAATCCCTGTTTTATTGATTTCCATTCTTGTTTTTATTATTTATTTATTTATTATTTTTATTGTTTCCTTCCTTCCATTAACTGTGAGTCTTTTAATTGGTGAATTCAAACTATTACATTTTGACGTGATTATTGTGAATAAGAGCTTATGTCATTAAGCTTATGTCATTTTATTCTTAGTTTCTTTGTCATTTCATTTTTTGACATCTTCCCTTTATGTTTATTTTTGTCATTTCATTTTTTGACATCTTCTTTTCTGTTTCCATTGCCATCTAAATTAGTTCTATTGATTTTTGTTTGAAGGATCTACTAAAGTTAATATATGATGGACTATGTTTGTGGCCAGTTGGAACGTGTGACCTCAAAATCATCCTGAAGGGCCACATTATTACTCTATTCTGCCTCCATGTTGTATAATTTATGTGTATGTTACCTCTATGCTTGTTTTTTGCTGCTTTATAGCAACCCCTTTGGTACCTTTTTCATGTCCAGTTTGGTGTTCATGTGTTTTCTTTTTTTTCAGTTTAATTTAGTCTTTATTTTATTATTTTAATATTCATTCATAACACTGTCTATGATTTAAAGTGTAGAATCTCATATATTTTCTTAAATTTTGCTTTTTTTTTAAAACACTTTTCTTTTTTTTTTTTTTTAAAGATTTATTTATTTATTTATACAAGCACTGGGCACAGTCAGAACGGTGGGAGGGTGAGAGAATTCACCAGAGCCAGAGCAGGGAGCAGAGCAGGCAGAAGGACCAAAGTACCCTGCTGAGGGGAGCAGCGGGCAGCAGGAGAGGTCTGCGCGCCAAGTGGGACCCTCCTCCAGTGGCCAGGGAGCAGCAAGGGAGCAGCCGGGGAGCAGCCGGGGAGCAGCCGGGGAGCAGCCGGGGATCGAACCAGCACTGCAGAGGCTGCGGGCAGCTTCGCAACCCAGTGCTCAACTGCTGCGCCACCGGGGAGGCCCTTAAATTTTGCTTTTAATCTAATGCTCCTTACCCTTCTTTCTGTCTTGGATAATTTTTAAGGGTAAGGTGTTCTGGGCTGGAAATATTTTCCTGTGCATACTTTAAATATCTCCTGTCATTCCCTTCTTGTCTGTAAAGTTTCTTCTGAAAAGTCCGTGGAGAGTTTACTAGGTGTTCCTCTATAGGTTACTCTTGCAATGTTTCTAATGTTTGTTTCTTACATTGATTTTCAATAATTTAATTATGATGTGTCTTGAGTGTGTCTGTCTAGTATTATTTTGTTTGCAATTCTTTGGGTCTTTTGGATCAGGACATCTGGTTCATCTCTCTGGTTGAGATGGTTTTCAGAAATTATTCTTTTAAGTAAATGTTCTATGCCTTTCTTTTCTCTTCTTCTTCTGGGAAGCTCATGGTATGAATGTTATTTCTATTTAGGTTTTCCCAAAGAGAATAATTTGTTTTATTTTTTTAATATTTTTTCTCTTTGTTATTTTATTTATGTGTTCTCCACTGTTGTGCTTTAAACTCACTAATTCTCTCCAGTGTTTACAGGGATTGAGATGTGGACAAATCTTTTTGAGGATCACCATTCAGTCTACTACAGAGGTCTAGCCTCCCTGAAGCTAATCAACATTAAATTTGAGACCTCAGTGATGAGTAAATATCTGGGGAGTTGAGATTGAGGAGTGCTCCAGATTGGGAACAGCATGTTCAAAGCCTAGAGGCAAGAGTATGGTGCAATCAAGGATCTGAGAAAAGTTCCCACTTGGCCCCAGCTCAGAGCACTAGAAGAATGAAATAAGAGAGACAAGACTGTACCCAAATTGAGTAAACCACATGAAGGAGTTTTTTCTTAAGGCAAATGGGAAACCATTGAATGTTGTAAGTAGAGGAGAGATATAATCAAATATGCCCTTTTGGAAGATATCTGGCTAATATATGGGCTATGGATCAGGAGACTGGAAGCAGGAACAGTGAAATAGCTCAAGAGAATAAATGATAATGTTGGGGTAAGGATAAAAATAAATTGCTGCACCCAACATGTATTTAAGGTAAAACTGGGAGAACATTCTGATATGTTGGCTATGACGGGAGAAAGAGTGATGATGTTTAGGTTCCTGAATGTCTTCCCCCAAATTCATATGCCTCCAAAATGTAACCTTATTTGGAGATAAGGTATTTGTTAAGGTAAGCTTGTTAAAATGTTTTCATTAGGGTGAATTTTAATCCAGTATAACTGGTGTCTATATAAAACAAAAATGGGAAATTTGTGTAAACACAAGGAGAACACCATGTGAAGATGAAGGCAGAGATTGAGTGTCCTCTAGAAAATTGAACAACACCAAAGACTGTAGGCAAGATACCAGAAATAGGGGAGTGGCCTGGAGTAGATTCTCCCTCAGTAGGCGAACTCAGTAGGAACCAACCCCCAGTAGCAAATCGATTTTGGACATCTTGTCTAAAGCATGGTGAGGCAATAAATTTCTATCATTTAAGCCACTTAGTTTGTAATACTTTGTTAAAACAACCCAGGCTAAAGCAGCCTGAGATACTAGGTGATACCAACTACTGAGTTGGGGAAAACTGAAAAAAAACTCAGCTGATGACTGATGGAAAGATGCTTTTCACTTACCAAGTGAATGATTTTCCAGTTCCACATCAAAAAGTATCTGATTTTCACCTGCTATTGAGACAATATCTAGCCTAACACAAAATTAGTTTCCAAATGATCAAGTTGCTGATAATTTGAACTGAAAGAAAAATTTTGCTGTCACTTGAATACAAATTAGTGGCAAAGTTTTAAAGAGAAAAACCAAGCTCTTCTCATGACCTTCTACTGCTAAGTAATGAAACAGTTGTGGTATTAGTTCATTGTTTCAAGAAGAAGGTTTAGTAAATAGTCTGATATTTTGCTCTTCAAGTGGGATACTGGTAATTCTGAATCCATTTGAATTTGTTTTAGCCTATGTAGTGCTTCAAAACAAGTGAGATATGAAGTTTATATAAAATATTTGTTCGTATAAAGCAGCATTATCGAATGTTTGTGACAAGTAGGAGAAATCAGTGCCAGTGCCTATCTTGGTACCTGGCATTGATTGGAAACTCAGTAGCTATTTACGTCATGAATGAGTGAATTAAACAGTCATTAAGCATTAACACTGAAAATTTATGTCAAAGATGATTTGGATGATTAGTTTTCAGAAAAATTTTGACCTGTAGAACTTCAAAGACAACTTGCATTAAAGTCAATTTATAAAATTGATGAAATAGAAATAGTCAATTTATAAAATTGATGAAATAGAACAAATAGAATAGTATTGCTGGTGATGTACTGTCTTGCCCCCTCCTCCTACTCAATCAACTAACAGAACTAAAGCAGAAGCCCTAGGACTTCAAGAGAACATTTAGCAAAGTACTAGCTGGAGCTCCAGTTAAGCAAGGCAGATTGCCTCTAAATTTGAGCTCAAAACCCCACTAACAGGCTGGCAAAGAACTTTTTACAAAGTCATATGTCCTATGGTGTAAAAAACATGAACAAGGGGGCCTCCCCTGGTGGCGCAGGCGGTTGAGCATGGTGCTGCGAAGCTGTCTGCAACCTCTGCAAGCGCCAGTTCAATTCTGGCTGGCTGGTGAGGGTCCCACATGGCACAGCAGACCTCTCCTGTCTCGCCCGCTGCTCCCCTCAGCAGTGTATTTCGCAGTCTGCCTGTTATGTTCCCTGCTCTGGCTCTGGTGAATTCTCTCACCCTCCAGTGCTTTTGATTGTACCCAGTGCTTGTATAAATAAATAAATCTAAAAAATAAATAAATAAATAAATCTTTAAAAAAAAACCTCTCTAAATCTGAAATTAGAATTTAAAAAAAAAAATGAACAAGCATGTAAAATAATGGTAGTTCAATAAAAAGTATATTTTAAAAGTTCATACCGATTACAAAGTGCAAAGATAAAGCTAGAATTCACAAAAGATTCTGGCAAATTTTTGGAACACAGAACGTCAATAACAGTGGCCCCTGACCCAGCAGAAGGAGAGAGCTCCTTGCTAAGTGTTGGCAAAAGATGCACCAATTTGCAGGTAGAGCCCAGGACTGGAGACCCTGCAGTTGTAAAGGTGGGGAGTGAAGCACAGGATGGGAAACAGGGCTTGTTGGAGTCAGTGGACAGACGCTTGGAATCTCATCTCCAGACTGTGCTTTTCTACTTACAGCCTGGTGCAGGAGACTGAGAATTTTTCCCCCAGAAACATTAATAAATCAAGCTCAAGACTCCAAGACAGCAGGTATGCCCAGAGATTTAAAAAAAAGTATGTGAGGAAGAGTATGAGTCTTGAATGATAGAAATCTGAATGCCAACTCCAAACCCTGTTCCTTTCCTCATCTCAGAATGTCAACAGTCAGCCTGAATGTCTCAGCCTATAGAATGAAAGATTCAAAATCATTTTTTTGAGATATTAAATGACCCAGGACAAAGCCATTTGGGGGGGTTCCTCAGTTCAAAAGCTTAATCCTTGCTCAATCACATTTTGGCAAATTTCATTAAAATTATGCAAGAAAAAATTATATGAGAAAATTTCTCAAACTGAAGGATTCAGGTCTTTGGTGTGAAAGGACCCTTTAAATGCTTAACCACCACCCCCCTCCCCCCGCAAAAAAAAAAAAAACAAACTTAAATTGTTTTGAAATAAGACTGACTCAGACTCATCAATTAGAAAATTCAGAGCACTAAAGACAAAGTATAAAAGTGTCTAGAGATCTTTTTAAATGTCAAATAAGATGAAGATATATGAAATCCAAAAGGAAATAAATACCTTCAATATCAGGGAAAAAAAAACATTTAATTTAAATTCTAATACCCAGTCAAATAGAAATCATCAAGAGTAATGGCAAGATACAGATGTTTCAGGGCCTCCCTGGTGGCGCAGCGGTTGAGCGCTGGGTTGTGAAGCTGCCCGCAGCCTCTGCAGTACCGGTTCGATCCCCGGCCGCTCCGCGGCCACCGGAGGAGGGTCCCACATGGTGCGCAGACCTCTCCTGCTGCCCGCTGCTCCCCTCAGCAGTGTACTTTGGTTCTTCTGCCTGCTCTGCTCCCCGCTCTGGCTCTGGTGAATTCTCTCACCCTCCCACGCTTCTGACTGTACCCAATGCTTGTATAAATAAATAAAAATAAATTTAAAAAACTTAAAAAAAAAAAAAGATACAGATGTTTCAAATAACTGAAAATATTTTTTAATCCAATAATGGGATGAGCCTAGAAAATGATAGTATAGACACACCGTATTCCCCTCAGACTCTGCTTTCTCCCCAGCTCTGGGCCCAGCAATATCCTTCCTAATCCCCAGATTGTGTGTTCTTCCCTTCAATACCCATGGTCAAATGACTGCAAGTAATCATATGGAGTCAGAGGGAGCCCATCAGAGGCTAAAAGACAGGAGAATAGTAAAAGTTGGCAAGAACAGAGGAAGGGCAATCTTGGAAAGATGCCTTTAAAAACTGATCCCTGATTCAAAATAGCAGGAGACTGTTTAGTGACTTAATTGCATAATGGCTTCTATCAATAGTTGCCTCCTTCAGATAGACAGAGTTTTGCTGAAATTGATTAGGAAATTTAAAATGTTTCAGTCTCAGATTTCATGGGATGAATATTAAGATCATGATAGTGATAATTTGTAGATTATAAAATGAAAGAAGTTAAAAGAATAGCAATGCAAATATGACAATGTGTCCAGATCTTCCAGAGAAGTTGATGAAAATCCTAAGGACCTTGTGATGACAATATGAGTGACTTGTGCTTTTTATACATAGCTCATAGTTTTCAAAAAATCTTGTAAAAAAGGAGCTTTTGAAAAGATATCTGCTCACAAGAAAAGCATAAATTTCAAATCCTATGTAATAACCCATGGGATTGAGTCTACTTCTTTTCCAACTAAAACTAGAACATATAAGCCACATGCAAAGACAAGCCAGTGGTGAAAATTTTGCAGTTAAAATGGTATTCCTGCAACACTGAATGCTGGTGAAGATGTGGAACAAGGAGAATTCTCATTCAGTGCTGGTGGGAATACAAACTGGTATAGCTACGTTGGGAGAGAGTAGGTCATTTTAAAAATTAATATCAATTAACTATGTTCTTAATCTATGCTCAAAACTAAATATACTCTTATGTGATACAGTAATTGTTTTCCTTGGTATTTATTCAAAAGTTGAAAACTGATGTCCACAAAAACCTACACACAGATGTTTATAGCAACTTTATTCATAATTGCCAAAACTTGGAAGCAACCAAGATGTCCTTAAGTATGTAAGTGGTACATTCATATAATGGACTATCATCCAACACCAAAAGGAAATGAGCTATAAGCCAGGAAAATACCTGGAGGACACTTGAATGCATATTACTAAGTGAAACAAACCAATTTGAAAAGGCTACGGGCTGTGGGATTGGAGCTATATGACATTTTGGGAAAGGCAAAGCTATGGAGACTGTGAGAAGAGTAGAGGCTGCTGGGAGGAGTTAGGGGTAGGGATGACAAGCCAGAGCACTATTCAGGCAGTTAATCTGTCCTGTGTGAGACTACAATGGTGGGTACATGTCTGTATGGTAAGTGATTATCAGGCTTTTCTGCCCTCCCACCATTAGTGTTAATGAGGGATCCCTGCGGTCCTGAATGCATGCCTGATGGCGGGCACCTGGAGTGGGGTGTGGGCATATGTAGGTGGGTACACCTGGGCTGAGACTGGGCTTATCAGGGCGGCGTCATGGGCACCAGAAGAGAGCAGAGAAAGAGTAGCAGTGGGAAAGCTGCAGAGAAACAGAGATGGCAGGGATACCACGAGAGAACATTAGAGAGCCCAGAAAGAGTGAAGATTCGCTGGGGCCTGGGAAGCTGGTAGGCCCCCTGCCTGCCCTGTACCTGGTAAAATCTCAATGAAAGCTTGAAAAAGCCACCAAGGGCTTTCCTTTACCAGTCTGCTAGGATCATAGAGATCCTGCACTGTGCCTTCCTGCTGGCACTACAATGTCACTATTCATTTGTTAAAACCCACAGACTGGGGCCTCCCCTGGTGGTGCAGTTGGTTGAGCACAGCGCTGTGAAGTGGTCTGCAGCCTCTGCAGTGCGGGTTTGATACCGGCCGGCCGGTAAGATATTCACATGGTGCAGCAGACCTCTCCTGTCTCGCCCGCTACTCCCCTCAGCAGTGTATTTGAGTCAGTCTGCCTGTTCTGTTCCCCGCTCTATCTCTGGTGAATCCTCTCACCCTCCCACACATCTGGCCTGTACCCTGGTTCTTGTATGCATGAATGGATGGATCTTTAAAAAAAAAAAACAACAAAAAAAAACCCACAGACTGTACAACACCAAGAGTGGAGCCAAATGTGAAGTCAACTTTATGTGATAATGTGTCAGTGGAGGTTCATCACTTGTCACAAATGCACCCCAGGAGCAGGATGCCAATAATGAGGGAGACTGTGGGGGGGGAGGGAGTATATGGGCATTTTGCTCCTTTGTGCAATTTTATTGTCAACCTACAACTTCTTTTAAAAAATTTAGTTCAAAAAATCCTATTTCTTTAGCTTGATGCTGTAATGCTTGTTAATGCTGTAATGCTTGTAATGCAGTTATTCCAGGAAATAGAGGTGCATTAAATTGTGAGGAGTTGTAGAAGGTTTACTGTGAATGAGTTTTTAGCCTTTTGATAAAGCAGCCTTTATGGGAGAAGAAGATGCTGGCAAGGTGTTGAGCATACAGCAGAGGCTGAGATGCAGCAGAGGCAAATGTCTCAAGCACACCAACTGAACTCAAAATCATCTGGGGTTGTTCGTTCCTTCAATAGATGTTAATTACATACCTAGAACAGGCCAGGCACTGATGGAGGCACTTAGGATATAAGTAAATCAAACCCAGTAAGCTCCTCACAGAGCTTACTCTTAGCAGAAAGAAATAGAAAATAAATGATAACAAACAAATTAAATCATAAGATTTATTAAAAGATGGTAAGTTGCTATAGAAAAACAAAGATTAGAGTCAGAAAACTAGGAATGACAAAGTAATGGGGCAGGTTCTGTTTTTAATAGGATGGGTGGTTTGCTTTTTTAAGTATTTCATTTTAGAGTCCACTGTGGATATAATCAGATCCCAAGTTAAAACACCATAAAGTGCATCTGTGACAACTGCTAGACACTGAAAATTCACAAAACACATGGGCTTAGAGATAGTGAAGGCATATATTATTCTCTGTGGATATTTATAGATGTTCAAATAATATCATATTATCTCCTTTATTGTTTTGTGCATGCAAGGGACGTGCTGATCTTCACAATCAAAAGGAAAGGAAAATATTTGAGCAGTGACACACCTTCACCTCCTCCTCATCTGCAGACTTGCACAGATACAAATCACACTTAATTTATTGGGTGTTTCTCTCACCAACATATGAAAATGTTTAAATATTTGAATTAAGCATACTTTCTAAAGATAATGATGATTATAGGTGTTAGGATTGTTGTGATCTGCTTCACCGTGAAAGAATAAGAGACCAGAGAACGTGTTGCCTCTGAGTGTTCTCCTTTCAAATAGAGGGTGGGCTCTTACTCACCAGGTTCTACTCTCATTAGAAGGCAGGGTTGAGGCCTCCCTGGTGGCACAAGGGGTTAAGCACCGCACTATGAAGCAATCCACAACCTCTGCAGCATGAGTTCGATCCCCTGCCAGCCAGGGAGCAACCCGCATGGCGAAGCAGACCTCTCCTTTCTCGACCGCTGCTGCTCCTCTCAGCAGTGTACTTCAGTCAGTCTGTCTGTTTCCCACTCTGTCTCTGGCGAATTCTCTCACCCCCCACATCTCTGGCCTGTACGCATAAATAAACAAACAAATAAATAAATAAATCTTTAAAAAAAAATAGAAGAAGGCAGGGTTGAGAAAGCAATACTTGTTTAACTGAAACTCATTGAAAATTACCAGGAAGAAACAATCACAAGAGCAAGAAATAAAAATTATTTTGTCTTGGACTCATAATTTTTGTCCTGATACTTGAGTTTTGCTTTTTTTTTTTTTTTTTTTTTTTTTGCCTTTAGCCCCTAAATCACCCATTCACTAATCACTTCCTGACAAATCCTATGTGCTGGGAATGGAAAATAAAAGATGTTTGAAAAGTTAACCATTTTGTGAAGCAATATTCTGTATCTGAGTACAAGTGGCAGATGTTTTACACACGAGTTACCTGGGTAACAGATGGTGTTCTGCTCAGCGTAGTAACCCAACGTCACCTCAAAAAAGAAGGAAATAATAAATAACTTGAGTTTGAAGTAGATTTGATGATTCTGTTGTAAATATTTCTTACTGGGAGAGAGATTTGTTGTCTAACATTCTGTGTCCATGCCTGTGGGGTGGGACTCCCTCTGTGTAGTGGGTCAACTTGATCCTTCCCCCGACTGCTCCCAGGGTGCAAATGATATGATCCAGGACACTTCTATAGGATATTCCAACTGAAGACTTTGCTTCCATCCATGCCACTAGCATATAATCAGCTAGTCCATCATCACAATGGGGATGCGGTCACAGTGGTGATGGCTGTAGCACCCTGGTGGTGGCTGTGTGTCTGCAGAGGTAGCCTGTCAGCAAAGACAAACTTTTCTTTAGAGGGAACTGTCTTTCGCTCTAGGTATGTGAACTCCTGGAGATGTCCTTCCCCAGTCCTTGAGCTAATCTCCCCAGATATTTATTAGCAATTCAAAGTTCATGGCTAGACGATGATAAATTCACTTTCTGTTCAAGCTTCCCAAGGTTGTTGTCTTCTCCAGCCAAGAAGCTTGACTGATAATATCCATGTGAAACCTGAAAGATGAGCCCCTCCTCTCACAGAAGAGGACAGGTTGTCATTTTATCTGGGTTACTCAGCACCATGGTGTTCAGAACACCATGGCTCAAATATTGAAAAGGTTATTGAAAATTTGTGCAAGGAACTAAGAAATTAAGGTAGGAATAGATTTGAAGTAAAGTCTTGAGAATGAATAAAGTCAGTATTTGAGAGCAAGCCACAGGACTGAAGGAGAACGCTGAGGACCGAATCTTAGGAACATTTACTTTTAATAAACAAACAAGCAAACAAGTGAGTCCACAGTAAGAGTAAGAAGAGGTTGACCATGGGCCTCCCTGGTGGTGCAGCGGGTTGAGCGCAGCACTGTGAGGCTGTCCACAGCCTCTGCAGCATGGGTTTGATTGCCGGCTGGGGAGATACCCACATGGCCCAGCAGACCTCTCCTGTCTCACCTGCTGCTCCCCTCAGCAGTGTATTTCGTCAGTCTGCCTGTTCTGTTCCCCACTCTGTCTCTGGTGAATCCTCTCACCCTCCACACCACTGGCCTGTACTCCAGCTCTTGTACAGATAGAAAAAAAATCTTTAAAAAAAAAAAAAAAGAGGCTGACCAAATATTAGGAGAAGGAATGGGATTATAGGGCCATCAGAACTGAAGCATGGCAGAGAATAATTGACCAGCAGTTGGAGACACTCAGTAGACGAGGTATGGAGAAAAGTAATTATATTTGTAATTGTGATTTCATTTGGAAATTTAGGTATCTTCAAAATAGAGGTATTTAAGAAGACACTAAAGCCAACAGCATGCAAAGGGTACAGAGCATGTGAGAACATGAGGACAGAGTGTTCACGTTTTTTTAGAAATTTGTGTGCAAAAAAGAAAAGCAAAAATGATATTGTAAATTGAACAACACTGGAGTGAGGGAGAGATTTTTGCAAAGATGGATGATTTGAACAACAAAGAAGAGAATCTAATGAAATTTATTATTTATAAATATTAACATATTTACAAATATTTATTATTTAGAGGAGATAAGAGATGAGAATTGAGACACTGTTTCTGTTCACTCTCTCACTTGGTAACTTGTCTGAAATTACTACAGGGGATTATTTAATAAATTCATAAACTATTAATTTTTCAAATATTTCATTTTTTTTCCTACCTGCTTTATTTTCAGGCAATTGATGGTTGGCTTGATCCTTTCCTTGTTTAGCTTCATGTAGTCATGGCCGTGGCCTGCTGGCTCTACACTTGGCTCAGTTGCTATGGTTTGTGTCTGTTAGGTACTTCCACACAGCAACAACTACATGGTCTTCATTTCACAGGCACAGATATATTCATGAACCACTGTGCTCTCTGAAGCCACTGCCTCAATAAGTCAAGCCAGAGTCAGTGAGTTGCTGGGACACCTGGCTGCTTCATGCCCATATGTGGTATGTGGGTGCATTTTGAGGGAGTGACATTGCTGGCTTTTTTAAAAAAAGATTTATATATTATTTATGCATACAAGAACTGGGTACAGGCCAGAGGTGTGGAGGGTGAGAGGATTCACCAGAAACAGAGTGAGGAACAGAAGAGGCAGAGTGACTGAAATACACTGCTGAGGGGAGCAGCAGGCGAGTCAGGAGAGGTCTGCTGCACCATGGGTATCTCCCTGGCCGGGGATCGAACTCATGCTGCTGTGGCTGCGGACAGCTTCATAGGTTGCATCTTAACCCCTTGCACTACCAGCAGGGCCCCTATTGTTGGTTTTATATTGCATATTTTACACTGGACTCACACAGAGAACACTCAGCAGCCTCACCTGTTGTCCCAGGTAACTTTTCTGAAAAGATGGTAATGACACTTAGTGTCTGGAAGGAAACATCTTTTTGAAAAATTCACAGACCTCAGAGCTGCCGTGCTTCTAGCCGCCTGCACTTTGATGGACACCTGGCATCTGATGCTGTGTCACTCGGCACACTGACTGAGTACAGGTATTGATAAGTTCCTCATATGCCTTCTGACTGTATCTGGTGAATAATAGACTTTGGGGACAGATGAGGCTGAGACTACAACCAGTCTTCAGACTTATAGCTCAAATTATTAATCTCAGAAATAAATAGTCCCCATTTATTAACTCTGTGATCTCAGACAAGTCACTTAACTTCTCAGAGTCTCAGTCTTCTTGTCTCTAGAACAATTCTATAGGACTCTGGGGGTGATAAGATGTGCAAAGCACTGAACCCAATTCCACGCACACACTCAATACTCAATAAACGGAGGAGCTTTCTTCACTTTCTCTGAAATTCTAGCTGTAAATTTTTTCTCATGATAATTAAAGAGCATTGTGAGGATACTGCTCATGAGAAACAACAGCCTAGCTAGTGAACCTCAGTTTGATTCATATCCTTTAGCATTTTCATACTAAAACACTATGCAACCTTGTTCATATGAAATAGAATAATTTTCATTAAAAAATAAACATTCAGATATTAACTCTAATATATTTGCTAAAAAATAAACCAAACTCAAGTCAGATTCCTAGACATTCAAACAATGCTGGATTATGAATGCTTAGACTTTGCCATATTTGCACAAAGTATTTATCGCTTGCTTTCTGTAGACCTCATAAAACCTCAGTGGCCTGTGTGGCAGAGATAGAGAGATAGTGATAGAGAGAAAAAGAGTGAGAGACAGAGATCTCTGAGTGCACTCCTTTGAGGTGCTACACCACCACTTTGGCTACTTTGTATCCTTCACCTGAATCATCCCTGCAAACAATGTATGTATTGAAATATGTAGAAATATTTTAAAAACTTTAAGTCTATCTTTTATTTTCAAGATGGCAGGTGAAGAATACTTTTGGTATATAATACAAAAATATTGGAATCATCTTTGATTCATCTCTTTTTCTCACTCCCAGCAGCCTATCACCCAGAAAATCTTGTGGGCTCTTGCTTCAAAAGATTCTCAAGATCCAGTAATGAATATTTTCCTAATGATCACCTCCATTCATCCTGTCTCCTCACACTCTAGTTTCTTCACAGCACCCAGAATAATATAGAAAAATTGAGTCATCTCTTCATTCAAAAAAACTCAAATGATACTATTTCTGAGCATGTACTCAAAGGAATTGAAAGCAGGGGCAGGAACAGGTACTTGTACATCCATGTAAATAGCAGCATTTTTCACAGCAGTTTAAGGTAGAAGAAATGCAAATGTTCATCAGTGATGAGTGGATAAACAAAATGTAGTTTATACATACAAAGGAATGTTATTCAGCAACAATAAGGAAGGGAATTCTAAAACATGCTACAATGTGAGTGAAACTTGAAGACTTGCAAATACGAAGACATTACACTAAATAAATGCCAGTCACATAAGGACAACTATTGGTATGATTCCACTTCTATAAGGGACAAGGGACCTGGAATAGGCAGATTCATAGAGGCAGGAAGTGGAATGTGGATGCCGGTGCTGGGAGAAGGAGGAGATAGAAAATTATCACTTAATGGGCATAAAGTTTAATTGGAGAAGATAAAAAGTTCTGGAGAGGGATGGTGGTGATCGGTGCACAGCAATGGGAATGTAATTAATGCCACTGAATCGGACACTTATAAGTAGTTACAACAGTAAATTTTATCTTAAGTTTAGTGTAGAGCCTAGATTCTTAAATTGACTTAAAGGCCCCATGTCACCTGAAGGCCCTATGTGATCTATTTCCACACCCCTTTGATTTAAGCGCCTTTACTCATCCTCACAGCTTCCACACCAGTCATGTGACTTCTTTGTTCTCCTCCAACAGAGGGCCTGGCCTCTCTGCAGGTGCTAATGTTCCCTCTGCCTAGGGTGCCTGGCCCCAGTTCTCCAAAGAATTTCCAGCCACCTTCCCTATCATAACTTTCCCCAGAGTCATTTTCTCAGCAACCACTCTATAATGAAAACACATCCCACCCAGCAGTCCCTGCTTCCTTTCCTGCCTTGATTTTCTCCATTTAACATCTTGGCATTTGATAAACTACATGAATGACTTATTTGTTAGCATATCCTAACATAAGTTCCACTGGAGAATAACTTTTCTCCTCTTTTGTCCGCTTCTCCATTCCCAGGGCTCAAAATAGTACGTGACACCTGGTTGCTAGCCCATAAATATTTTTTGATAGTCAAACTGTGTCAACTCATAAAACAAGTTAAAAGTCAGAAAAGTGCCTGCAAAAATGATTTTAAAATCCAAAGTATATATATTCCTTAACTGAATACTTCTTAGAAAACCCCTATGAGATGAATCATTGATTAGGAATCGAATTATTTAAACATTTTAACTTTTCCTGAATATTTGGTTCTTACATTTTTGATAGCTAATATTTCATGGCATTTTTATTTCCCCAAAATCTTGCAAACATTTGTAGTTAGCTTTGATGGAGCAAATATTTACTGAGGGACTTCTATGCACAAGTAACATTTATACAATTTGATTTGGCATTATCACTGTCACAGCTCTGTAATCAGTCAGTAAATGTTTGGGGTTTTTAAATAGGTGCTCTTTCAAATTTGAATAGAAGCAAAATGTTATCAGTTGGGAGGATAAGTTGGAGATTTGGATTAATTTTCTCCCATAACCATGACTCCTTCCCTTTACACCTCCTCAAGTTTAGTTACTTAAAACAAGTGACTTTACCCCACAGGAGCAATTGTCACAAAATCACAGAGATATGTGAACATAACAGTCCATCTCACCCAAGCTCCTGCTCCTGGCTAGAGGTGACTTCACATTAATAGATTACAAAGGGATGCACCTTATTGGGGGGGTCACTCTTTTAGGGATAATATTATAAACAGGAATTTATGTCACAATTCTTATTTCATAGGTGAAGACATTGTTTCCTCAGCTATCAAATCAAGTTTGTTATAAAGTCAGCATTAAAATTCACACAAAACTCCAATTATTCAACTTCTGAGTAGCTTTCTGAAGCTTGCCGAGTGTTATTAGCACAAAATTTCTTACCCAAGATAAATACCGTCACTACCACAAACTGATGTCTTTTTTATTGTAGAAATATACACCTTTTGCTCCATTAAACTACCTCTCAAAACTGGTTTTTAATTTATAAATGTAATGTATTATGTTTAGAGATGAAGTTAAGATCCTGTTATAACTAACTTGATGGGATGTGTTAATTAATTACTTGCAGTGGAATTTTGCTATAGTGAATATTAAACTTAGGCATCAAATTCCTAAGCAGGAGAGAAAACAAGGCTGGTGTGTGATTGCTTTGAAATAAATTAACAGCAAGATAAATGGCAAAGTCAAAGATGTGCTATTAATAATAGTTAGCATTTATTGAGCATCTTAAACACATCAGATCCTGTACTAAGCTCTTTCCATTGATTTATTTTCACAATTTTTCCCTTTCAAGGTCCTGCAACTTGGATATTTTTGAAATTCCTACTTTTGGTTAGGTTGGGTAAGTGGTAAGGGCATGAAACTGTTTTGGTAAATCACTGTTTTCAGTTAGTGATGAGAATAATAAAGTGGGAAGAAATAAGAAAAGATGACAAGTGCCAGTTTATATATATATATATATAACTGGCAGTTTATATATATATATGTGTGTGTGTATATATAAACTTTATATATATAGTTATATATAAAAATATATATTTATATGTTTATATATAGTTTATATATATAAGTATATATATAATTATATGTAACTATATATATAAACTGCCAGTTTCTGTGTGTGTGTGTGTGTATATATATATATATATATATATATATATATATATATATACAAGTCCTATTTTGCCATGTGGTTCCCAGATATCTCTAAACATATTTTTATGAATTTTGGTGACTCAAGATCCTGTCCTCTGCTGTTCACCATTTAATGATAAAGTAACTCAGCAAATGGTCTTTAATTGCAGCTGTCAAATGTTGGTACTGTAGCCAGCTCAACCTCCAAAGTGCTTTCTCCCTTCCCAGCTCCCTGAATTGGCAAGGAATAGTATAGAGAATAACCTGGACGGAGAACCATTTTTTTTTCCAAAATTACTCTATATGATAGAAATGCCCCATAAATTGACATGCCTGGTTTTATGGAGCAAATACAATTCATATGGTTACAGCGCTTTCCAATGGAATCACAGGAGCACTCACACCTGTTTTGGAACCAATAATTTATGTGGCCTTGCAAAGAGATTTTCCAAAACTCACTAGCACAAAGAGATGCAATCTTGGCCCTCTGTAGGGGCAGGAAGGGCACAGAGCAGGATATCTATGATCTGAGCAGATGGGTAAAGGAGGAGTCCTGGAGATTTTACCAGGCTTTTACTGGGATTTTACCAGGTGTAAAACAACCAACCCATTCCGGGTAGGTTTATGGCCGGTTCTAGCAGCCACATGCTCTTTGCCGTTGTATGTAGTCGCTGTACTCCTCCATACACTCCACTCCTCCACCCTCGACACCGCACCACCACACCGCACTCTGCTGCACCCCCCTTATAAATCAGTCTCTTAGCTCACGTGTGCCCACCTACGCATGCCCACACACTACTCCAGGTGCCCGCCATCAGGCATGCACTCAGGGCCGCAGGGTTCCGTCATCCATCCTAATGGCAGGAGGGCAGAAAAGCCTGAAATCTTTTACCTACCTTACAGTCCACCCCCTCAGGGTTTCCTGCCATACAGTCCTTATGTTTCTCTTAGTCTTTATGAACACTGGAGACATGGCCCACAAAAGCAAATGAAATACATAACAAAATGACTAAATTCAATTTTCCTAGGGGGGGGGGGAAAGACAGAGAAGTTATCGGTACCAGCAATGGGAGATCCCTCCCATCTTTCAATATACATGCTAATTTGGTATCTGAGGACAATATTGTCGCTGGCATCAGTGGCCTTCCAGGTGGTGAGTACCACACTCTCTTTGCCAGTGAAGAGGCATCCGTGGGTTCTACATGCAGCAGGAGTGGAGAGCTCATAATGGGCCACAGAGTTATTACAAATGTCCCCTTGAGGATTGCCTGCTGATCTGCCACCCCAGGGTGGGTAACACGCACCCGTGGCGGCCACTGCGCAGTCATCCATGGTATTATCTGTAAATTGGCCTCCAGGCCATGATCCCAAGGGGCTATCAGAGTCACCCAGAGCATGTGTGGAGCCTTCACTGTCCAGGGCCATTCCCAGTCCACGGTCTGCCCTGGGTCCACTCCAGTTGGGGCTGGCAATAGGATGTTGCCCTGCTGTCCAAGTCCCGGTTTTAATAAGACGTCTGAAGTCTTTATTTGTAATTGGATGGAGGCAGCGGCACGATGCAGCAATGCCTCCACTGGAGCCAGGCCGCCTCTCCTGCTCCTCTCATTTAATGTCTGCAACACCTCCCAGAGACGTCGGCTCCACCTGGCCAGCATCTGAGTGGGGGCAGTGGCTCTTAGTCCTTGCTTCAGCAGGCCATTATACCTCTCTATAATCCCTGCAGCTTTGGGATTATAGGGAGTGTGAAACTTCCATTCAACACCCATGTACTTGGCCCACAGCTGCACCCGGGCTCCTATAAATTGAGTCCCTTGGTCGCTCTCCACTACCAGCGGACATCCATATGCAGCACATAGGCATGCCAGTGCTGCCAAAACCGCCTTTTGGTCCACATGTGGAGCAGGGTAAGCTGCCAATAACCCGGTAGCAGTGTCCACACAGGTGACCGCATATTGTTGTCCATCAGAGTGAGGTAGTGGTCCAATGATGCCAATCTGCCAGTGTGTCAGGGGTACCTGCCCCCGCAACACCTGGCCTGTAGATGCAAAAGGTCTCCGGGGTTAAGTCCTGGAACATATTACACATGTTTCACATGCAGTCTGGATTTCTTTTAAAGTTACAGGTAGACCCCAGGCACGCACAATGGCCCACATTGTCTTCTGCCCTGCGTGGAGCAAGCGTCTGTGCAGCCAATGCACAACATCCCGCCCTGGAGCAGTTTCAAGCTATCGAACCCAGGCTAGGGTATCTGCCTCATCGTTGCCTGGTGAGGCTAATGGGGCATGTCCTATGACATGATAAACAGTCACCTGCTTCTGATGCCCCAGATCCCATAGATCTTTCCATAAGGCCTGGCCCCACAATAGCCGATGCATAACTGTCCAGTCATTTAGATTCCATGTGGAAATCCACAGTGTCAGACCCCTGTACACAGCCCAACTCTCAGTACAGATTACTAGAGGGGAAGGCTCATGGACCACCACCATCCATACTGCTCACAGTTTAGCCCATTGGCTGCTCTGTCCTGTCCCAGTTTCAAACCAAATAGTGTCTGTTTCTGGGTATACAGCCACCGCTGTCCAAGAGGCTAGTTGGCCCCGACTGGAGCCATCCGTATACCAGGCTTCTGCTGGAATCGGTGCTCGACCCTCCTTGTAGGGACTAGATTCAGGTTCGGCTTCCACACAGGCTTCTGAAGTTGGTTATATATATCACAGGACCAAGAACCTCCTGCAACTCCACCCTTAAGGGGCTAGTTGACAGGGTGCAGTGCTGTTCTAAGTATGCCCCCCACTTCGCCAAAGTGGGCGTTTGAGCAATACCACTATGGGGCTTTGTTGTCCAGTCCCGTACCCATCCAGCTATTGGGTAAGTGGTTCTCACTGAGACAGGGGCTGTGGCAGTTATACTTTCTGTGGCTAGTAAGGCTGCATATACCGCAGCTAGCTGTTTCTCAATTAAGGAGTACCTAACCTCAGCCCCCTTCCAGAGTTGGGACCAGAACCCAAAAGGCTGTCGTAGCCTCTCTGATTTCTGCCAGAGTCCCCACCCAAACCCTTCCTAACATGCACATCGAGCTCACAGGGTCGGGATGGGTCAAAAACCTGCAAGGCCTGAGCAGTCTTTATAGTTCATTTGGCCGTGGCAAATGCTGTGTCTTCCTCAACTGACCAATCCCACCTGGCTCCCTTACGTATTAACATATATAAGGGTCGTAGGAGCTGGGCCATGTGAGGTATAAATGCCCTCCAGTAACCCAGCAGGCCCAGAAAGGCTTGCAGCTGCTTCACTGTGGTTGGAGTGGGGTAAGCTTGCACTTTATCACAGCTTCAGGGATAACCTTTGTCTTACCCGACCAAACAACTCCCAGGAACTTAACTGACAGTCCAGGCCCCTGCAGTTTTCTTTCATTGATTGCCCAGCCACGTTTTCAGGTGTGTTAATAAGAAAGGTACTGCCTTTCCAGATCTGTAAGAGAGTCACTTGTCAATAAAATATGATCAATATAATGGTATAAACGCACTGAAGATGGCCTTTCCCACCGGGCCAGATCTGCTGCCACCAGCCCATGACACAGAGTCGGGCTGTGCAGGTATCCCTGTGGCAGCACAGTGAATGTCCTTTGCCGGCCTTCCCAGGTGAAGGCGAACTGGTCTTGACTTCCTGGGGCTATATCTATTGAAAAAAAAAGCTTTTGCCAGATCGGCTACAAAATGATACATTCCTGGCTTGTGGCTCAGAAGATCCATCAAATCTGCCACTGAAGGCACTGCAGCATGCAAGGGGGGAACTACCTTATTCAACTCATCGTAATCTACTGTCATGTGCCAAGAGCCATCGGGCTTCTTCACTGGCCACACCGGCGAATTGTAGGGGCTGTGGGCAGTACGCACAATGCCCTCTTTCTCCAGCTCTGATATTGTGCCTGTAATTTCTTTGTAGCCTCCGGGCAACCGATATTGCTTGGTATTAGTCACTCGCCTAGGGACTGGCAGTTGTAGGGGCGGATGCTTAGCGTGTCCTCTCACCACTGCCTTTACCACACGCACTCTAAGGCGAAACTCTCCGACTGTGGTTTCTAGCCATAAGCCACGTAGTACATCCACCCCCAGGATGTACTCCGGGATGGGCGATACATATACTTTATATTCTTTCGGGGGTAATCGCCCAATCCCCAGAGATAGCCTTACTGCTGTCACTTTGACACTCTGGCCTCCATAGCCATTGATATAACAAGTAGACCCATAAAATCTTTCTGGCTTTCCATAGAGCAGAGTACATTCTGCTCCTGTGTCTACTAGAGATAAAACCCTTTGCACATTAGTCGGGGACCAGTGGATGGCAAGCTCCACATGTGGCCTCTGGTCCCTGCTCATCCCCTGGATGGTTCCTTGGCCCTCACCCTATTCAAAAGATATCAGGCCATCACCCGAGGACGGGGTTGGCAGCAAGTGGTCTTCTAGGCGCAGGGCGTGCGCCTGAGGCCTGGAGCTTCCAGGCTCCCCCTGAGCAGCAGTCCTTCTCATGGGTGTGAACCTCTGGTCTTCTCACAGCTGCTGCCATAATTCCAATAAATATGCATTGGGCTGACCGTCTATTTTAGTGCCATCTACACCTGCTCTTACTAAATCCATTCACATTGGGTTACGGGTGAATTTTATAGGTTCTGTGATGCCAAGAGGCCTCCTTGCCCTCCTTGGCATTCCTTTTGACCTTTCAGAAACTACCCGTATTCCTTTCTGAGAGCGCCGGCTCTCAACTTCGCCCAAACTGGCTATCATTGTGGTGACGTCATGTATCTGACGTCCCACATAGGGTGCTAGAACTGCCATGAGGGATCCAAATGTAGATGAGGGGGCATCCTTTAATACCAAGTCTCTCATCCCTGCTGTGAAATACTCGTCGTCAGGACCACGCGTATTCACATTAAACATGGCCTGCCGCGTCCCCAATTCCCAAAGTACCTGCACCAGCTCGGCATACGTCTGCCATCCGCTTACTGTCTCCGGCACGTCTCCCGCATCAGCCCAGACTGTCCGTATGGCAGCCATTATCCACTCCAGGAGGGTGTGGTCGCCCTGGCCATACCGCCGGCTGTTCTGCAGCCTCTGTCGCAAGGATGGGTGTGAAGTCACGGAGGCCAGTCTCTCCATCTCTTGAGCAGTGCAAAGAATCCCATCCACCCCCAGGTCCCATAAACGTAGCAGCCAGGCTGCCAAGGGTTCCCCTGGTTTCTGGCGGAACTGTTTGCCCAAGTCCACCATTTCCGCCTGGGTGTATGGTCGATAGGTAGTAAATTCCGTCATTTGTGGTGGTCCAGCAGCTTGACCCCCTGGGGCCATGTGTCGCTGCCGCTTCATTTTCTGAGTCACCACCGGGCAGGCCCGGAGCATGGGACCAGACTCCTCCTCCTCTCCAGAGGAGTCTGGCATCTCCAGGGTCACAGGTTGGTTTGCCACCACTGGTTGGGACTCAGGCAAAGGGCCAGCCTCCCTCTCCCCCTCTCCTGAGCAGGGGTCTGGCATCTCCAGGGTCGCAGGCTGGTTTGCCATCACCGGCTGCAGTTCGGGCAAAGGGCCAGCCTCCCTCTCCTTCCTTCCTGAGACGGAGTCTGGCATCTCCGGAAGGGTGGGTCGGTTTCTCCGAACTTCTTCCTACAGAATCCTCAAATGTTGTTGCAGTATCCGCATCTCTTCTCGCATCCCTTTTCGCATCTCATCCCCTACTTGCTGGATTCTAGATGCTCTTTCTGCCTGGACTCTCGCAGAGCTGCAAGAAACACCCATCCCACGGCTCCTGCCGCCTCGCAGGCACTGCATCCACTCAGGGTTTCTTCTATTTCATACAGGGCCTGTTCCAACTGTCCCGGGGATCCATCTACCTCTGGCCATTCCTGGGGAGGTGCCCACTGGGCGAGGAGGTTGGCCACCGAGTACCATCTGCTCGTGGCTGGCCACCCGGCCATCCCTCCCCAGGTTTCAAAGGGTTTCGTCTGCGTAGAGCTGTCCTGCTTCGAACCTTCCTGCCGTCTACACCAGGTGTAAAGCAACCAACCCATTCCGGGTAGGTTTATGACCGGTTCTAGCAGCCACATGCTCTTTGCCTGTTGTTTGTAGTCGCCGCACTCCTCTGTACACTCCACTCCTCCACCCTCGACACCGCACTACCACCACACCGCACTCTGCTGCACCACCCTTATAAATCAGTCTCTCAGCTCAGGTGTGCCCACCTACACATGCCAACACCCTACTCCAGGTGCCCGCCATCAGGCATGCACTCAGGACCTCAGGGTTCCATCATCCATCCTAATGGCGGGAGGGCAGAAAAGCCTGAAATCTTTTACCTACCCTACACCAGGTATGTGGCAGGCTGTGGTTTAAGATGCCCATCCAGTCTTCACTCTTCCTGGGCTCCCCAGAATTCTTTCTTGGTCTTGTTCTCTCTCTTCTGCTTCTCTTTCCGCTTTCTCGCTTGTTCTCCTGGCATCCCCATGACGCCACCCTTATAGGCTCAGTCTCAGCTCAGGTGTGCCCACCTACACATGCCCACACCCCACTCCATGTGCTCACCATCAGGCATGCATTTAGGACCACTGGGATCATCATTAATCTAATGGTGGGAGGGTGGAAAAGCCTGATACTTTTTTACTTACCCTACACCCTCAAAAGCAGTTGTGTTTGTTTTTAGCCTACAAGACTGCAGCCATGGTTCAAAGTTTTAATAGTCTGGCATGACTGCTAGAAAGAATAATCACACAAGTTGTTAATTAAATCTAAGATAGCTATAAGGAGAAAATTGACACATTAATGGTATTTTAAGAGATTAAAAACAGCACCCCAAACTAGGCTGCTGAAATTAAGGATGTTGAGCATCTTAAATCTCTCACTGCCCAAAACCCAACAAACAAAGGCACTGAAAATCAGCTAAATGAGAGGAAAATTCTCTTATCAGGCACAAAATGATAGTAAGAAATTTGATCTGTTATGCTGCCAGTCCCAAGGTCATTGTTAAGTCAATTGTTTCATGGGATCTTGCCAATAGTGTGTGGCTTATATTTAAGTACTAGCTCAAGGTTACAATGTTTAGCTGAAGAGAATGTTTCAAACACCAAGGAACCAAATATTTTTAACCACAGGACCAAAGGGATCTGCCTTTTGCTCCTTATTGTACAAGTTAGGACCTGACATATTTAGGGCAGAAGACCCTGACAGAGGAAAAGATTCCTTTTTAATGGACCACACTGTTCTCTAGACCAACTGCAAAGTGATGAATTTTGGAACAGTATGAACTTTGGAGGTCATCTGATTCAACTGCCTCTTGTTCCACAAGGGATGATCAAAGTCTGGAGATGGCCAGTGCTTCCACAAGGTCATAGTGGGCTGGAATGCAGGACTTCTGCCTTCCCACTATTTCCCTTTGCTGGGAAGATGCCTTCCTTTGTGGAATGCAAGTTCCCCTTCCTGGGGTATATGCACAGGTAATGTAGACCTCCTTTATCAATATGTCATCCTTACCCAGATACTATAAATTCTGGATCCCACTTAAGAAATGATAAGCCTGGAATGTTTGAGTAATTCTATGATATTTGTTAAGAGTTTGTTTCTCTATCAATCCAATGAGTGGCTCAATTATTTCCTATTTCTACATTAAACTGCTTCTCTTCTTAGTACCAGCCCTACTAAAGATTTGATCAAGCAATAAATATATTTAACCCTTCCTATTTAAACATTAAACTTTTTCTTTTAATGTTTTAGCTGCTTATTCCACTTAATTTTCTAGAAGGATTGACAGGTGTTTTTCTTATGTCAGCATTTTTATTGTTTTATAATGTACAGAAATCTCCCCAAGGTTCTATTTACAGTCACCTCAGTTTTACAACAAAAATCACAAAAAAACACAGAGCTAGTTATTTAGTTTTAAAGAAGCCAAAATATCCATTTCAAATTTTATCCGACAATTCTACCCCTTTCTAACATTATTTCTCAATACCCAAACCACTGCACCTAGTTTTATCTTCCATGCAGGACAGTACTAAATAGAGCTTACTTGAGCTTACTTGCTAGACTGATACAGGTAAAGTACTTTTTATAAATGAATTGTAAAATCATGTAGCTGCTGACTAAGTAAATTTACACTGTCTTCCTCAGTACACTCAGTTTCAAGAAAAATATGAGAAAAGAATGTCTTTTGCTCCTTTCTTCTTTCTTTCCTTGGAAAATATCTCATCACATAAGTACTTTAAGTACTCAACTAGTTGTGGAAACAAAAATTAACAATTCATGGTTTCTGCCCTCAAAGAGCCCATGACCTAGTGAGGGAGAAAATGTGTTAAAGTATAAAAACTTTCACTAAAAGTATTGTTTTCATATTTTGTTGCTGTTATGAAGTTAGGATACAAAGCATGCCAAATGATATTTAAGTCTAAGAATCCCTATGAACATCCTAAGGCTTACTTTTTTAAGGTTGATGTTTTAATCTTCTACAACTTCTCAAGTATACAAATTTTTCTTAAGCACATTTCTTAACTTATTTCGTGTGTGTGTGTGTGGTGTGTGTGTGTGTGGAAAGTGGAGCATGGGTACCAGCCCCCACACATCTTGGAGGTGGACTATGAGCCTTAATATGTGTGAATTTCGGGATACCAACTTGGTGAGTGGGTTCCTGCAACAATCCAAAATGCTGATAATGCTGAGGGCTCCATCTTGGATTTAAAATCCAAATCCAGAGATTCCAAAATCACAAATACAGCAGGGCGGAAAAATCACACAGGAAAATAGCATAAGAAGTAATGTGAAAGACCTTGTTTAGCTGTGAACTACCTATCACTCTGCAAAAGCTACAAACTAATTAAACACCCTGCATGAGAGACAGCCTAGAGAAAATCAGGCCTAATTAGACTGGATTCTTACTCAGTGTATTAGTTTCCTCATGCCACTATTAAACATTACCACAAATTTAGCGGCTTAAAACAACATAATTCTGCCCTCTGATGTTTAAGAGATCAGATGTCCGAAATCAGTTTCACTTAGCTCAAAATGTTCGGCTGTCCACAGGACAGCTTGTCTGGCTCTTCGAGCTCCTTGCCATTTCTAGCTGTGGAGTCTGCATTCCATGGATCATGACCAGGCCTTCATAATGTGTGTTAATTTGTTTCCACTGTTATATCTCCTACTCATTCCTTTGACCTTCTTGCCTTATTCTTTTAAGGATCTTTGTGATTACCTTGGGTCCCCAGGATCTCCCCATATCAACAACATTATATTAATAACATCTACAAGGTCCCTTTTGCCAGTAAGGTAACATTCCCAGGGTACAAAGATTAGGACATAAATATTTTGGGAGCCCTTATTCAGCCTACAGCACTCATCCAGAAGTCAACTCCAAAAAGGGAAAAAATTCTGATTCACACTGTGGAAGCTACTTTGAGTTACATAGACACCATCTTGTCTATAGGCTGTCAAGTGAGACTCCTCAGTGGAAATTAAACTGGTTGATCACTGATTCATCAACTCTGAGAAACAAGAGATGTCTGCTGATCTGGCAGCAAACTCCCACGTTGCAACCTTCTGTCTGGAGACTTTGACCCACCAACCATGAACAGACAAATGACTTTAAGAATCAATCCAAAGGTTTTATCCCAAACGCCTTAAACTCCGACTACTTCCCTCTCTAATCCTCTAAAATTCTCCTATGCCCTGACCCTGACAGTATACACCTTGGTTCTTACCCATGATCCTATACCTGACTCATGCATGATTCCTACCCTCAAATAAAGACCTTGATTATATTTCAGCCTGATTATTTCTCTTGGGTCAATAATTCACAGATGTGGGTTGACAAATAAGGTTGAAATGCAGACATACTAGGCTTTTGTTCACTGATCAATATGGGCTTTTGTGTTACCAGGTATATAGAGAAGTAGACTCTCGTCATTTTTTTTTTTTTTTTTTTTTTTTTTTTGCCATTTTTCCTGCTAAGTCATCTTCCCTATTCTGATGTAGTTTACTTTATACGCTTAACCCTAACATTGCTTTTGGCACTTGTTCCTTACCAATTCCTTTTCACCAATCATGTTAGTAAGTAAATCCCAGTATAGCTAATATCCAACTTGAGAGATTTTTGCCTATTTCTTCCCTTTTTAAAAACAATCCAGGGGTTTTCTGAAATGCGTTAGTGTCAACTGCAAGTTTTATTGTTGTAAATAATTTCTTTGACAATTTTAATGAATCCAATTAGTAATATACTATCTGATTTTTCTTTCAGTGTCCATCAGATAATTCCTGTGAAATAAACAGAGAACTTTCAGTTTACAATCTATACAAATTTCAGTCCATGTAATTCTTATTTTAACAATTTTCATAGGAAGAGTGAGTCAAAATTATACTTTAAGATACCAGGTATTCATGTTATTATACTCATATTATTGTTTTTTATTAGAGAGAGCATTGATCAATATAATTTTTGTGCTATTGGTATTTGTCTCCTCTCTTTAATTATGTTTTTAGTTCTTAACAAAAAAAAAACCCTTTTACTTCTTTTTTATGCTCAATCATAACTAATACTGCATTGGCCACATAATTGGCAATTGAAATGTTTTTGTTTGATTGACTAGTCTTTTGCTAAAAAGCACATATGACTACATAATTTCACTCCTTTCTATACATTTGGATACATTTCAATTTAAACAAATTGTATATATGAAAATTTGGATTTGCTTTTAAAAAAGAAAAATTGGAGGATGATGATTCAATTTCAGATAGAATGTAAGATTTCTATCAATGAGAACTATCCATCACAAAATTTGAATGTATATTATATATATATATATACTTATAATTGTATAGGTATATGTTGATTGCAAAAGTAAAATGTGACTTATCATAATTGAATCTTTTTCTTTTATTTCTAATGATGTCTTAAAATATTTATGTGCTCATTTATAATTCCATTATTTACCACTCCACCTTTGATTCTGGTTATCACATCGGTATAATTTTAATATTTATCTTTTTTAAACCCCATTTTTATTTCATTTCAATTTTTGCTATTTACTCATATAAACACACATATATTACACAACCCAATGAATTTTCATAAATGAAGACCCCCCCACCCCATATTCCCACACAGGTATAGAAAGAGAACATCACCAGCACCCCAGAAGCATCCAATATCTCCTTTACAAGGTCACCCCTTTCTCAACTGCTCAAGTCATAGATTTGTTTCTGCCGCTTTTGTGTTCATTTTATTTTAAAAGTGGCTTGCTTAGTGGTTAATTTTTAAAAGATTCAAATTTTTATCCCCTCCAAAAAAAAAAAAAAAAAGATGATTCCTAGGGATATCTATTTTCTTTCTTCTTTTTAAAAGATGAGTTGAATGATGCAGTTCATTAGTAAATGGCCCTCCTGTGTTTCTTTTCTCTACAATCCTTTTATATAAGTCTTGAAAGTTCCTCTAATCCTTCCCCTCATGCATTCCTTGCAGGGACCACTGTCCTTTCCTGTCCCTGGCAGTTCTCTGGCTTGCTCTGGTCTGAGTTTACCTTCTTTCATTTTCTCAGAGAGAGAGATCATTTTATGTCTTTCAAGTTGAAATCCTCTACCTTCCTTTGTGAATCAACAGTACAGATATACTTTTCCTTTAAAAAAATTAAATCCCATATGCATTAATTATAGAGTGTTTCTTAAATTTTGAAAGATTCCTGGGGCATTTACAAGCATTTAATAATTCTCATTTCACTTGGCTGATTAGCTTTATGTTTAAAATTGAAGATCTAGGAATTAGGCTTTTTACTGCTTTGGGCTACGCATTCATCAATTTTTACTATGCCAAATTCAAATGGTCTTCTTTTCTCTAACTTTCATCCTCATTTGCTTTCCTCCCCTTTGTTCAGTGGCAGATTGAAACTTTGGCTGGGACTCTATTCTCTGCTTTTCTCTCTGACTAAAGAACCATTTGGATGATGGATATACTGTGTGCTTGTTTCCCAGAAGATGCCTAGAATAACTCTCCCCAAGGAAATATTTTGAGCACTTTTAAGAATTTGAAGAATTGAAAACTCCAAGTACATGCACATTCTTGATGCATTTGAACTCTAGGGACATGGGATGGTATAGAGGACAAAGATCTTGTCTAGAAGACAGGAAACGTGTTCCTGTCTCAGGCAGGCAGCTGGCATGATACAGGATGGAAGGCAGCTCATTTCCTGCCACTTCTTTATCTGTAGGCTTGTGCTGTAGGGATTCTCAGTACATGTTGGGAGGAGAAGTACTAGTTCCTCTAGGGACCCATATGAATCTGTCAGCGTGCACATTTTCATGACCCCAAATGTAAGAAGTGAAATGACTCCAAAAATCTGCTGGATATAGAGATGCCTTACAGCTTCGTTGTAAAACTGTCGTGTGAGAACATGGGTTTAAAATGTTGAAAACACTGAGCAAGAGTATCTTTAGAAATACATAAGAATCTGGTATTCATGAAGGTTTTTAAAGTTCCTTTCATTTCTTGAATTTTTGATCACATCAGACATTCTCTTTTTCCTGTGCCTGCCCTCCCTGGAGTGCTTCATGAATTATACAATCCTCACCCAGGGTTTCTGGGTCTTCTACCCCTTCAGATTTCCTAATAAAAATAAATAATTCCTTCCACTGACTAAGAAATACAATCAAAAACCTAAAGACCCAGTCCTCCCAGCAGGAAGTTCTCGCGCTGATGCTCTGCCTGTGCTCCCTGCAGGCTCTGCTCTCCTGCCCTCAGATGCTGGAAAGAAAACTGCGTTGAAGCTCAGACCTAAATCTTGGGGTCCTAAATTTTCCACTAACTGAGCGGGTGGTGGGCAGGTTATTTAATCTCATGGGGTTCAACCCTGATGAGAAGTTACCATCGGCTCTGGCACAGCAGTGCCAGCTGAGAATCAGTTCTGGGGCGATTTCCCTCATGGCAGAGGGACTGTGCTCCAGCAGTCTCTAGTCCAAAAGGAACCTGCCAACTAAAGTAGTAAGTAAGCAGACTGAGACACGGTGAGGGCTTGGACCCCACAGAGAAAATTCTCAAGGAAAAGCTAGATCAGAATAACAAAACCCTGGGGATGAGGTGCCTCTGGACAAGGTGAGCCAACTGTGCGCTCCTTGGAGCCCAATTTTAGTCCCGCTGCAACGCGAGGAGGGAGACTGCAAAGACAGAACCGCTTGACAGTGGCTCAGTGGGGGCGGCACCTAGAGGACAAACTGCAGGATCTTATTATTAACAGCACACGGCACGGCACTGGGGTGCACGGGGATAATCAGAGGGGGGGGGCACACAGGAAGTAGGAAGAGTAGGTCAAAGGGCGACTGGGAAAATGTTTGGAGATGATCGGGGACGACACTTTTAGAATAGTGTTTTCAAACAAAACAAAAATTTGTTTGTTTCAAAACAAAAATTAAATAAGACAGTATCACTTATTTGTCTTTGCCATTTGCCCTCAAGAGAAGTTGATCTGAAAAAAAAAAATCCAAAGCCTGAACCTCAGCAGGCAGTCTCCCAACGAACTCTAACTCGTCCTCTCCTGGGAGGTATTGCAAGAAAAGAGCTGGTGTCTGTTTCACAGAATGCAGGCACAGTCCCAGAGCCCGTTGCAAAGACCCAGTAGTAAAGGAGAGGTGGGGGATCAGCTCCTCCTGGTTAGCAGGCCCTTTCCAGCACCTAAAGTTGCTTGCATTGTCATGGAAAAAGGAAACTTACAACTGCAATTGTAAAGAATTAAGTTATGTGAATAGTAAGTAATTGGGAGTGCAGTGAGCCAAAGGAAAGTTAAACTTTCTTACACACTCACACACACACTCACACATACATATCCATTCTCTCTCTCTCTCTCTCACACACACACACACACACACACACACACACAGAGAACCACCTGAGAAACGGACATTATTTTCCTGATAACCGTCAGGAGCTGACTGTGGATTCCTTCCATCAAATGTCAGCATGAACAGTGAGGCTCCTCCTTGAACTTGGAAGCATTTTGGTCAAAGGAATGGAAGGGCTGAGTCTGTGTCGGTGACTCCCACAGGAAGTGGTGGGCTGAGAGCACAGCTACAGGCTTTCCTGTGCAGCGTAAATTGGCCCAATGTGCGCAAAACATTCTTATCTGATGAAGAACTGGAAGTGTGACTGTGTGCGAAAACGTTGGAAATAATCCTGGGTCTCTGCCTCGTTGTGCTCTCGTTTTTCTTTTTCTGCTGTCCCTTCTTCATCTTTGGCAATCACACTGGACTCTCCGTTCTTTTCTAGCTTCTCATATGGTTTTGATTAGGAAGGACAAATATAACTGAGAACAGAAATGCTCCTAATGTTTTAAGTCTCCTTTCAGATTAATGTGCTTGTTAATCTTGTCCTATGTTTGTATCGGAGAGAGAGAAAAAGAGATCTCAACCTAAGAGTGTTCCTTTTTATCCAACCCGTTTTTAAAAGATTTCTTGGAGAAAGAAGTATTAATATCAAACAACAAGCTATCCTGGTTAGAAACCATGAACATTCAAGAGAAGTAAACTGAACTGGACAACAGACATGTTGATTTTTCAACCCTGACTCAACATCAAGCTAGCTGTGTGTCCCTGGAAATTTTAATTGAAGTTTCTGATGTTAATTTTTTTAAACTCTTTAAAGGACAAAGTTGGATTAGATACCCTCCCAGAGTTCCTCGATACCACTGTCAGCTATATAGGTAGCACCTTCACGAGAGAAATCAAATGGGACTCCTTATATGCATAGGAAAAGGAAGAAAAAACAATGACAAATCCTTGGTTTATTTCCTTAATGAAGTTAAAAATGAACTACCATAAAGTTCATTCCAATTTATTAACACCATTTTATTAATGGGTCAGCTACAACAGAGACAGATTCCCGGGCACCTGGGACGAACATAATAGTTGTTGGCCAGAGGACTTGCCATTGTAGCTGCAGACGGGGTGGCAGGAACTAGACACGAAAGTATATGGTCCAGGGGCCTCCCTGGTGGCGCAAGGGTTTAAGCACTGCACTATGAAGCAATCCGCAGCCTCTGCAGCACGAGTTCAATCCCCGGCCAGCCAGGGAGTAACCCACATGGCAAAGTAGACCTCTCCTGTCTCGCCCGCTGCTCCCCTCAGCAGTGTATCTCAGTCAATCTGCCAGTTCTGTTCCCCAGTCTGTCTCTGGTGAATTCTTTCACTCCCAGAATCTCTGCAATTGTAAAGAATTGGGGCCTGTACCCCAGCTCTTGTATGCATAAATAAATCAATCTTTAAAAAAAAAGTATAGGGTCCAGTCTCAGCCCCAAACTTATAGTTCTATGACTTAGAACTAGTCATTTAACCTTTCTGAGTCTCAGTCTCTTCAACTACAATAAGGGATGAATATTTACAGTTCATATTTGGGAGGAGAAACAAATGACATTGTATGGGAAAATTATTCATAATATATGAATACTTGCAAATATTCTTAAACCTAACCAAAATTAAATTGCATAGTCTTGAAAATGTAACTTAAGGAAGGTGACCTCTATGATCTATAAAGTGTCTCCCAGTTTTTGGTGTCTCCTTTGCTCCATGACATGGCTGTGCTTCTGTCCTCAGGCTGCAGATGTGCCCTTAATCCACTATCAGCTGTGGCTGGAGGACCTCCCACTAGGCCCTGCATTGCACCAGGTGGCCTCTCTTCAAAGATATTGATGGACATGCCAGGTCATCCTGTTAACCTATAACTGATGGTAAGACACTCCACCCCAGGCCTCTAAGTGCTGTTACCAAATTACTCTAGTTCAAAAATACAAGATTCTTGTCCTGTATCAGTGTTTAGGCATGCCATCTAACAGAGAAGGTGGAATACAAGTTGATAGTAAAGAGGAAGAGAAGTTGAGCTACATGCTTTGTTTTTCACTCCAATGGAGTATTTCCTGCTTTTATTTTATTTTACCATTTATTAAAATAATGAACCAACTGTTAGTCAGAGAACCCTAAACTTACAATGGAGAAATGACTGTCTATAGAGTCCCAGAAAATCTACATTACATAATGCCAACGTGGGTTTATTCTTGTAAAATACAATATCTGATGTGGTCTCCCCTGTGGGAGACCTGGACCCACCAAGGCTGGGACTACTCCCCTCCTTGTCTGGTAATCAGACCCCTTAAAGAGAGTGTCTTGCAGTGTCAGTGCTCAGTCTGTTAATGAGGGCACCCTCTCAAGGTTAAAGAAATAAATGGCAAAAGGGCAGGGGAACGGATCAAGCAGAGAAAGCCCCAGTTTACAGTAAAAAGATCTTTTAAAGCTGGTGATAATCATTTTTTATATTTTGGGATCTATTTTTACTCATTCTCCAGTGTTTACCTCCAAGTGACTGTCAATATGATTATTCATCCCCCATGAGTCTGTGTCACCAGTACAGTAAGGAGTGTCTCCACTATTTTTAGAAAAGCAAAAGGGCACATTCCACTTCCATTCTGCTGAGCGCAGGCCACACTCTGGCACGGTGACCCTTCCAAAGCAGCATTCACTGCTAACTATACAAAGGCTTTCTTTGATGGAGAGAGTGCAGTGGGTTAAGGAAGGGAAAATGAACAAAGGGAAGACATTTCCAGATCTGAACTTGAAAGTTAATGCTGACGGCAGAGTTCACTCGTGGTCAGAGTCCCGGAGTGCAGCAGGTGTGTCCAAGGGGGGCTGGTGGCCAGTGCTCCCTGCAGGCCAGGCAGCATCTTCTAAGACGCACAAGGGTGGGATGGATTTTGAAACACCCCAGGGAGAGGAGTCGATCTTTGGAAGCTTGCCAGTCTTTTGTTTAGGGGGTTTGTAAATAGGGAAGGGGTTTTGGCTAGCATGAGTGGACTCGCTGACCCGTCTTCCCTAGTGGTCCCTGGCTTCCGGGCAGACCATCCTCGCTAACTTGTTCAGTCCCAATACCCCACTTCGTTTCTTAAAAAACCTGAACCACCTCAACGTGGGAAGGCAGGCCCAAAAAGATGCCACCAGTCCCACTGCCTGTGACCTACTTGTACCCTCTACTTTCGGAGATGAGGGCCAGATATGCCACCCACACCCACTGGCATAGGATTCACCAGTCTGTCATTTTGGCTGGGAGGTAGGACAGCTTCTGGCAAATTTAATAAGCAGATTTTTTTAGTGATAGGAACATACTTGCTTAACGTACATCCATTTCCCGTGGTTAAAGCATTCAACCTGAGAAGATAACAGATCGCTTGACCCAGTGCGAAGCGTAAATGAAAGTTCCCTTTCCCCCTCTTTTCTTAACTTCTGTTTTCTTAAGGGAGGTGTGGAAGCAGACATGACCTTTAATGGGCCGGCTTCATATAAGAGAACTTGGGTCAGAATTGTGAAGCTGGTGTAATGTTAAATCTGTCTTACCACGCAGCCAGTGTTTGTTGGTGTCACTTGTGGCTGTCAAAACACAAAGGAAATCATCCTGTCCCCCTCTGGGTTCTTCTCGGGCTGGGTGAGTAATCAAAACAGGTTAGCAGGTTAACAAAGGAAACACAATCAATTTAACAACATTCATGTGGAGAATTACATGGTTGTAAGTTCTAAAGAATAACAGAATGGACCACAAATCTTCATCCTGCATCAGGGAACTGGAGTGTCAAGGGGTTACTTTATATATATGCCAGACAAGGAGGGATTGCCTCATCCTTACTCTGAGAACAAATATGAGATTCTGGGAGACATGTTTACTGATAAACCTAACACTGGGTGAAACCCCCCCAAACCACATTTTCCAAGTTCATAAAAAGGGGCGCACTGATTGATTCTTTGATTTGGAAAAGGGCCAGAAACTTAGGACATGATGATTCTTCTTATATTAGGGGAGGGTGAAGGACTTAGGGAAAGTCAGAAGCTTCTCCTCAGCCTCAAGACATTTCATTGCTTTTAGCTCAAAATACTCTGCATGTCAGATTAGAGTGTCCCAAGGAGATAATTCAGAGAGAATCTCAGGGTGGTCTGATCTGGGCACCTTGAGAATATTTTGAGTGTTTTAGTTGCTTGAGCAGCATTAAATTCTGCTGTCACTGTCACATCTGATGATCTCTATGCATGTGGCCAGTGATGGAAAGGGAATTGGAAAACTTAAAAATAAGAGGGCAATAAATGGAACGTAAACAAAATATGCAGTGACTTCTGGGGGCTCCAGTAAAAACCAGTTCGCATGGCAGTAACTCTTCCCCAGAAATCCCAAATCTCTTTGTCTGAGAAAACTCCAGTGGCCCTTCACCTCCAACTGTGTATGAAAACTGGATCCTCATCTGCTCTTCCACTTCCTCATTGGGAAATGTCACCAGAAAGTGGGAACACGATGCCTGACAGGTACGCCACCCCAGCTGTGCTGCTAAAGCGAGTGAATAGATTTGAGAGTGATTTGTAAAATTTAAAATGTACAAATTCAGAAGTCTGAAAATGCATATTTTTGAGTTTACCACAAAAAGGATATAATCTTAAAAGATCTCTGTTCTTGTAATGGTTCAAGTAAACAAATGTCACAGACATTTTTGCAATTTAGCGGGTCTGCATTTCATCAATTTGTCAGGAAGCTAAATAATATACCTATTAAAACTCATTAAAAATGGAAGCTATAATTCTGATTTTTATTTATAACTCAAGTTCAGTGAGCTGGCACCAATCTTTTAGAGAGAATCTTTTTTTCCAAGAGAAACAAGAGTATGACTCTGAGTCAAACCAAATTGATTCCAGCTTTCTCAACTTAATAACTTCCTTTTTGTTCTCTGCTGCTTCTACTGCCACTGCTGGGGCTACTTCATTATTGGGCTGCTGGTTCCACATGAACTGTTCTTTCAGTGGATTGATTACAAAAAGTGAAGAGACATTATCCAGCAGTCCCAAGTCAGTGTTTGAGAGGGCTGCCTCGGACCCCTATATCTGCAATGAAAGTTAATATACAGACAAAACAGTAGCATGTTATTACCAGTGGGAATGGGGGCTGTAATGAAGATATTAAAGACTATTTTATTGAGCCCAACGACTGGGTAGTGACTTTTTCAAATCAGCTTTTGGGGACCTTCGTTTCAATTCTCTGTAGACCCAGAAGCAAAAGCCACTATACACATAACTGCCCTAGGCTTTGTTATTTGAAAATCTGGAGCATCTGTGTAGACTCTACTTCTTACTACATACATGATTTCTACAAATTATTTCAGTTTTTGAAAACTGAACCTCAGTTTCTTCATATGTAAGAGGGATGCAATAATATATATTCTACGTTGTTGCCTTGAAGGTTCAGAATATCCTATAATAGGGCCTCCCTGGTGGCACACGGGGTTAAGCACCGTACTATGAGCAATCCGCAGCCACTGCAACATGAGTTCGATCCTTGGCTGGCCAGGGAGCTACCAACATGGTACAACAGACCTCTCATGACTTGCCCACTACTCCCCTTAGCAGTGTATTTCAGTCAGTCTGCCTGTTCTGTTCCCCACTTGGTCTCCGGTGAATCCTTTCACTCCCCCTCACCCTGCATTTCTGGCCTGCACCCCAGCTCTTGTATGCATAAATAAATAAATCTTTTAAAAAATTATACATTGATGGCCCAAATTAGTTTTTAGAAGATAAATAAATCTTTAAAAAAAGAATATTCTATACTAAAGGATAAATAGTATATCCCAAATAAAGAAGTCATCACTATTTTGCCAAAAGCTTTTTCTCCATTAATTTAGGTCATGTAGAAATTTCCTCTTTGTTTTGTTAGTGTTATATGGCTTATTAGATTGGTTGATTTGCATATATTGAATCATTCTTGCATTTCAGGAATAAATTTTACTTGGCTGTACAATATAATCTGTTAAATATGCAGTTTTGTAGTATTTTATTGAGGGTTTTGCATCACAATTCATAAAGGATATTGGTCTATAGTTTTTTCTTGTTAACTGACATTAACCTCATGGCTGTTTTTTCTATCTAAGTGGTGCTGACTTCACACATAAGTTAGGAAGTGTTCTCTCTTCTTCAATTTTTTGGAAGAGTTGAGGATGGGCACAAATTTTTCTTTATTGTTTGATAGACTACTCCAGTGAAGTTATCTGGACCATGACTCTTCTTTTTTTTGATTACCAAGTCAATCTTTTTCCTAGTGGTATGTTATTCATATTTTCTATTTATTCATTATTTAGTTTTAGTAGATGTGTATTTCTAGGAATTTGTCCCTTTTGTTTAGATTATCTAATTTGTTGGCTTAACATTCATGCACATGTTCATAACATTCTTTTATAATACATTTCTAATTTAACTTTTTAACTGAAGTAACTTCATATTATAAAGTTATAGAAATTTCAGGTATGTATCATTGCAAATAAACATATGTACATACTATACTAAGCTCACCCCCAAAAGTTCAATTCTGTCCTTCACCATACCATTTACCTTTTATTTCTGTAAAATCAGTAGTAATATTCCCTTTTGACTTCTGATTTCAGTTATTTGAGTCTTGTCATTTATTTTCTTGTCAGACTAACTAGGATTTGTCAATTTTGTTGATCATCTCCAAGCAACAACTTTTGGTTTTGTTGATTTTTCTCTATTTTTTTTTTCTATTTTCAAATTTCTTTATATTTGTTCTAGTTTTTATTATTCTATTTCTTTTGCTAGCTTGGGGTTCAGTTGTTTTTCTTTTTCTATAAATTTTGGTAGGTTAGTTTCTATTTTCATTTTTCTCAAGTTATTTTCTAATTTCCCTTTGTGATTTCTTCTTTGATTCATTGGTTATTTAAGAGTATGTTTAATTTCTACATATTTGTGGATTTTTCAGTTTTTCTTCTGTTACAAATTCTTAGCTTCATTTAATTGTGATCATAAAAGATACTTCACATAATTTCGACCTTTTAAACTTTGTCATGATTTCTATTGTAATCAAACATATGGCCTGTCTTGGAGAATGTACCATATCTAATTTAGAAGTGTTTATTTTGCTGTTGTTATGTGGAGTGTTCTATTTATGTCTGAAAGGTTCAATTGGTTGTAGCATTGTTTAAGTTCCCTCACTGATCTTTTGTTTAATTCATTTTTGAAAGTGCAATAACAAAGTTTCCTACAGATATTGGAGCTCTCTGTTTCTCCCTTCAATGTTGTCAATGTTTGCTTAATATATTTTAAAGCTCTGTTTTTGCCTATATGTTTGTAATTGTTAAATATTCTTAGTGAATTACTCCTTTCATCACTATAAATAACCTTTTTTTATAACAATTTTTTATTTAAATTCCAGTTTTTCTGATATTACAGTCAACCCACCTCTCTTTGGTTTTTATTTGCATGGAATACTTTTTTTCATCCTTTTGCCTCAAACCTAATTCTATTTTTTGAACTAAAATAAGTTTTTTGTTGATAGTATAGGTGATTCCTTTTTAAAGTCTATTCTGACAACCTATCCCTTTTGATTGAAGAATTTATCCCATTTACATTTAAAGTAATTGCTGATTAGAAAGAACTTGCTTTTGCCACTTGGTTGTTTTTTGTATGACTTATAATTTCTTGGTGACTTATTTATTCCTTCTTGTGTATTTAGTTGAGTTTTTGTAGCAACACATTTTGTTTCCCTGTTGATTTCCTTTCGTGTTATTCTATAGACATTACCATGGTGATTACATATAAACTCCTAAAGTTTTAACAATCTAATTTGAATTGATACCAATTTAATTTCAATTGCATTAAAAAATTCTATTCCTAGATAGCTTTGCTCCCTCTTTATTTTAATGATATCACCAGTTACATCTTTATAGGTGATATACCCATTTGTGTTGATCTATAATTACTTATAAATCATGGAGTAGTTAAATCTACCTTTCTACGTCCTTGTAGATACTGCACTGGGAGTATTCCATCACTTATTTAGGTTTGCTCTGAACCTACAAATCAGTTTTAGGTGAAAATTTAAGGTCTTATCATAACTTAGCAGGGAAATAATATGGGTCTTAGATTCCCCTGTATAAACTGATGCATTGAAGGCCTTAATTTTCAGAAGTGTCACCCCAGATTTTTCTCTGGGTCTTAGATGGCTGATTGTATGTCTCCAGTGAGAATCTATCATCCCAGGTGTCTGTGGGTGTGTGATATCTTGGAGATTTTATAAGCAGAGTATGCCATCTTTCCTCCTTGTGTTCTGAGTTATATAAAAAAGAGACAGCAAGATAATTCTTCTAGTATCTCCAACTGGACTGGAACACAATCACTGACAAAGTTGCTCTCTTCCTCTGGTTTCAAAATTAGAGCTGGGAACTGAATTGCCACCATTTAAGATCAACACTATTGCCATTTGGAAAAGGAATTTTTTTGTTTTCTTTTTATTTTTCATGATTATATGGAGGAACAGAGCTTAGAGTTGCCTAGTCCCCCATTTTGCTGATGTCATATAATCATTATTTTATGTGGATCTACTATACGTAAAACTGCACTGAGCTAGTGATTTTCTCTTTGTCCTGTAAACCCACTTTCCACATTTCTCTTTTCCAATCTGTGACCCACAACCTGATCTGTACTGGCCATATCAGTGGGCTTTCAGTCCCAGCAGGAGGAAAGTGAAACTATACATTTAATTTCCGTTCTGCAATGCACACAGATTGACCATATCTTTGCATCAACTATCACAGTTCTTTAAAAAAAAAAAAAAAAAAGATTTATTTATTTATTTATACAAGCACTGGGTACAGTCAGAAACACAGGAGGGTGAGAGAATTCACCAGTGCCAAAGCAGGGAGAAGAACAGGCAGACTGACGAAGTACACTGCTGAGGGGAGAAGTGGGTGGCAGAAGAGGTCTGCGGGCCATGTGGGACCCTTGCCCGGCGGCCAGGGATCGAACCGGCACTGCAGAGGCTGCGGGCAGCTTTGCAACCCAGTGCTCAACCGCTGCGCCATTGGGGAGGCCCAAATATCACGGTTCTTACCCACTAACTCTCACTATAGCCATCCACCTTGAAATCTAGAAATACACTTTTGCCTTCATACTGGCAGGTAATGAAGAGCTTTCCCATCCTTATTACCTCCTGCTGTTTTAGCTCTCTGATCCTTCAACATCCTTTCTATATGTCCCTAAATCTTACCACACCTTTGTAAATTGCTCTTTTATTAACACTTCTCATTTACTCAATTTGAGAGAGCCATCTGTTTCCTGCTGGAACTCTGATTGACACACTGAACTATTAGCTGCTATTTGTCTTCCAGAGAAATGTTTCTGATTTTGGAGAAATGTACTAAGATATCAGCAGATTCTAGAGCTTATTTTGGATCAAAATATAGGAATTTGCTTTCCTGAAAAATGTGTAATATTTACAAGGAAAATATCCAGCTTGGGCCTTACAAAATATCTTACTAAACATGCAGCCTTAGTCTTTAGATTTGAAATGTAAACAAATTTATGGCTAAATTTCTACAAGGAGAGTGAACAAAGAGAAGATTGCCCTTCTTTCCTGGGTGGACATAGTAGAGCCACAAACCTCCTCCTCCCTCATCACAGTGACCTATCCCAAGAGGGGAACCATCCTGTCTTCACCCAAATTGACAGCCTAAGTGTCCAGGTGGAGCTGAAAAGGGGGATAGCTAGCATCCCCTGTGTACAGAAAAAAAAGATGCTAGGTAGGGAGATTAAACATGCTAATTTCTTTTCTCTGATTCAGTCTCCTCACAGTTGATAATTCTCTCTTAAGCACAGAGATTATGGACCACTTCCTTTGCCAGAAATCTGACTTGACCACAAGACAAGAATGACAAATACTCAGCATCTGGGCAGTCACTCCCACTCCCACCTCCCATGGATATTTGTTTACTAAAGCTGTTTTCAGTCTTTGAACCATTTTTCTCATAGCTGTCCAGGTAGTAAATGTTTGTATTGTTTTTCATTCAAGGTAAGCATAATTTTCAACCTCATCTTTTAAGACAAAATGTTTCAAATTCAAAAGCATAACATTATATAATCTGACCCCAATCTTCTCTTACCAAGTGATGGATTCACTGCCTGATGCAAAGAAACCAATACTATCACACTGACTTTTGAAAAAAGAAAGGGATTTATTGCAAGGGGACAGGCTACAAGGATCAACTCTCTCTCCCTGAAGCAAGCAGGAACTTCCACAGGGCTGGAGAAAGAAAGAAAAAAAAATAGGAATGAGTGAATTGTAAAGCTGGATAATATTTGATTAATCATAATGTGTTCCATAAATGGAGACACTTTTCAGATAACTGTATTTTTAAGATTCTTACTGATGGATCCCTGACCTCTGAATTTGTTCAGTCTTAGAACCATTTTTATCACAGCTGTCCAGGTAGTAAATGTTTGTATTGTTTTTCATTCAAGATAAACACAATTTTCAACCTTGTCTTTTGAGACAAAATGTTCCAAATTCAAAAGCATTTCATTATATAATCTGGCCCCATCTTCTGTTACCAAGTAATGGTATTACTTTTGGTTCTGTGTGGAGGGTTTCCCAGTTTCACCCAATTTGGACTTCAGCTGAAAGTCCACTACCTCTGAGCATGCCCAGTTTGTATTGTCTGTTGATAACAATATATTTCTGATATGTCTGTGAAAATAAGTCTTAAAGAAAAGTTAGATCAGTTTTGTGTGCTCCAGGGGTAACTTGACCATGGCTTAACTTCCGTTCTAACATCTTAGCACTTTTTTGCTTAGTCTTTGATGCCTTACTTTTAGCTTTGTGAACTGTTTATAGCACATACTAAAAGTTTGAAATGTTTATCACACTAATATTATCAGTGCTATGAATTAAATTTCTCTTTCAATACATGCATACACACATTTAAATCAGCGCCAAATATTTTAGAGTATTACTCTAGCACCAGGTAATATTTGGAAATTAACTTGGAGTATTTGCCTATGTATTCATTTGTATGTAGATAAGGAATAGAAAAGTCCATTATAAGGAAAATATATTCTTTGTAGAGCAAGAGATACACATTCCAGAACTATGAACCTTTAACTGATTCCTTTAAGTAGATGGCACTGACGATACTGATTTAAGAGCAGTGCGGCCACCACATGCACATAAGCTGCATTTCTACATGTATACAGCATAGCATCAGAAAGAGAAATTTAAAAAACAATAATGTCTAAAATATATAAAGAATTTGTAGAACCCAGCAACAACAATAAACCTGATTTCTAATAAAACAGCAGAGGATCTGAATAGACACATGTCCAAATAAGAAATACAGCTGGTCAATAGTGATTTAAAAAGAGGTTCACTCAGAGGGACGAATAACAATGAAAGAAGGCCAAAAAAAAAAAAGTTATTAAAAGAATAAATAAATAAAATCAAAGGAAAGACAAACACAATGGCAAATACAGATGTTAACATATCAATATTAACTCTAAATGTAAATGGACTAAACTCTTCAATAAAAAGACACAGAGTTGCAGCCTGGATTAAGAAACAAAACCCAACCTTTTGCTGTCTCCAGGAAACACATTTAGCTACAAAAGATAAAAATAGGCTCAAAGTTAAAGGATGGAAAACAATCCTACAAGCAAATGGACCAAAAAAGAAAGCAGGAACAGCTATACTTATATCAGATAAAACAGATTTCAAACTCAAAAAGATAAAAAGAGACCCCAATGGTCACTACATTATGATCAAGGGGACAATACTTCAAGAAGAAATAACACTCATTAACATATACTCACCAAACGAAGGAGCACCAAAATATATCAGACAACTGTTGTCCTCTCTGAAAACAGACATCAGAGAAAACACATACGTAGTGGGAGACTTCAACACACCACTATCAACAATGGATAGATCAACAAGACAAAAAATAAGTAAAGAAACCAAAGCTCTAAATAAGGACCTAGAGCAACTGGGCTTAACAGACATCTATAGAACACTAAACCCCAAAAAAACGGAGTACACATTTTTCTCAAGCGCACACGGATCATTCTCCAGGATCGATCATATACTGGGGCACAAGACAAACATCAACAGATACACCAAGATTGAAATCATATCAACCATCTTTTCTGACCATGAAGGCATCAAACTAGAAATAAACCATAAAAAGAAGGCAGGAACTTTCCTACCTCATGGAGATTAAAAACCACACTACTGGAAGACCACTGGACTAATGAGGAGATCAAAGAAGAAATTAAAAAATTTTTTGAATTGAACGACAAGGAGGACACCAATATCCTAAATGTATGGGATGCAGCAAAAGCAGTAATAAGAGGAAAATATATAGCAATAGAAGCTCACATCAAGAAACAAGAAAGAACTCAAAGAAACAACCTAATCTCGAAGCTCAAAGATCTAGAAAAAGAACAACAAAAAAACCCCAAAACCAGTAGAAGAAAAGAAATAATAAAAACCAAAGCAGAAATAAATGAAATTGAAACTAAAAAAACAATCCAAAAGATCAATGAAACCAAGAGCTGGTTCTTTGAAAAAATCAATAAAATAGACAAACCCCTAGCCAGGCTCACAAAGGAAAAAAGGGAGAAAGCACAAATAAACAGGATCATCAATGAAAGAAGAGAAATCACAACGGACACAGCAGAAATCAAAAGAATAATCAGTAACTACTATAAACAGTTATATGGAAACAAGTTTAATAATCTAGAGGAGATGGACAAATTCCTACAACTCTACAATCACCCAAAGCTAGATAAAGAAGAAATAGAACACCTAAACAGACCAATTACAAGCAGCGAAATTGAAATGGTAATCAAAAACCTCCCCAAAAACAAAAGCCCAGGACCTGATGGATTTACAAATGAATTCTACCAAACATTCAGAGACGAATTAGTGCCTATCCTTCACAAACTCTTCCAAAAAATTGAGAAGGAAGGGACAATACCAAACACGTTCTATGAAGCCAACATTACACTAATACCAAAACCGAACAAGGACAACACAAAAAAGGAAAACTACAGGCCAATCTCCCTAATGAACACTGATGCAAAAATCCTCAATAAAATTTTAGCCATCAGAATCCAACAATGTATCCATAAGATAATTCACCACGACCAAGTAGGATTCATTCCAGGGGCACAAGGATGGTTTAACATCCGAAAATCAATCAACGTTATCCAACACATCAACAAAAAGAAATATAAAAACCATATGATAATATCAATAGATGCTGAGAAAGCTTTTGACAAAGTGCAACACCCATTCATGATAAAAGCCCTTGAAATTCTTGGGATACAAGGAACAAACCTCAACATCATAAAGGCCATCTATGACAAGCCAACAGCCAGTATCATTCACAATGGTGAAAAGCTGAAAGCAATTCCATTAAGATCTGGAACAAGACAAGGATGTCCACTCTCACCACTGCTTTTCAATATAATACTGGAAGTCCTAGCCAGGGCAATAAGACAAGAGAAAGACATCCAAGGAATCCAAATAGGAAAAGAAGAAGTCAAACTATCACTATTTGCAGACGATATGATATTATACATAGAGAACCCCAAAAACTCCACAGAAAAGCTAATTCAACTCATCAATCAGTTCAGTAAAGTGGCAGGATACAAAATCAACATGCAAAAGTCAGTAGGCTTCCTATACACAAACAATAAATCTGAAGAAGTAGAAATCAAAAAAACCATCCCTTTTGTTATTGAAACAAAAAAAATCAAATATTTGGGAATAAATCTAACAAAAGAGGTAAAGGACCTATACAAAGAAAACTATAAAACACTGTTAAAAGAAATAGAAGAAGACACAAAGAAATGGAGAGACATCCCCTGCTCATGGATTGGAAGAATAAACATTATTAAAATGGCCATCCTTCCAAAAGCAATATACAGATTCAATGCTATTCCAATCAAAATTTCAATGTCATTCTTCAAAGAAATAGAACAATTATTGATGAAATTCATATGGAATCACAAAAAACCCCGAATAGCCAAAGCTCTCCTGAAAAAAAAAGAAGGGAATGGAGGCATTACACTCCCAGACTTCAAACTATACTACAAAGCCATAATCATCAAAACTGCATGGTATTGGAACAAGAACAGACATACAGACCAATGGAATCGAATAGAAAATCCAGAAATAAACCCACAGATTTATGGTCAACTAATCTTTGACAAAGGAGCAAAGAATATGCATTGGAGCAAAGAAAGTTTGTTCAATAAATGGTGCTGGGAAAACTGGGTCGCTACATGCAAAAGAATGAAGCTTGACCACTACCTCACACCATACACAAAAATCAACTCAAAATGGATTAAAGAACTAGACATAAGACCTGAAACCATAAAATATATAGAAGGAAATATAGGCGAAACACTACGTGATCTGCACATCAAAGACATCTTTACAGACACATCACCCAAAGCAGTGATAGTGAAGGCAAAGATAAACAGCTGGGACTACATCAAATTAAAGAGCTTCTGCACAGCAAAAGAGACAATAACAAAAACAAAGAGAAACCCCACCAACTGGGAGAACATTTTTGCACCCAACACTAATGATAAAGGACTGATCACAAAAATCTGCAAAGAGCTGATGAGACTCAACAACAACAAAGAAAATAATCCAGTCAAAAAATGGGCAGAAGAGCTAAAAAGAAACTTCTCTGAAGAGGAAATGCAAATGGCCAACAGGCATATGAAAAAATGTTCAACATCACTTGCCATCAGGGAAATGCAAATCAAAACTACCATGAGATACCATCTTACACCAGTGAGAATGGCACATATTAAAAAAACTAGCAACAACAAATGCTGGCGAGGGTGTGGAGAAAAAGGAACTCTTCTGCACTGTTGGTGGGAGTGCAAACTGGTCCAACCACTGTGGAGAGCTGTGTGGAGATTTCTGGACCTACTAAACATAGAGCTTCCATATGATCCAGCAATTCCACTCCTAGGTATTTACCCAAAGGACACAGAAACATCAATTCCAAAGAACACCTGCACCCCTATGTTTATAGCAGCACTGTTTACAATAGCTAAGCTTTGGAAACAACCCAAATGCCCAAAAATAGATGACTGGATCAAGAAGATGTGGTACATATATACCATGGAATATTACTCAGCATTCAAAAAAGATAAACACATGCAATTTGCAGCAACATGGATGGCGCTGGAAGGGATCATGCTCAGCAAAATAAGCCAAAAAGAAAACGAAAAATACCGGATGGTCTCACTCATAGCAGGAATCTAGAAAACTTAAATAAGGGACCAGGAAAATGAATAACTATAAGAAAGTGAAAATCAAAATCAACAAAAAACTATGAACCAGAGACACTTTTAGGGGGGCGGGGGCGGGAGGGGAGGGATTGGGGTCAGAATGGGGGGGCTGCAATTGTATGGGGAATATAACAATAAAATTTATAAAAAAAATAAAAATAAAAAGAGGTTCAGAATCTCTTATTATAAGAGATACGCAAATCAAAACAATGAATTATTCACTTCACAGGTGTGAGAATGGCTATTCTCAAAAGGATAATAGAAACAAGAGTTGGTAAGGACATAGAAATGAGAAAATGCTCCTATACTGTGGTGTGGGTGGCAATATAAATTGGCGCACTTATAGAAGGGAGTGGAGATTCCTCAATAGATTAAGACTAGAGATACCACAAGACTCAGTTACCCCACTTCTGGCTATCCCAGTAGCCAAGAGTTGTTCCCAATAGCAATCTAAGTGCCTAAGGACAGATGCGTGGGTAAAGACATGGTTTATATACAATTTAGAATACCATTCAGGTGTGATAAAGGATGAAATCCTGCCATTTGCAACAATATGATAGATCTAGAGGATATTACACAATAAGTCAGACAGAGAAGGCAAATATCACATGATTTCACTCATGTGTGGTACAAAAAGAAACAAACAAATGAATAAATAAAATAAAACAAAAACAAATATTTAGATGATAAGACCAAACTAGTGATTACTGGAAAAGAAGCTGGGAAGAGATGAGTAAATCATAAAAGGCATCCACTGTATGGTGATAAATGGAAATTAGACTTGTAGTGGTGAACATAATGTAGTATACAAAATTGGGTTAATAGGTAGCACATCTGGAAACTATATAATGTTATAAATCTATGTTACCTTGCTAAACGTTAAAAAGTTTTTTTTTAATTAGGGCCTCCTTGGTGGCCCAAGGGGTTGAGCCATAGCCACTGCAGCATGAGTTCGATCCCCGGCCAGGGAGCTACCCACATGGTGAGAAGAACTCTTCTGACTCGCCTGCTGCTCCCCTCAGCAGTGTATTTCATTCAGTCTGCCTGTTCTGTTCCCCACTCTGTCTCTGGTGAATCCTCTCCCCACCACCCCATCTCTGGCCTGCACCCCAGCTCTTGTATGTATAAATAAATAAATCTTTAAAAAAAGTTTTTTAATTAAATGAATAAAATATATTCAGAGAAAAGAAATAAATTCTGAATATAGATGTCTATTTACCAATTTAATGGTGAGTACAGCAAGTTGTATTTCTATATGCAAGCAGTGAACCAAGTTGATATCCAGATGAATTTTATTGCACCTGCAGCTCTGGGTCAGAACTAGGCTGAAGGCTGGAAGAAAGCCGAAGGTACTAAGAGACTATGGCCCATCCTCCCAGACCACGCAAGCTGTGGGGAGAGAAGACGTATGCACATTGTTGTGACACAGTTAATCATTTTCAAGTTCACTCTCTAGACAATATTTTCAAACCATCCTATATTAAGCACTCACTATGTGATGAGCAACCATTGTTTTACTTGTGCCATGTTATTTAATTCTCAAGACAATTCTATAAAGTGGGTATTACTCATTCAATTCAGAGATGAAAATAATCGAACATCACAAAGTATGGGTAATGCAAAATTCAGTCAGCTAATAAGCCCCAACTCACAAGGAATCAGAAATTAATGGTCGCAGTTATAATTTTTTTAAAGATTTATTTATTTATGCATCCAAGAACTGGGGTACAGGCCAGAGATGCGGGGGGGGTGGGTGGGTGAGAGGATTCACCAGAGACAGAGTGGGGAACAGAACAGGCAGACTAACTGCTGAGGGGAACAGCGGGCGAGTCAGGAGAGGTCTGCTGCACTATGTGGGTAACTCCCTGGCCGGCTGGGGATCGAACTCGTGATGCAGAGGCTGCGGATATCTTCATAGCGCTGTGCTTAACCTCTTGCATCACCAGGGAGACCCACAGTTATAATTTTAGACAAAGTTTTAAAACATAATAGCAAAGCCAAGGATGCAAATAATCCTAAACATGAATTGTCAGTTCCTAGATAATTCAAGATACTTCAAATACATGGTAGTTAGTAACTGACAACCCAAATAGTACTTTTTGCTCAGAGTAATTTCATTACTTAAATCTTTTTAAAACAAGATGACTAGAAAAGCTTTACAAAAAAATTTTAAACAGTAAAAATAAATTTAGATGTAGCAAAGTATGATTGCTGATTGTGATCTCAGCCTAACATTCATCCTCATAAATCACCTAAGGTGGTTTGTGGGTATGCGGTCAACAGTGATAAGATTATAGAATATCAACTAGAAACATAACACAATAGTAGAGTCTGGCAGTCAGATCTTTTAGATTTGATGTATTTACAATAGTTTTAATATTATTGTTGTTATATGAAGATGGGGAGAGTGGGCTGGGACATGATATTTTTTTTTTAAAGATTTATTTACTCATTTATTTATTTATACAAATACTGGGCACAGTCAGAAGGGCGGTAGGGTGAGAGAACCCACCAGAGCCAGAGCGGGGAGCAGAGCAGGCAGAAGGACCGAAGTACACTGCTGAGGGGAGCAGCGGGAGCGGCAGGAGAGGTCTGCGCGCCATGCGGGACGGGACCATCGCGGGTGGCCGGGGATCCAACCGGTGCTGCAGAAGCTGCGGGCAGCTTGGCAGCCCAGCGCTCAACCGCTGCACCGCCAGGGGAGGACCTGGGACATGATACTTTTGTTGCTATCGGGGACATTGGTCTTTCTGTAACTTCCAATGTAGGAAACAAACCATGCAATCCAATTACTTCCATTAAGAAATTGTAATTGCTCAAATTTGAACAAATATGCCTCTCTTTCAATGAAGCTTCTCTGGGTGCCATAAATGGGCATCGCTGAGTTCTTGTGAGCAGCCTTCCCATTTTGAGGGGCTGGAATTAAATAGAGTGATTCACGACTTGAGTCTTACAGGCAATCTTGTTTGACAGAAACCAGAAATGAGAGAAACTGCTGAGCAAAGTCTGAGCTTCCTTTCCAAGAGCTCCCTGCACAAATGCAAACCAAACAAACAGAATGGATACTAAGAGGAAGATGACTCTAGAATTCCATAATCTAGATTTTTCTCTACATTGCAATTTGGTTGGAAATAGTGTGCCTGAAGGCACTACAAAATTTTTGGGAAGAAGTGAAAAAACAGGGGCCTCCCTGGTGGCACAAGGGGTTTAAGTCTCAGCACTGTGGAGCTATCTGCAGCCTCTGCAGCACAAGTTCCATCCCCGGCCAGGGAGAGCCCACATGGTGCAGCAGACCTCTCCTGTCTGCCTGCTGCTCCCCTCAGCAGTGTATTTCGTTAGATCTGCATGTCCTGCTCCCCACTCTGTCTCTGGTGAATCCTCTCACCCCACTCCCATACCTCTGGCCTGCACCCCAGCTCTTGTATGCATAAATAAATCAATCTTTGAAAAAAAGAAGCAAAAAAACAAGCAACTTGAATTTCACACATAATATCAGTCAACAGGACCTGGAGTTTTTAGTCCAGGGGGTTGAGAACCACCAAAAAAGAGCAAAATTCAGTGTGTGTGTGCATGTGTTTTGGGCCAGTGGGATGGGGGGGTGGACTTCCCTGAGGTAGGAACAGGAATTTCATCAGTCTGTCAAGTGGCATAATTTAGTAGGTAAACAAACCTGCTCCAGAGGTAGACAATGGCAAGTTCAAGTACTAAAAAAAAATGTTTAAACCTAAGAAAAAGTAATTGTTGGTTTGAATTTTGGAACAGGAATTATTTGGAAGGACTTGCTATGTATGTATTACCTAGGTGACTCAAAGGGCTAAGAGAATAGACCATCAACTGGGAATCCAAATCAGAAAGTCACATGCCAACTACCAGCTACATGCCTGCGTTGCACACTTTGCTTCACTTTCATCACCTGTTTTCTCATCTGTAAAGTGGGGATAATGAAAGAATGTAGTTCACAGGATTCTTGGGAGGAATAAGTGAGGGAAGGAATTTAACACTTCATATTTCATCTTATTAAATGCTATTATTATCAAAGATCCAGCTTGAATATGTAGACAATCAACCTTGTACTTAATTAAATATGATTTCCCAAGTCTTTAAAAATTACTTTTGGCCTGTTTGTCTTCCCCACTATTCTCTCCATAGTTTTCTGACATTGAAGATTTACCCAGTGTAGGGGCAGGATGGGCACAGGGCAGGTTTCTAGGATCCGAGCAGACAGGCAGGTAAAGGAGGAGTCCTGAAGCCCCTCAGTTGTCGTGGGCTTTCATTGAGCTGTACATGTAGTGTGGCAAACAGGTACAGGCAGGCAGGGGTGCCTGGGGGCCAGGAGGCCGAGAGGCCGAGAGGCTGAGAGGCCGAGAGGCCAAGAGGCCTCCAAGACCCCAGCAAGTCTTCACCTTGGGCTTCTCTGGCCTCTTTCTCTCCTCTCTCTTGCCTCTCTCCTGCTTCTGCTTCTCTCCCTGACTATCTCAATACCCCTTCCATGGCCCACAGAAGTAAACAAGACAGCTTGCAACAATGTAACAACTGAAGGTACCCCATCAGGCAGGGCAATCCTAATGGTCAGAGGGCAGAAAAGCCTGAAAACTATTTACCCTACACCCAGCAAGTCAATAAAGTCACATTTCCTGGAACTGAAACAAGCATGTCCCCTAGTAGATTCCTGCTCACCATTTTCACACATCGCTCTCCAATAGTCCCACTAGAACTTCCCCAAAAATGACCTAACCCCAGAAGGTCAGTTGGTTCTACAGTTTCAAGGAATAAGGAAAAAAAGTGAAAAAGTTTCTATGGTAGCTTCTAGAAAGCAATCTTCTTCATGATTCTCTTTCAGGAACCTAGAACCCAGCACTGATGTTAAGTGTTGGTGAAGGTGAAGGTCAGCAGTTTTGTTTTTTTTTTTTTAAGATTTATTTAATTATACAAGCACTGGGTAGTCAGAAGCGCGGGAGGGTGAGAGAATTCACCAGAGCCAGAGTGGGAACAGAACAGGCAGACTGACGAAATACACTGCTGAGGGGAGCAGCGGGCATGGCAGGAGAGGTCTGCGCGCCATGTGACCCTCACCGGCGGGAGATTGAACCGGTGCTGCAGAGGCTGCGGGCAGCTTCGCAGCCCAGCGCTCAACCGCTGCCCCAAGGTCAGCAGTCTTAAAAAGGAGGGGGGGGGCGGTGAAACAGTCTTCATCAGTGTGGACATTTGTTGGCTCCAATACATCCACCCCTTCCCAGTGTTTGAAAGGCAAGCCAGCTAGGCAAGAAGGGAGTAGAAGATAGCATGATTTCAAAACGTCAGAAAGATTTTCACTGCACTCTGATTACCCTGAGGGGAGGCCCTAATCTACACCCGTGTTTCTCCAACAGAGGTTACAAGAGGAACCGGCAGAAATTTGAGCTGTGGAAACTGGTGGGAACAGGTCCACACCGGCAGCATCATTTTCCTAGCTCCTCCATGAGTCTTACACTTTGGCTGACCTCCAGCACTTTCCTTTCTGCCTAGTCTTTTCTGTAGCCAATGAGTTTCCTTGTTAGAGAAGGAGATTTACCTGGAATATTACAAGCCCCCCTTTCAATCAGGATATTCACCAGGTGTTTCAAAATCACCCTGAAGGACTGTCAGCTAGGTTCCAGGTGATTCTTCCCTCCTCCCTCCCCCTATTACCTGTCTTCTTTCCTTTCCTCCCGCCATCCCTCCCTCAATTCTTCATGGATGGTGGGCACATTTCCTGGAATATGAACCCCCGCCACAGTGGTGGCAATTTGTAGGAATATATAGGTCTATGAACCCACACAGCCCACTGGGGTTCACATAGGAATATGACCCTACACTAGCCCACAGTATTCATATAGGAATTATATATATGAGCATATAATAGCCTAGTGAGGTCATAGCAAAATAATATACATGAACCCACACAGGCCCAGAAGGGTCCATATGGGACAAGAATCCACACAGGCCCTGGGGTTTTCATATAGGAATATGAACATACATTAACCCAGTGGGGTTTGTATAGGAATTATATATATGAACCCACATAATCCCACAGTCACAGTGGTAGAGCTTCACAGTCTCATGAATCCCCAGGCATGGTAGTGTAGGTTCATAGGAACAACCTGTTGCTTTATTTTTAAACAACCTGAACATTTTCCTATATTAATATATACTCTCCTATAATATCTAATGATTGTGTAAGATGTATGATTTATCCAGTTCAATTTTCAATTTTCCTAAAATTGAAAAAAATTCAGAGAAGCAGATGTTCCTAATTTTTTAATAATCTCTTTCATAGTTGGAATTGCAGTGGCAAAAGGGAATGTTTTCAACAAATAACAAAGATTTTTAATAAATAATGCCAGATTTTCCTCTGGAATGATGAATTTTTACATCTGCCACTATATTTTTGCTCGTTTCCCTGCACTCTTGCCAATATTGGCCATTATAATTTTTAATCTTTACCAATTTAATCAGGAGGTAAAGTATTTTACCCTTGCTTTAATTTGAAATTATTTGTATTATAGTAAGAATGGACACTGTGCCTAGTCATGTCCTTTGTCAGTCTAATTATGCTAAAAATGATTGTTTAAAAAGCTATTTATCTTTTTTAAAATTGTGTTTGATTTTGGCATCATCCTTAAAAAGTATTTACTCACACTCAACATTATCTAAGTATTGTTTTTTACCTTCAAATATTTGTATTGCTTCCATTCTGCATTGAAATTATCAATTAAGGGGCCTCCCTGGTGGCACAAGGGGTTAAGATGCAGCACTATGAAGCTATCTGCAGCCACTGCAGCAGGAGTTCGATCCCTGGCTGGCCAGGGAGCTACCCACATGGCGCAGCAGACCTCTCCTGTTTCGCCCACTGCTCCCCTCAGCAGTGTATTTCAGTCAGTCTGCCTGTTCCGTTTCTCACTCTGTCTCTGGTGAATCTTCACCCCGTGCACCTCTGGTCTGTACCCTAGTTCCTGTACGTATAAATAAATAAATCTTTAAAAAAAAAAAAGAAGAAGTTATCAATTAATGTGACATTCTTCTTGGAATAAAATGTAAGAGACTTATGTACTCTAACTAAATATTCAGTCAACTGGCAAATGTTTTCAGTTCTTCTTTCACAGCAGTTGCTGTATCTAGTTCTCTCTGCATAATTTGAAAACTTTAGTAAAGACATTGTTCTACTCTCTAAATTAGCCTTTTTGCTCAGAAATTCAGGGCAATTAGAAATGTGAAGTCCCCCTATGCCCTTGTAATTAAGAAGTAAATACATTTTCAGTTATTTCACCAATGATAGTATGATAGTTCACAATGTGTAAACTAAATTATTGTTTGCTATCTAAAATGTCACTGCTAGTGTTTAGGGCTCTTCTCAGATCTATATGCCATTTCTTCCTCCATCTTGCAGAAGCCCCATTGTCCAGGCACCTCTCTACTACCTGTTAGACTTCTTTCCGTGCAAACTATGTGGCTACAACAACTTCCCTCACACACCATATTGGTTCCATTCATCTAACTGCTGTGAAAGTCATATTTTTCTCCAGAAGGCATTAACAGATTGCTTTGATGAGAGCCCAAGGATTTCTCTGCCTTCAGGTCATTCTTCATGTACTTCTATAATATTTACCATGGCACCTTCACCAAAGATCAACTACCTCCAACATGCAGGGAAACTACCATTGATTTTTGTTACTACACATTATTGTTTAGAAGAGTTTTAGATGAACTGAAAAGTTGAGAAGATAAACCATAGAATTACCATACAGGATTTGTTTTCTAAGTGGGCATTTCTTTTACTTTAAGGCATCTGTAAGGTTTTCACTTGTGTAATAGACATTTCAGGGAGGCCGCCTTTTAAAATATTACCTCCTACAAAATTATGAAATTTTTTAAATGCCACATTTTTATTAAAAAAGAAGCTCTGAAAGATTTTTGATGATGACAATGACAATTGTGATGACTACCATATTTCCATTCTTGAAAACACTCCTAAGGAAATGATGCAAAACGTTTATTTACTGATTATTTAAATTATTTTCCCCCCACAATTCTATTATTCCTTTGATAGCAAGACAATCAGTTGACCATATTTAGCCACTTTCCTTTTCTGTTTATCTATTTTTATATATTACATTTAAAACATCTTGATGAAACATGGTGAAACTGCATGTATATTATCAATTACCATAGTGGCATAATATTTTTCTAAGTAATTCTGTCTTTTTAACATACACTGATATTTTATTTGAAGAACAAATGATTTGTGAATATCTTTTGCACAGATACATTTCTTTATATGTCTGCAGTGATGCTTAAATGTGACCTCGATTTTGAAAGCAATTCATAGAGTGTTTGGACAACATAAATTGTTTAATCAAAGGGACATAATTTGAAAATTCTGCAATATATGTTTAATTTTACATCAGAATATTTAATTTTTTGTATTTTGTTAGGTTTTTTCTAGAGGCTTAATTTTCTCTTCTGGGTCATAGTTTACACAAAAAATGTACATAAGAGTATGCTTCCCTAGTCTCATCATTTTTCTGGGTTAGTTTAAAAAACAAGTACTTTTAATAGTGACCAGAAAAACAGCACGAAAAAGAAGTAACTCTTTTCCTTTGATGAATTTTTGTTTGTTGTTGTTATAGTAGAAGTGTGATTGGTTAAAAAAGAAAGCTCCACTGGCATGGTGCATTCATAAGCAGCTAATGTATTTGAAAATACTCCAGAATAAGATGTAATAAGCTGTTTTGCAACTCCAAAGTTTTGGGTGCACATTTTTTCTTTTGAGTGGGAGATACTTCTCTCTCTTCCCAGGCTCAGGCAGGAAATTGCAATTCTCATTTAATCTGTTACTCTGGAATGGAATAAACTCCAGTTTATTCCATAAACTGGAATATGTTCATCTTCAAGGGTAAAAGGCAATGGCGCCTTGAGATCTGCCTGATCTCAGGGTGCATCGATGTTACCTTTAAAGTACCTTAGTCTATAATTATAATAAAGTAAAAATCAAAATCAACAAGCAACTATAAACCAGAGACACACTATGGAAGAAGGGGGAAGAAAAGGGAAAAAGGTTTAGGGTCAAAATAAGGGAGGTGGAAATTGTATGGGGAATATAACCAAGATGAAAATGCACACATTGTGCAAAAATGAAAAATGATGTAAAAAATATATAAAATAAAAAAATACCTTAGTCTAATACATTGCAATAACATCTTTAAGGACTCATCACCCAAAGCAAAGAAAGTCAAGGAAAAGATAAACACCTGGGATTACATCAAACTGAAAAGCTTCTGTACAGCAAAGGAGACATCAGCCAAAACAGAGAGACACTCCACTGATTGGGAAAAAATCTTTGCACTCCAGTCAACTGATAAGGGACTGATCACAAAGATGTACAAAGAACTCACATGACTCAACAAAAACAAAATAAACAATCCAGTCAAGAAATGGGCAGAAGAACTTAAAACGTAAAAGACATTTTTCCAAAGAGGAAATGCAAATGGCTAACAGGTATATGAAAAAAAATGTTCAACATCCCTTATAATCAGGGAAATGCAAATCAAAACTACATTGAGATACCACCTTATACCACTAAGAATGGCACATATCAAAAAAACAAGCAACAACAAATGTTGGCGAGGATGTGGTGAAAAAGGAACTCTCCTACATTGCTGGTGGGAGAGCAAACTGGTCCAACCACTGTGGAAAGCTGTCTGGAGGTTCCTCAGACTACTAAATATGGAGTTATCATATGACTCGGCAATTCCACTACTAGGAATCTACCCAAAGGACACAAAAACATCGATTCAAAAGAACACCTGTACCTCTATGTTTATTGCAGCACTATTTATAATAGGTAAAACCTGGAAACGACCCAAATGCCCAAAAATAGACAACTGATCAAGAAGATGTGGCATATATACACAATGGAATATTATTCAGCAATCAAAAAACATAAAATCATGCTATTCGCAGCAACATGGATAGAGCGAGAAGGAATTATGCTCAATGAAATGAGCCAGAAGGAAAAAAAATATCAGATGGTTTCACTTATAGCAGGAATATAGGGGAAACAAATAAGACATCAGTGTAAAAAATAATAACAGTACAAAACACAACAAAGCAAAAAACAGATAATTGTAAATCAGAGACATCCTGCAGGGGAGGAGGAGGGAGAGGGATCAGAGGGAGGAGGGACGGGCACAGGGGACTGAGGTGATGGTGCACGGGTGCATTGGTGAAGGAAACTCTAAGGAGACTATAACTGAGGGGGTGGGGAAGTAAATATTGTTTAAAAATGAACAATGAAGTAAAAAAATAAAAATAAAGTACCTTAGTCTAAAATAAACACATATCTTATGCTAAATGTTCATAATTATCTAAGATGAACACAAGACACCAAGATATTTCACTACATGAAGTCAGCTACTTCAAACAATATCCCAGGCATCCACTCACTAGTCACGTGGAGGTGGGAATTATGGAGAAAGAGTTTACCACATCATTATCTAGACTTCTCCCCTGTACAAAATCATTAATGACTCCTATTGCCTTGGATAAGACCCAAATAAGCCCCAGGGTTGCTGGTGCCATGTACTTGTAGTTATACTCCCTATATTCTTTGAAGAATTTTAGTGTCTGATGCTGGCAGCTTGCTTCAGTTACTTCTTCTCTGTAATTATGCCCTGTCTATACCACTAGACAGAACTTTCTTCCATGGCCTGAATCTAATCACAAACTTCCACCACCTTCCCAATAATTTTAGGCAAGACAAGTTCCAGTCCTCTCCAATATTCTCCAAAATACTATTTTCTTAGCCAAATACACTATAACCATATGATCAATGAGTTGAATAAGGATTATGTTACAAAACATCAGCATCTGATAGACAAATGTGCGGATTTGAACTTTCAGTGTCACTCGTGGTTTTCTTAAAGGAGGACAGGAAACCCATCTCCTTCTCTTACCGGTATCTGATTTGTCAATCTTTCATGAACTGTGATAGAACTAAAAAAATGGATGTGAAGTCAGAGTCAGTCTTGGGGCCACCCAGCTCTCTTAGGAAACGCAATACAGCTATGGTAATTAAATCAAGAAGACGGAATACTGACATCACTATTTTGCCAGACATACTCCAGACACTGCACAGAAACAGTTTTCCAGACTGCTGGAACGGATATCATGCAAACAGCTGTGTCTTTATGATGTGAAAATACTTGTGTGAAAATTGCCTAACAATTAACATTGGGTCAGAGATAGCTTTAACAGTCATTAATGTTACACATCTCACTGAAGAGGGTACCCTCTCAGAGTTGACTGCACATCTAATAGCAATATTTATTGGAGATAGTGATCATATTAATTACAATTATAAAAATAATGCCTCCCCCTTATACTTCCCTTTACAAGTCACAAAGGGCTTTTTGCATTAGTTCATGTTATCTTCACAACACTTTGAGACAAGTATTCTTGACTCTACTTTATCACAATAAAAAAAGGAGGTTAGAGAACTTTCTTGACAGGAACTGGATTTACATAGGTATATGCATTAGTCAAAACTCAGCAATAGTACACTTAAGAGTTATGTATTTACAAGCCCTTGAAATATGACAGCAGAATTAAGGATACTGAAGCGGGTAGGGACCGAGGGGGTTGGAGCAAACAGGGAGAGGGGAACCAATGGCCTGGGATGAAGGACTTTGGGCATTTTGATGGTAGTAACATACATCTAGGAGGTGTGAACCTATTCCCCTAAATCATATACAGTGTTGTAAACCAATGTTACCTCAGTAAACAAGTGAAATATCTATGTATTTTATTTATGTGTATTTTCTATCAAAAGAAAAAATTGCAAACAAATATGCAACTCTAGTTAATAATATACATGCTTAAGGAGTTAGGGGGAAGTATATTGATCCCGCATATTGCTTTGAAATTTATCAAAAAATAAGCTGAATGAATGGATGGAGGGATGGATGCATGAGTTGATATGTGATAAACTATAGTTAAGTTAATGGTAAAGATTAGGTGATGGGGTGTTCACTATAATCTTTCAGCTTTGTCTTTTGTTTGAAAATTTTTACACGACAATGTTTTTGGGGAAAAATGGAAGCTTCAATAGATTACAGGTACTTCAAGCTACAGTCTGAAGCTGGGTTGAGACCCAAATTCAGTTCATCTGATCTCAGTCCCCATGCCTACAAGAAAAGTTTAAGAAAAGTATTATTGTTTATTATTTAGAGGAAGGCAGAAGAATGTAGTAAAGACTGAATTGCTGTTCCTGGAAGCTAGGCTATGGACTACCAGAGTGGGATGATATTTATGTGAGGGTACTGGCTTTGGGTTCCGCATCACTTCAGGGAGTGAATCGGCCAAGTCCCTTCCGGGTAGTTGACGTTTATAATAAGGCTGTCTCACCCTGGCATGTTGCACCTTCTTAAGGAAAGCACTTTGGGTCCCCTCTCCCTCTTTGCTCTGATCCCCTGGGTCCCTACCCCCTCTGGTAGCCTTAATTCTGCTGTCATATTTCAAGGGCTTGTAAATACATAGCTCTTATGTGTACTATTGCTGAGTTTTGACTAACGCATACACCTATGTAAACCCAGTTCCTGTCAAGAAAGTTCTCTAGTTGAACCTCCCTTTTTTTATCCAGCACTTTCAGAACTTAAAGCACATCTTTACATATTCTAAAAGGTGACACACTTTTGTCCTATTAAATTATCTAAATGTCTGGACGTCCCTAGTGGCACAGGGGTTAAAGTCTCAGCTCTATCAGGTTATCACCAGCCACTGCAGCCTGAGTTCAATCTCCAGGGGAGCAACCCACATGGTGCAGCAGACCTCTCCTGTCTCACCTGCTGCTCCCCTCAGCAGTGTATTTCCATCAATCCACCTGTTTTGCTCCCCACTCTGTCTTTGGTGAATCCTCTCACCCTCCACACCCCTGGCCTACACCCTGGTTCTTGTATGTTCTTGTATATATAAGTAAATAAAAATATTTTATATAAATATTACACACATATATATTTATCCAAATGTCACCTGAAGTTCGATTAGGAGAATAAAACTCCAGGTTTACAATATCATCTCTTTGCAAAACTACTCAGTAAAAATAGTATCAAAGAGGGTTTTTTGTTTTGTTTTTTAACTTTGCTTGTTTTTGTTTGGTAAAATGAACTAGACGTCTAAACAAACAAACTCTTTTCCTCGCATGACACAAAATTATCTCTTAAACCTATTCCTTGTCAGAAATTAGGGCAATGGCAGCACCCCCCATGGTAACAATCATCAGCCTATATAATAATCGCATGCTCACCACCTATCTCCCTCAACAGCCTGGAAACTACAAGAGGGCTGGGGCTCTAGAAGGTAACCCACAGCCACAACACAGAGCCTATTTTTCAGGGGCCTAGGGTGTTAAGCTCTGGGTTCTGTGGGTACATGATGGCAATGCCTGAAGGGGGAGATCCTACCCTTCTATTATGGAAACAACTATGTCAGGCAATATTAACTCAATAAAAATATTTTTAAAAAATGAGTTAAGAGTGATCTTGTTAACTAATTTAGAAAACTGCAACTTTATATACATACTTTACATACACCTAATGTCAAATACTTCTATTATCATGTATTTTCTTCAGTTTCACATCTTATATGTTATATGTTATGTTATACAGCTCCTAAAAAAGTAACAAAACTGCATATAGAGGTAACAAGTTTTCTGTGGATTTCCTCTGTCTCTTTTTTTTTTAAATAGAAGCAACATTTGGTTTACAACACTGTATGATTTAGGGTATAGATTCACAGCTCTTCAGATGTAGGTCACCACACCACACCCACCAGCAAGGCACACACAGTCCTCACCATAGTCCTTTGGGCCCTGTCACCCACCCCCCACCACTCACCTCCTTCACCCTCCCACTGTGGTTTTCTTGATTTTACAGTCAGATTTTTAGGGTTTGCTTTGGTTTAGTTTTGCCCTCATGCTTGATTTGTTTCCCTATATTCTACATATGCATGAAAACACCTGGTATTTGTTTTTCTCCTTCTGACTTATTTCCCTTAACATAACCCCTCCTGTTCCAACCATGTTTCCACAAATGGCATGAGTTTATCTTGTTGATCTCTGAGCAGTATCCCATTGTGTATATGTGCCACAACTTCTTGATCCGTGGTTTACAATGAAGAGGACAGCAAACAAGCAGACCAGATCCTTCTGCTTGTGCGTTTGCTCCCCTACAGACAAATCCATGAAGGAAGCCAAATTATTAATAGGAAATTGTTTGATAAATGAAATTCAGCAAAGGGAGTAGGTTGAATGATATCGTTATTTTGTTGTTGTTGTTCAGTGATATTAATGACTGTTGCCATCCAGCTATCCACTAAATATCTAGTCCCCAGATTTACAGGGAAACTTCGGCCAAAGTGTGTTTATATGATTTTTTTTTTCTCTGAGCTCATAATTGACATGCCTCTTTTTAATTTTTTTTCACTTTTTAAAATTCTGAAATTATATACTGCTTAACAAGGCATTTTTATATTAGGAAGGAAAATAAAAGCTTAGTTCATACATATCGTTGAAATCGTTGAAATCATAACAAACTAAAATTTTTTTTTTTTAATATTCTAGGGCCTCTATGGTGGTGCAAGGGGTTAAGTCTCAGCAGTATGAAGCTATCACCAGCCACTGCAACAGGAGTTCAATCCCCAGCCAGGAAACTATCCACATGGCACAGTAGACCTCTCCCATCTCGCCCACTGCTCCCCTCAGCAGTGTATTTCAGTCAGTCTGCCTGTTCTGTTCCCGACTCCATCTCTGGCGAATCCTCTCACCCCCTGCACCTCTGGTCTGTACCCTAGTTTTTGTATGCATAAATAAATGCATCTTTAAAAAAACAAATAAATGAAACAAAAAAAAAATGTTCTAACAGCACGTTAGAACATCCAAGTGTCCTCAGATCCAAATACACACACGCAGGAGGCAGAATTCCTCTAACCCACTCAATCTTGAATGAGACACGAAATTAATGTTACTTCAATAACTCGCCATCCCCACATTTGTGGCACACCATGTCCTCCCGTGTCCTGCTTTCAGGGATCTGTGACTCGATGTACTCATCATATTGGGCTCAGTGTCTTCCAGTCCTTTCTTCCCCTATGCCCAGGTCTTTTGATTATCTGACTTCCCAATGAACCTGCTCACTGTGTCATACCCATTGAACTTCTGCCCTGTCTTCATTTCTTGTGCCAATCCGTCCTTAGTAGATCTTTTGCAGCTGCTGAACTTCATTTCCGTATCACATGACCTCTGGTTGCCAGCCCGTATATTCTGCTATGTCTACCTATAATTATAGAATTTTATAGAAGTGTATTGATGGTAATATTTTTATTGACCATCTTTACTACATTAATAAAGTAGTAAAATTTATATTTAATCATATAATAAACATTTTCAACTATTAAAGGAATAGTTTTTATTTGTTTTAAAGCCTTAGAATTTCTACTACAATTTTTCACAGGCTTATCACTTATAATAAATGCTAAGCATATTAACAGGATATTTTTGAAATATGGTCTTTCCTGAAACTGAGCTTTTAATTCTAATTACTTAATTAATCTAACAAATTAATTTTGAAACCTAGTGAATAAAATTGCTGGTATCACATAAGATCAAAGAAGTAGAGAATTACTTTACAAGGACCTAAAATTATAGAACAATAAAGCTTTGTCTCTTTGCTTCATCAATAATCTTACTACAGTGACAAAAATAAAAACAATGTATGACAGCCAATATGAAAAATACTAAATGTTGTCCATGTGTATTTATGTGACATGCTTAAAAGGATTACTGTCAAATAACCAAAGATATCCATCACATTGTTTATATTTTTAAATAAACTGTATATTTTGAAAATCTTAAATGAAAGTAAGAATACCCCAGTCTGCCAATGCCAGTCTATGTGGAGTGGATCATTTGTCTGACATTTTTGTGATTCAAAGAAAGTAAGAGTTGAGTTTCAGCAGGAATTTGGAAAGAAAATCCTTTGTCTAATTAGAATGTAGCAACTTTGACCAGTCTTTCTGATGCACACATTTTTTCCTTTGGATATGCAAATATTAAAATTACTTTCAGATTTTAATCTAGCATACATATGTCTCTAAAGTTGACATATTTAATGGGTCTGTTGCTTATTAGTTTAAACTTTTGAATAGTGATCTTATTTCTCTATGTCCAACTTTATGGTGGGAGCTTGGAGAACAACTTTATCATTATTCCTGTGTTTATTGCCTGTACATTTGTACTGGAATTTTTTTCCCTACAGATTCACTTTCCACATTTTTTCATGGACTTTTACATCAGGAAATTGAACGGAATGAACAACAGTGGGTCCCACAATTCCTGACTTCCATTTGGGTTTGACTCATGGGAAGCAAGCCCAGGAGATCTAAGACGAGGGAGAAGAGCAGAGTTGCATATTTCCTTGACTCCTTGCCTTCAGGGTCATCCCAGGCAGCTGCCTTCCCCAGTTCTGGGAGACTGCTGTCTCCTGGCTCTTTTGGTCTCCAGGTTTGTAACTTCTCCCTCCTTGTGCTCCCTTCAAGTTTGGGTGTGAAAGGCTCATGATGTTACTAGCCCCTGGTACCTTTAATGAACTATTGCCTCATTATCTTTTTGTATATAGTCCTTTACCTCTCCTCTAGTTATCCAATTTGAATGTCTCATCCAGTGCTTCCTGGAACCATTTATCTTCATGCATCATGCAAGCTTTATTTTCACCCAGTCTCTTCTTAGTTAATGAAAGTAGGATTCCATTATGAGACCAGACAGACACTGTGGGATCTACAAGAATGAATTAATGCCTCATTTTTTAAGTTTAGAAATTTAGAGAGAAATGTCAATTGCCTAAAGACAATCAATTACCTTCTTCATCCAAACTGTAATTAAACTTTGAATAATCCTCTCCTTTGACATATAAAATCATATCTTTTTAACAGAAGTCTTAGATTGAGTGCTTCTGGTGTGTAAAAGTAAAGGTTCCCCAATTAAGACTCTAAAACTTTAAAATAGATAGGGAGAGGAGCCTGAATTTTTTTTTGTTATCCATTTTTGGATTACTGTTCTTATAATAGTAATATTAATAATAATAGGAACAATTATTGAATGCTTATTACATTCCAGGGACTGTTTCAAAATATTAATTCATTAAACAACCTCAACAAATCTATGAGGCAAGGATTGTTATCATTTTTTACAAATGCAGAAATAAAATATAGAGGATTAAATAATTCACCCAAAGTAGTGCTTCTTATGTCACTACTTTCAATGAGGTTAAAATGTAATAAAAATGATTCTTGCCCAGAAATATCAAAACAAATTAAAAACTACTTTCTTGTAGCTGATTTCTATCTGTTCATATACCTGGATGAAATAATCATTGAGTTTTGTGATTTTCCTAACTTGGAAATTTATTCTAAATCAAAAATGTGTTACTCTAAGATCTTCAGCAGAAGATGTTCACATTTCTTTTTTTTTTTTTAAAGATTGATTTATTTATTGTATACAAGAACTGGGGTACAGGTCAAAAGCGCGGGAGAGTGAGAGAATTCACTAGAGCCAGAGTGGGGAGCAGAACAGGCAGATGGACTGAAGACACTGCTGAGGGGAGCAGCGGGCAAGGCAGGAGAGGTCTGCTGTGCCATATGGGGTTCTCCCGGGCCGGGGGGAGTCAAACCGTCGCTGCAGAGGATGCGGACAGCTTCGCAGAATGTTGCTCAACCGCTGCACCACCGGGGAGGCCCCAGATGTTCACATTTCTGAACACTACTTTTAAAAATGTGACCATGTGTATTTGTGTGTTGGAGTTATTATTGGCAAAGTGGAAAAATTCGTTTGAAACTTCATTTCAATGCTAAAGTAATGGTAATATTAATTGATGCAAAAATATCTTGCTAAAAACTGATTTGGGCAATCAATGTATAATTTTTTTTAAGATTTATTTATTTATGCATTCAAGAGAGGCACAGGCCAGAGATGCAGGGTTGAGAGGATTCACCAGATACAGAGTGGGGAGCAGAACAGGCAGACTGACTGAAATACACTGCTGAGGGGAGGAGCAGACGAGACAGGAGATATTTGCCTCGCCATTTTGGTTGCTCCCTGGCCAGCCAGGAATCGAACTCATGCTGGAGGCTGCAGATTGCTTCATAGTGTGGTGCTTTAATCCCTTGCACCACCAGGGAGGGCCCCAGTGTATAATTTTGTATAATAGTGGCAGTTGTAAACCTTTTTATAGTGTGTTATACTATAACAGTACCCAAAAAAGAATCTATTAAGCTACAAATCTTTACAAAACTTAATGGTGAATACATTTCACTTTAACATGCTTTTCTATTTTAACTGAGTCAAGTTTAGTTAGCAGGTACAAGAAGCACTGATACATTAGGTAATTGTGGAAACATAATTAACCTGCCTCTTCAAATTATTTCAGGCAAATGCTGAGTCCAAGATTGTAATTTGAAAGCCAGATCGTTATCAGAAGCTCAGCTGCCGGGAATGAAATTAAAACTACACAATCAGATCCTAAGTTTCTAGAAGTGACTGTCACTTAAACAAAAATATCCACCAGAAAAGTTCTTGCTACTAAAAAAAAAGGTAAAAGTTCTAAGTTACTAAGTCTCAAGTAACACAAGCGTTAGTTTTTAAATTATGACTGTCATCCAACTATTAAATCAGAGTGATAGATTTTGTTTTCATCTGAGCATTTTGGTTATAGTGTAACTGTTAAGGACACTCTTATACAAATGCATTTATCATAACTCTAGATCCAAAGAAGCAATGGGTCAAAAGAGAAGAAAAAGTATTAGGAAAGTATTAACTACTTTAGAAAGTGAGGTCAATGAAGATGAAATGATCAGTAAATGTATTAACGCAGAGATGTTTTCTTTCATATTGGTAACAACCATCGTTTCTTATTTTCACTCAGTCTATGAAATCCAGTCTTTGGGGCATTTGATTATACTACTCAACAGAGATATTCATAGAACTTGATAATCCAAACCTGTATCAATATGTATTGCATATGTAGGAGTAACAGAAGGGGAGAGAATGAAAAAGACAAAGAAAAGTAGAGGACAAAAAAATGAGAAGGAAGGAAAAAAGAATAGGGAAAAAAGAGCCTACAGGATGCAGCAAAAACAGTACCAGGAGGGCCTCCCTGGTAGCTCAAGGGGTTAAGTGTCAGCACTGTGAAGCAAATCGGAGCTTTTATAGTTCGAGTTCTATCCCCAGCTGGCCAGGTAGGTAACCCAAATGGCGCAGCAGACATCTCCTGTCACGCCCGCTGTTCACCTCAGCAGTGTATTTCATCAGTCTGCCTGTTCTGTTTCCCACTCTGTCTCTGGTGAATCCTCTCACCACCACCTCCCCACCTCTGGCCTGTACCCCAATTCTTGTATGCATAAAATAATAAATAAATATTTTTTAAATAAATAAATAAAAACAGTACTAGGAGGGAAGTGTGTAGTAATACAGGCCCACATCAAGAAATAAGAAAGAGGGCCTCCCTGGTGGTGCAGGCGGTTGAGCGCCACACAGTGAAGCTGTCTGCAGCCTCTGCAGCGCGGGTTCGATCCCGGCCAGCTGACGAGAATCCCACATGGCAGGACAGACGACTCCTGTCTCGCCTGCTGCTCCCCTCAGCAGTGTATTTCGTCAGACTGCCTGTTTTGTTCCCTGCTCTGTCTCTGGCGAATCCGCTTACCTTCCCGCACCTCTGGTCTGTACACCAGCACTTGTATAAATAAAAAAAAAGAAATAAGAAAGAGCTCAAATACATAATCAATTACATAAACAATAGAACTTGAGGAACCAAAAGAAGAAGACCAAATGAAGCCAAAAGCCACTAGTAGGAAGGAAATAATAAAAATTAGAGCAGAAATAAATGAAATATTAACCAAAAAATTCAAAAGATCAATGAAACCAAAAGCTGATTCTTTGAAAAAAGAAGCAAAATAGGTAAACCTCTAGCTAGGCTCAATAAGAAAGAGATGGAGAAAACTAATAAGTAGAATCAGAAATGAAAGGGAAGTAACAGAAGATCATCAGTGACTGCTACAAACTTCTCTATGCCAAAAAACTGGATAAGATGAAAGAAACAAAAAAATTATTAGAAACATACAACCTTCTGAGACTGAATCAGGAGGAACTGGAAAAACCCAAACAGACAAATTATAAGCTAGGAAATTGAAACAGTAATCAAAAGTCTCCCATAAAACTAATCCCAGACTGTAGAACTGAGGTTACCAGAAGGGGTAGGAAGGGAATGGGGAGCCAAAGGAGTAGTTCCCAGTGGCCTATGGTGGAGGGAGACTGATGCCTGGGGTGAGTATGCGTGGTAATATGCCTCTGAAGAGCTGTGAACCAAACCCCTTAATATATATAGTGTTGTCAGCCAATGTTACTGCTATTAGAAAAAACAGATACAATTTTAAAATAATTAAATACATGTTAAAAAGGTGGGGATGCAGAAAGAAGACAAGGGGAGAGGGGTGGGAAGAGGAGAAGAGATGGGAAAAAAGGAGAGAAATAGATTAAAAATTCTATATTTTTAGAGGCCAGAGTATTTTATCTGGGAAAAGAGAAGACTGAGAAAAGCTTTTGCTATTCTTTGTATACATAAAAGAGTGTGGACTGTTCTTTACATATTTGCATACTGTCTTGAAAACAAATTTTCAAAATGTACCAACTCATACATTTTTATTATTTGGATTCTCATTCCTAGAAGAATGTGATAAATGAAATCAGAATTCATTACATTCTCTTTTACCTTAGATAGTGCTATACTATAAGTAGGTATTTCCTTAATTCCTGCAGGATGAAGAAGCTAACCAAAATTACTACTGCTAAGAATATGAAGCTGGTAAAGTTAATGCTTTAGTGCTGTTAAAGGTATAAGGGTATAAGCCCTTTCCAAAACCCTGACAGAGGACTTGTAATGTTTATACATGTCAAATGTTTATGTAAACTTTGTAAAAGAAATTTTTGTATCCATCGTCTTTAAAAGGAACCTCCAAATTTGCATGAGCTCCAAGTCCCATAAAACTTGGATCTGCCATGTAAAGCTTATTCAAATTGACTGCCAAAGCTACTTTAGGAAATTTAAAGAAGAAAATTGTGCCAAATAATTCTGGAAGCCCTTCATACGAAGTCCTGCTTGAATATAAAGACATGTTTAGATAGTTAGGTGAATTCTCAAGGACCCCTCCATCCCTTGAAGTTAGCAACAATTTCAACATCTTGTAATAAAAAAAAAAAATCAATATGTTATGGCATGTGTTACGTCCTCTAACGCTCTATCTCCAACATTTTGAAAACTGATAAATAGGTAGGTAGTCAGATTGATGGATAGATAGATTAGATAGATAGAGAGAAAGAGAAAGAGAGTGTGAGATAGGTGATAGACAGATATAGGTCTCCAAGAGTCTCAAATGTCTCATCCTTTTTTTTTATAATAAATTGTGCGATGTTTCTGTCTTTGAAATTATATTATAAATCCCCAATCATAAGAAAACCTGTCATGGTCCAGAAGGCTATGTCAGGTAACACTGAATTATGTAAATTATAATATTATATAATACCAGGACAATTATAAGCCCACATACCTATATTCAATGAATGGGATATGATGAATAATGAAGAAAGTTGAATACTTTCATTTACTTGAATGATAAAAATAGTGTTATAAGCAAGTGAACTTAATAAACCTACAATAACCCTCAAACAATATTCTCATTGGGTATACCTTAGACTTAGAATAATTTACATAACTCTGGTTGGCACTGTTTTCAAGTTAAGGAAAGGAAGGCATAAGAAGGTTAAGTTCCAGGCCAGGGAGGCATAGCAACTGGCATTAACACAACCATCCCTTTTGCCTGTCCCATGCGGACATCATCTTCTTTCCTACATTCCAGGTAGCCTTTACCAGCTGATCCACATGGACACGTGAAATAAGACCTAAATGATAAATCGGGTCTAGAGCAAAAACACAGAATGGTCAGGAGGTAACAAGGAAATAGGGTTACCACCTCCTTAATATTCCCACCCACCCAATCTAGTTCTTACTTTGATAGCCTCTCTCACATGACCTCATTCTCATGAATACTCTTCCTTAAGCAGATAAGTCATTTGTCCTACTTATGACCAAAACTACTTTCCTTTGCTGGTGACACTTTGCTGGTGATGATGGCTGGGAAGCATCCTTCTACCTGGCTCTCCTCCGCCCCTCTCACGGTTGGTGCAGGCGTCTCCACTTGCTCTCCCAGGCCTGGTGCTCCAGTGTGGAATCTTGCTTGAAGCCATCTGTCGAAACATAGACTCTCCTGGCCCACATTCCCTTATTGCTCATGTTCTGCCCCTCTCAACCGTCTGCGGCTTTGCGCTTGGCAAACCCAAAGGAAACTATTTACGGCTTACCTGTTCCCTGAGTGTGTTTAACCTTGGCAAATGAGATGTTTCACAACACGTGGGGTTTTAATCTCCTTTGAGGAGGCTTCCTTTTCATCACCTCTTTCTCTCAGAGGAGCAGGTGAAGACACAAGGAAAGGAATAGATTATTTTTAAGGGTGAACCAATTAAATAACAGTGATGGATGTAAAAGTCTATCTTTTAGCTTAAAAGAAAAATGCTTACAGAAAGCACTTGGTAATACAAAATGGCGGGCAGAGCATAAAGATCCTTCTTCCACCAGTTCCGGTGATGCTTGCCACAGCAGAGTCAAGGGCTCATCACCAGGGCACTATCTGGACATGTGATTCATAACACTGTAAATTTTTCTTCACACCTATCAGCATGAATTTTGAGAGATGTCTACTTTTTCCCATTTTAGGGGATATGAGTTTACATGCAGAGCAGTGGTAACTAACTCAAACGTAGGGGGTAAGAGATGAGAGCCATTGCCATTCCCTTCCCCAACCCTACTCCCAGCACAAACCTAATATATAAACTGTGGACATGTCTATAGAGTGTTAAGGATATGGGTGAGAGATGTTGACCAGGAGAAGAGAATGGCATGTCTTCCACACAAACCCTCTTCTCAAAAATCTTGATGACTCCTTCTTCTCCCTTTATTTTGTCAGTTTATATACTCAACACATGTTTATTGCATCCCCTATGAAGGGCAGGCACCGGGCTAAGCATCTATGACTAAAAGATAAGCACTCTTGAAAATCAGGGGTAGGCATTCTTATTTCATTTTTAAAAAGATTTTTTTATTATTATTTATTTATACAAGAACTGGGGTACAGGCCAGAGGTACAGGTGGGTGAGAGGATTCACCAGAGACAGAATGGGGAGCAGAACAGGCTGACATATACTGCTGAGAGGAGCAGAGGGCAATCCAGGAGAGGTCTGCCTCACCATGTGGGTAGCTCCCTGGCCGGGATCCAACCTGTGCTGCAGAGGCTGCAGACAGATTCACAGCACTGCGCTCAACTGCCTGCGTCACCAGGGAGGCCCAGGCATTCTTATTTCTTGAACACCTACTACATACAGCAAGCAAGTACATATTTATTCCACATTCACCATTAGGATGGAGATCTTTTCATCCTCTTCCTCCTCCTTTACTTCCTTTCCTTCTCCCACACCTCCAATCTTCCCTTCACCTCTCCCCCAAGTGATAACAAATATTTGAGAAGGTTATGTGGTTTCATACATATTTTGCAACTAAAACATGACCTAGACAGACTTGTACCCAATTCAGTCTTCCTACCATATTGCATCAATTCTCACAGTTAAGTGAAAGAAACAAACATTTAAGAACATATTTATGTTCCAAGGGATTAATGCTGTCAAGTAGATGTGGACTAGAACCTACAGGAATACATGGGGGATGGTGAATAATAGTCTTTTTAAGGAATTTGGAACTTCCTCTGGTCCTTATGAGGAGTAAAAAATGGGAGAAACCTGACACAGGAATCAGAAGTTTTAGTTTCTTATTTTACAAGAGCACATAATTTCAAATTAACCATACCTACCCAGGTTAATGATCTGTTATAGGTTTTCTGTTTCATACAACTTCAGCCTGAATAGCATCTTGATCAGACGGCCTTTGAGGTATAACAAGAATGCCAATTCAGGAAACTCATCTGGGCAGAAAAGCAACAGTTACGCAAACAGAAATCCATTCTGAGTAACCATTCCTCTAACACTTCATACAGAAACCACCAGAGAGGGCTTTTGCATTTCCTTTTGAAACTTAATGTATAGCAGTAATCAACATTTGCTTAGTTTGCCAGGGAAAACATAATTTTTAAACACCTTTAAGTAATGTTGTCGAATAAAGAAAAGAATTGTAGTAGTGAATTTTCTTGGCAGTCTTAGTTGAAAAAGGTACATCAACCCTGAGAAAATAAATCATACAAACTGGTTAAATAAATAAATAAATAAATAAATAAATAAATAAATAAATAAATAAATAAAAAGTCCTTTTGCTCATTTTGCTATTGTAACTGAGTGTGACTCCCAAACTCCTAACTCAGGAAGGTTTCCTGACCACTGATTTTTTTTCCCCACTATATGTAGGAACATGAGAGTCAGTTTGTGTGTCACTGAGAAGTAAGGTAGGACTTGTGGGGTAAGCACAGAACCGACGGAGCAGTGTGTTTCTTGAGAGGGGAGGGACACTAAAGGCATATCCCTGAAAAGCGAAAGTACCTGGTTCCAGAATTTTGCTTTTCCACTGTCCTCACTTGGAGTGATGCTCTACTCAGTCTCCATTCCCTGTTCTCAGCTGGTACATTTTGACTGGCAATATTTATTTTCACTTCAGTAATTGAAACATAAAAGAGCGTATGTCTGTCCTGCGGGTGAACTGAACAAGGCAGCAAAATGCTGGCATTATAATTGGTTACGCATTTGCCCATGCTACACAAGTAGCAGAGCCAACGCTTAAGTTCCGACTGTGTGACTTACTCAAACGGCCATGCCACAACTAATTGGCTTCACCAAAGTTCTCAGTCAGTTGATTCAGCTGTAGTAGTTTAGACATGGTCTTCTCCCAAAGAAGGGGCCAGACTGTAGCTGTTACTTTTTTTTTTTTTTAAAGAGGCATGTATTATTTATTTATTTGTTTGTTTGTTTATACATGCACTGGGTACAGTCAGAAGCGCGGGAGGGTGAGAGAATCCACCAGAGCCAGAGCAGGAAACAGAACAGGCAGAAGGACCGAAGTACACTGCTGAGGGGAGCAGCGGGCGCGGGCGGCAGGAGAGGTCTGCGCGCCATGTGGGACCCTCCTCCGGAGGCCAGGGAGCAGCCGGGGATCGAACCGGCGGCACAGAGGCTGCGGGCATCTTCGCAACCCAGCGCTCAACCGCTGCGCCACCGGGGAGGCCCTGTAGCTATTTCTAAATGACTGAAATGACCAGTAGAAAAGCCAGTGATTCAGACCACTCCTCTGGAGGAGAAAGAACCCGCGATCACAGGCTTAAATTATGGGTTGGATTGATGCAATGTTTATTTTTTTCCAACGTGGAAAAACTGAATAACCTGCGTTTGCTCTTTTGTTATTTTAGGTAGAGAATAATATTGAACGACTAAGATGATTTCACAACTTTTTGGATATGTTTATACAATAGAAACATTTATAGAAAGACTGCCTTTTCCCTTATAAAAGATTTCTTCCCCCAATACTGATGAATGATAGCTGGGACTCTCCCCCATTTCTTCAGCTGAGTGTCTCATCCTAATGCTTGTTTAACGTGGTTCTGGCAAACGTGCCTGCGAAAAAAAATCCCAGGCCCATGACCAGTCACGTCCCTGAGCAACCTAAATCAGAACCCCCTCTAGCTGAGCTGCTTACAAGTCTACAAAGCCTACCTGTCATCTTTTGGCTCTCAAGTCTCCACTAATTGTGCAGGAACCCACAGGTGTGTAGTCTGATCTGAGATCTCCAGCTCAGTAAAATAAATCACGGATGATAGGGAATAGTCTCCACTCAGTTTCCCTTTAGTAATTTTTTCCTTTCCCGTCTCCCCAACTTCCAGCCGGCAAGCTCAGACTCCTTTGCTTCTCTCAATGACTCTGCAAATGAGTCTGGTTGTGGCAATATTTGATGGGCCCCTTGCAATGTGGTGATCTTTTCTAGACATGCAGCTTGAGCTTAGCCTCCATTCCCCAAAATGCAATTCAGCCACTTGCCTTTTGGTCCACAATTAAGGACCATGCATGAAATCAGCCTTGAACCTTTGCAAAAACACCCCAAGTTAACATTACCCTAGAGCATCAGTCCATCTTTAATCAAGAATAGAAAGTTAGATAAAATAGAGATTTTACAAAGAAACTATAATTGATGTTTCCTTTTGTTATGATGGCATTGCTACCACAGAAAGAATTATCTTCTCAAAGAGCTATATAGGCTGCAAATTGTGTACTTTTTAATGTTTATCTGGTGATTTGTTCCAATACCTTTGATTAAAAAATAGTAGAAGACATATCACAGAATATTACCTGAGTTACTGCCTAATCTGTGGTGTGTAGCATTGCTAAGTCTCCAAAGAAAATTTTAAAAAAGACAAACATACTTAAAAATTGTAGTTGGTGCCTGAGCCTAGGCTGGGAAGTGGGAAGCAGGTGCTGAAATTGGGAATGTTCCATTTTGGCTCTTCCCTGTCACTCACACCCTCTATCTCATGAAGAACTGTCACTCTTCTCCATCATCACCACCACCGTTCTCATCCATAATTTTCCCCTGAATGACTTCTTCAGCCATCTACTAGTCTTCCCACTTCAGTGCCTATCCTCCTACCACCCAGTGTCCACGGGCAGCTTTTTAAAGCTTTCATCAAATCATATCACCTGCTGTTCCTCCTGCCAGGTACAATGTCCCCCTCTCTCCCCCAAAGGACACCTGACTTCCAATTTTTCAGGTATTAGTTTCAGTCATCACCACACACACACACACACACACACACACACACACACAGACAAAGACACACACACATACACACATATATATATGGTTTCTCCCTATTATTCCCGCTAATTGCTCATTCTTTCATACGTATTTGTTTGATCTCTAGTTAAATATCCACCTTCCTCAGTAGGCTAAGTCCAACAGCCCCAGAGAACCTGCTTGTTTCTTCACCAGCAGATGCCCCAAAGCCAGCATGTCAACGTGTATGTGCTAGATACTCAACAAATGTTGGATGAAGAAAAATTTGAATGTACGTTGATGGTTGAAAGAAGCTGGTGTCCAGAAATCAAAACAACATCACTCATGTTGGTAAACGGGCAAAGGAGGAGGTGAAATAATAGTCGAGAAAAAGAAAACGTGAAAGTAGGCCTCCCTGGTGGTGCAGTGGTTAAAGACACAGCGCTAGCACGCTATCTTCAGCCACTGAGGCATGAGTTCGATCCCCAGTCTGCCAGGGAGCTGACCCACATGGCGCAGCAGACCGCTCCTGTCTCTCCCACTCCTGGTCCCCTCAGCAGTGTATTGCAGTAGATCCACCTGTTCTGCTCCCCACTCTCTCTGGTGAATCCTCTCCCTGCTACCCCGCACCTCTAACCTACACCCCAGTTCATGTATGCATAAATAATTAATCTTTTTTCAAAAATAAATAAGACATTCTAAAAAAAGAGAAAAAATGAAAGTGCCACGTGCGTGAGGGCAGAGGGAGCAGAGCTGTACACAGAGGATTCAGTCAGGGACTTACAGTGGATGTGGGCAAGGTCAGCTGAGAAAAGTAAGCGGGGTGGCTGGCCTTGCTGCCTAGGGGTCCACCCTCTTGGTCTAGACAATCTCTCTCTCTGCAACGTCCAGTTTGCAAGCCCAATATCCACTGGGGAAGACTGCTTCCTTCTGTCCCCCTGAGGACTAAGAAGCAGAACTAGGACACCTCCCCAGTTATATACAAATGATGAACTGGGCTGGGCTGTGGATTGCTCATCTCCAACCACACAACTCTCTTTGCAGTGAAGCTACACATGTGTTATGCAGGTGACGTCCAGATGAACCTCCTCTAAGCTAGAATGCCAAGTCCCAGGGAGAATGCCATGATCAATTTTCAAAAGCATATGTCTCCAAATGCATACTATTGTGCATTTGAAAACATTCCACACCCAAAGGATGATATTCTATACATTCAAAAGAGGTATTCCTTACACTCCTCCCAGGGTTTTTCTATGGCTAATAAGGCATTTCCAAAAAAGATCTGAAAGAAACCTTTGGCTGGATAGCTCTTCAGAACATAAGCACCTACGAGCAGGAAATGACCTGAAAAGAGTAGCTCCTGGCAGCAGTGGTGATCTACAAACCAGGCATTACTAGAAGTATGGGGCGGGAGGTGAGAAATAACTAGGCACTTGAGGTGCTGCTCTAAGAGCCCATTCAATTCTTGATCTCTGTAGCTGACATGGAATTAAAACACCAGAGCAACAGAATACCCAGTCTATTAAAATTCTCCAGGGAGGAATAAATTACAGTGTTTATGGTAAATCTAATCTTTGTCACAGGATCTCCAGCTTTATTTCAACACATTAATCCTATAGTTAAAAGACCAGGTGGATGGGACACAATCCTTGTATTCACAAGTGTTTCAGGCCTCAGCCAAGTTTCTACTGATTTGATTAAACGTTATCTCATACCCAAGGGTCTCGGTGAGGGTGTTGGTCAGGAATGTGAGACTAGGGTGATGGTATTGGATTGAGCTTCTTAGGCCAAAGGAAAGTTCTTGACCCAGGAAGAGAAAAGCTAACAATAAAACTGCAGAGGAACAATCTTGGCTTTATCCCTTTGATAGAAAGGGCAGGTATGGGAGAGTAATGTTGGCTTAGTTCCCAGAATATTTATTAAGCTCTTGAAGAGAATGGTATTGGAATTTTAAGTCCAGTATTGTGTGAATTGCTCACCTGTAGGAAATTGTAGATATGTCCAGCAACCTAAATTCTTTATCCCTTTCAGCTGGGTGACTAATGTTTACCACTTCGCTCTAGTCTGTTCTGACATGGGTGCACCAAAGTGTGGCGCACAGTGAGGTACACACCCCAAAGAGCCAGAGGGCTGGCCCAGAGACTTATGTGAAGAAACACTTTTAAAACTTCCTGTCATTAAGGATAGGCTTTAAGATTTGAGATGCTGGGTTTCCTGGCATCTTTCAGGGCCAGACCATTGATTTGGTTTAAGTAAGAGTGTTAAAAATGTATCAGGAAGGGCTCAGAATAGCGGGTGGGCAGAGAGTGAGATGCTCCTGGCCAAATATGTCCCATTTTTGCCCCAAAGTTTGAATCCAAGATCAAGGATCTTGGATCCTTGTGTGATCCTTGAACATCACACTAGACCCGGAAGACAATCTCTCTCTCTGCAATGTCCAGTTTGCAAGCCCAATATCCACTGGGGAAGACTGCTTCCTTCTGTCCCCCTGAGGTCCAAGAAGCAGAACTAGGACACCTCCCCAGTTATATACAAATGATGAACTGGGCTGGGTTGTGGATTGCTCATCTCCAACCACAAAACTCTCTTTGCAGTGGAGCTACACAAGCAATTTAGAAGATCTTTCAAGAGGCATGAATCTCTACTCTCTGATACCTTCACATTTTCCCTCAATAGCCCAATAAACTAGCAACAGTTACCATCTCAAGGACTCTGGCTGTAACATATCAAAAGAACATTTTATTAAAAAAAGAATATTAACAAATATTACATATCCTGAGGCTGGCATATTATAGATTCAGGCCCCACGATGTATTAATTTCCTACAATGAGGATTATCTAATGCCACTTAATCTCTTTTTTTTTAAGATTTATTTATTTATACAAAAACTGAGGTACAGGCCAGAGGCACAGGGGTGGAGGGGGGGAGGTGAAAGAACTCACCAGAGACAAAGCAGGGAGCAGAACAGGCAGACAGACCGAAAACACTGCTGAGGGGAGCAGCGGGCAAGACAGGAAAGGTCTGCCTCATCATGTGGGTTTCACCCTGGTCGGCTGGAAATTGAACCAGTGCTGCAGAAGCTGTGTTCAACCCTCTGCACCACCAGGGAGGTCCCTAATCTCTTTTTTTTTTTTAAGATTTATTTATGCATACAAGAACTGGGGTATAGGCCAGAGGTGTAGGGGCTGAGAGGATTCAACAGAGACAAAGTAGGGATCAGAATAGGCAAGTCTACTGAAATATACTGCTGAGGGGAGCAGCAGGTGAGACAGGAAAGGTCTGCTGCTTCGTGTGTATTTGCTCTCTGGCTGGCCATGATTGAACTCGTGCTGCAGTGACAGGCAATAACTTGCTGGCACTGTGTCTTTAACCCCTGCACCACCAGCCACTTAATCTCTTAACAAATATTCCTGGAAGATATTTCAGCTTCTCTCCATGTACAGGTCAGTGATTACAGCTTTGTAGGAAGAAGCCACAATTCTGGGAAAATGGTATCATTTAGGGCGTCCCTTGACTAAATGATAATGCAAGGAGAACACCGCTGCATCGTCAGTTTCCAGATTAATAGTTTCTCAGTCTAATTGACCTGAAGTCAGCTCAGAGATTGTGGGGTTCTCCCCCTTATTCAACCAGCACCTATTTGTGTCAGAGAACACTGCCTTCGAAGAGACATTTCTAATGAAGAAATGAAACCCTCGAAAAACCCTCGAAAGAAACCCTCGAAAAACCCTCAAGAAACCCTCGAAAAAGTTCATGGCCATTTTATCAATTTTCTTCTCCTGTCTCTGTTTCTGGTCATTTTGGTTTCCCCGCCAATTTGCCAACTAAAAATGAGGATTTTCATGATACCCTGACTCTCAAAATTACAATGGGTGCCTTCAAACAATCATGCACAGTGACATAAGCTTTATCCATTTTTAAAGTTAATTGCATACCCAACCAGCACCTGTGTATATCCAATCAATGTACCCACTTTTTTATGTTCACACCTTCCATCCCTCTCCTGCTAAGGGTCTCCTCCAAACAGTAGCCTTCTCTCCTGCTAAGGAGAACCTCAAAACCACCATGTTTCTAATAGCTTAATTCAGACATGAATGGCCAACCTGAAAATTCTTAAAACTCAATACCCCAAGTTTCTCCCATTCTTACTCAGGTTTTCCCCAGTCTCACTCAGAACCCTTCCCACAGACCATAGGGGAAGGGTTGTGTATTCTACTATCATTATGTTAAGATGGACATATATGCTTCTTGAAATTTTATATAAACCAAAAGTACTACATGCAAAACTGTTTGAAGAAAAGCAGTCCTTAATACAATGGTTTTGAAACCTAGTTGATAATACATCACTTGGGAATTTTGTAAAGATGTAGAATCCTGACCTCATTCCATAAAAATTGAATCAAGAAAGTCTGAGATGGGGGTCAAGAAATCTGTATTCTTACCATTCTCTAAATTCTGACTACTGGGCCTCCCTGGTGGCTCAAGGGGTTAAGACACAACCTATGAAGCTATCCGCAGCCACTGCAGCATGAGTTCGATCCCCGGCCAGGGAGCTACCCACACGGTGCAGCAGACCTCTCCTGACTGCTCCCCTCAGCAGTGTATTTCATTCTATCTGCCTGTTCTGTTTCCCATTCTGTCTTTGGTGAATCTTCTCACCCCCCACACCTCTGGTCTGTATCCCAGTTCTTGTATGTATAAATAAATAAATCTTTTAAAAAAATCAATCAATAAATAAATTCTGACTGTTGATTGGATTTGAGGTTCATCAACCTAAATTATTATTATATTTCTGCAATAATAACCATGATCTTTTATTTTATGTTTTATAACTTTCTATTTTGAGATAATCTAGATAAATTAATAATTGTAAGAAATACAAACACTAGCTTACTCTTTACCTTGTTTCCCTCAATGATATCATCTTTCAAAACTATAGGACAATATCATAACCAGGATGTTCATGATACACTCCACCTATTTTATTCGAATTTGGCCAGTTTTATACACATTTGTGTATGCGTGTGTGTGTGTAATTAGTTCCATGCACTTTTTACCTGTGTGTAGGTTTGTGTATGTACTACCACAGCCAAGATACAGAGGAGAAAAAGGCTCCCTTGTGTTGCTTTTTGAGAGCCTTACCTACCCCCTCTACTCAATCCTGACACCCACTGCTGTAGTCTCCAGTTCTCGGATTTTGTCATTTCAATAATGTTACATTAAAAAAAAAATCAAAGCCTATCTATGTGATAGGCTGAATAATGGCTTCCCAATAATTTCCACATCCTAATCCCTGGAACACAGATGGGAGTTTCTGAACCATTTGGAACAACCCTAATGGGAAACTTAAAGGACTTTGGACTGAAGGGTGCTTTTGTGCCATGGTGTGGAAGCCAAGTGATTGTTCTGCGGAAGCACAAGGGCAGAATTTTGAAAGAAGGGCACTCTCTCTTCAAATACACAGAAGAAGCTATCAGTCCTCCAACGTTGACCAATTTTCCTCTGTGTTGAGCTGGTAACTCTGTCACAAGATTCAAGAGCAGGTTGGCTGTACTACACATGTTTGAAACTGGCCCCATCAAGTGTGACTTATACTAGCCTCCGTTTTGTAGACAAGGGAGTATGGGCCAACTGTGAAATCAGCCTTTCACTCTTCTGGACTTATGCCTTCTCCACTTTTAAGGGCATCTGTTACCATCAAGAGTATTAAAGTCTTTGTTCACCTAAGTAGGAGACAGACCTAGTCTCTTGAACTCTAAGGGTGACAGTAGACAGAAAAGTATGTCCCCAGAGTCATGTCAAAAACAGAAACTCCTGACATTTAGTTTGCCAATCTAACCACCAGACCGCATTTCCTCCATTTAATTTCCACTGTCCGTCACGTAATTACATCAATGCTTCACTGTGTTTATGACACATGGCACGGATTAAAGAGCTGAATGTGAAATGCTCTGTCTGAGAAGGCCGTTACTTTGAACAATTGTTTTAGTTGGACTGAAAATTGATCTTAAGCACATTGACTAGGTTCATATATTAGTAAGGATTCAGCGTTGTGTCCAGAACCCAAAGGCAGGGATACCATGCGTTCCTAGGAAGGCGTGGGAACTAGGGTTTGGAAATCTGATTCATCTCTTTCTGTCTCTCTCTTTCTCTTCCACCTCTTTCCCTTTCTTTATCTCTTTCCCTCCCTCCCTCTCTCCTCTTCTTTCTCCTTCTTCTTCTGTTATGGAATCTATGTGATAAGAAATACAGCCCTGGAAATATACCAACCACAGGTACATTCACAGCAGAAACTGAATCTTCCTTGTCTGTGATTCCCAGGGAAGGGAGTATGACTGGCCCTTTTTGATCATGGGCCACCCTGCCAGCAAAAATTGAGGCCAGGAGAATGGGTACTCGTTGTACAAGAAGACTCAGAAGAACTGTTAATGGGTGCTCCAGGGGGAAAAGTTCAACAAGGTCTCCACAGATTAAATACTGGGATATTAGCGCTTCTTTCCATTAATTGGAACTAGAAATCTCAGTCCTATTAAGTCACTTTGTTTATGAGGAATCAAGTTTAAGTTTTACCATATTGTCAAATCTTTCACACCTAGACTCACAACCCAATAGACTGGTCAAAGTTTTATTTCTACATTAAAATCATAATGCTTGAAAATTTAAAATACTATGATTTCAAGCAACTTAATTTAGGAAGTACAGACACATTTAGCGATCTGATAAGACTTTCATGAAAGAGAAAGGAAAGACTATTGAGAATTATAACTCATGGGCTTTCAGACCACTTTTTATGACTGTGTGTTGTAAATAAATCATTATCCTTTCTGGTTTTGTCATTTTTTTACATATCAAAATGGAAAAATAAAATTTACCTGATTGTCTTTAGTATTTTTGTGATCATCAAATGAGTTAGTCGGACGTATAATATGCTTTATAATCCAAAGAGCACTGTAGCAATGTGACACTACAATCATGTTTGTCTAGGATTCATGCCATTGAAAATAAAAGTAATAATAAGAAGTCTCTTGCATTTATTTATTTTTTATACAAAGATAAAAAATGATACATATAAATGTCTATGCTTAGTTTTCCAAGATCTTTTTCATCTTAATTAGAGCAGAAAATATTGTCACCACACTGCTGGAGGTAAAAATGAGGACTGAATAAAATTGTTTGCCAAGTGTCACACAAACAGTAATGGAACAAGACCTTTTGGCCAGGCTATAAATTAAATAAACCAATGTCAAAACCCTCGTTCAGGTTGTCATCCTATTTGCTTTACAGGAGGATGGAGTTTCATAGTACCAAAAATGCCCCCAAAATGCCTTAGAAGCCAGTGTTTCTGTGAGATGGAAACAGAGTGGAAGAGTATCTCCTTGAATGTGGCTGTGGACCATGTTCTGTTTTCTCCTCATGCACAGAAAAAAGCCACTCTAACTGGCTCTTGGACCCTCCCCTACTGATTTCAGGATCTCTCCAGCTCTCCAATCTTCCTAGGGAAGGATGCAAAAGACTGCAGCTCCTAGGTTGCATTTGCATTCTCTCAAGTCAAAATACTCCCTTTTGGAGCATTCATGCTCCTCCCAACAGGAGCAAAGATTCCTGAGAGGCAGGAAACAGCAACACGCCTCCCTAATGCTGACATTTTATGGAGCGAGGAATTTGATTTCTTAGAGCAAAAGTACCCATTATATAAGAGAATGTTTTTGCACAGATTCTCTTTTTAAATATGAGCAGAATCAGACATTTTTTACAAATATCTCTCAAAGAGAACACAAATGTGCTATTCTAACTTACCTAAAAAGTGAGACTATCTTTAACTGCCGCAGAGAGCATGGCTGAAGCTAAAAAAGGACTGTTCTGTGCACTGGCTCCATCATGTTTGTCCTGAATCGTGGTGAGTGGATCTTGTTTATTTTTCTTCTCTTTAATAACTGAAAGAGCTCTGAGAAGGTCTGAAACTGGAAAAACCAAAAGCCATTTCATGGCGGTGGCATCATTAAAAGCAGCTGTTGTTATTTATTTATTAGGGTGCATCCTATAATGAAAATGTCCACTGAATCAGCCTGTGTCCATTTATTATGAACACAGGTATCCCGGATTTATTGTGCTGTTAGTTTAATTGGAGCATTGTTGAGAAATACGTGTTTCCAATGAGAAGGGATTGAAAGTCTAGATAAATCACCCCCAAATAACATATGGCTTTTTCCAATGAAGTTCATAAGCAATTTGTATGCCATTTGTTTCCCAAGGACAGGGCTTTTTTGTATTAAACTGAAATCTAAAGTAGGGTACATTGATTTACAGGAAATTGTTCCTTTACACACAAATTTCCCTTTTACAAATACTATTTTAGGGGGTCAGATTGAAGGAAGGCTTGCGGTGTTCAAGCCAGCCATGTCATCAACCGTGTCAGTATCTGTTTATAAAGTTTTTCCCAATTGGAGGATCCAAAATTCACAAAATATTTATTTTAAATCATTTCAAATAAACAGCATAGAATTTAATCTTTGGACCCACTTCCAAGGAAGACTATATTCCCTTGTATTTCACAGAAAAAGAGAAGGGCAGGCAGGCTGATCAGGGAGTAAGGGTGAGTCAACCAGGGGGTCGGGGCCTCTTTCTGAGGAAATGTGTCTGTCCTTGCTTTCTCAAACTGAAAAGGCACCATGTGTGTGCCAATCTCTTTTAATGACAGAACTTTGAAAATGCCCCAGAATTTTCCATTTGCCACTCTGAGCTCACAGACAGCACTTTTATTGCCTAGTATATTTATTTGCAGATCTTGAAATGTCCATATGTCATGGAAGATGTGTGCCTTTGGTGACAGATACTGAGATGTGTCCAAAAATAACTTTTCCAGGGCTCAAGGCCTGAGGTCTTGATTTCAGGGTGATGTGACCCTCAAGGAAGATCAACTGGTGAGCACCGCCAGTTGAGACAATGTTCCCTTCACTTGTTCAGTGCCCTCCACCTCTTCCATTTCATCTGAGATAAGACAACTGAGCTTTGGACATTTTTCACTTCTAATTCCTCTCAGGCAAAGCCTAGTTGCTGGGAAAGTTTTCTTCTTCTTAGAAAAAGATTCAAAGAGAGAAAATGAGTTGCGCACACCAGTAGGCAGGAGAATTTGCCCTTGTTCACAGACTGTGTCTACTTGGGTTGCTTGCTAAGAATATGGCATCATCAGCATAAAAAAGGCACAGTGGCAGGAAGTGGAGAGAAGACCCATTTTGTTTTCTGCTCTGTCTTTCCTCTTGCATTTCAAAGAAAAATATTCAGTACCCAATATGTGTGTATTCAAACAAGCCTGAGGCTTTCCTGGAAGCCAGAAATTGTTCAAGTGTGACTGAGAATCACCACAGCTCTGAAATGCCACTGGAGGCCATCATGGCAGGGGAGGCATTTCCTGCGAGGAAAGCAGGGCGCCGGTGACTTCACTTTCCCTCGCCTTTGCCTCAGCTAACTAACCAGAAGCTGAATGAAGAGAACACATGTAGTCATTCAGCCTCAACTGAAACTTTTTCATTCCTATTGCCTTGAAAATAAGATTTGCTCTTGGTTGGTTTCCAAGTCAGTAATTTATTATGCTTTGCCCCCAGTGCCATATTTCAACTTTGGGAATTCAGAGACTGTTTATAGGCAGAGAGGGGCAGGATCAGGCCATTGTTTTGTTTGGAATACAAGAATCTACTCCCTTAACCGTATCTTCTACACAGTCCACTGTCAACTCTACCAGAGAGAGGCAGAGAACAAGGGAGGCATGTGCCCCTCACCTCTCCTACCTCCTCAACCCAAATATTAATATGACCTTCGTGGCTCTGTGGTGGTGGCTTCAGTAGCACAGAGGAAATACCCACTTTGTTCTGCTTCCCATTCATGTAATTGGATGGTGCTGACCCATGACTCAACTTGCTTAATTTGATCCTCTCTGGAATCTCATCCTCTGTATTCTAAGACCAAGTTAAAACTGCTCATTTCAATGGGCTCTGAAGGAAGAAACCAGATAACCATTTTGACTTAACTGCCATGGTAATTGAAACAATCTTTTTGGTTGGGAGAGAAAGAGAATGCTTTTGTTGTTTGTTTTAGTTGAGTCTTCATTTTTTTACTCTCAGCTAGGTTTGCTTTTTGGTGGTCTTACATTTATTTTTATACTGAATTTGCATTGATTCTCTTCCTTTACCCTTTGCTTCTCTCCCTCCTTCTGATTGTTTACAAACAAATGTAAATTTCTCTTTGGCTTCTTCCTCAATTTCCACTGACACCCACAATTACAGCTGTTTCCTGATCTTACAGATTCTGTAGTTTATAAAGCTACTACTGCCCCTCACTGTTCTTAGTGCATACCTGACACTCATCTGAGAGGTGGTTTCAGATAACCTCTTTGACATTATCACATCCCTGAGGCGTATCATGTTCCTTGGTGTAGGGTAAGGAAAAATGTCAGGCTTTTCTGCCCTCCTGCCATCAGGATAGATGATGGATCCTTGCGGTCCTGAATGCAGGCCTGATGGCGGACACCTGGAGTAGGGTGTGGGCATAGGTAGATGGGATTCACCTGGGCTAAGACTGTGCTTTTAAGGACGGCGTCACGGGGATGCCAGCAGCAGCAGAAGCCGAAAGAGAAGCTGAGAGAGAAGCAGAGAAGAAGCAGCAGAAGAAGCAGCAGAAACAGAGAACGCCAGAGAGCCCAGATAGAGTGAGGATTTGCTGGGGGCTGTGAGGACTGCCAGCCTCCCGGCTCCCCAGCACCCCTACCTGCCATATGCCTGGTGAACCCCAATAAAAGACCTTCAAAAACCCACTAAGGATTCTGATTCCTCCTTTACCCAGTCTGCTGGATCAGAAAACCTGCACTGGTCCAGTCCTGCCCCCTACACTTGGGTTCTTCTGTCACAAGTTGCAATATTCTTTCTTATATTTTCTTCCTTTCTTTGGGGGTAGGGCATTCAATGTTTGGGGTTTTTGTATTCTTTCAAGTCCCTAATTGACCTTAACTCTAGACCAGAATGTCCTCAGATTGCTCCAAGTGTCCCTTCTAAAACTTTTTATGCATTAGTCTATGAAGACATTGTAGGAGATTAATTAGTTTCTATTTCTTTTATTTCTCAGATAGGGAGTCTGCACACACAGACTGAGTGTAGAACAGCAAGCCACAGGTAAGCAGTGCTTCAAAAGCCCAGTCCTTGCTTCCAGCTGCTTCTCACACAACTCAGCTGTCTTCTTTGCCAATTCCAAGTTCTCCTAAGAGTCTCAGTGATTTACCCCACAGTGTACCAGATTCTTGCACTCTTCACACCAGAAGATGCTGTATTCCAAAGCCCCAGGCACTCCAGCCTCTCCTTCAGTGTATACCATTATGCTGGGATCCCATTTGGGCTCAGATAAAATTGTTTTTAATTGATCTTGGGTGGTAACTGTTTTATGGTCCCTGATCTCCTTCCTCCCATCCCAGATCCTCAAAAGTCAAGAAAGAATATGATCACTTTTGCATGCTATTTCTTTATTTAACCTTCCTGTCAATCAAATGCTTACAATCTGTTTCAGGTCATGACAGAACATTTTAACTGTGGCGATTAGTCACAGCTCATCAACACTACAAGGACCTGCTGCAAGTTTCCTCAGAAATCAATGCGCTCAATTGTGATATGCTGATTGCGATAATGAGCTGCAAGATGAAAATTAAGGAATAATAAAATGGATATCTGTTTTTTTTTCTCCGACTAAGAAGCAAAAGAAAATCAGGATGAAAAAGGGAAGGGGAGGAAAAGCTTTGGGAGCTAAAGTTTATTTTCTAATACATTCTTTGCTTAATTATTCCCACCTAAATCTGATCAAGTCCATAGCTGTTCAAGACTTGCGCTAAATTCCACCAGTGGTAGCTTCCAGGCTAAAAATGCCTTTGGAAGAATGTAATTTGAATTTGTCTTTGCTATGTGAGTCTTAAGCCACAGTGCTAACAGCTTTGCTGCAAATCCCTTCTCCTTCTACCCCTCCTCATCCAAAGAATCGACTTTAACACTGGCTTTTGTTTGGCACCAATACCTTGTATTGGGTGTCTGAGCTTTAATCTCTGGCATGCAGACACAAGCCACGGTGCCATTTGCCTTTGTCCTCCTGGAATTCCAGAGGTGTCTGGGCCACCTGGCACTGCTGTCCCAGTCAGGGCTGGCCACGCTTGTTCTACAGCCCCAAGATGCAGTGTGTGGAAGCCAATTCCACTGTTCAGCATCCTGACCTAGTCCTGGTTCTCCTTCTCCCATAGGAGATTGCAGTTGGGGTGAGAGACAGACAGTCTGGGAGATTTTGCTCTCTGAAGTAACATCACAACACTTAGAGCAAAATGAGTGGAAATCTTAATCTTTTATGCTTTTCAATCACATAATGAATTTCAACGATGTGATTATAAGATCAAATTGGAAGCTTAAGGAGATAGTGTGTGCTTATGTTGCCTGTGAGTGAGTGTGTGTGTGTGTGTGTGTGTGTGTTGGTGCAGTGAGCTATTGAGGAAGAAATAATTTCTGGCAAATAACTCAAAAAAAAGTTGTTTGGTTGCAGATTTCTCACATTCACTATACTTTAAACACAGAGATGACGATACTTACCTAATCTTAATGGAATTTGTGGCTCATTTATTAAGTTGCCTTCCATCTCAGTGGGTAACTTTATATATAGTTTACATTAAACCTTTATGGTGTTTATTGCACACATAACTACATCATTCACCCCCAAGGTATAAAATGCATGTATACATGCATATATGAATGGATTGGAATGATAAAAATTATATATATAATAAGATATGCATGATCATGAAGAGCTTGAAACTAAAAATGAGGCATAAATTGACTGAACTTCACATTAAAATATTAGTTTCTAAATGGCATGTAAATATATAAAAAACAAAATTACATCTATAGTAAAATATATAGAGAGGCATATAGATCAATAGACATAGAGTAAAAGAAAACATTAATATTTGGGTACATATTTTCCCTTTTTTCATCTACTTCTGCCATTTTCTTCTTTCTTTCAATTGCCCTTCTCCTCCCCGAAGATGTTAACAACCTGTGGAGAAGACAAGGCAGCTGAGCCAGGGCAGAGGAGCACTAGGTACAGTGCCAGTGGTCTCCCCCAACACTGGGGAGGCCTGTGACCCTACACATCTCCCGTCCCCTCTGTACCTCATTTCTAGGTGCAAAGGCACCTTTGAACATGGTGTGGTGAGGAAATAATGGTAACTGGCTCAAAGTGTTGGAAGACCTCTCTGTAGAATCACCGTTTCATCATTGTAAGATGGCTAACATTTTTATGTCTCCAAATTTACACTTTACAACAGAGGGTGCATCCCACTTTATGGCATCATCTTTTCTGTGTTACAGATCTAGAAAACAATGATTTTCCTTAAAAATCACTGATATTCAGGTCTCTGGTGGTGCAGCGGGTTAAGATACAGCACTGTGAAGCTGTCTGCAGCCACTGCTGCACAAATTTGATCCCTGGCCAGGGAGCTACCCACATGGCACAGCAGACCACTCCTGGCTCGCCCACTGCTCCCTTCAGTACATCCACCAGTTCTGTTCCCTACTCTGTCTCTGGTGACTCCTATTACCCCCTCGGGCCTACACCCCAGTTCTTGTATGATAAATAAATAAATCTTTATTTAAAAAAATCACTGATATTTGAACTTAATCAAATACAGTTTGGGTTAGAAGTGCTTTGATGGAGGGCTCTCAGCACCTTGGTGGTGGGTGTGAGGTGGTAACATACACCTGAAGGTTGTGTTCCTGTACTTCTAAATTATATACCATGTTGTAAACAAAGGTAAATCAATAAAAATTTAAAAATGTGTTTTGCAGGTTTATAGTATCATTCAAGTTGTATTTGTTATTGTTAATACAAGATGAACCATGAAATGAATCTCCCTGGCCCATTCTGTACAACTAAAGATGTTCACTGAATGACAAAGTATCCCACAGAAGCAGAAAGGGGAATAAGATAAATAGAAGGACTAAGTAGCTCTCTTTAAAATGATCATCCTTAGAAGACCTCTTCACTTGGTAAAATAACTTGCTGCCACTGTCTTGAAAGTCTTAGTAATTTTTGAACAAGGACTCCTGAATGTTCTTTTTTTAAAAAGATTTATTTTTATTGATTTATGCACACGAGAACTGGGGTGTAAGCCAGAGGTGCAGGGGGGGTGAGAGGATTCACCAGAGACAGAGTGGGGAGCAGAACAGGCAGACTGACTGAAATACACTGCTGAGGGGAGCAGCGAGCGAGACAGGAGAGGTCTGCTGTGCCATGTGAGTTAGCTCAAACTCATGCCACAGTGGCTGGTGATAGCTTGATAGAACTGAGACTTTAACCCCTGTGCCACCAGGGAGGTCCTGATTGTTCTTTTTATATTAGCCTAGAAAAAACATGTAGCCTGTTCTGATGAGAAATTTATTTGGTTTAAAAAATTAAAGACAATTCAATTTTTCCTGCACTCACCTCTGGCCCCTGGCATGGGAGACTCCAGCTTCTCAAAAAGAGTTATAAACTTTGTAAGTACTTGAATCAGAGCATTTCAAGCACATAGTGTTCTGTTTTCAGAGTCTGTATCATCTCTAGCTCACATTGGACAGCTGTTACGTACTAACCTCAAGATTTTGAAGGTTGGAAAGGGATTAAATATTTTGAACCCTTTATCTTTTCATATAAAGGTCCTTAAAGAAAGTATATGTACTTAGTTACAACTTGAGAGTGAGATCTCTCTGAAACTTTAAGGTAACTTTTTCCTTATATTCATGTTGTACAAGGCATATCTTGATTTTTTAAGAGTACTTTTAAAAATAAAGTTCAGTACATTTTAGTGAATGAGTAAATGAATGAACACATTTGTGAATGAATAAATGATGACCGGGTAAATAGATCAATATACAGTTTATGATTTCCAAATTTAAATCTAATAAAAAAATTCTAATTGTCTATCAAAAAATAAAAATAGAGTTATGTTAAGAATCTATTCTGGTTATATTTTTATTTCCAGCTAACCTGTATACCTTTTGTTTTGTTAGGGACCAAAATGGTCCAAACACTTAGACAATTTTCTCTACTAAAGACAAAATAAGCCTGGAAATCAAAGCCCTCTTTTGGAATTTGTCATCTGGAGTCGAATATCATTCAGGAACATGATTCTGCACAATACCCTAAACTCAGAAATTCTCCTTGATTTGACTAAGAATTTTTTTTTTAATTTTTTTTTAAGATTTATTTATTTATTTATACAAGCACTGGGTACAGTCAGAAGCACCGGAGGGTAAGAGAATTCACCATAGCCAGAGAGGGGAGCAGAGCAGGCAGACTGACGAAGTACACTGCTGAGGGGAGCAGCGGAGGGCAGGAGAGGTCTGCGCTCCATGTGGGACCCTCCTCCAGTGGCCAGGGAGAGCCAGGGATCGAACTGGCGCTGCAGAGGCTGCGGCAGCTTCACAACCCAGTGCTCAACCGCTGTGCCACCGGGGAGGCCCTGACTAAGAATTTTGATGAGATGAAATAACAGACTGTTATTAAAGTAACATGTTTGTAATATCTTCATAAGAATATAGAAGTTTTCCCCGAGCAAAAGATTAAATGTTACTCTTCAAGTATATTTCAAACTCTAATATTTCTAAAGATTTTACTGGTGTGATTAACTTAAATAAAAGGTTTAGGATATTAAAAAGAATCATGAATAAGAGGGGTGGGTATAGTATGGGGAATATAACCAAAATGAAAATGCATGCATTATGCAAAAATGAAAAATGATGTGAAAAATATATAAAAGAAAATAAAAGAAAAGATAAATAAAAGACCAAAAAAAAAGAAATGATCTAAAAGAAAAAAAAAAACAAAACATGAAGACTTCCAGTAAAGGTCTCTGTGACTATCTGCACAAAAAAAAAAAAATCCACAAATTAACAAGACAAGGTAACCCCGTGACAAAGGAAAGTAATAGATGGAATTAAAAGATACCAGTGGATCCCTTCCTGATCCATCCACTGGTATCTTTTAATTCCATCTATTACTTTGCTTTGTCACAAGGTTACCTTTGTCTTGTTCATTTGCTGATTTTTTTGTTTGTTTGTTCAGATAGCCACAGAGCCCTTTACTAGAAGTCTTCATGAATTTTTTTTTTCTTTTAGATCCAGAAAGAAAAAGAAAAATGCTGGATGGTCTCACTCATAGCAGGAATTTAGAAAACCTAAATAAAGGACCAGGAAAAAGACTAATTATAATAAAGAAAAAATCAAAATCAACAAGCAACTATAAACCAGAGACACAATGGTTGGGGGAGAGAGAGAAGTAGATTAGGGTCAAAATAAGGGGGGGTGGGAATTATATGGGGAATATAACCAAAATGAACATGCATACATTGTGCAAAAATGAAAAATGATGTAAGAATTATATAAAATAAAATATATTATTAAAAAAAACAAACAATACCAGTGGAGAGAACAGAAGAATACCCAAACCTAGTCACTTTGTTTTTTTCCTTACCGCTTGAAGCAAATACATGCATAGATATCAACAGCCTAAGGACGCTCATTATTATTAACTTTGTAGCCAAAACCACAATGTGAAATGAAAATAAACCTTGCTGGATTATTCCTTTTGAAGAATTTCAAAAACAAATTCAATATAATGTCTATCTTATCTCAAAATTCTAAGCAAAATCAGCATAACATTAGAAACATAAATGCAGTACTTTCATTGTTAAGTGTAAACACAAAAGGTTAAGGGGAATGGTGTAGGATAAAGAGGAATTTAAAATCAGAGTTCTTGGGATGTAATTTCACATTGATTCTATGGATGATTCTTCTCTTACTCCTCACTGAGGGTCATTTCGGTAATTAAGAAACTTCCTTCTCTCTGGATCCTTGTATCTTAGCAGGGCCTCTCTTTCTACCTATACCTATCTCTCAAATTGTAGAGATCTGGTTTAGCTGAGGAAAGTCTAGGATACATATTTATATTCCTTGTTGCATTCAACCCCAGGACAAATATAATATAGGATATAGTCACCTTCTTCCTAAATGTCCAATACCCCTCATCTTGCTTTCTCTATTTTCTCTTACACCTAACAATTTCTCAGAGTGTAATATCACATCCTTAACCTTACAGAGGCAAGTATCACCTCCACTCCTTCTTTCTATGAAAGGTTCTGAAAGAATTGAGATTAGGCAAAGAAAGGTAAGAAAAATAATGGCAGTAAGAGTCCTGTGATCATCTGTAAGGAGAGTCTCTTAAAAAAATAAAAAAGAGTTGTCTTTATAAAGTGGTCATTACTCTACGTGAAAAATCCAACATTACAAAAGTACAATGATATGACAGACTGTAATTGTGAAGGTTTATCACTTCCCTTTTAAGTGCAAGAGAAAAAATATTGGGGGGTCCAATAACTTAGAAAAAAAGATGTTTCAATGAGTAAGTGCATCAAGTAGCATTCTATTTCAGAGTTTTTCTGCCAGAAGCAATTTTGCCCCCAGGCTCTCACTCTAGTGGACATTTGGCAAAGTCTGTAGACATTTTTCACTGTCTTAACTAGGGAGGCGCTACTGACATCTAGTGGGTAGAGTCCAAGGATGCTGCTGAACACCCTACAATGCACAGGACATATCCCCACAACAGAGAATGATCTGGTCTCCCATGCCAACAGTGCCACTGTTGCAAAATCCTGCTCTATTTTATACATAAGCAAACAACTAAAAGAAGAGGGGGACTAACCCATTAGAAAATGCCTTCACAAGCCCTCAAATGGGTTGCTAGAACTCCAGGGGAGTCACCTGCTCAGGCACTGTTCTAATGGAGATTGGTCTTCTTTAGCCTCTCTCCTTCACTCTTTGTCTTTCTTTTTTTTTTAATTATTTATTTTTTACATCATTGTTCCCTTTTAAACAATATTTGCTTCCCCATCCCCAGGTGTAGTCCCCATAGAATTTCCTTCACCACTGCACCCGTGCACCATCACCACTTTGTCTTTCTAACTCAACTTGTAGAGGCTCCATCTCCCCTAGTAATTGGACCAACTTTGCCCCCGTCTATGGTTTAAACAGCTGGAAGCTTGACTTTGACATGCGGAAATCAGTAGTCCTGAAGCGAGGAAGCAAAAATCTGTGCAGCTTAAAAAAGCTGGCTCAAAGAGTGTCAAGAGGTAGACACTCTAATCATAAACATCAGGGAGCAAATTCTAAAAATGTTCCAAGTAGAATCTGAAAATCTGACAGAAAGTCCTTTGTGGGTGTGGTTTTACATGAAAAACAGAGTTGAAGGTAGTCAAAGTTGTACCGCTGGTCTGCAAGGACACTCAACAAGAACACAATCTTACCCTCAGTGCTTCAACTGTCAACCACTATCCCCACATATATTGGCTCTTTTATGCCAATTTACTGTTATCTTCAATATAATGTGGGAAAATGACTTTTGTGGACATTCTTACTGTGAATATTTGCATTTTTGAACATTATCTGAATGATACCACGTTCCTCAAACAATTGAAATCACAGAGCCTTGCAGGTAGCAATCAGAATAATTTTTCACAGATAGAAATTATTATGCTGATCAGGAAACCTCAGTAATGGTACTCTAAAATAAAAGCAAAATCAGCCATAGAAGTGCAATAAAAAAGTAAACATTTGTCTGTAACAATATAAAGGAAGATCAATTTAAATTGTTATCATTCTATAGGAGGTATGTATATTCTTCTTGTATATAAATGTCTTTGTTTATACATGTTTGAATATATACAAACATATTTATATAAACATATTTAAACAGATAGTCCCTCTGACAATTAAAATTATAAAAATTACCAGTTACCTAATAAGTGGCCTGAAGATTATCAGAAGTGGAATATTCCAGACTTTGCTCACCACATATCTGAAAAGGAACACATTTCTTTTCAGAGATATTTCATACTCTCAGACTAAACTATTGTTCTTTGAAGAACATGTTTTCCTGTCATCCCAGAACCAAAGGAAGATAGCCTATCAATTCTCAAATCACTGCTACCATCTTCCTTAATGAAAGTCAGTAATAAATGAGGTAAATCTGCCAAAAGAACATACATAAGGGAAAAGGAATATTTGTAAGAAGGGAGTGGTATCCAGTGGGAAAAAGCTACAACACCATAGGGGAAAGTTTTTTAGTACAGATTTCTAATCATCGGCACAGTACTTCAGTGCTACCTTCTTTGCAAAGTCAAATTGCTCCTCAACTTCCTCACCTGTGACAGAGGATAGGTAAATGTATGTGAAAATGCTTTGAAAATGCCAAAGCGCAGCACCCACATAAATTTAATATTTAATATTAGTGTTGCTAAAAGGAAATTCTTCTTGCCACGGCACCCTCAAGTTAGGAGAATAATGAGACATTCTTTGACACAGAGTGGCCATTTGGAACCAGCACTAAAACGTGGTCAGGTGCCATGAGATTCTGTGCCACAGACCTGCTCCTCTCTTCTCCCTTCCCTCAAGGTTTGTTTTTTTGTTTTTGTATAGAACTGGGATGTAGGTTAGAGGTGCAGGGGGACGGGAGGGGGTGAGAGGATTCACCAGAGACAGAGTGGGGAGCAGAAGGGGCAGATTGACTGAAATACACTGCTGAGGAATGCAGTGGGCGCCATGCTGCGCCATGTGGGTTACCTCCCTGGCCAGGATTGAACTCAGGTTGTAGCGGTGATAGTGCTGAGACTTAACTCCTAGGCCACCAGGGAGATCCCCTTCATGATTCTGAATCAATCAGCAGCAAATCAGGAAGTTACCCAAACTGACAAATTCCATCATCTCAGCAGCTACTCCAGTTGATAAACTCAAAAAAATGAAGTTCACTGCTGTGAACTATGGAAATGAAACTATATTGTTATTTCCTCTTTGAGAAAATGAAATGGTGATGATGGAAATTAATAACAGTTCTAATAGATGAACAATAGCTAGTATTGATTGACTATATAAAAAAATATCAGTAACTGGGATAAGTTCTTCACATTGATTTTCCTGTTCAATACTCACAACAAATTTATATAAAAACATTTAGCATTTCTCTCACATATGAAGAAATGGAGATAAGACATTAGTCGCTTACAGAGAAAAAGCTTAGGACGCAAAATGATAGAGTTCTAAAAAAATTATGAAAATGTCTAGACATGCAGTGCAATGTCAATGTTCTATCTGGCAAACATGGTAAGAGAGTAAAGAGACAAGGAAAGAATAAAGAGAGAATTGTGCAGATACTTCTTACATTGAAGGTGTTAAAGAAATGTCAGTTAGGGTTGGATGGAAAAAAAAGAGACAGCTTTTGTAACATTTCATTGTTAGTTCTCATTTACACCCAGGGTGTCTTGGAAAAGACCAGATTGCCGACTCTGTGACTTTGGGAAACATGTCTGATACTTTTGCTTTTGTTTATTTAGTTGGATGTTGTTTTGTTGTTGTTTTTTGTTTTGTTTTGTTTTGTTTTTGCCTTTTTGTTTATCAAGGTAAGGATGGTTTACAGCACTGTATCTGTTTTAAGGGGAGCGGTACACATCACCATAAATACATATCATCACAACACATCCACCAGCAAAGTCCCCTAAACTCTTGGGCATAGTTCATTGGCCTCCTCCTCCTTTTGTTCCCCTACCTACTACCCTCTTATACACCTCAGGTAGCCTTTATTCTGCAGTCACATATCAAGCATTTGTTTTGGTTTGGTTTTTGTTTGTTTCTTTGTTTTGTTTCTTTATGTTCCACACATGAGTGAAATCATTTAGTACTTGTCTTTCTCCTTCTGGTGCAATTCCCTTAGCATAATCCCCTGCGGTTTCATTTATGTTGTGGAAAATGGTAAGAGTTCATCTTTATACATGGTATTTGTTGTGCGCTTAGGTTATTGACATCATTTGGCTATTGTAAATAGTGCAGTTTTCATATTCCTTCAGTTAGCTATCTTAGGAGTGGAATTGCTGCATCATATGGTAGATCTGTTTTTAATATTTGAGAACCCATAGGGCCTCCCTAGTGGTGCAAGGGGTTAAGTCTCAGCACTATGAAGCTATCCGCAGCCACTGCAGCACGAGTTCAATCCCCTGGCCAGGGAGCTAATCCATATGGCGCAGCAGACCCCTCCTGTTTCACCACTGCTCCCCTCAGCAATGTATTTCAGTCAACCCACCTGTTCTACTCCCCCCTCTGTCTCTGTTGAATCTTCTCACCACCACCCCCCATTGCTCTACCCCCCGCACCTCTGGCCTACACCCCAGCTCTTGTATACATAATAAATAAATCTTTAAAAAATGTATTTTAAAACCCCTTCATACTGTTTTCCATAGGGACTGGACCAGCCTGCATTCCCACCAATAGTGTAAGAGGATTTCTTTTTCCCCATATCCTAACCAACCCTTGTTTCTGATCTTTTTGATATGGACCATTTTTATGGGCTGGAGGTGGTATCTCACCGATGTTTTGATTTGCCTTTTCCTGATGATAACTGATGATGAGCATTTTTTCTTGTGCCTGCTGGCCATATGTATGTCTGCCCAGTTTTTGACTGAGTAGTTATCTCATTGAATTTTCTGAGTTCTTTGTTAATCTTAAATATTATTAGCCCCTTTTGGATATAGGGTGTGTAAACATTTTCCCCCTTTTCTTTTTTTTTTTAAAGATTTATTTATTTTTATACAAGACCTGGGGTACAGGCCAGAGGCGCGGGAGGGTGAGAGGATTCACCAGAGACAGAGTGGGGAGCAGAAAAGGCAGAAGACAGAAAACACTGCTGAGGGAGAGACAGGAGAGGTCTGCTGCGCCATGTGGGACTCTCGCTGGCCCACCCGGATCGAACCAGAGCTGCAGAGGCTGCGGAGAGCTTCGCAGCGCAGTGCTCAACCACCTGTGCCACCAGGGGAGGTCCTCCATTTTTATTTTCTTAAGTAATCGCCATACTATTTCCCACAGAGCTGGTCTGACTTGCATTCCCACCAACAGTGGATGAGAGTTCCTTTTTCTCTCATCCTATCCAATATTCTTTTTGTCCATTCATTCTGACATGAACCATTCTCACAGAAGAGAGGATATCTCATTATGTTTTGACTTGCAGTTCTCATATCACAAGTGATGCTGAACAATTTTTCATATATCATCTTCTTTTAAAAATGTCTATTTAGATCTTTTGCTCATTTTTTTATTGGGTTGACTGACTTTTTACTATTGGACTGGACAAGGTAAGTATTTTGTATATTTTGGAAATGAGCCCCTTCTCAGATGTGTGATGTGTAAATATCTTCTCCTAGTCTGTAGGTTGCCTTTTTGTATTTGTGATTTTTTTTTTGAGGTATAAAAGCTTTTTGGCAATAAATCTGAAGAAGAAGAAATCAAAAAGACCATCCCTTTTGTTATTGAAACAAAAAAAATCAAATATTTGGGAATAAATCTAACAAAAGAGGTAAAGGACCTATACAAAGAAAACTATAAAACATTGTTAAAAGAAATAGAAGAAGACACAAAGAAATGGAGAGACATCCCCTGCTCATGGATTGGAAGAATAAACATTATTAAAATGGCCATCCTTCCAAAAGCAATATACAGATTCAATGCTATTCCAATCAAAATTTCAATGTCATTCTTCAAAGAAATTCATCAATTATTGATGAAATTCATATGGAATCACAAAAAACCCCGAATAGCCAAAGCTCTCTTGAAAAAAAAAGAAGGGAATGGAGGCATCACACTCCCAGACTTCAAACTATACTACAAAGCCATAATCATCAAAACTGCATGGTATTGGAACAAGAACAGACATACAGACCAATGGAATCAAATAGAAAATCCAGAAATAAACCCACAGATTTATGGTCAACTAATCTTTGACAAAGGAGCAAAGAATATGCATTGGAGCAAAGAAAGTTTGTTCAATAAATGGTGCTGGGAAAACTGGGTCGCTACATGCAAAAGAATGAAGCTTGACCACTACCTCACACCATACACAAAAATCAACTCAAAATGGATTAAAGATCTAGACATAAGACCTGAAACCATAAAATATATAGAAGGAAATATAGGCGAAACACTACGTGATTTGCACATCAAAGACATCTTTACAGACACATCACCCAAAGCAGTGATAGTGAAGGCAAAGATAAACAGCTGGGACTACATCAAATTAAAGAGCTTTTGCACAGCAAAAGAGACAATAACAAAAACAAAGAGAAACCCCACCAACTGGGAGAACATTTTTGCACCCAACACTAATGATAAAGGACTGATCACAAAAATCTGCAAAGAGCTGATGAGACTCAGCAACAACAAAGAAAATAATCCAGTCAAAAAATGGGCAGAAGAGCTAAAAAGAAACTTCTCTGAAGAGGAAATGCAAATGGCCAACAGGCATATGAAAAAATGTTCAACATCACTTGTCATCAGGGAAATGCAAATCAAAACTACCATGAGATACCATCTTACACCAGTGAGAATGGCACATATTAAAAAAACTAGCAACAACAAATGTTGGCGAGGGTGTGGAGAAAAAGGAACTCTTCTGCACTGTTGGTGGGAGTGCAAACTGGTCCAACCACTGTGGAGAGCTGTGTGGAGATTTCTGGACCTACTAAACATAGAGCTTCCATATGATCCAGCAGTTCCACTCCTAGGTATTTACCCAAAGGACACAGAAACATCAATTCCAAAGAACACCTGCACCCCTATGTTTATAGCAACACTGTTTACAATAGCTAAGCTTTGGAAACAACCCAAATGCCCAAAAATAGATGACTGGATCAAGAAGATGTGGTACATATATACCATGGAATATTACTCAGCATTCAAAAAAGATAAACACATGCAATTTGCAGCAACATGGATGGCGCTGGAAGGGATCATGCTCAGCGAAATAAGCCAAAAAGAAAACGAAAAATACCGGATGGTCTCACTCATAGCAGGAATCTAGAAAACTTAAATAAGGGACCAGGAAAATGAATAACTATAAGAAAGTGAAAATCAAAATCAACAAAAAACTATGAACCAGAGACACTTTTAGGGGGGCGGAGGCGGGAGGGGAGGGATTGGGGTCAGAATGGGGGGGCTGCAATTGTATGGGGAATATAACAATAAAATTTATAAAAAAAAAAAATTAAAAAATTAAAAAAAATAAATAAATAAATAAAAGCTTTTTGGTTTGATCTAGTACCATTTGTTTATTTTTGTTTTTGTTTCCCTTGCCATTGAAGATGAGTTCCCAAATATATCTTTGAGGCTGATATCCTGCACTGTGTCGTCTATGTTTTAAGTATGTTATGGTTTCAGTTCTCATATCCCAATCTTTAATAATCCTTTTGGAGTTACTTTTTTGTTTGAGGTTAAGTATGGACTAGTTTCACTCTTTATGCATGAATCTATCCATGTTTTCCAACATCATTTGCTAAAGAGGACCTCTTTTCTCCATCATATGGTCTTGGTCCCTTTGTCAAAGACTAACTTGTCCATTTTTGTGTAGATTTATACAACATTAAATTTGTCTTATTACTTAAAGCAATTTGCATGATATTGATCAAAATCCCAATGAGTTTTTTCCAAGCAAATAGAACAAACAATTATAAAACTTGTATAAAACCACAGAAGGCCTTATATAGCTAAAGCAATCCTGAGAGAAAAGAGAGAAATGGAAGTATCACACTCTCTAACTTCAAACTATATGATAGGGTAATAGTAATCAAAACAGCATGGTACTAGAAAAAAAACAGAAACCCAGATCAATGGAGTAAACTTGTTTTAAAAGCACAGGTATTCGGGAGTGGCAAGGCACAGTACAATTGATACTTTGAGTCTACTCTCCACTACATCCCAAGGAGGGAAGAGAAGGTAGGTATGGATATTCTGGGATAATGTAAGAAGGCAGCTACAAGTAAGTGAATGAAGACAAAGATAATGTGATGACGTTACTACAAGGAAAATAGAAAGAAGAAGCTGAGCATGAGGACAATCTTGTCTCTGAGATAGGGATATTAAAGAAGGTAAAATTTATTCTCCTGGGGAAAATTTGGACTGCATAGCTACCAAGTCTATGTCTCTATTTACATAATGTTCAATATTTTTTTCACTTCCTACTTCTGCCCTTGCTTAGCCATGGAGCCTTTCTGTATTTGTCAATGAATAAGTTTGAGAAAAGATGCAGCATATTGTAATTCCGATTTACCTACTGATTTAATCGCTTTTTTGTTAAAAAGGTTGACTATGTCAGCAAGGTCAAAGTGTGACCATTTCACTAAAAGTTATTGATAGATTTCTTTCATGAATATATTCTATTTCCATGAAAAAAAATTATTTACCAAAAAAAGTATCTATTTCCAGGTAAACAAGAAAGGGCTAGGATTTGAAAGAACAGATTCACCAGGGGGTAGGAGGGGGTAGGTGGGGGTTTCTTCCAAACATTAAGCTTTTATTGAAGGCAAAGTACATGAGGGTTTAGACACATAAAAATTACCATCATCAAGAAAAAGGCACAGGCTCCTATTATCTGTGCTTATTTGTGGCATTATATAAGTGGTACTTTCGTAAATGTGCCAGCCTTGCAAATTGTCTTCATTTCACCACAGACGCTGCACTGAGTCATTTACTATTGTGGTGCAGGATTTTCTTTTCTCTTTTCATATTTATGAATTTGTCCTCCTTGAAAATATCAAGGTCAATTTTTGCCATTTGTTTCAAAATGCGGAAGGCTTAACTGAAGGTGATGTTGATTATGCATGCATCCAATTGTAGACCTGGGTTTTAAATATTTATTTAAAAACTGAGAACACTTAGAGATGAGGATATATACAAAGGCACTAAGTAAACAAAACAAAACAAAAAACTGAAAAGAAATCTGAAATATGTGTTCTTAACCCTCAATGTCATGCCATATGAGGCAGAAGGATTTAGATTTGGCAATGGCTAGGTTTTGGTGAATGTTGGCAGTCTAAAGTGAGAATATGAACATGAGATATAATAGCTAACAAGTTATATTTTCAAACAAATGGGTTTGTATTTACTTCACCTTTTGCTCTCCTGAAGATATACTTTTTTTTTTTATTTTTAAAGAAAAGAAATAGAGAATCCAATTTCAAAGCCATTTTGAAGTGAAACAAAAAAATCTGTGGGGCCTCCCCTGGTGGCGCAGGCAGTTGAACACAGCCCTGTGAAGCTGTCTGCAGCCTCTGCAGCGCCGGTTTGATCCCAGCCAGCCAGCAAGGGTCCCACATGGCGGGGCAGACCTCTCCCCTCTCGCCCTCTGCTCCCCTCAGCAGTGTATTTTGTCAGTCTACCTGTTCTGTTCCCCACTCTGTCTCTGGTGAATCCTCTCACCCTCTGGCGCATCTGGTCTGTACCCCAGTTCTTGTATAAAATAAATAAATAAATCTTTAAAAAAAAATCTGTGAAAGTTTAAGACTATGCACAATTTAATAAGCCTTATTGTCTACTGTCAGGTTATAACTCTGGAGATTCAAAAATTTCCAGGTACAGCAAGGAGCAGAGACTCAAACCCAGTAACTCCTAACATGGGGGAAACTATGCACTGTTGGTATGCACTGTTGTCTTGTTAATTTGCAAAAAAAAAATACAAAATACAAAAAAACAAAAACAAAAAAAAAATGTACAGAGTGGTAATCTTCAACTTAGAAATCAGATTCAATATAACCAAAAAGGGATCATGTACAGAGGCTGAGATGTAAGAACAAAGGTGCACTGGAACAACTGGAAAGCACTCACTTGGTGATTCAAAGCAAGCAGAGAATGTTTGAGTGTTCTGCGGAAAATTAAACTGCCATTCACTAAGGGCAAAACAAAGACAGGGCACTTGAAGGGCTCAGAAGATGTACCACTCCCGCACCATTTCGTAGAGAATTTTATCCACCAAAACAAGGGACCAGGGGAAATCAAGAAACAGATTAAGGGAAGAGGTGGCTCCAACAACAGAGCAGGGAGGGGACATCCCTAGGGACCACTGGTTGCTTGAAATCAATGCACAGGCATTAAAGAAGGGAAGGAGGGGCAGAATCAGACTTTCAGGAAAGAGAGGAAATACCTCAGTCATTTAACTTTATAGACTTTTTAAAGTTATTTTTGGCATTATTATTTGGCACAACATACATAAAATAAAATATACTATTTTAGTCACTTCTAAGTGCATAGTTTTTGGCATTATCTTATTCACATTATTGCACGACCATCAATTACCAACCACCTTTAAAAGTTTCTATTTCTCCAGCTGAAACTTTCTATTAAACTTCAAATCCTCTTTTACTCTCCTCTCAACCTAAAATAACCACCATTTTACTTCTGTTGCTGTTGTTTTCACTAATTCAGGGCAACATACAAGTGAAATCATAGTACTTGCACTTTTGTGACTGGCATATTTTACTTCACACAAGATTCATCCATGTGTCAGTTTCCTTTTCTTTTTGAGACTGAATAGCACATACGTAGATAAACCACATTTTCTTAATCCATTCATCCACAAATGGACACTTGGGTTGCTTCCACCTTTTGGCTTTGTGAATAATGCCATCATGAACATTAGTATACAAATCTCTGTTTGAGTTCCTCAAGTCATTTCTTTTAATATATACCAGAAGTGTTATTGTATTATGTTATAATTCTCTGTTTAATTTTTTGAAGAATCAGCTGTACTATTTCCCACACAGCTCCACCATTTTACATTCCCACCAACATCACACAAGATTTTAAATTCTCCAACAGCTTTCCATCACTTGTTAATCGCTGTTTTCTCCATAAGAGCTTATCTATTGGGTATGAAGTAGCATATCATTGTGCTTTTGATGTGTATTTGTTTAAAATTTAGTGATGCTAATAACACATGCCAGATAATAATATTTGCTAATCTTCTTTAGAGTGATGCCTATTGAAGTCCTGGGTTCATATTTTCAGTTGGGTTGTTTGTTTTTGTTGTTGAGTTTTGGGAACTCTTTATGTATTCTGGATAACTTGCAACATTTTCTCCCATTCTGTGGGTTACCTTTATACTCTGTTGATAGTGTCTTTTGATGCACAAAAGTTTAAATTTCCAAGAAGTTCAACTTATCTATTTTTTCTTTAAATATATGTGTTTCATGTGTGGCCCAAGAAATCATTCCCAAATCCAAAGGCATGAAATTTCTCCTTTCATGTTTTCTTCTAAAACTTTTATAGTTGGAGATCTTATGTTTAGGTTCTAACTCATTTTGAATTTATTTCTGCTTATAAGGTATAGTAAGGGTCTAAATTTCATTATTTTGCATGTGGGCATCCAGTTTTCACCACAACAAATGTTGAAGTTTTGTCCTTTTCCTTTAAATGATTTTCACAAAAATCATTTGGTTGTGGACACTGTTCTATGCTGTTGGCTTCTATCCATCATTGGACAGTTCCACATTGCTTTTGATTGCTGTAGCACTGTAGTAAATTTTAAAACTTGGAAATAAAAGATTTCCAAATTCTTTTTCAAATTTATTGTGGCTATTTGGGGTTCCTTGGGATTCCATGTGAATTTTAAGATAGATTTTTCTATCTTTGTAAAGACTAGACAACAGATATATATAAACCAATGATTTCAGTACAAATCATAAAGCATGGAGAGAGGTAGGCACAAAGAGGAAGACTTTATATCTGCTTATCATCAAGTGGATATGTTTCATATTCCGAGATGCTCTTAAGTCATTTTTTTACAATTACAAATTCTGAGGCACTACGTAATAGTGAGCCTACATGTTGTGATTCTATTCCCTTCCTTTCATTTAATGGGAGATGTACTGGGGCATAAGTCATTTGTTCTGCCTCTTCTCAGTTTGGCATTGGACTTAACTTTGGGACATAGTCAAATAGCTAAATCAAAAATTCTCCAAATTTTTATTTCTCCATCTTAACATTAAGATGCTAACACTTGAACTACGATATACAAGCTGAACTAAACAATGGCATATGCTCAAAGTGAAAGGAATGAAACAAGTTTGTTCTCTGTTACAGATGATAAAATGTGGTGCAAATACTAAGCAATAAGGCTGATTCCCTATGTCAATACTTCTCAGGCTATAATTACCACATAAGTAATGACTGTTCTTACTGAAATGAAGGTTTTGATTCAGAAGGTTTGGAGTGATCTCAAGATTCTGCATTTCTAACAAGTTCCCAAGTACACTCAGGGTCCTATATGTGGACTTTACTGTGTTGCAAGATTTTTATGATTTCAGACTTTACTGTGAGTGCAGATGCAATTTTCACATTTTTTTTAAAGATTTATTTATTTTTATACAAGAGCTGGGGTACAGGCCAGAGGTGAGGGAGGGTAAGAGGATTCACCAGAGACAGAGCGGGGAGCAGAACAGGCAGACTGATGAAATACACTGTTGAGGGAAGCAGCGGGTGCAACAGGAGAGGTATGCTGCACCATGTGGGATTCTTGCTGGCTGGTTGGGATCAAACTGGCACTGTAGAGGCTGCAGACAGCTTCACAGCGCTTCGCTCAACCCACTGTGCCACCGGGGAGGCCCAATTTTCACATTTTCTAAGTTTGTATTTACTTTTCAAAACTGCTAACATATCACTTAAAATACTTTTGGGTTTTCAAACTTTTTGGTCTCAGAACCCCCTTTTACAATCTTAAAAATAATTGTGGAACCCAAAACACACACACACAATTTACCATATTTAAAATTAAATCTGAGAAAATTTTAAAACATATGAATACATCAGCATAGATCATATTATCTGACAGGATGAAAATGCATTCTGTATCCTGAAACCTCATGAAAATAACACTGCACACACATGAGAGAATGGGAATGAAAGAGCAAATAATATTTACTATTATTATAAAAGGAATTGCTAATTAAAGACATTGAATTTTACATAGTGGTACTACTGTTAAATAAACCAGAAACTAAACTGAGTCCTCTAACTCAAATAAAGATATCCTTACTAAGAATTTAATATATGCAAATTAGCATGTTAGATACCCAGAACCTTGCATTTAAAATGTCTGCTTGGGCCTCCCCGGTGGCACAGTGGTTGAGCGCTGGGTTGCGAAGCTGCCCGCAGCCTCTGCAGTCCCGGTTCGATCTCTGGCTTCTCCTCGGCCACCGCAGGAGGGTCCCACATGGCGCGCAGACCTCTCCTGCCGCCCGCTGCTCCCCTCAGCAGTGTACTTCGGTCCTTCTGCCTGCTCTGCTCCCCGCTCTGGCTCTGGTGAATTCTCTCACCCTCCCGCGCTTCTGGCTATACCCAGTGCTTGTATAAATAAATAAATCTTAAAAAAAAAAAAAAGTAGCAAAAAAATAAATAAATAAATAAAATGTCTGCTTAAGGCTGTGATTCTTGATATCAGGAACTAAAAAAAAAAAAAAAAAAGTATCCTTAGTACCATCCAAACCAATTTAAATTAGTATCTCTGGAAATGAATAGTGTTTAAAAACCTCAACAGGTGATTTTAAGGTGCAGCAGGCAGGGTTAGAAAACACTGGGTTGCGCCTCCCCTGGTGGCACAGCGGTTGAGCGCTGGGCCGCGAAGCTGCCCGCAGCCTTTGCAGCGTCGGTTCCATCCCCGGCCACCAGCGAGGGTCCCACATGGTGCGCAGACCTTTCCTGCTGTGCCCGCTGCTCCCCTCAGCAGTGTATTTCATCCTTCTGCCTGTTCTGTTCCCTGCCCTGGCTCTGGTGAATTCTCTCACCCTCCTGTGCTTCTGACAGTACCCAGTGCTTGTATAAATAAATGAAAAATAAATTTAAAAAAAAAGAAAAAAAAGAAAACACTGAGCCAAGAAGGCAGAATAGGAAGAGCAGAAGGTCAGAGGAGATGTGTGCACTTAGGGTCAGCGTTGCTTGGTGGAGTCAGACAGGCCAGGCTAGGGCCTTGGTAGTAATGCTAACTAGCTCTGTGATGTAGACGATGTGCTCATTCCCTCTCATTCTCAATTTCTGTAGCTGTAAGTTGCAATAGTATTGGTTCCATCTTAACAGAGTTGTTCTGAGGATAGTCATGGAAAGCACAGCTCCTGGCCCATGGTAAAATTTGATTAGATGTTAGCATTATTGGTTGCACTACAGAATCTTAACTGATAAGATGTGACTTACCCAAGTCACGCAGGAGGGAAGGTAGGGTGGAAATGTTTCATATAGACATGAAAAGAAGTTAAAAATTAATTTAAAGACAATTACAACTTTCACTATTGCCCCAACATAAGTTAGCTTAATAGTTCAGGGCATGATTCAACAGAGTGTTTTTGTTTTTGTGTTTATTTCTTTTATCCTTGATGGAGAAAAGGACCCAAACTAATAGATTTGGCCGGGCAGAAAGGGGTTTTTGGCAACTCTTGATGGGCTCTGAAAGGGTTTATTGATCTTTAACACTAGAGCTTTCATGTCATGAGAAAAGGGCTCCCCTTGCTAGCAGGACAAGCCGGCTGGCCATACTGCATAAACAGCACAGCTTACTGTTGGTATATAAACATTGCTTTGGCATTAATACAGAAAATATGAATCAGAGGGTCTTATTCATAAATAAAATATTTGGATAAGAAGTGAAGCCACCACAGAATTAATGTGTCTGTAAGTCAAAAAAGAAGCAAGGGCAATAAATAGAAAAGCTGGTGTCAGCTTCAGGTAATACTTTGGACAGATGGCAATTACCTGGATAATTTAGTCAGTTTGGAAGGATTCAAGAACTCTTCCAAATTGGCTCTCCACACCGACTGAAGTATTCGAACAATTGACAAATCCTTACTTTGTGTGGGTAGAGAGACAGGTAATGTTTAAAACATGTAATAAAACAGTAGAGTAGAGCAGAAATGGTGTCATACAGAAAGTAATAATCAGGGGAGATACCCTTCAGGGTCAATGCCATCTGAATATGTGGTTGTTTTGGTGTACCCACTGACTCTCAGCTCTGGCTCAGGTACCATCTCTTAGCTCACTTTTTCCTCTGAAAATTAACTCTTTTTAAAATTAACTTTCCTTACTTTTTCCACTCCTCTGAAAATTAACTCTTCCAAGGTTTTATCTAAAATTTCAATAATCCAGCTGGGTCTCTGCACTCATCAGTTTAATCACATGACAAAAACAAGAACGTCTCTATTTGTTGTTGTTGTTGCAGAGATACATGAGAGAAGAAGGAAAACAAATTATTAATGTTAATACTTTGGGTCTTTTCAAAACAAATTACCACTGAAATAGTATGAAAATGGAAAACAACAAGAAGAAATAAAATTGTAAGCCTCCTCTATGACAAATTAGGAGGAATATGTAGTCCTAACTCACAGAAGATAAGAAGAGCCCACAAAAGTCATAAAGATTAAGATAGCAAGAGGGCAAGTTCACAGCTACTGCTCTCAGAGCATAACCAGACAGTGGTTCTGTGAGGCTTGTCTCTTAGAGGGAAAATGCCAACCATCTTTTGGTTTAAATAAGAAGCAAAGTTACTCTTGGTAGCTTTAGGGAGCATGGAAGTTCAGATTGAATGAAGACTCACAGAATATGTCACATGTACAAGGCAATCAGACTGAGAGGCATAATATGAGTTCAGTCACATGGAGAGAAGTAAGGCTTCAGATTAAGCTCTTCTGCTAGACTGAAATATGGCAGTGACTCTTCCTCCAAATAAGTCTGTTACAAATACCTATCTTATAGGGCCTCCCTGGTGGCGCAAGGGGTTAAGACGCAACCTATGAAGCTATTGGCAGCCACTGCAGCATGAGTTCAATCCCAGGCAAGGGAACTACACACATGGCACAGCAGACCTCTCCTGACTCGCCCGCTGCTCCCCTCAGCAGTGTATTTCAGTCAGTCTGCCTGTTCTGTTCTCTACTCTGCCTCTGGTAAATCCTCTCACCTGCCCCCCACAACTCTGGCCTATACCCCAGTTCTTGTATGCATAAATAAATAAATCTTTATTTAAAAAAACACCTATCTGTCTTGTAAAGAATCCATCTCCTTCAAAGACACCACCAAGGGAAGCAAAGGAAAGGGAAAGGACTGAAACAGAAATTTACAGCACGAAAAAAATGTTGTTTTTAACAAATGAGAATTTATTCAGATACATCACTGCAATTTTTTTTATTATTTTTAATTGTATTATTTTTTATTGCAGTAACATTGGTTTACAACACCATGATTTAAGGTATAGGTGCACACCTTTTCAGATGTATCCACATGAAGCATGTTAGTTACCACACCACACCCATCGCCAAAGCACTGATAGTCCAGCACCACAGCCCTTTGGGCCTTCACCCTACTTTCCTCCCTGCCATAAACCCTCCCCTTCTGTAGTCTCAGTTTGTACTGTCGATTTTAAGGATGTGTTTTGGTTTCATTTTTTTCTTTCCTTTGTTTCTTTAAATTCTGTATATGAGTAAATTCATCTGGTAGTTGTCTTCCTCCTTCTGACTAATTTCACTTAATCTAACCCCTCCAGTTTCATCCATGTTCTTGCAAATGACAAGATTTCATCTCTTTGTAGAGCTGAGTAGTATTTCATTATTTATATATACCACATCGTGTCTTTACTCATCTTTTTTTTTTTTTTTTTAAAGATTTATTTATTTATTTATACAAGCACTGGGTACAGTCAGAAGCGCGGGAGGGTGAGAGAATTCACCAGAGCCAGAGCGGGAGCAGAGCAGGTAGAAGGACCGAAGTACACTGCTGAGGGGAGCAGCGGGCGGCAGGAGAGGTCTGCGCGCCATGCGGGACCCTACTCCGGTGGCCGGGTAGCAGCTGGGGATCGAACCGGCGCTGCCGAGGCTGTGGGCAGCTTCGCAACCCAGCGCTCAACCGCTGCGCCACGGGGGAGGCCCTTTACTCAGCTTTTACTGTGCACTTATGTTGTTTCATAACATGGCTATGGTAAATAGGACTGCAATGAACATAGGAGCACATATGTCCCTTTAGATTAATGTTTTTGTATTCTTCAGCGAGACCTAGGAGTACAATGGCTTGATCATATGGTAGAGCTGTTTTTAATATTTTGAAAAACCGCAATATTGTTTTCCATAGGGGTTACCAATCTACATTCCCATCAGAGTGTACAAGAGCACCTTTTCTCCATACCCTCTCCTACACTCTTATTTCTAGTCTTTTTGATATGGTTGATTCTCACAGGTATATGCTATCTCTTTGTGGTTTTAATTTGCATCTCCCTCATGATAAGTGATATTGAACATTTTTCCATGTGCCTGTTGGCTATATATGTCTTCTTTGGATAAAGGTCTACTTAATTCTTCTGACCACAGAAAATATTGGCAATGATCTATAGCAACTGGGACTCTCTTATGTTACTGTATTACAAACTCTTTGGAAAAAGTTTCTGATAGTATTTTGGAAAACCAAACATATCTAGTATAACTTGAGTTCCATTCTGGGGTACATACTTAGGAAAAGTAAAAATGGTTCAAAGAAATATTTAGACAACTTGTTTCTTTATTTGTAATATATAAAACTTGTAGTTTTAATCATAATATTCTTGCACTGGAAAAGATGATGTGTCTGTTAATAATAGGATATTTATACAATGGAATACTATTAAGCATCAACAAGACAGAACTGGTAGAACATGTACGGCATGGTAAATCCCAAACACATACTGAGTTAAAGAAAGTACATAAAACCCAAAGGACACAGAAACATCAATTCCAAAGAACACCTGCACCCCTATGTTTATAGCAGCACTGTTTACAATAGCTAAGCTTTGGAAACAACCCAAATGCCCAAAAATAGATGACTGGATCAAGAAGATGTGGTACATATATACCATGGAATATTACTCAGCATTCAAAAAAGATAAACACATGCAATTTGCAGCAACATGGATGGCGCTGGAAGGGATCATGCTCAGCGAAATAAGCCAAAAAGAAAAAGAAAAATACCGGATGGTCTCACTCATAGCAGGAATCTAGAAAACTTAAATAAGGGACCAGGAAAATGAATAACTATAAGATAGTGAAAATCAAAATCAACAAAAAACTATGAACCAGAGACACTTTTAGGGGGGCGGGAGGGGAGGGATTGGGGTCAGAATGGGGGGGCTGCAATTGTATGGGGAATATAACAATAAAATTTATTTAAAAAAAAAAATAAAATAAAAATGGATAAGCTGTGCAGTCAATATAAGGAATAGTTACTGTGGTACTGATATTTTTAATAGCTTAACACAGAGGGCACTAGCTCCCTTTTTCTGTATTAAGTGAGAAATTACCTGTCTATTTACTACACTTATTTCCCAAAAGAATGATTGTTATGTTGGGAACACTACATTGAAAACACTATCATAAAGCAAAATACGAAAAGACAATGTCGTCCAACTTTGACGTCTCAAATAACACATTAATATTAATAATGGTCGCTTTTTCCTCTGTCTGTTATAACACAAATGCTGAAAAATCCTGTTTGACAGAAAATCCAACAGGAATCTGAAGTAGCATGCCAAAGTGTATCAAGTACATTGAGGAAGGAAAATGACAATGAATGGTCTATGGTGGTAGAATATGGGGGAGTTGGTGGCAGGTGAACTCTGGTGGTAATACCTGATGTGGATACCCCAATATTACCTCAGTTAAAATTACTTAATTAATTAAAAGAAAATTACAATTGAAAATAAAAGTGGGAAACTTTATGCAATAAATAGCAAGCATTTTAGCATCTGAATAAAAAAAAAAAAAAAAAAAAAGAAAGTACATAAAAATTGCATTTGTATTATTACAGGGCAGGGAGAGGGGCACCTGAGAACCCCTAAACCTATAAATAGGTTCTGCCATCCGCTGCTTTAACACAAAATATACAAAACTTTAATGAAAAGAAATGTTAATATAATTAGGAAACAATATAGAAAAGACAAAGAACATAGTTTGTAGATTAAGCACCCAAAGTTACCCGTCTCTTGTGGGTAAAAGTTCAGCCAAACGGGATTGGCCCAGAAAAGCCTGCCACAAGTCTAAAGTACCTTTTAGTGGGGACCCACGGAAAAGGATCAGGAAAACCCAGACAAGTCTGAGAGGAAAAGAGCAAAATCAAAATCAAGATAAAAGCTGCCACTGTCACCTCCCCACGGGTCTCTCACCCACATCTGTGTCACCCAGTCCACGACCAAAAGGCAAACATAGTTTCTTCCCATGTCTCTCTGCTCCATGTGTCTCCTCCAGGTCTCCTTCTGGCTCCATCCTGCTTCCTTCCTTCCCCAGTCTCTTCTCCAGCTTCTTCTCTTCTCTCTTTAGCTTCACCCTCCCTTGGGTGGGGCAGGAAACCTGGAACTTCCCCTTTTCCTGGGGACCACCCTGTTACAGTATGAGTTTCTCAATAGGCAAAACTAATCTGTATAGTGATTTTCTCTGGAAGGAATGAAAAGTGGTATTTGACTTGGAGGGAAAAGAGAAAAAATTTTAAGTTATATTAATGTTCTACATCTTGGCAGTGTTTCCTTACACATAGGTAGATATTTGCCAAAACCCAGTAAATACACACCTAGGATTTGTGTTTCATTGTATTTAAATCTTACAAATGGAAAATTTTAACAAATATTTAACTATCTGATATGCATGCAAAAAAGGTGAAATGATTCCTGTAATTGATTTTGAAATGAGTTAACAAAGTTAAATGGATGACTAAGTGGAGAGAATACATATGTTATAAAATAAGTGTAATTAAATGTTAAGAGGATATTGAGATGATTAAATCTATGTGATCACTGTAAAATTATTTTAACTTTGTTGTATGTTTAAAATTTTTCATAGTTAAATGTTGGGAAATAATTTTATCTCAAGTAGCTGTAAAGTAAATGACAGAAGCAAAGGAGTAAGAAAGATTTGGTAAGTGGGAAAACTGAAATTGATAATTTTGAAATAAAAAATAATAGTTAATAAATTCAGGAGCTACTTCTTAAAAAAATTAATAAGGTGGGTAAACAATTAGTTTCCTAAGTAGAAATATGCAAAATAAGAAGAAATACTGGAAAATGATATTATGGACAAAGACCTAGATAGAATTATGTGAGTACTCTAGCTGCCAAAAAATTTGGGAAGAAGATATAATGCTTGATTGTTTACTAAAAGAAAATTTTTCAAAAATGATACCGACAAAGATAGAAAACAATTAATTTAAGTAACATGCTTCCAGTGTTTCATTCAATATTATATATGCCTTATGAGAAGGTATTTTTGATGGAGGACAAGAATAGAAAAACTGGAAAGGAGACCTCACAAGATTAAAATCTGACTCACTCGTGGAGGTGGGGGCCAAGGGGAATAACATGACCATTAACCCAGCTGTAGAGGTCGGACCCTTAGGCGAGGTGCCTTATCACAAGGCATGAGACCCAAGCAGGATCAGATACTATAGGGAGTGGAGCACAGGCCTGAGGGTAAAGATACAGAGATTGGGCCCACCCTGGAATCTCTGGTCCCTTTCTAGTTTTGCCTGTTACCCAACATCGGCAACAAGCAGGCCACTCCACGGAGGAGTGACCCCTCCCAAAGAGAAAAGGACTATATCAGTACAGTCTCTGCACAGGTTCAGGGCAGCACTTCCACGCCCAGCTGTGACAATGCAGGTGCCTCTTTTCACCAACTCTCTCCCTCTGCAGGGCGGCAGCCTCCTGCCTGCCTGTGACCTGTCAAGGCCGCCCGCCTGCAACCATGCAGGCCTCTCTTAGCAAAACATGTCCCTTTCCCTTTCTCTAATAAACCTGTCCTTTAAATATAACTAATGTCTCTGCCTTGTGGAGAAACGCGCCTGGGGAACTCGCCGCATGCCGCTGAAACGGGAGCTCTGGTGAAACCTTTCCCAGAGTAAACCCAAGCACCCGCAAACTCTGCAAAACCACATCATTTTCATATATGTGATCCACCTTACTTTCATAAAAAGAAATCTGTAAAAATTTCTTACAAAGCTCAACTACAAAAATTTCATGAAGATAGTATATAAAAAAGAAAATCAAGGGCCTCCCTGGTGGTGTAAAAGGTTAAGTCAGCACTGTAAAGCAATCCGCAGCTTCTACAGTACAGTTCCATCCCTGGCCAAGGAGCTGACCCACAGGGCGCAGAAGACCTCTCCTGTCTTGCCCACCTCTCCTCAGCAGCATATTTCAATCCTTCTGCCTGTTCTGCTCCCCACTCTCTCTCTGGTGAATACTCTCAAACCCCTCCCCCACCTTTGGCCTGCTCTTGTATGCATAAATAAAAAAAAATTTAAAAAAAGGAAATCTGCAGACCATGCTTACTTATGAATATTCATGCAAAAACTTGAATAAAATATCAACAAATAGAATCGTTCATTAATTCCTAGGTCATTCGACACTGGGACTCTATTCCTATGTTACTATGTAATATTGAATTAATTAACCAAAAGAGAAAGATCATATTTTCATCTCCATAGCTACTTAAAAGCCCTTAATACAATATTAGGTACATTCCAGATTTTAAAAAATGTTAAATATTAAATACTGAAAACATACACGTCTTAACATGAATTACACACACACATACGTACCTATATATCTACTTGGATACAGATAGAGTATATATCTAGACTTAGATAAAGAGAAGAGGAGAAGGAGGGGAAGATGCATGTAGATATTTATACGTGTATATATACCAGCCTCTTGCTAAAGAATTGTCTTTAAAATCTAGAACAAAAAGCATGTATAGTGTCAGCTCTCTTTTCTAGCCCACCTTTCTGTGCTCTCTGTCTTCACCTGGCTTCTCAGCTCTACCTCCCCAGTCCCTGAAGCTTGTCAAGGCCATTGTACAATAGTAGAGACAGGGAACATGGTACCTCCCCTAAGAAAACCATCTGTTAGAAGAAGAGATGAGGGGCCTCCCTGGTGGGGCAAGGGATTAGGACACAACCTATGAAGCTGTCCGCAGCCTCTGCAGCACGAGTTCCATTCCATGGCTGGCCAGGGAGCTACCCCCATGACGTTCTGCCTGTTCTGTTCCCCACTCTGTCTCTGGTGAATCCTCTCACCCCCCACACCTCTGGCCTGTTCCCCAGTTCTTGTATGCATAAATAAATGAATCTTAGGAAAAAAAGTGAGGTTCAAACTGCAGAGCCTGCACACTGAAACATTAGGCTGTGCCACCTAAACACATGGAAGAATTAAGTATTTGATATAAGTGTATTTCAAGTTATTGGGGAAAAGGTAGATTACTCAACATTTCATATCTGGTTAAAAAATAAAGTTGGGGGCCTCCCCGGTGACGCAGTGGTTGAGCACTGGGTTACGAAGCTGCCAGCAGCCTCTGCAGCGCCGGTTCGATCCCCGGCTGCTCCCAGGCCACCGGAGGAGGGTCCCACATGGCGAGCAGACCTCTCCTGCCGCCCGCTGCTCCCCTTGTAACAGGGTGGTCCCCAGGAAAGGGGGAGGTTCCCTGCCCCACCCAAGGGAGGGTGGAGCTGAGCAGGAAGAGGAGAAGCTGCAGAGAAGAGACTGAGGAAGGAAGCAGGATGGAGCCAGGAGACCTGGAGGAGGAGCATGGAGCCTAGAGACATGTGAAGAAACTGCGCTTGTCTTTTGGTCGTGGACTGGGTGACACAGATGTGGGTGAGACCCGTGGGGAGGTGACAATGGCAGCTTTTATCTTGATGTTGATTTTGCTCTTTTCCTTCCGGGCTTGTCCAGTTGTTTCTGGCCCTTTTCTGTGGGTCCCCACTGGAAGATGCTTTAGACTTGTGGCAGGCTTTGGGGCCTTGCTCTGGGCCAATCCCATATGGATGGACTTTTACCCACGAGGGGACGGGTAACTTTGGGTGCTTCATTTAGAAACTGGACTCTTTGCCTTTCCTGTATTGTTTCCTAGTTTTATTAAAGCTCCTTCCCATTAAGTCTCGTATGTTTTGTGTTGATGCGGCAAATGGCAGAACCCATTTAGAATAGGCAGGTTTGCGGGGCTTGGGCTGCCCCTCTCCCTGTCCTATAACACCCTCAGCAGTGTACTTCGGTCCTTCTACCTGCTCTGGCTCTGGTGAATTCTCTCACCCTCCCACGCTTCTGACTGTACCCAGTGCTTGTATAAATAAATAAATAAATCTTAAAAAAAAAATAAATAAAGTTGGATACTTTCTCACATCTATTAGGAAAAGCAATGTCAGGCAAATAAGATATTTAACATTTAAATGACCAAAAATTACAAGTAAAGAAAAAGTATAGGGCCTTCCTAGTGGCGCAAGGGTTTAAAGAACTGCACTATGAAGCTATCCACAGTCACTGCAGCACAAGTTCAATCCCTGGCCAGCCAGGGAGCAACCCACATGGCGAGGCAGACCTCTCCTGTCTCACCCGCTGCTCCCCTCAGCAGAGTACTTCAGTCAGTCTGCCTTTTCTCTTCCCCACTCTGTCTCTGTTGAATCCTCTCACCCCCTGCATCTCTGGCCTGTACCCCGGCTCTTGTATGCATAAATTAATAAATCTTTAAAAAAAAATAAGAAAAAGTCTATCCTTATAGCACCATTTGTAATAACAAGATCCAAATATCCATTAATTAAGGACTAGATTATATATTAGAGTAAATCCATTCCATGAAATACTACATCACTACTAAAAAAAGTGAACAGGTATTTGTGTGTGTATATATACATAGACTATGCAAACTACATCATTGAGTGTAGAAAAGAAGACATAAAACCCATGTATAACATGAACTGGAAAAGAAAATCTCAAGAACAGTTAGGCAAAGAGTTATTGTTAGGGGGAAGTGATGTCCTGAGTTAATCCCATACAGGCTTTGTGGACTCCACCCCCACTCCAGACTAAAGCCATCAAGACTCTGGGAAAGACAAATCCCATCACCACCAAGGGAGGGTGGCTGGGACCTGAGGGTGGAGTTGGGCAGCCAGGTTGGATATGAAAAACCAAACACGTGGGCCTTGGGCTCTCTCTCTCTCTGGCTCGCGATCGCTGCCTCCTGGCTTCACCACTCCTGGCTGGCGGCCAACTCTGAGAGCGCCATTTTGGGATTCCTAATCAGCAGATCGGGTAGGACTCATTTAAAACTTTGTCTCCCACTTTTCTCCCAGAGCTGTACATTTCCTCATTTCCCCTTCCCTTTGTAAATAAACCTTTTATTAACCTTTCACGTGTGCCTGCAGTAGAGCATTGATAAGTCCTTTTAAGCGCGCGGGTGAGGACCCACAGTCAGGCACCCCGTTTTGTATCGGGGTTGCTCTACAACATTATTAGATAATCAAAGTGAGGATTCAAACTTGGGAAGCAGCCCAACTGATTTTACTCTGGAAGAGCTGTTTAGAATGAGCTTGGACTTATTTTATATAACCAGAAACTGAGTTATCAACACCAAGATCATACCTATTACCTATTCTTGATAGGAGAGCCTTCAGGCTCTAAATCCCTCTGATCCAAAGATATGTTGATGTTACAGGCTCTCCTCCCCTCTGAAGAATACCCTGCAGAGATACCAAGGCTGGGCACTCATAAATAAATCTTTATCCAGCTCCTTGGTCATTAGTGGGACTTGAAAGACTTGAAAAGCTGGTTTATCTACAAGCCCCAGACTTTTGCATACAAGATGCAGCCAGTGAAGTTGGCTTGTGAATTTGCCTGCCAGACCAGAGGCGGAGTCCCCAGAAAATTTACATTTACAATAGTATGCTATTGTTTATTTTAAGCTTAAACTGTGCAGTCTCAACTATTGTTAAGTATACTTCTCTTTACAGTATGCCTAAGAACTAGGAGACAGGATTGCCTCTGGGGAAGAGAACTTTGATAACTGAGATTCTTTCTGGTTGACAGGGAAACTAAAATTTCACTGCATGTCCTTTAGTAACTTTACAATTTTTTAATAGAATTATATATTATTGCCTATTCAAAAATAAGAAAAAAAATTAAAAACAAATACAAGTGAGGACATCATCCCCTGAATAATCCTCTATCTGCCAATTGAAGTAAGCAACTTTTATAAAAACGTAAAGGGGAGATTGTGACTTTCAAATAAAAACCAAAGAGTGGCAGGAAAGAGCTATTCAATAAATGAATTTTTGGTACTTCAGGTCATTCTAAATTTTAATAATCTGTGAAAATTAAGATCATTTAGAAAATCATTTCCACTTAAGACAAGAATATCAAAAAATAATAATGTTGATACATTTACACTCAGCAAAATTTTTTTCTTTTAGACTTCACAGAAATCCTATATATCGTATGTGCATATTATTATATATTTTTCCAAAGAGCAAATCTGAGTTTTCATTTGGCCCATCAGATGAGGAGTGAGCATGTAGTGCCGGCAAGGGCAGATGACAGAATCATCTGGCCACATTTTGACAAGCCAGGCCACTGGGCAGAGTTTTCCCAGGGTGCCTCCTACACCTGGACTGGTTCCAGAGCTGGGTCCACCCAGGCCATACAATGGCTGTGATGGCATGTAGGGTGGCTGGACCTTCAACAAGTGTCAACATTCAAAGACAATGATGCTGACACGTGATTTCCTGCTTTGAATGTTCCACATTCCTGAGCATTCATGGTGAGGCCTAAAAGAAAGATCTGCTCAGGACGGTATACTGAGCACCTACTGAAGCTGGAGGAGGCAGTTGGGTGCTGTGCTTATAATTAATTATTGACTAGTAGTGACAGTTCAGCATGGCACTTTGAGAAAATCCCACTCCATAATATCTTCTTTCCACACTTCTGTCCTAAGTGCCTGAAATTTCACAAGGAAGCATTACTGTCATCTGTCAACTCCAACATTGAAATGAAATAAAGTGCAATATATACACAGATAGGGCTAACATTTACTACCAAAAAAAAAAATAATAATAATAACTTGAATTATTTTAAAAGATCAATAGCATTGAAGTCAGTTTTTCAGATATTTGTTCTAAACCTTAATGTGGCTCTTCATAACTGCCATCAAGCAAATTTGATTAATTTGAATGTTTCTTCATCTGCAAAACAGGGCGACTAATTTCTAATTCTCATTTCAGAGGGTTGTTGTGAAAATTAAATACACACAAGCTCTTTCTACTTGATACAGAATCCTGTTAAATGCTAAAGCAGCCAGTTAAATGTTCTAGTAACATCAGTTTCCTCCTACACTTTCCTACCTAATTAACCCCATCTTCTTGGCAGGCAATACAAGAGCACTTTGCTGAAAGCAAACCTGGCCACCTTGCCTGACACTGGCCCCCATGCAGTGACCACCCACATTCTTTATTTTCCTCCACTCCCCTGGCCCTTGACCCAGTCTGCTCACTAAGTTCATAGCATGGTGAGCCAATCTCACAACGAAAGGGACATTTCCTGCCTTTGAAAAATAATGGGCAGAGAACCAGCAGACTTGTGGTGCCTTCCATCTCCCATCTGTAAATTTCTTCAACTACTTTCCAGTAAGCAATCTCTTAGGGCTCACGAGGTGATTAATAATATTAAGTGCCTCAGTCGCCTTGAGTTTTCCAGATGAAATAGCGTTGTATGAACGCACAGTCATTGAATTATGAATGGGAGGCAGTGCAGTCTTTCTTCTTCCTATTCACATGTGTGCTAGAGTCTCAGAGGGGTTGCAGGAGTCAAGTGGTCATTCAACAAGTAAAATTTTTGCTTCAATCAATTTATAAATTAATAGTGTGGTTGTGGATAAAATCCAGTCACTGCCAGAATCTGGAGACCTCAGACCTGCAGGGCACAAGAGAATGGACCCCCCCCCCATCAGTTTTCCTGGGAGTCCTTTAAAACATGATTCTCGGGTCTCCCTGGTGGTGCAGCAGTTTAGCGCTGGGTTGCGAAGCTGCCCACAGCCTCTGCAGTGCCGGTTCAATCCCTGGCCGCTGGGCGAGGGTCCCACATGGTGCGCAGACCTCTCCTGCCAGCCGCCCACTGCTCCCCTCAGCAGTGTACTTTGTCAGTCTGCCTGTTCTGCTCCGTGCTCTGTCTCTGGTGAATTCTCTCACCCTCCCGCGCTTCAGACTGTACCCAGTGCTTGTATAAATAAATAAATAAATCTTAAAAAAATTAATAATAATAATAAAAACATGATTCTCAGTTTCCTATTTGTCTGGAATTTCATTGCTGTAAAGTTTCATCTTCCAAGTACAAGTATAAGTGACTATAATCTCTCTGTAGAACCTATGTCAAAATCATTACCCTTTCCTGGGGGGGGTGGGGGGGACTTTTTTCTAAAGATGTGATTTCTAAACTGTCCAGTCCTAACAACTCTGCCTGCTGGCCTCCACCCACACATTCACCATCAGCATCAGGGCCACAGGCTCTTTTCTGGGCTTCCCCTATTCTTATTCCACCCCGGGTCAAACAAATGAAAACAAGCAGGGTACGTGTTCTAGTCACCCTCTTTATCTGCCTTCACATGCCTTCCTCTACCTATTCATAGGGCTGCAGCAGAAGTCTGAACCAGCTTCCTGTAATCTGGGAGGGGAAAATGTCTCTCTGTAACATGGCTTCTGAGACGAGTTGTTTTGGGTAACTGATTTCCTCCTCTCTGCTCATTTGAGTTCATATAGCTTCCTTTGCGCTGCTTTTCCACCCTCCTCCACAAGTGAGGGCGTCTCCTCCACGCCTCAGGATTTCAGCACACTCCTCTGTTTCCCCCGCTGTCAGAGAGCAGGATTTCCTGAGCCCAGTTGAGGCACTGCAGGGCTCTATCCTGACCACACCTTTAGGGATGGCCCCTCTCTCACTACAAGACGTCATATTTATATCCCAGGGCACTGAGGCCTGTCTTGCTTTGATGTCATTTCCTCCTTTTAGGGAAGTTGAGCAAAGAGGAGTATCCATCATCCCCCAAGTTCTCTAGCCCTACTCACTCCCTACTTTCACTTGGGAAGTAGCCTTTCTGCCTCAGTCCCTAAACAGAAGGTTTTAATTACAATTAAGGATAAGTTAATTGCTAGAAAATCAAAATGTGTATTGAGATATAGTCTTCCAGCTGAAATCTCTTCTGAAGACCCTAAATATTTAAAACATTAAATAATTTAGAAATAAAAGGGTTGGTAGAGAAGTCGTCTGGTGGCCATGATGGCAGTCTGAAGCATATTGCATTCCATCTGGCCCAGGCTGTGGGCTTGAAACTGGTCTCCACTCCAATGCCTTTTCAGTTCATGACAGTTTTTTCGAGCTCAACTTGCTCTTCCCAGGACAATGCTCTTTGAGAGATGCCAACAGCCACAAAAGCCTGAGTTCAACATGCTAGAGCTCTTAGACTACTATCCTCAGGCCTCCAGACTGACCCCTGGGGGATCTCTCCAGCACTCACAGTCTGGGAGCTCCTGAAGCATCAAGGATGAGGACCCAGGCTTCTCAGGTCAGGAGCCAGCCCAGAGGTTCCTCTATTTCTATCTTCTTGGGGAATTTATTTGGAGGATCTCACTCTCTGCTGTCCCTGGCCTTAATAAGAACATCACCTTCATCCAGACAGACTTCTGGAACTTTGAATCTAAGAGAAAAGGGTTTAGACATTTTCTTGTAGGCATAGGGACAACTGTTCTATGAATCATTGACTCAGTAAACTTAAAATTGTGATAATATATATTTTTAATTAAGTTCAACTCAGTGAACAGGTTAGAACAGCCTAGAATCATCTAGAAATATTTTATACTTAAATCCCTGAAGGCAGCCATACTGACTTGTGAATCCAGTGATACAGCCTCACGCAGAATATGCATTCAGTAACTACTGATTGGTTAATCTGGGGCCCAAAGACCACCTTTTCCTTCCAGGTGGTTGGAGAAGACTTCCCCTAACTCTCTGTTGGAGTCTTCCAACAAAATTAAGTCACTGCTTCTGGATTTGACAACTTGTTTCTCAAAGCTACTAGAAGTTAGCATCCTTTGCCCTTGAGGCATGTTCTCTGAAGGTCCAGCATCTGAGCTACTCTTTGCTGGTGAATTCAGGGAGTGCGGACTCTGACCAAAGCAAACAAGTGCTTACAAGTGTCTCCTAAGGGGTCTATGAATGTAAGTTCTCAGCTCACCATGAAGACACTGACAGCTTCGCCAGGCATGGCTTTCTCATGCCCCTTAATATTAGAGATGCTCTCTGGAGTGGACCACTCTTTGATCCACCCCCTTGCTTTCCTGCCTACTGCACTTTCACTCTCCACGCTCCAAGCTGCTTGGGGCCACCTTCAGTTCAGCATCCAAGGCTACTATGAAGAATGTCCTCGCTTGACTTGGGGTTACCTTTATTTCTGATGATTTTTATTAAGATAGGTATGAAAGGTTCCATTCACTAAACCCAGGAGTTAAACTTGTATATGAAAATTGTCTTATTATTCTGTATGGCGACCCCTAGATTGAAGGGGAACAGGTCTACAGATAAACATCATGCAGGGATTACATGGACACAGATTCCAGGTGATTGACAGTCCAAACTGGAGCCATATTTCATAATGTTGAATATCTGGTCACTTAGGGTTAGTGTGAGTTGGAAATACCCTTACTATGCACATGAGTAACATTGCCAACTATAGCATCATTGTAATACCGAAAAGACACAGTTCCTGACTATAAGAGTATAGCATGAAACACATTGGAGAGTAAAATAATTTAAAAATAAGATACAGTATTCATTTATGACATTAGAAATGAAAAAAAAGAAAAGCTAAAAAACAACAAATCACATGCAAATAAATATCAGTCACATAGTCATTGAGCTTGTCAGCTTTATGTCACTGAACATCAGTAAAATTCTAGATAATACCATCCTGTTACCCAAGAACCACCATGCTCTTGTGAATGAGAGTATTTCCATTTGAGAAGGAAAGGTTTCTTAACAAAGAGCAGAGAATTGAATGATATAGCTTTGTCTCCACCTGCAGGAATGAACAGATTGGATTCTTTTTCATTATTTGAAAATATGTAAGGCTTCTAGTATCAGCATTAAAGTGTGAGGCCTAATCAGTCCTCAAGCTTTAGTAGTAGGTCCTTCTATAATAAAGTAATACTTTAATCAAACAGGGTCAGTTAAAAGAGGACTCCATCTGACCCAGAGGACACTGTGGAAGAACTTACAGGCTACTACACTCAGCATGTTCAACATTCTATCCCCATCAAGTGAGAATTCAACTCTTGCTAATGGCTCAAGCTTCTAATGAAAACTAATCTGCATGTGATTTGGGTTATCCTAAGTTGCCAATTGCCCCATGTCTTAAAATGATTATTTCATATGGTTCTTTTTTTTTTTTGGTTCTGCATCTAATCCCTGTTGCTTCATCTTGAAGCAAAATTCTGAAGTTACCCTCTGACAGTTCTCTGGCCTCTAAGATTTCTATAAATACTAAACATTTTGTTACTGTACACTTCGCTTTATCATACATACTGCTTTTTACTTTACCAAATATGTGTGGTTGATTGTTTTGTGACCACAAAGTCTGTAGCTGTTTTTATATTTAAATTTAAAAATAATTAACAATCCCATCTCCTCCCGATTTAGCTGTGGAAGAACAAATTCACATCTTAATGTTAAGAACCCAAGGGAAAAGGAGACAATATAAAAGAAGGAAAAGAAGGGCCCTTGCAAATTTAACAGACTATATTAGGCTTTATTTTCTCTCCACATTTTAAAATATGTGCTAAAAACCTTTGCTACACTATTGCTAATATTTGCTAAAATCATTGTAAAAACATCTAGACATTTGTCATTCAAAGAGTTAAGCCAGATTCCACGGGGGTGGGGGGTGGGGGGGGTGGGGGTAATGCACTGGGAGGCTGGTGACCCTGCCAGGTGCTTTTGGTAAAAGGGAACTAACAATGTGTCCAGTACATACATATTGTGGGCACACTTCAGCTATTCAATTCCAGACAGAGGAAATGGAGGAATAGATGTGGGGGAGGGATGAGGCTTAGAAAATGAATAAAAAGAGAAAATGGCCCAAAACTCTCTGCTGTGGCTCTTCATGTGATGAAAGCCTGCATTGTGTGAAGCTGCGAGTCAAAATAAGAAGGTTATTCAGCTATCGTAGACTGAATCTAAAATATGAAATAGTTCGATTCCAACTGTTTAGCTTCTCATACTAAAAGAAAGGTTCTCCTCATTAGCTACTACTGTTTTCTACAGTCCATAGTTATTTCATACTTTCTGGGAAAAACGCTAAATTTTTCAAAACCCCTCTCACCTCTAACCTGTCAACTGGATGTGCAGGTTCCAGTGAACTGGGGTGAATGCTTGGGCCTAATTTGATGTTTGCAAGCCTCCTCCAGTGCTTGAAGCAGCACACATGTGTTATGTGGGGAGCAGCCCTCACCTCCCCTTCTCTTCTCTGAAACAGCTCCCCTTCTGCATCCTGGTCCCCATCCCCCAAGTCCTTCACTACCATCTATTTTCCTGGATGAGAGCCTCCCAGTGAATAGGGAACATTTTTGTGAGAGGGGAATAGGGGTTGTGAAAGAGATTTAGAGGCCAAATGGGGCCCTTGGAGGAAAAAGAATTCAGAGTTGCTGATACAACTCAATGGCATTCACTGTTGCAAAACGTAATGAACATTTTACTTAGCAGCAGCCCATCCACTGTCCTAGACTAATTGGGGACCATTTTCCAAGAAGAAAAGAAGGGTATGTGGTTAACAGCCATGCATCTGTGCAGGGTGCTGAGAGACATCCTCCTTTTCTTGTGTAGACTTTTGTGCCAGGAAAAGACTAGCTCTTATCTTTGTTTCTCTGCCTGATTCCTTGTATAGTGTTCTCTCATAGGAAGAAACACAAAGGGAAATTATAGGTTTATAATCCACTTTCCCAAGATAAATTTTTACTTGACAATTATGTGCTATCACTTGATCATAATATTCTCTGTCCAAATAGCCTCAGATCTCCCTTAGTGATCAAATGTATATAAAATATCCAAATATTGATCCTGAAACTGAGTCTTCTATTGCGTTACATAAAGTGCATTGAGAGACCGTGAGGTCTTCTTTATCTTTTCATTCATATTAATATGGATACCTTAGCAGAAATAGTAATTTGCAATGGTTTCAGTGACATCTATAAATTACCACCTCCACCCCCTACCCCCAGATACTGCCTGTGAAAAGAAGGGCCATTTCTTTCAGGGAAAGGTCAGCTACCAGGGCACACACACTGAAGGGGAGAGTTATGCTTCCCCATGGACTTGTCTTCCATGAACCAGCCATTGTGTTGCTTCATATATCCCAAAGCAAAGTTGTGAACTTTTCTATTTCGCTTTGTTAGATATCAAGACTTGGGATATTTGGACATCCTGTAATAAATAATTCTTCTCTCTCACTCTCTCTTTTGAAGGCAAGTTTGCTGGCATGAGCTGTAATGGTGAGGAGCAGGTAGTGAGTTTGCTTTCTAGTTTACACCCAATGCATTTGTAATTATTTACATTACAGAAAACATAAGAACATCCTCATTCAATTTCCTGACACATGTTCTTGGAATAGCATTGTGAATTTTGATTGCAGCACACGGCAATTAATCTCTGTGAGATCCTAGGTGGGTTAACATTCTATTTATTCCTTGGTCATCAGAAAGTTTCCTCTAATTTAGGAAATATTGCGACTCACTCACATTAGGCACTTAATAAATATTTATTGATTAGATTTAATCTAAGATAACATCTCTATGGGCAACTTGGCAGCCAAATTCTTGAGCATTCCTGCAATACTTGTTCATGATATCTCAATTGGCAGAGGTGGAAAGAGGTTGGGGATTTTGAAGTGATTTCTAACCCTGGATCCCTTTCCTATGATGTCAGAGACACCACTTCCTGAGGGAACTTCAGGATAGATCCTTGGAGAAGCCCTTGCTCAATGAAGTCACCCTAAGAATCTGAAAGGATATATTCAAGCATTCTTGGATGGCTCCTAATGGCTCTCCTGAGATTTGTAGCTCTGATTTCAGCAGGACCCCCAGCGACATTTGATCGTTCGTTCTCATCTCCATGCCATTGAACATGAGTAGCCACATGGCCTGCCTTTCCAGACCACTTCCTCTGGTGAGAAAAAATAATGAGGCTTTTTAGGAAAGAGAAAACATGCTGCCTGTCCTAAGCCCCCAGCCTGGGCAAAAACAGTATCTAGGTTTATCAAAGCCCAATGGGAGCATTTGAAGGTAATTCTGTAATTTATATGAATGATAAATTTAAGGGGATTCCCACGACTGATACCAGTATCTATTGTTCTTTCTTCATATTAGCTCCATCACAGACCAAAGAGCCCTGGAATAAAATTTGTCATCAATATAATACTTGTTAATACTTGTTGAAGACTTATATATCCTGCACTGTTTTTTTTTTTTTTTTTTTTTTTTTTTTTATAGAAGCATGTTTTTATTTATTTATTTATTTGTTTGTTTATACATGCACTGGGTACAGTCAGAAGCGCGGGAGGGTGAGAGAATTCACCAGAGCCAGAGCGGGGAGCAGAGCAGGCAGAAGGACCGAAGTACACTGCTGAGGGGAGCAGCGGGCGGCAGGAGAGGTCTGCGCGCCATGTGGGACCCTCCTCCAGTGGCCATGGAGCAGCCGGGGATCGAACCGGCGCCGCAGAGGCCGCGGGCAGCTTCGCAACCCAGCGCTCAACCGCTGCGCCACCGGGGAGGCCCTATCCTGCACTGTTTTAAGGTCTTTACATCGATTCATTTTATTCTTGCAATGACGCTATGCTAATATTATTTCTATTTTGAAATAGAAAGAAATGAAGAAACTGCAACACAAAGATTGAAAATAATTTGCCTAAGGTGACAAAGAACAATGGTTTAAAATTGTGTATGAAATTCTCTGATACTCCTCTCTTCAAAAGTTAACTCAAAAAAATATTATTTGGGGCCGCCCTGATGGCCTAGAGGTTAAGTTCAGCATTATCACCACTGTGGCCTGAGTTCTATCCCCAGCTAGGGAGCTACCTACATGGTACAGCAGACCTCTCCTGTCTCACCTGCTGCTCCCCTCAGCAGTGTATTTCAACTGTCTGTTCTGCTCCCTGCTCTGTCTCTGGTGAGTCATCTCACCCCTTGCACTTCTGGATTATGCCCTAGTTCTTCTAAAAAAATTTTTTTAAGTTTTAAAAATTAAAAAATAATTACTTAAAATGTCTTCATTGATTTGCATCAGACTTAAGGACTCTCTCTGATGAGCAGAAGGTGGTGGAAGTGATGGTACAAGCTTCTGAGTCTAGGATAAAAGACATTGCTTCTTCACCCCAGGTTTCCCTTGCATTCACTCTCGGGGAAGCCAGTCATCATGTGTTGAAGACTTTCAGGCAGCTGTAGGCAGGGCCAGGAGGGAGGACAAGCGAGCAGCACCAAGCCCCTGGAAGAGGCACTCAGGGCCCCAAGATTCCTGGAAGCCCTCACAGGACAGACCTGGGCCAGAACTGCCTAGCTGCGCAAGTTACTTCCAAATTTCTGATTGACAGAATCTGTAAGATAATAAATGTTTATTATTTTAAACCACTATGTTTTGGGGTGAAATTTATGTGTCATTAGACAACTTATACAGCCTCTAAATGTCAGGGCCATGGTATCAACCCAGGGAATCTAACGGAAGAGTGCCCAGTTTACCACATACCGTTCTGCCTCTGCTGATACAGAAGAGATGATTTATTGAGCTCAGATTCTGGAAATAAAAAAGAGTTCAATATTCGGAAAGACTATTTCATCCAAGATGCAGAAAAATCTGATGCATTTCTAGAGCCTTGGAATGCAACGAATTGCAATGCACGTAATCGGATTCACACAATCTCTTCCTTGGATGTTATCATTTAATGCTGGTGAAGGCCTTTTGCCCTATCCTGCTTTCTCTAGAACCCAGAAAGACGCTACTTTTCTATGAGCATACTACTTCAGGTAAGCCTGTTACAATATCATCAATCAGACCAGTTTCCTTTCCTGAGGATACATTATACCAAGGAAACTATAACCAAATTGGGCCGGTATTAAATCTATTAACCTCAAGTATGAGGACAAGTATTAACCCTCTTTCGTCATTTGTTACTTTTAGGCTGGGAGGAAAACATAAACAACTGGTCCCTTGGATAGAATATCTCCACAAGTGGTTGTTTTCTATTATGTGTTCATTTGGTCTGCTTAGTTCTCAGAAGACTGATTTATGCCACCTCTTTGATAATAAATGCAATGCCCACAGCGCCGAGCTGTACACAAAGTGAATGCTCAGTAAGTGGTCTTTGTCTCTCTCTCATCGCTCCCCACATGTGCTGTTAAAAGAAAATGATCCTCATAAATTGTTAGACCGGTGTCAATAAGTTGCCATGACTTGACATAACCCTACTACTGTTGTAAATGTGGGTTTCCTTCTCCCCACTTTCAGTATCAAGGTAGCTGGAAGCTGCATTAAGAGAGACAGATAGTCACCTCCAGCAAAGTGGTGCAGTAAATTCCCTATAACCTGAGTCACTAAAGAGACCAGCCAGGCCACTTAAAAGTATATAGCAATAAACAGGGTAAGGACTTAGTGGACTTTTCTATTTTTAGTTTTCTCTAATTCATTGAAAAATATTTATAATAAGGGTATAATATGTTTGTCCCCATTTGTTTGTCTTTTCCCGTTTGCTTGACCTTCATTTTCCCCAGGAAAAAGTGCACAGTATTAATATTTACTTAGTTAACATTACCAAGCAAGGGGACTCTATAAGCCCAGAGTGGCTAATATTTAACAATAACATCGGAGAAGATAAAGATAGCCATGTTACTGGAAACTTTTTTGACACAACTTCATTATTCTGATTAGGTCTATATTGGGGAACAAATCTTGGGGCAGATTGCTACCGGGTGTTTGTTGATTTATTCTTTGAATAAAATTGGTCAGAATAAATTTTCTTAAAATAACAACTATGCATAACACAGTTGTACTTCATTTCTCTTGTTCCCTCACCCTCTTTCTTCTTCTGACCCCCCTTTTTTATCTGATAGTTCCTAGAAACAAAGTCAGATACCAGAATAATTGAACTGATATTACTGTTTTCTTGCAGTTGTTTTCCTTAGCTTTTAAGTAGTCATGTTTTTCTCTTTGTTGATCAGAATTTCACCTAAAAATCATCTTTCAGATGCACCTCTGAAAAAATTGTTTTAGAAACACTCCAGGCTTTCATTTTAGCTAGCATTGTGATGCTTTATTTTGTTTTGATATATTTAAATGTTATACTACATTTTATAATAGCGAAGTTATTGGGATTATTTGAATGGTTCAAGGGAACGGGAGCAGAGAGCCTCCTATACAAACTTCTCTCTTTAGTGACAAGAAAATCAAGTCCTGGACACGTAGTAGTGTCATAAAGCTAGTAGGAGTCAGTCAAGACCACAACCCAGATGCCCTCGTTCTTATCCTGCACTTTTTCCAGTATAGCAAGGAAGGTGTGGGTAACATCAAATGAGTCATGTTCTTTTTTTTTCCTTTTCTTCAATACAAATTTCAGCAACATAACTATAATAAAAGAACAACTAACACTCAATGAATGCTTATTTTGTGTCCTGCATTATTCTGTTTATGTCTTAAATTATTTGAGTCACAAAATCATTATCCCCACCTTACCAATGAGGAAACTGAGGCACAAAAAAATCACTTTTACTTTCCTAGGATACAGATGACAGAGATTCCTTGGCCTGGCTCCTGAGTCCACGTACCTACCCCATTACACCCAACCGTAGGAGCAAAAGTAGACCTTGCTCCAGGACTGGAAAAGCAGTGAAAATGCCTATTCCCTTGATGCTTGACATTATGCTACTGCTATGGCTTTGCGTTTTGATGGCTCCTATTATACATAATCATTACTAATGAATTTGCAATCTCTTTCAGAGTTTTCTGAATATAATCACGTTTATTTTGTAATAACATGAAAATGTAAACTCTTTGCATCTTTGTAAACTATGTAGATGCAAAACTATTAAAAAGCTATCTCAAAACATTGATAAAAGTAAAATAATTATAAACAAGAAGATGGACAGAGGAACCAGTCAAAAAAATCTATAGAAGTAAAAAGTAGTTTCTTAATATCCCAAACAGATCAAATGGAAAAGCTTATGAGTATGTAAGTTATACCAAATACTACATATAGTTTTCAAATATTTTCAAAACCATATTTAATGAGAATCTTATATGCTGTTCTAAATGCTAGAAGATCCCGACCTATTTTAAAAATGACTTTCTAATCACAAATAGGAGGGTTCCAAAATGTACATTACATTTATAAAGTTTTAAAATTATGTGTAGTCTGGGAAAGGCTAGATAACATGAAAGACTTTGAAAGTCCCAACTAAGGTCTCCCGGGGCAGCCAAGAATACAGGGCTCATTGGAGAGCATGCTATAATTAGCATGCTCTGATTTGCCCTCTTTATACAGTCAGAGGAGCAGTTGTCTGGGACCTTTCCTGCAATTAGACAATCCCACACTGTGAGTGACGGGCCTGTGCACTCAGCACACGCCACACACATATGGGTTTCCACCCAGTCATTGACATGAATCTACCCAAACGCCTTACAACCTTCGAGTTCTCTTTTGTGACTAATTTCTAGGTTCATTTCAGCCAATATTTAGACATCATGGAGGAAAAAAAGGGATCCAAACACAAATGTCAATAGATTCATAATTTCTGTTTCCATCTGGATGAAATGCAGTACAACATGGCTGACACAGTATTTCTTATTCTAAGAAAAGCATTTACTTTTAAGTGATAAGTAGATGTTTATTAGGTCATAGAAAAGAATGAACCCATTTGCCCCAAACTATCAGCTCTTTAAAAGAATCCTGATTAAAGTCAGTCTGGTGCAGAATTTCTACATTCCAATGACTATTAGGAAACTGACAAATTGCACGGGCCCAAATCTTCTACTAACTGGGCACTGCTAATCTGAAAGCAGACAATTTTTAGTTGAGAGTTTTTGTTATGTTTTATTTTCTTCCTGCTTGAATCAAAGCAGACACATAAACAACTTCTGATAATTGAAAATCATGGGGTCTCAGTTTCTTTGGTTGTCAGTGGAAAAATGTATAGTTGGCATAAAATCTCTTCCTCTTTGTCTTCCAGAAGCCTCACAAACAGTCTCCAGGCTGAAGACACTCAGTACTGGGGAAATCTAGATCATGGAGAAAGCTCTCTTTTAAACAGCCATGGAAGTCCATTCAAAAAGTTCTCCTCGCTACTTCAGTCCAGGTCTAAACCTCTTCCCAAGACACAACTGTACGTAAATATTCCAAATGAGCTTCATCTTGGGAGGACCAATCTCCTTCCTCTGGTTGCCTTGGAGACGGATTTACTATTTTCCTTTTTTGGCATCAGGATGGAGGAGTGGAAAGGTACCAGGAGCACAGAGTGGACAGAATGGCTGTGATCCCTGCTTTGTCACTGGAAGAAATCCCTCAGCCTCTCAGGTTCTCCTGATTCTCATCCAAAGAACAAAGAAATCATTATCAGCCTTGTGGGGCTCATGTGAGGGTAAGACATAAAATATACAAGTGCCTGGCCCCAAATTGGTGACCCAGCACGGCGGGTGTAGAAGGAAGACAGCACCTGTGCCAGTAAGGCAGACTGGGTGTGGACCAGCCAGTCACTGTTGTGTCATCAGAGCCTCAAGCTAGAGAGTTTGGCTGCTTTGGAAAATCCCCTGGTTCCGGGGTCCTCCCTGGTGGTGCAGCGGTTGAGTGCTGGGTTGCGAAGCTGCTCTGCAGCACCAGTTCGATACCCGGTCACCGGGTGAGGGTCCCACATGGCACGCAGACCTCTCCTGGCAGGCCTGCTGCTCCCCTCAGCAGTGTGTTTCGTCAGTCTGCCTGTTCTGTTCCCTGCTCTGGCGAATTCTCTCACCTTCCCACGTTTCTGACTGTACCCAGTGCTTGTATAAATAAATAAATAAATCTTAAAAAAAAAACAACCAAAAAAAAAAAAACCCTGGTTCCTCAACTGATAATTGGATGAGGACTGTTTTTCTGTTTTCTAAAGAAACCATAAGGTGAATCAATATATACTTGAAAAAATATGAGGTCAAGAACTGAAGTCTCAGATCAGGAAGAGTCTGAGAAGGCTCCCTGAGGAAATCGATGATCAGTGAGGTGACACCACTGTGCCAGGGAGCAACTTCAGGAGAGTCTATTTCAGTCATTGAGAATTTCTCTGACTTTCAGTGAGCATATATTATATTAGTTGCACTGAGTATAACTTAAAGATAATATAGCTTATAGATAATAACTAATATAGTTATCTACAAACTATATTAAACTATATTACTAATAATAACTTGAAGATGAATAAGGTCCAGTTCCTGCCTTCAAACAATAAAGAACTGAGGAAATAAAGACTAAAAGCTTCCTGAGGGCAGGAACCATGTTATTATGGAAAGAAAAGGCCAGTTGGTTGATATACTCCCCCAAGAGGGCAGTCCCATCAGGGATTAAATCACGATTGTCTCAAAACCTGGGCCAAGGTACTTCCTTAATTCCCTGCTCCATGGTCCAGTCACAAACTCTGTTGACCAAGATGATCAAGCAACAGGACAAGAGCAGGGCAGGGCTCTCCAGGAGACCTGGGAAAGCTGAGGCTCCACACTCCCACACACCTGGCCACCTGAGGACAAGCACAGCAGGCTGATCTTTTCTGACATCAAGACAGTGTACACAGAAGTGCTTGGAAATTGAGTAGTACGGACTTGAGCGTGGCAAGTGCCTTTCAGTATGTGTTGGAAATAGGCCAGGAAGACTCTAAGCTCTGTCATCTGCTGAGTGATATTACAAGGATGGATCCTGAGCTGATGGGAGTCAGGTGACTCTTGCCCATCAGCCTGGCATGGAGAGGCCCCAGCGGGGCAATGCTTACCTCCCACCAGCCTGTGTGGGTGGAGGCTGCCAGTAGCAGCAAACATGCTCTGCTGCTCCACTTAGGCCACAGGAGCCGTTAATGAGCAGCTAATGCTTGCGCCCGGAAGAATGCAGACTTTTTTAGTGAAAGTGAATGCAAAAAAGAATAGTATTATCAAGTGAGGTCATGTAGAAACGAGAAGACAACGTGGCAGTGGAAGCTCTTGTGAAAAAGCTTCCCAGCCATCAAGAGTGCAGTAACTGCACGCTTCAGTTGTTACCAAACTTTTCAGTAATTAAAACTTGATTGGGAGAAATTAAAGCTCATGATCTTAAGCCCTTTTCATTATGAATAAGCTTTTCACAGTTAATTCTTGAACTGTCCCTCTTAAAACAAATTTGACAGTGAATGTTATTTAGTGTTCTAATGCCTGTAGCCACCCCTGGAGACACAAATAGATTTCTTTTTGTTTTTAACATAATTAAGTGGATTATATTGAATAAACATAGAAAGGCACAAATAAAGACACACTATGGGGCATAATGCAGTATGTCAGGGTGAAGCAGTGGGGGCAGGGGAAGAACATTGGAGCCAGGGAAAGAAGACTTGGGTTTCAGTCAAGCATCTGTCACATACATAAGTCAAATCACTTAATTGTCTCTCTGTTTCTTTATCTGTAAAAAGGGGAATAGAAAGAATATTCAATTTTGAGGCATTTACTAGAGATACAAATGATAGGCCATATAGGAAGATGCTTTGTAAAGTCCTTAGCATCCCTAGTGGCTGTCTCTAGGCAGAGCTCTATCAACTTGATGGAGCCTTGGTGTAGCTTGTATTGTGCCATTGGGGCTCTGAGGGCAATGGTATTCCACTGGCAGCCCCAAGAGAAAACCCAGCTTATATGCATACGTAACCGCAATACTCATGAGTGTGACTATAGTAAATTACCAATAATATCACCTGTGATACAAACCAGGACATGTTTATACCTCTTGTAAGCTTATTGCTCTCTAATTTTCTTTGCAGGACAGATTTCAATTGTGAATTTAAATTTAAATCATGAGTAGTGTTAAGTAGCAAATCTCCTAAACAAAAGCACAAGGAATTATGGCTAGCTACATTTGGCAGTGTGGAGTTAATGAGTTGCATTTTCATAAGGCAAGAAGTGTGTCAACATCATCACTAGATATTACTAGTACTCTACTCTTAACTCTGAAATAAACATAAAATAATCATTACTGATAGTTATTGAATATAATTTTATGCCCAGAACTCTATAAAGGCTTTGCATAGATTATTTTATTCTTACAATAAAACTGTATGTTCCCACAAGTGATAATAATCACTTTACACATGAGAAAAATCACTTGAGACATTGAGGTTTAGAGAAAGCAACTAATTGTTTCAAGGTTCCAGAGTCAACATCTGGAATTCATATCCAAATAATGCTCTTGATATAATGTCACATTGGGCTCAGAACACTATGGGACTCTGGAAACTGCAAAAGATATGGCCTGGATGGAAGGACTCTAAGTTGGTTCAACCAACAATTTGGGACTCTCTTATAATCTTGAACTTTCTCATACTCTACAACCCAGAAATTCCACTCTAAGCAGAGACATACTTACGCATTTGCACTAGTATTTCTACACAGGAACATATGGAAGAATTGTTCATAATGGAAAACAAAAAGCAATCTAGAAAAGTCCAAAAGTTCATTCGATGGGAGGATGGATAACGTACTTCTCACACAATGGCATTTTATATAACAAGGACGATGGGTGAGGAATAATTCTACACAGTTGTACTAAGTGGAGAAGAGTAAGTTAAAGAAGGCTCCTTCCCACACAATGACACCACTTTAATAGAACTCAAAGCAAATAAAATAAGGATAGTGATATCTACATATGCATTGAAATGTTAAAAACCAGGTGAAAGGTAAGGACAAAATCAAAGCCAATGGTAGACAGAAGTGGGATAAACACCTGCTGGACAGACAGATGTAAATTACTCAGAATGTTCTAGTCAATAAATTGGTGGTAAATCCATGGGTCACTGCTTTGTAAAGCTTTTTGGCTACCATATAAAAAATTTAATATATTACTTTGAATGAAGTAGATATCTCATAATTAAAACCCTCCTTTTAAAAGTTACCACTGGGACTTAACCTTAAAGCTAAGATGGGTACACTGGAGCTTCCCAACCCTACCCCTAGGCACCTAAATCCTAAGAAATCAGAACCACGAAGACAAAGGTGCATGTCTCTGATTATCCAAGTTTGTTTTTCTGGCTCATCCAAGCTAGAGGGTTACCTGGGGGCTCTGTGGCCTGGATAAACAAACCTGCCAGGACAGCAAGAGAGAAAGCTAGGCCACACACACAGCAATCAAGAGCTCCACTGGGTGGGCTGGAAATTGCAACTGTCCCTGCCCCATGGCAGCATAAGCCACCTGTGGAGAGCAGCAGGGGCAGTAGAGTGTCAGGGCTCCAGTGTTCCAGGCCCAGCTGCCAGCTGCCCCCAGGGGCCAGCAAGCAAGTGCCAGTGAGACATCAACACCAGGCGCTGCAGCTGAGGCAATTTAAGTGAGTGGGTAATTGCACATAATGGAGTTAAAATATAATTGCCTCATTAAAATAGGTTACCAAATCTCATTGTGCATGAGTGTAAAAGAGATAGAGACACGTGCGTTAAACTGCAAGAAAACAAAATTGCATAAATAAATGTGAGCAGGAGCCATCTGAGAGAGCCTGACTGTGCCACCTAGATAAAGACGGCCCCGGTGACTTATGGAGCCTTCTGGGTGACCTGTGAAACCCATGGCTTGGGGTTGCTCTGCACAATGATGGCTTGTGGTTAGGACTGACTAATGGTGATCAAGTCTCATCTCTGCTGGATGGCTCCATTTTGGAAGATAAAACTCTTCTTTACTTTGGAAGATAAAGTCTTACGTAGGAAAGATCTTTCTGTCCCCTTCTACGTTTCTAGAGTTCACCCTGGCATTGCTACCTGAGCAAAAGGTACAGTTGGCACTTCTCATGCCTGGTTGTCTTCGTGGCAGAATTTAGAACTGGAATTGGAGCTGTCTAGCTGTGTGACAGGGAAACAAGAGTCAGAGAATGAGTATGGGGAAAACACCCCCAAGGAGCAGTGTTGGTCCTTACCAACCTAGCAGGGAGTCCATCCAAGTGACTTCCTCCCCTCCTGCCCTGGAAGGACAAAACACAAGCAGGCTCTGGTTAGACGCAATGTCCCCACCATGAACACAAACAGTGATCTTCTTCCTTCACCAGGGGTATGCCAGCCACAATGCTTCTTGCTACAGCCACCTCAATTTCTACCCCCAAACCCACAATGTCCCAATATAAGTTCTCCTAAAGAAAATCAGAGCAACTCATCTCTTTTAGAACATTTTTAAGAAAAACCCAGTTATTTCTGAAAATAACTCAAAGCTCTTCTTACCCCAAAAGCCACAAATGGTCGCGTCTCACTCTATCCTAAAGTTTCTAACAGGCATTGAATCTGGCAAGTAGTACAAAGTAGTCCTGAGGGGGCATATTAAGTTTTGTCTCAGAAACTTCATACATTAAAATGTCAAGACTAATGAGTTATTTTCTTTCCAGTATTACAAAGCAGATAAATGTTAACAATCTGGAGTCAGACTTCAGAATCCTGTAGTTCAGGAGTGTTTACTGAAGTCACAGCTTAGGCAAGGAAATAAGGGAAGGGTTGAACCCCCTCGCCCCGGGCTGTCCCACAGATACTGATTATGGTGGAGGTTGAGTAGAAAATTTGGAAAGGAGGGACCAGAAACCTGGGAGCTGGAGGTGGGGGTAGAAGTGATTAACATCGACATTAAACTAACTATAGATATGAAAAATCCTTAGGTGCCAACCTCTCCATCATCAGTACAGACTCAAGCAGGTGTCAAACTGCTGCAGAGAGTGTCTTGGGGGGCACACCGAGGTGAGCATATGGAGATTGAGACCATTGTAACATCGACAGCCTTTTCAAATTCTACATCGTTATTCAAAATCAACAACAACAAAAGAACCACTCCACAAAGGAATAAGCCCCTCCAGAGAGAAGACTCTATCAGTGCAGTCTCTGCACTGGCAAGGGGCAGCAGTCCTTCTGCCCACCTGTGCCTCTGCAGGTGCTCCTCGCCACCAACTCTCCCTTTGCAGGGCAGCAGCCCTACTGTGGGCTGTGACCTGTGACCATGCCGGTGCTTCACTTCACTGACCTTCTCCCTTTGCAAAGCTCAGAGGCAGCTCTCCTCCCAAGACTGCCTGCTGTGACCATGCAGACCACTTTTTTAGAAACCCTGTCCCATGAGAGGGCAGCTCTTTCTGCCCACTTGTATCTATGCAAGTATCCTTTTTTCTTCTCTCCCTTTTCATAATAAACCTGCCCTTTGGGGAAACTAACATCTCTGTCTTGTGGAGAAACTCGCCTGGGAAACTTGCCGCGTGCCGCTGAAAGGGGAGCTCGGGAGAAGCTTCTCCCAGAGTTAACCCAAGGACCCCACTCTCCAAACCCAATACATCTCCAAAAACGACTTCAATTATATGCCTATTTGTCCATTAATAGAGAAAAAAAGTCGACAGGAGAGAGCTTAACAATTTCCTCTAACCACCCTGTATGACTCACTTCTGCTGGTAACCCCTTGACTTCAAATGCAGATTCTCGCTTATAGGGACAGATTCGTTTCTGTGCATGATTAAATATGCTCTTGATTCCTCTGATAAGTTCAGAAGTGCAAAAAAAGGAGGAGGGTAAGCTTTTTAATTACAAGCAATCCAGCCTGGCAAATAGAACTCTCAACCTGTCCAAGTCCTGGACTTCCAAACTTGCCAAGATCGCCATCTGCATCTGTGGGGCTTGGGGGTGCGGAGTGCTGATTCAAGTTCCCACAGAAAGAATTGGAAAATCTTGGGCCAAATGCTTAGCTCTAACAAATAAAGAGCCTCAGTTCTGGATAAAAGTCAAATTGTTAAGATATATCACTGCTCTGTTTTTGCCTCTTTTTTTTTTTTTTTCCCCCTTTGTGGGGGTGGCTTATGGGAAGGGGTGGGATGAGGAAACTACAAAACCAGATTTCAGCTCATCTTGTTGAAAAATTGGAATTACAAAGACCACTCTGTTCTCCCAGGTTTTTTTGGTTGCAGGCCAGGGGTGCCTGGATGCCCATAATCCCCTGAGTTGATCTCCCTATCCCCACCCCCATGCCCAATTTCCTTGAGTGCCAAGATAATCCAGAAGCCTCTGAATGGAGCCCCTGAAATGTTATGAAACAGGAATTGGCAACCTTTCCTTTCAAGCTGCCAAGCAGAAGGGGCTGAAGGGGTGGGCGGGGTGGTGTGGAGATGCAAGAAAGGTGAATGCAATGTGTTATCTGGGTGTCATGACCCAACTTATAAGGTGACCCCAACTGTGCTCCCATCATTCAAGTGGCAGGCAGATGGACAGCAGATGGGAAGAAGGGTGGGGTCAGAGGCAGCACTGAGGAGAGGATCTAGAAGCCAGCAGTAGCTGGGTGGCAGATGCTGAATCTCAGCCAGTCTGGCATGGCTATCAGGAAGCCTGGAGTGCCACCCTCTGGTAAATGAGCCAGGGGTTGGTTGCTAAATCCTGTAACAGAACCCTCCCTACAGGCACTTGGCATTTGAGCTCTAATGGTTTTGGCATTTGGCCTAATTGCTCAGAATATGTGCTCAGTTAGAGAGTGATTCCTCCATCACACTCATTGAGTATCTGCACACAACACAAAGCTGTGATATTTTTATTCCAATAATTCCTTTCCTGACCACCACAATTCTGTGAAAGCTTCTCTGAGGCTCTTGGCTATCAGCCAAACTCGAGTTTTACAATACATTTATACTTCAGATTATGCATAGTTTTAAAAAACAGCACACTATCCACCAAGGAAGAAAATTGCTTCCTTATTTTGTTCAAGAAACCATCTAGAAGGGTGTCGCAATATTCAGTGATAAAAAGGATTCACATTTAGCTATCGTAAAAATTGAAAGCTGGGAATCAATATAACATACTTGCTTATACTTGTTAATGTGATTATGTACCATAACTCAAATGGGTGAGTTAATGAAATGAGCTTATCTCTAGTATGTAAGATACCAGTATCTCTTAAATCTTATGCTACTAAGAGTCTTTTATGTTTGTATTCAAAAGACAATCAGAATCAAGAATTCAAGTCATCCAATCCAGAGTTTGAGAGATGTGAACAATATAAATGATATCTAAATAAACTATAATGATTTCACATAATTTATAATGTGACCCCACAAGCAGACCTGCCAGTAGTTCATCTATAAGTTACTGGCTTAACTGGCAACTCACCAGCTTGTTTTTATAACTTGAAGTAGGACACAGAGAGGGATGTCAAAGGGAATGATAGAAGAAAACCTGCCCTCATTACTAGTTATTATTATTATTTTTTAAAGATTTATTTATTTATACAAGAACCAGGGTACAGGCCAGATGTGCGGGAGGGTAAGAGGACCCACCAGAGACAGAGTAGGGAACAGAACAGGCAGATTGACTGAAATACACTGCTAAGGGGAGCAGCGGGCGAGTCAGGAGAGATCTCCCGCACCATGTGGGCACGTTCCCAGCCGGCCGGGATCGAACCCTCACTGCAGAGGCTGCGGACAGCTTCACAGTGCAGCGCTCAACCACCTGCGCCACCAAGGGGAGGCCCTAAAAAAGAAATTTTATTGCCTTACTCCCTTGCTAAAATTGTTAATAATAAAAAATGCAAATAAATAACGAACTTGTAAGGCATCAGTGATTCAAAGAAAAAAAGCCATAATGGATAAAATTTAAATATCCAGAAATAGTTTTAAAACATGTAAAGCAAAAACTGACAAACAAAAAAAAAAAAAAGGAAAAACAAATTCAATTTGTTTAAATTTTTAGCAAATATCTCTCTTAGTAGTTGATAGAAGACACAGATAAAAAAAATCTACAGGGATGTAGATTTTACAAGATTAACAAAATTTATCATGTTGACATATGTATAACATTATATCCCAGTAACAACAGAATACATCATTTTCAAATAAAAGGGATGTCATTCACTAAAATAGATTAGCTGCTAAACCATAAAGCAAGTACGATCAAATAAAGGATATATATATACACGCACACATATATATGTGTGTATATATTTATATGTATGTGTGTGTTTATCTATTACTGATATAAAGAAATGAAACTTGAAATTAATAATTAAAAACAAGGAAATATTCAGATATTTGCAATTACATATCTAAATAATCCCTGAGTCAAAGAAGAAATCACAATGGAAATTAGAAAACACTTTGAAATGAAAGATGAAATCATGATATAAAAACTTAAGGATAGCTAAGTTTGTGTTTAGATAGAAGCAGAACTAAACATATTTAAATGAACATTGTACAAAAGAAAGTATGAAAACAAATGATAAAACTTCCACTTCATGAAAGTAGAAAAAGAACAAATAAAATGCAAAAAAGTAGAAGAAAATAATAAAAATCAATATAAAATAAGCACGGATAATAAACCAAGTTGAAAACAGGTTTTTTTGACAAGACTTACAAAAATCCATAAATCTTAACAAGACTAATCAAGAAAACAAAGAGAGAAAACAGAAGGAAGGAGAAGAGAGGAAGAGAGAAAACACAAATCACTAATACCAGGTCCACAGATATTTTTAAAAAGACAAGAGGATAAGAAAGAAAACAATATTATCACAATAAATTTAGATGAAATGGACAAACCTTACAGAGCAGAATTTATAAAAACTGACATAAGAAATGAAATGTTGAATAGTACTACATCTGTTTTAAAATCAAATCTGTAATTTAAAACTTTTCCACAAAAACATCTCCAGGGAAGTTAGCTTATTTGGACGTCTTCTAAACATTTAAGGAAGAAGTAATAGCAATCTTACACAACCTAAAAGGAAAGAATATGTCCCAATTTATTTCTTGAGGCCAGCATAATAACAATATGACAAGGGCATGTTAATATGACAAGGGCATGAAAGAAAGTTACAAGAAATCACTCTCAAGAATGCAGATGCAAGAATTTTAAATATCAGTAAATCAAATCAAGAGGTGTAAAGATTGAACATTATGACCATTGAGTTTATTCTAGGATTGCAAAGTTTTTTTGACATTTGAAAGTCTCCACATTAAGCAAATAAGAGGAAGAGGAACTTTAAGGTTATCTAATTAGGTACTGAATTAACATACAATTCAGTACTCACTGATGGTTTAATGTAATCATAACCAAACAAGCACAGAAAGGAACTGTCCTTAATACGACAAAGATTATAAAATATTAATCGCTATCATCACTTCTATTCAACATTGTAACATTGTACTGGTTAAATATTTGACAGTGATATAAAGTCAGTAAAGGATTAAAAATAAACTGTCATGAATCGCAGGTTATATGACTAAACCTATCAAGTTTACGAAATAATTAAATATATATTTTAAGATTTATTTATTGATGCATACAAGAACTGGGGTGTAAGCCAGAGGTGCGGGGTGGGGGGCAGTGAAAGGATTCACCAGAGAGAGTGGGGAGCAAAACAGGCAGATCTATTGAAATACACTGCAGAGAGGAGCAACCGGCGAGGCAAGCGAGGTCTGATGTGCCATGTGTGATGCTCCCTGGCCCGTGATGCTCCTTGGCTGGCAACAGCTTGACAGCGCTGTCTTTAAACCCTGCACCACCAGGGAGGCCCCCGAAATAATAAAATCTATAAAGTTTACAAAATATATCTACAGATACTTTAGAATTTGTAAGCAGATTAGCAAGGTCAGTAGTTTATATACAAAAACCAAACAAAACTAAATGTAGTGGTTTATTCAAAGAGATAATATAATTCAGGATTTATCCCAGGAATGTGTGGTTTATCATCAGAAAAACTGAATAGGCTAATAGAAACTACATGCTCATCTCAGTAGATAATAAGTCATTTGTAATAATAAAATCCAAGTCATTTGTAATTAATAAGTAATAGTATAAAAAGAATAGAAGACAACTTCTTTTCTGATGAACACTATATACTGAAAACCTATACCAAATATAATTCTTAACAGTAAATTCTTGGGAACATTACTTGTAAAATGTAAGTTAAGAAAAGTGCTCATTATCATTACTATTAATTAATATTGTGCTGGATGTCCTAATCAGCATAAGAAAAAGAAACAAAGGGCAAAAGATTACAAAGAAAGAAGCAGGTAATATAAATGTCTATACACAAAACCCAAAGTAAAATCATTAGAAATAAGTGCGTTAGAAAGGTGCTTGAATCTAACATAACAAGTGTACAAAAGTAAATTCCAGGGCCTCTCCTGGTGGTGCAGGCGGTTGCGCACCGTGCTGTGAAGCTGTCCGCAGCCTCTGCAGCGCCGGTTCGATCCCAGCTGGACTTCGAGGGTCCCACATGGCGCAGCAGACCGCTCCTGCCTCGCTTACTGCTCCCCTCAGCAGTGTATTTTGTCAGTCTGCCTGTTCTGTTCCCCGCTCTGTCTCTGGTGAACCCTCTCGCCCTCCCGCACATCTGGCCTGTACCCCGGTTCTTGTATAAATAAATATATAAATCTTTACAAATAAATAAATAAATAAATAAATAAATTCCACTTCTATATACAGCCATACCATCCTGAACATGCCAGAAAGAAAAAAAAGACATAATTTGCACTACAAGATTCTTAGGAATGGGCCTCCCCGGTGGCGCAGCAGTTGAGCTCTGGGCTGCGAAGCTGCCCTCAGCCCCTGCAGCGCGGGTTCAATCCCCGGCCACGGGGCGAGGGTCCCACATGGCGGGCAGACCCCTCCTGCCGCCCGCTGCTCCCCTCAGCAGTGTACTTTGGTCCTTCTGCCTGTTCTGCTCTCTGCTCTGGCTCTGGTGAATTCTCTCACCCTCCCGCGCTTCTGACTGTACCCAGTGCTTGTATAAATAAATAAATAAATCTTAAAAAAAAAAAAATTTCTTAGGAATATAGTTTTGTAGACTTACATGGAGAAAATCACAAATTTTTCTAAGGAACACTAAAACCACCCTAATTAAATAAGGAAAATTGAACATGTCCATGATTGTATGATTTAATATCATAAATATATTTATTTCTCTAAATTGACATATAGATTCAAAATAGTCCCAATCAAAGCAATTTTAACTACTATTTGAAAAATGTAAGTTGATTCCAGAATCCAACTGGAAGAAAATAAAATGTAATAAATATCAAAACTTATTTTAAAGCTATAATAATTAAGACATTTGTTATTGGGGTGAAGTAACTAAGAAAAGAATGTAATAAATATCCAGAAATATACCCATATATAGGGAAATTTGACTTAAGACAGAGGTTTCGCTTAGATTTCTCCCACAGTTATCACACTCAGAAATGAGGAAGCAATACTAATACAGCACTTTCCCCTGAGACCTGCAGTTACTAAGAGCAACACCATGGCTAACATTTACTGCTTGAAAGAAGAGTCTTCCGGTAAATCTCAAGAGTGTATTTGCACATTTTTTGGTTTCTGCAGATGGCATTGTGGCTTATTAGTGTGTGATTCATTACAATAATCTGTTAGTACTCAGTGAATAAGCAATTTTCTTCTTTGTAGGATTCAGAATAAAGACAGGGTGTCTTGACATGGTGTTTCTGTTTTTATTTTTATTTTTAAGATAGCTTTTAGCTTTTGAATGCCTACTTTGCTTACATCTCTGTGCAGGAACTAAAACATTTCTGAAGCAAGAAAAATTCCTGGTCTATTATTAAATACTTATTGTAAGTTGTGGAATACTAATCATTCATTGGTTTTTGCACTAAATCTTGGCTTCTAAGGCAAGTGCATTTTTCTACTTCAGTGCAGACCTCATTACCATTTTATATTTCATCTGAGGCCTGGTTAGCAAATAGCAACCAGTTCTTGACCTACATCTGTAGGTCATATAGATGATAACCCCAGAAAGTTCATGTTATCTCAGCAAGGTGACCCCACTTTTGATTCTGCCTGGTATAAGAAAAATCACAATTGTTTCTCGTCATTTAGCTTTTAGTAAATAAAAACCAATGCTTACTCTAGTGTAATTTTAATCTTGATATTAATGATAACAAAGAAAATAATCAAATAAACTAATTTTCTGATGGAAAAGTTATAAACTTTGAAAATCCACGATTATCTTGGACTTTCCGTTTAAAAGCATACCATGACAAAACACTTAGTCAAAAGTGATATATTCCTGCAGAGAAACCATTACATTTTATATAATTTTGGCCTGATCCAAAATTTTCCCTAATCTGGCTCATTTTCATAAGCTTAATACCATTTATTTTTATCTTATTACATTTTTAATGCTAAGAAAGCTTTTATTTTAACATTCACTAGCATTAATGTTAGTTAAATTTGATAGAATAGCATACTGCTATTATAATAATATTAATATATTACATTCTTAGCCAGTTTATAACAATTTCATATTTGGATCTGTAAAAATATGTAATTATATTATCTATCTCCAAAAGCACATTCTTTCTGAGGAGAAATATTCATTTTCAAAAGTTGTGTTGAAATACAATTAAAAGTCCAAAAGTAACCATTTATAGGGCTGTTTATAATACTGGCCAAAAAGGATATATAATTAAATAGGAAAAATAAACTGACTGCTGCAAGTATTAAATATTATGTTGTTACATTTATAATACATTTATAATTATATTTATAATTGTTACAATTATAATTAAAAATCCATATTGTACAAAGGATGAAAACCACAAGGAGATATCATTTCATGCCAGTGAGAATGAATTATATCAAAAAGACAAGAAACAAGTGTTTGAAAGGGTATGGAGAAAAAGAAACCCTTGCACATGGTTGGTGGGAATATAAATTGGTGCTGTCGCTATGGAAAGAAGCATGGCAGTTCCTCAAAAAATTAAAAATAGAACTACTATAAGATCCAGCATTTCCACTTCTAGGTTTCTGTGAATTATGAAAACGCTAATTTGAAAGATACATGCACTTCTATGTTCATTGCAGGCCTATTCACAATAACCAAGAGTTGGAAACAACCAAAGTGTCCATCAAGAGATAAACAGATAAAGATGTGGTGTGTGTGTACACACACAAACGCATATATAGACACAATGGGATACTACCTAGCTATAAAAAACAAAAAAAGATGAAATCTTGCCATTTGAGACATGGTTCATGTGAAATGTCAGAAAGACAAACATCTTATGATTTCACTCAGATGTGAAAAATAAACAAAGCAAATGAGCACATAAAATAAAAACAAACCTTAGACTTTTACAAATAGTGGTAACCAGAGGGGAGGTGGTTAGGGGTGAGCAGAATAGGTAGAGGTTTGAATGGATGGTGGTGGATGGTAACTACACCTTTGGTGGTGGGTGTAGTGTGAAATATGTATTTGTTGAGATATAAAGTGTACTCTTGAAATTTATACAGTATTTAAATTCATGTCACCTCAATAATTTTTTTTAAAAGATGAAAAGTTACTGCCTCATACAAGGCCACCAGTTTTTACACCTACATTTCCTTCTGAGAGCTTTGTAGTTTTTAGCTCTTACATTAAGATCTTTGATTCGTTTTAAATTGTTTTACATATGCTATGAGATATGTCCGACTTTATTTTTTGCATGTGTACTTCCAGTTATTCCAGCACCATTTGCTAAAAAAGACTATTCTTTCCCCCATTAAATAGTCTTGGAACTTGTGTGAAAAGTCAGTTGGTAATGGATGATTTATTTCTGAAATCTAAATTCCATCCCATGGACCTGTATGTCTCCTACTGTTTTGATTACTGTAGCACTGCTATTAACTTTTGAAACTGGGAAGATTCAAGATTGTTTTGGCTATTCATTGACTTGCTAAAGTTCCTATCCATTTCAGGATCAACTTGTTTATTTCTGAGGGAAAAAAAAAGATGAATTTTGGTAGGGATTGCATTGAATCTGGCAAGATCGATTTGGGGAGGACTACTATCTTAACAATATTAAGTCTTTCAATCCATGAAATGAAGTATCTTTCCATTTATTTAAGTTATCTTTAATTTCTTATTGTTTTCACTTACTTGGTTTTATCTAGTCCCAGGTATTTTATCTTTTGTTGTTGTATTATAAATGGAATTGTTTTCTTTATTTTCATTCAGATTGTGCATTAACAGTGTAAAGAAATACAACAGATTTTTGTACAGTGATCTTGTATGTTGCAATTTTATTACACTAAATAGTCCTAATAGTTTGGGGTAACTTTTATTTCTTCGGTATATTCTCCATGTTACATGCAAACAGACACAGCATAGACAGAACTTTACATCTTTCTTTCCAATCTGAGTTTCTTTTACTCACCAATTGCCTTGGTTAGAATTTCTAGTACAGGGCATCCCTGGTGGCAAGGGATTAAAGACAGCGCTATCAAGCGATCCCCATTTTCTGCAGCATGAGTTTGATCCCCTGACAGAGAGATAATCTACATGGCACAGACCTCTCCTGTCTCGCCCACTGCTCCCTTCAGCAGTAATCTGTATTTCAGTAGATCTACCTGTTCTGCTCTCCACTCTGTCTCTCAGGTGAATCCTTTCATCCCCCGCATCTCTGGCCTATACTCCAGTTCTTGTATGCATAAATAAATCTTTAAAAAAAAAAAGAATTTCTAGTACAATGTGAAATAGAAGTGTCAAGAATGTACATTCATACCTTGTTCATGATCATTTAGGGAAAGATTTCAGTTTATTACTAAGTATGTTAGCTTTGGGTTTTTATAAATGTCTTATCAATGAGAAAGTTCCTTTCCATTCCTAGTTTTTGTTATTTTTTTATTATGAGAGAATGTTGGGTTTTACCAAATGGCTTTTCTAAAATCTATTGAGGTTATCACGTAGGTTTTTTTTTTTTTCACTTATTCTGGTAATATGTTGTTGTACAATGATTGACTTTCATGTTAAACTAGCCATGTGTTCCAGCAATAAATCCACTTGCTTATAAGTATATAATTCTTTAATATAAGCATATAATACTTATATTGTACTTTAATATAAGTATATAATTCTTTAATAGGTTGGTGGATTCTGTTAAGTATTTTGCATCAAGTCCATAAGGAATATTGGTCTGTTGCTTTCTTGTGGTACCTTCTCTAGCTTTTTTATACCAATAACAAATATTGGTCATATATAATATAGAATATGTTCCTTTCTCTTCTTTATTTCAGAAGAATATAATAAGGATTATTAGTTAAAGATCGTTAGTTCTTTAAACACTTGGTAGAATTCACCAGTAAAGCCAACTAGAGTCCTGGCTTTTGTTGTTGTAGGAGGTCTATTGCTTATTGTCTTAATATTTTTGCAATAGGTTTATTCAGATTTTCTATTTCTTTTGAATCAGTTTAGGATAGTTTGTGTTTTTCTAGATATATGTTCAGTCATCTACATTATCTAATTGTTGACGATTATTCATAGTACTGTTATCCTTTTTTATTGTTATAAATTTAATAATTTAAGTTTTTTTCTTTATCAGTCTAGGTAAAGGTAAGTCAATTTTTTATATTTTCAAAGAACCAACTTTTTATCTTTCATATTTCTATTATATACAGTAGGATTATATATTATTTAAACACCCCTCTCTCTCCACGCCATACTAAAGAACACATCCACAACAAAAACTATTGTTCCCAACATAAGCAGGAAGCACTTCTGGAAACCTCTTCTTATATCTGTCAGACACTGGTCTGTATGCATTAAATAAGTCAGAACACACATTCTCAAAAATATTGTTCTCAATATACTCTACAAAAAATGATTTTTGAAGCATGCTCCTGACATGCATAGTCAACTACATCTCTAATGCATTACAAAATGTTTAGCACATCCATTCATGAAAACAAGTTAGTTTTCTATTTATTTTCTCTGTATCTGCTGTAGCTTTTATTCTTTCCTTCTTTCAGTTTAGTTCTTCTTTTCCTAGTTTTTTAAGGTATAAAGTTATTTCTTCTTTAATGTAGGCTATAAACTTACCTATAAGCACAGTTTTAACTGCATCCCAAAAGAATTGAAGTGCTATTTCACACCAAACTTTTATTTATCTCAGTTTTCTTAATTTCTTTTGGGATTTCCTTTACCCCACTGGTTATTTAAAAGTATGTTGTTTAATTCTCACATATTGACACATTTTCAAAATTTTGTTATTGATTTCTAATTACACGTCATTATTTGTTGGAGGACATATGTTGTATAATTTCAGTCATCTGAAATTTAATTAGACTTGTACTGTGGCCTAACAAATGGTCTATTTGTTCATTCTCAGAGAATATAATGTGTTCTTGAGGAAAAACATGTTTTACTGTTTGGATAACGTGTTCATAGATATCCATTAGATCTAGCTGGTTCATAGCACTGCCCAAGTTTTCTACTTTCTATTCTTCAGTTCTTTTATTGGTTCTATTACTGTCCACTCTCCTTTCATTTCAGCTTCAAGAACTCCCTTTAACATTTATTTAAGTTCTGGTAATTTTTGCTTCTGTCTCAATTTCTCCTATATTTTCACAGGTAGTTTCACTGGATATAGAATTCTAAGTTAACAGCTTTGGTCTAGCACTATAAATATGTCACCCAATGCATTTGACTTCAATGGCTTCTGATGAGAAATCAGGTGTTAAACTTAATGAGAATCACATGTAAACATTATGAGTTACTGCTTTTGCTGCTTTCGAAATTTCCTTAGTTTCTAGTTTTTGATAGTTTGATTGTGATGTGTCTCAATGTATGCTTCTCTGGATTTGTCCTAAGTAGAATTGGTATATATTCCTGAATGTGTATGTGTATAATGTTTTCCATCAAATTTAGAAGTTTCTCACCAAAAAATTTCATTTGGTTTCTTTTCCCCTCTCCTCCTTCTGAGACTCCATTGTACATATATTGTTGATTATATCCTACATGTCTTTGAGGTTCTGTGCATTTTCTTTCAGTCTTATTTCTCAGACTGAATAATCTCAAATTCATATTCTTCGTTGTGGTGACCATTTAATGTATCTGTCCCATTAGCCTAGTTGTCAGGTAATAATTGGACAAAGATTTCCTTAAATGTCTGTAACCAAATAATAATAATAATAATACCCATAGTCTTTATTGTTCTACGTAAGTATAGGGTCATGTCATCAACATCAGGCCATGCAACTTCTCCCTTTACTTCAGCCATCACTGCCTGCTTGCACAAAGCCTCAAAGTCAGAGAGAGGTGAGAGGTTCTTCTGAGAACACGTATTCCTCATGAGCAGGCACACAGTCCTAGACATGTGCTTAGATTTCTAGATCCAAGAATATGTTAGTTTTTTTAAATAGATTTTTGGCCAGAGCTATCATAAAAACACAGGAAACAAAAGGATTTCAAGTCAGAAAAGAAGAAACTGTCACTACTTATAGCTCATATGGAAAATCCAACACTCCACTAAAACATTATTAGAAATAATAGATGAATACAGTAAAGTGGCAGGTTAAAAAGTCACCATACAAAAATCTATAGCCTTTTAATATAAAATAAACAAGAAGAAAAAAATTATGAGAGTAGTACATTTACAATTGCTTCAAAAAGAACTAAATACCTTGGAATTAATCTAAGGTGGCAAATAACCTATTCAAGTAGAACTACAAAATATTATTAAAGGATTTTGAAAGCAACATAAGGAAATAGAAGGATATCCCATGATGACAATCTTGCCTAAAATATTCTATCAACACACCAGCTTTTCAAAGAAATGAAGAATATTGAAATTTATGTGGAATCACAAAAGACCTTGAATTGAAAAAGCAACCCTGAGAAAAAAGGAGAGACACAGAAGTATCATATTATCTGACTTGAAACTTTACTATAAAGCAACAATACTAAAAACAACATGGTTTTGGCACAAAAATAGATACATGGATCACCCGAATAGAATCGAAAGTACAGAATTAAATCATGTACACTCCAGCGTGATAAAGACTAACAGGACCATACAATGGGGAAAAGACAGTCTGTTTAATTAGTTGTGCTGGAATTACTGGAAAATCACATAAAAGAATTAAGATGGATTACTCACTAAACCCAAACACAAAAATAAACTACAAGTGGATTAAAGGTGTATCTATATATCTCTATCTATCTATCTATTTATCTTTCTATATATATATATAGAGAGAGAGAGAAGACAGGTAGATATCTATTATAAAAAGATCTGCAACAATAAAGTATATAGAAGAAAATGTAGATAAATATATTCCATGATATCAGTGACACATACAGTTTTTGGTGACTTGACCCCCATGGCAAGGAAACTAATATCAAAAATAAACAGTTGGGACTAGCTCAAGTTAAAGATTTTATACAACAAAAGAAAATACATGCTAATTAAAAGAGACCCTATTGAATGGGAGAGTTCTATTCACACAATATATAACTGATACAGGATTAATCCATTATCCAAGATATATATAAAAAAAAAACAATTCAACAAAAAAAACCTAAAGAACCAAATTAATAAATGGGCAGTAGATATGAACAGACAATTCACCAAAGAGGTTGCTCAGAAGGCTAATAGAGATGTGAAAAAATGTTCATCAATCATTTCCAATAAGAGATGCAGGGTAAAACCACAATGAGCTGCCATCTCATGCTTGTAAGAATAATACATTAAAAAGACTAACAACAAGGGCCTCCCCGGTGGCGCAGAGGTTGAGCGCTGGGTTGCGAAGCTGCCTGCAGCCTCTGCAGCACAGGTTCGATCCCCGGCTGCTCCCCGGCCACCTGAGGAGGGTCCCACATGGCGTGCAGACCTCTCCTGCCGCCCGCTGCTCCCCTCAGCAGGGTACTTCGGTCCTTCTGCCTGCTCTGTTCCCCGCTCTGGCTCTGGTGAATTCTCTCACCCTCTCGTGCTTCTGACTGTACCCAGTGCATGTATAAACAAAGCAAATAAATAAATAAATAAATAAATAAATAACATGTCTCTATTAAAAAAAATTAAAAAAAAAAAAAGACTAACAACAAGTGTTGGAAAGAATGCAGAGAGAGGAACTCTACTGCTATTGGTGGGAATGTAAACTACACAGCCATTATGGAAAACAATCTCATTTACCTTGAAAAACTAAAAATGAAGATACTAGACGATCCAACAATCCCACTCTTCTGCATGTACACAAATATATGAAACCATCAATACAAAAATCCGTATGTTCCACAATGTTCAAAGCAGCATTATTTACAACAGTTAGCTCATGGAAACAGCTTACACTTCCATTGAAAGATAACTGGATCAAGATTTATTGCATCCACAGTATGGAGTCCTAAGAAAGGATGAAATGTAGCCATTTTCAACAAAATAGAGGGATTTTGAGAGAATTATGTATAGTAAAGCTAGTCAAGATGATACAAAACAAATACTAGACACTCACATTACAGACAATTCACTTACATGAGACAGTTTTAAAAACCAGTGGATATCCAACATCATGAGGACTTTCATGAGGTCTTTAAGTTAAAAGAGAAGGGATGGGAAAGGGACAAGGAACATAGGAATAGTTGGGGGGGAGTTTCTGTACAGTGAAAGAAACTATTAGAATGAAAAGACATTGTATGAAATGGGAGAAAATATTTCAAAATCATACATTTGGCAAGGGGCTAAAATCCAAGATCTAAAAGAAGTTACACAACTCAACAAAAAGAAAACAAATAACCCAATCAACAAATGGACAGAAGTGCTAAACAGATACTTCACCAAAGAAAATACACACAGTCATCAGGCACATGAAAACATATCTAGCATCACATATCATCAGAAAAATTCAACTCAAAACCATATTGAGGTATCTTATCATACTCGTAAGAATGGCCCCATCAAGGGAAAGGAATGGAAAAGTTCAGTCCATCCTCTAAAGGATGCATTATGTAAAGTTATAATTAAGCTATATCAAAACAGTTCAAAATGCAAACTATGAGTATATAGCAAATACATGTTATGCCAAGGTATTAATGCTTATAATCTTTTATGTTACTTAGTTCTCAAGATAATACTGACGCTACATTCTGTTCAGTCTTCCATTGGTCCTATATCGGACTTCCTTTTTTATGAGTATTTTCTTAAAACAAATCAAGGATATGTACAAACACTACAGTCATCACTGTTCTAGAACTAGTTTAATAATTTAAGACTAAAAGTCAAACAGCCTTTTTTCTTAGATAACAAAGCAATTCATTAATAAGGTTGCAATCTTTTTTCACAGTAAGAATTATATAAATTTTAAGCTCTTGATTTTTATCATACTTTATTTTCTACTTTTTACATCATACATATTTACTGAAGGAAAAACCTTTATTGAAAGTTTATACCAAAACAGATTATATGTAATCACTATTGCACCAACAGAATCACATTGGTATATAAACTGCACACAGATCAAGAGGCATGTTCTATAAATACAAATTTGTTATATAATAATCTACTATAAATATTAACTTAATCTTACTATTTTTCAAAATATTTTAGGCTAGTCAGTTTTGTTCCTTAAGCTTTAGTTTTCTTATTTATAATTTAGTTAGGAACTTAATTCTTTTTTTATAGATTTACCAGAAATTATGGCATTTTGTTAATAATTTTGTTAAGAACGTAAACGCACATCAAATACATTGAGATTTATTTTGTAAAAAAAAAGCAACAGTGGTTTTGAATCTTACTTAGCGGTAAAATTCTAGAGTCAGAACTCAAGTCATTCTTTTAAAGGGGCCTTTGTGGAACAGACATATATACCATCAATTAGAAACTGCTACGCTGGCATAGCTTCCTCATGTTAGGATATTATTTCTTTGGTTTGAACACTACATAAAACTTGTAGTTCGTTGGTTTAGAGACCACACTGCAGAATAAATAACTACTTTTATATTCTAGACTTCATAAAGCACAGGATTCCTACATTCCTAAGATCTGTTTGAAATTCTGAACTCCATCTTAAATTGAGTCCATGAAATACAGAGTAAAATCCTCACTTTTCAAATTACTTTTCTTTTTTCCCTTTTAGTTGAGTGTATATTTCTGCTCTTCAGTTTAAGTATATTTGCTCATATTCATAATATGAAAGCAAATGAATTTTTAGGTAAAGAGACATTTATTAGGTTATACTCTCATTAATTTTTAAGTTTGGGCAAATTTTTTATGTATGGTTATATTAGAACTAGTCTTTCAAAAAATATTCCTCAAGCTCATATACCATTTTCTCCATACATTTATATTCCAGAATACAGCAGAGACTGCAGAGCTGCAGAGGCGGCTAACAGAGAGGAGAACACCGATCAGAGAGAACAGATATAAAACAAGAGTAACTCAACATGTTAACTTACTTCTACATTATTTTGATTAAATTAAAGAAACTATTGAACTTACCATACATCTTATGATATAATGAAAACTAACCATCAAATTTCAAAATAAAAATTAACAAAGCAAAAAAATAAGAAAACCTTTAGGGATGCAATATTTTGCAAACACATTCAAAGAAGATAATCAGGAGAGAAGAGTCTGCACTTGTTGCGGTGATCGGTGTAGAATGCTCCCTGGATCTTTGTATTCATTGACTGGATTCATCACAGCTGCATACACTTCACCATAGGCTCTGCAGACTAATTCTGTTGACTGTTTTATGATCTGTTCTCTATTGAAAAACAAAATGTGGACATAGAATCTGAAAACAGAATATTCACTAAAAATTGTAGGAAAGCTCATGCTTAAATCAATGTATTTCATTTTCATATTGCTTTTATCACATATTAAATAAATCACTGTACAAATATTTAAGTTATATATCCTAGTTTGGGGATAAGGCATTTGTATCAACTATTAAATTCTATTTTAGTACATGGGTTTCAAGAGATTAGGCACTATGTTCTGTTCACAACTATAGTCTCTAGGCTAAACAGTGCCTGATATAGTGCCCTGCTTTGATTTGTAAACACAACTGATAATAAAGATACTGCAAATCTCAAAATAATTTACAAGTATTGTCCTTTTGCCGATATCCCTGACACTAAGAACCACATCTTAGATTTCTCATCTCTATATTATTAGGCAAAATAACATGATAATTGCTTATGACAAATCACAAAGTTTTCACAAATAGCATTTCTACATAAGCATGTAAAAGAATAACTGAAGCAATTTAAAAAGAGAAATATATTTGGCAAGAAAAAAATTGCTATGGGTTAATAAATCTGCACCAGTTTTCCATGTTTTCATGACATTTACTTCCCATCATCCCTGGTTACTTCTACTTTTCATGTATCACTATACCCAATGTTTGGAACACTGAAACTACTTTTTTGGAGTTTTACAATACTTAAACTTGTCTTTTTTTTTTTTTTTTAATAGAGGCATGTTTTATTTATTTATTTGTTTGTTTGTTTGTTTGTTTTTTGTTTATACATGCACTGGGTACAGTCAGAAGTGCGGGAGGGAGGGTGAGAGAATTCACCAGAGCCAGAGCGGGGAGCAGGGCAGGCAGAAGGACCGAAGTACACTGCTGAGGGGAGCAGCAGGCGGCAGGAGAGGTCTGCGCGCCATGTGGGACCCTCCCCCGGTGGCCGGGGAGCAGCCGGGGATCGAACCGGCGCCGCAGAGGCCGCAGGCAGCTTCGCAACCCAGCGCTCAACCGCTGCGCCACCGGGGAGGCCCTTAAACTTGTCTTTTAAGTTTACTCCCAAACCTATTTTTCTTAGGATTCCTATTTCTGCCAATGACATAACCTCCAGGCTCTTCTATTCAATGCATGCTAAATACGTTTCAAAGCATATCTTTTGACACATTGCTCTCTTACTTCGAACATTCAAGGAACTTCGATGACTTCCTTTAGTTGCAGAGAAGCAACAATTCTTTAGTGTATCCTTTATAAAATCTTTTATGATATCTTCTATATCACTACTCTAATTCTATCATGGTCATTATCAAAAAAACAAGAAACAATAAATGTTGCAAAGAAAGTGGAGAGAAGGGACTCTTAACTGTTGGTGGGATTGTAAATTGGTATAGCCACTATGAAAAGTGGTATGTAGATTCCTAAATCATGATTTCTACTAAACACATCAATTATGTGTATATATATATATATATATATATATATATAGGTGGTGTTCCCAAAGTGCCAACATTTCTTGCTATTTGTCTTTTTTATTTGTAGGGCAAATTACAATGAAAGTTCATCCTTTATTTTAAAAAGCATATGCATATATCCATATATCTGTCTGTCTGCCTGTATTTTTAGTGTCTTGGCCCAAATTATTTACTAATATCATGAATGAAATAGTCTTTAATAGTGGTGAATCATTATAGTTAAAAATAATGTTCATGGGGCTCCCCGGTGGCACAGCGGTTGAGTGCTGGGTTGCGAAGCTGCCCGCAGTCTCTGCAGCACCAGTTTGATTCCCGGCTGCTGGGTGAGGGTTCCACATGGCGCGCAGACCTCTCCTGCCGCCCGCTGCTCCCCTCAGCAGTGTACCTCGTCACTCTGCCTGTTCTACTCTCTGCTCTGGCTCTGGTGAATTCTCTCACCTTCCTGTGCCTCTGACTGTACCCAGTGCTTGTATAAATAAATAAATAAATCTTTAAAAAAAAATAATGTTCAAAATGGAAAAGTATAGGCATTCTATAACTAAATCCAAAATGACCAACAAATCATTTCAGTCTAGTCATGTGCCTATGAAAACTCAGAATGCCCTTTTTCTTATTCACTGATCACCCTGTGCACAGAGAAAGGGTGGATTCTATTTTTCAGTAGTGTATGTTGAGCATCATTCTAACATGAGTAACCACCTCAGTTCTTACTATATTTTAATCAGTCACAGCCACGTCCATATCTAGTAGAGGTAAAGAATTTTTAGGATTGTTTCTGTAGTTAAAATTCTAAAGGTAAATCATGCTTTTCACATGACCAAATAATATGTAGAAAGGCAAGTTAAAAGGGAAAAAAGTAAAAGTAAATGTGAAGTAAATATAGGTAAATATAAAAATAAAATGTGAAGTAAAAAAAGTAAATGTGAGCTATGATCACCTATAAAATTATTTCATTAATTTTCTTGGTATCTTTACCACCATGACAATTCCATAGGTAGGAACTGATTAGGTGTTATCATATTGGCCTTTGACAGTTTAATAATCTTTCCAGTGGAAGTATAACTTTCAAAAAATTTAAAACATGAATATAAATCAAGAATTTTACAGATTTAATATCTCATTAATGAGGAAACTACTAACATGATAAAGCTGGTTCACAGAACATTTTAAGGAATTGGTCACTAATAGGCATTTGAAAATGGTTTAAATAAAACAGGCTATTTATAAAGTGGGTTCATGTCTCTAGGAGCAAGAAAACCACAGTAGCTGAAAAACAATGGGACTTTAAATCAATGGTAAACAGAGAATCAAATAATGGTGCACACCCCTAAGTAATTAGATAATTCTTGATGGGCCTGTTAACAGTGCTTCACTGAGGCACATGACACTGAAAGAACATGCTGCTCTTCTCCAGACCTTATTTGTCTTATTTTTAAGTTTTGGAAAAACTTTCCATTTAGTAAGTAGTTTTCTATACTAGTTATCATAAATCAAAAAATAATGACCATGTAGCTTACTCTAATAAAAAAGAAAAAAATTGGAGGAGGAAAAGGTGAGCTTGTTATAAAATTTTATAGAAGGGGAATATGTTCAGTTACATACACATCAGAATACATTGAGGAATTTAAATTGTTCAGTTATAAATGTTGCAATGCCATAAACTCTTAGTATTATAAATTTGAAATAATAAAGGGTAACATATTACTACACACAAATATTCTTATTTTAAAATGAAATTAAGTATACTTTTAAAGCACTGAGAAGCACTGCTTACTTCCAGAATCAGTCAGCTTGTCATTAATCAGTATTTTAGGGTTTTGGTTGCCATAGCAGCATGCTACAACTCTTATCATTACCATAAACCTGGCATTTCTAAAAATAGTTTATTTCAACGTTAAAGTTCGGTGATCACTAAAATTGAGCTTTATTACAGAACCACAGTTTATAGTGCAATCAAATGTGCCATAGAAGAAATGTAGACATTAAAAATCTAAATCTGAAATATTAAAAAATAAATATTTATGAACAATAGATTAGTTAACAAAGGTCCATTCTGATTCTTCTTTATCACATTATAAACATCCAGAATGTCAGAATGGGTCAAATCAATGTTTGATGCAAGGTCAGCTTTGCTGTCACTTACAGTAAAATTAAAGCACATTTTTACATGAGACCAAGGCAGATGTCTCATGAAACCAAGGCACACATCTCACATGTGTAATCTAACACATATGCCAGACATTTTGAACTTCCTTTAAGAATAATAAAATACAATTTCAACATAAGAAGGATTAATAGAAATGTAGTACAAGCTAGTGTTAGAGAATAGAATCTGGAATCCTAAATACAGAATTCAAACCTTGGTTCTGCTTTTTACTAATTGTTCGACCACAATTCAATTATTTAACCTTTGTAAAGGAAGCCATCTTTTGTAAAATGGAGATCCTAATTTATAGACTCATTGAGAGGATTATGTAATCCATTTAGGATCACTCTGGTAAGGTGTTCAAATTAGATTATAGAAGTTGGGGTAGAGATGTCAAGAGTGAACACAGGGAATGTTTCAGAAATTTATGAGATAATCCAGGTACAGATGATACTAACATAGACTCGGGTGTTAACTGTGGAGATATGAAAAGTGACCAGAGTCTCTTCTCACATACTTCTTTCTAAATAGATATTGAACAAAAAGGGTTCCATGGGAATTTTGATTATACTCATGTTGACTTATAGATTACTACACTATATAACCAAATAGAATGCCACGTAACTACATTGAAATACTGAAAATCTACAAGATATGTCACACTTAATGATAAAACATCAGAAACAATGTCATTAAGTTCAAAATAAGATATACACATTCTCTACTACATCTACTATTTAGTTTGGGGCTCTTGGCCAATGTAAATGTCATAAACATGGAAAATAATTAATATGGTCATTAATTTTAGATGTTCATATCAAAACAACACATGGCAGTTGATAAACAGAACTAAAATAGAGTTACTTGGTCAAATTCAAAATTAACATGCAAAATTTAGTACCTTTCCTATAGACCAACAATATCTAAACAGTACATGGAAAACACAAAATTGTTTCCTAGGGATAAAGACAATAATATATATGGAAAATTATATGAAATAATGATAAAACTTTATTGAAAATTCTAAAAGAGCTGAATAAATAGGTGTAATATGTTCATGGATGGGGATATTCATGATTGGATTATGCTTTATTTCCTATTTTGCTCATTCTTACATAGTTTGATGAATGTTTTTTATTAACTAGAAAGCAATGTTGTTTTTGTAAGTCGGGTAAAGTATGCTATATTAGATGAAGCTGTATGGTGGCATTTTTTAAGTCATTTATGCCATACCAGTTTTCCATTAATTATTGAGAGAGGAGTGTTGAAATATGTAACTATTGCTGTTAATGTATTTATTCCATCTCAGTTCTATTCCTTTACTTCATGGTTTTTGAAGCTCTGCTATTAGACACATAGTTACCATTGTATCTTTATAAATTGATCCTATTATTACTGAGAAATGTCCTGCTTTACTTTTGGTATTATCTGTCCTGCAGTCTACCTCTTTTCCTAATATTAATATAGCTATTTCAATTTTATTAGTAGTATTTGTATGGTATATATTTTACCTTATTTTTAAAAAAGATTTATTTATTTATTTATACAAGCAAATAAATAATAAATTTATTTATTTATTTATACAATCAGAAGCGCGGGAGGGTGAGAAAATTCACCAGAGCCAGAGCGGGGAGCAGAGCAGGCAGAAGGACCTAAGTACACTGCTGAGGGGAGCAGCGGGCGTCAGGCCCTATTTTACCATTCTTTTACTTTCAAATTATTTGTATCTTTCTATTTAAAGTGGATCATGTTTTTCATCCAATCTAACAAACTCTGCCTTTTTTATTGATTAAAATTTTTAATTTTCTTACTTTGTTGTTCATTTTTGTACAATATTTGATTTTTCTCCTCAGGCATAGTTCCCACAAATCTCCCATTACCACATCACCCATGAACCATCACCATAGTTCCTTGTGCATTTCCCTCCCTTGTTTAGATACCTCTTGCTCTCCTTCGTGTGCTGCAGGCCTAGGATCCACAGTTTGCTGCAATAAATTCTGCTTTTTAATCTATATTCCCTTCTTAATTATTCATGGAAATAATACTGCTTCAACAAGAAAAAACAGTTTGCTGCAATAAATTCTGCTTTTTAATCTATATTCCCTTCTTAATTATTCATGGAAATAATACTGCTTCAACAAGAAAAAACACTGAGAATGTTATATATGCAAAAATTGTGGTTTCTGTAGTCCAATTTGATTTTTATACCATTAAAAGGTGAATAATGGAATTTGGCATTGAAAAAAGAAAACCACCTTCCTAATTCATCCCAAGGAAGGAAAGAAGAATTCTTCAATAAATAATTTTTATTTCTATTCTTTCCTTCATTTTCTATATAACTGTTTCCTGGGAACTTAACTGTATTTCAATTGTTTATTCCAAGGGTGAAGAGCTCAATCAAATATTCTTTTGAAAGAAATGATTTTTTTAAAAAAGGGAGACAGATTGATAGTGTCCCAGAGGTACTGCAATCATAAAGACAAGCATTGTCAAGAGCAGAGAATATTAACAAAATGAGAAGGGATTTAAAAAATAATGCTTCATATTTCAAGGATTTATATCAACCAATCAATCTGAAATTTTAAATAAAATATGAATAGACAGAAATCAGGGGTATAAAGATACAAAATGATCTTAAAAATGAATTACCGTTCTAAAAAGAGCCATAATTTAACTGAGTAAAGTTACTACTATTTCAAACACTTTATAAATAAGATCAAATATATATTGTCCTTATGTAGTAGAAAAAAGGATAAAATTTATTTTTGAAAATAAGGAAATGTCAATGATATAAAAGGAAAAAAAGCAGTTAAAAATCTTTAAAATTCAATCTTAAATGTGTAAAATACTCTATATTTTTTCAAGACAACCCTGACTTTAGAAATGTTCTGAAAGAAAAAAATGAGCTGTTAAAAAAAAACTAAGCAATTTCTAATTCTCACTTGTACTATTTTTATCTATATAAACCATATGCATATCTCAACTTTTAAAGATTATACTTAGTAAGAATTTATTACAAGATACATAAATGTTTGTATAATAAACCAAAATTTTAAATTTTTTTTTTTTTTTTTTGGTGGGACCCTCCCCCATGGCTGGGGATCGAATTGGTGCTGCAGAGGCTGTGGGCAGCCTTGCAACCCAGCACTCAACCGCTGCACCACCAGGGGAGGCCCAATATTAATTTTTAAATTAGATTTTTAAATAATATACCAACTTTTATCCACTTGACCTTTGTTAATAAAATAAAATTTACATTGTTACTATTAAACAACCGGGTGATATAAATAAATAAAAAGCTAAAATATTTCTTCAGTAACAGAAGACATTTGATTTGAAATATATTTAAGCTTTAGAAAATCTGAGAAGTCCTTAGAGATTAAAAATTCATACAGATCCCTAAAAAAAAGTTCAACTTCACTGCTTGTTGAACATTTTTATAACTCTTACTAAAATTAACTCTTACTAAAATTCCTGAACCTAAATATGTATACTTTGGAAATTTGAATGTGTTGTCAAATTGCCTTCTAAAAAGTTTGTAGCAATTTAAACTTTCACTAAGTATGAAAATGCCCATTTTTTATATACTTCCTAATAACATATACTAACAAACTTTTTATTGTCAATAATGGGATAGGAATAAATTCTCACTATTGTTTTAATTTACATTTTTGATAATTATTATCTTCTTATATACTTACACATCATTTACATTTATTCTGTGACCTGTCCAAAGGTGCCTGTTTTTCTACTGGTTTGTACTGATTTGTAGCTTTGTGTACTATATTAAAGATAATAAGTATTATTTTTCTATCATTAAATTGTGTCTTTACACTTTATTATATTTTTACTCAATTTATATTGTCTTTTTCTGTATAAAAACCCAAAATATTATATATCTGAATCTGTCATTTTTTTTTCCTTTATGGCATCTGGGCTATATGCAATAAAACTTTAATCTTTTAAGATTACAAAATTTAAAACATATTAAAATTTCCTTTCAATCATTATGAAAATAATAGTAATGTTCCAAACAACAGAACATTAAAATACTAAACACTGAAATATGGTTAATTCTAAAAGTATTACATATTTGGCTGAAAAATTAAATGATTTAAGAAATGTACACAAATAATTTGAGCCATGGTGTAGTCGAGCTTCTATGAAAACTTCTCAGGTCTTTAGAATTCTGGCTATCTACAATAGATAGTATGACAGCTCCTAGAATAATATAACTCTAATTAAGAGGAAAATTGATCTGTCTCACTTCCAGTCAATTCTAATTGACAGCAAATTCTTTCACACATTTAATCAAAAGCTGCCTTCCTTGTCATATATATTGCTGTAGGCCTACCCTCCAGATAAGAAAACAAGCGAATCACTTCTGCACCACTATATCCTTTCAGATATTTAAAGTATTATCTTCTAAATTCAACAGTTCTTTCCTTAATGTACTTTTATAAAAAGTTTGTATTTCTAAATGATCCACCAGATTTTAATGTCCATGGAGATAGTGCAAATGTCTTTTAAAACTTAATGCCTAATGCCTGTTACAAAGAAAGTATGTAATACACAGCTAGGCGAATAGAAAGAAAAAAATTACATTTGTTTTCTAACACCCTACTTGTAGACAATTTTAATTTGTCAATATTTTTCTTAAATTAAGAAAATCAGATGCTGAGAACTTGAAAGATCTAGTAAATCTTCTATTCTTAAAAATAAATTTTTCCAAAAAAACATGCTTGGTATTTAGAAATACGTGAATCTTTACTGACTAACTGGATCCAAAAACACTTACTTCACTGTGGCACTTAGAAGAAAGTTCAGCTGTGGCATTAACAGGTTGTCTGGGGCTGATAAATAACGATCAAACTGAACCTAATTGAAACAGAAATGTAAAACATAAAGCACATATATCTACAAACATATATCTTAAATACCCCCATCACTTTTAAGGGTTAATGTGTGGGAAAAATTCCATATTCCAAATAATGAGTTCTTTGTATTCAAAATGAGTTATTTCTTAAATAGTCTACCTAAAACTCTCAATTTTGTTTCTACATTAGATTAGGGAATTTCTAAAAATGAAGAAAACCTCAATAGGAATTATGAGACTATTAGAGTAGGGTAGGCTATTATTACAAATTTATATCTTGGTCAGACCCCATTAGTTAAAAGAATCATTGTACTATCATTATTGGGCCCAATGTGAATGCAGTATACCAAGAAATAAAAATTACCACTTAGCACAAATTACCACATTGGAAAAAATTAAGAACAGTGTTCCATAAGGAAGCCTGAATTGCAATGCTTTATGATGCACTTACCATTGCTGCTTTCAGTGCCACAGAATCTAGGTTGGGCAAATTAGCTAAAGAACCCTAAAAAAAAAAAAGGATACATATTTCAGTTCATTTATGGAATTCCGTTTGTTAATGGATTACCCAAATTTGGAAATTCAGCTTATTTTCAAAGAACTCAAGTTTCATCTCCTCAATGTCAATTTATATAACCAGCATAAAACCACTCAATAACAATTATTGGAGAGAGTACTAACAATGGAAATCTCAGTATACCTCAGATTTATTCATAAGCAAGAAAAAAAGGTAATGAAGCTCTCAGAAGATGACAGTTAGACATGGAGGCTTTCAGAGTTGCATTTTGATAATTGTAGATAATATTCAAAGGCAGCAGAATTGGTTCCTCCTCATAGAAATTTGCTTACTGCTTTAGCAAAAGAGTTTCTGTGCCAAAAATATTGTTTATGTTAATATCACTTAAAAGGGTTCTTTGCCTTTTAAAGAAAGATGTTTACAAGGTTTTCTAGGGTTCCCACCACTCCATTATCTATCTGCTGGCCCAGAAGTATTTACCTTTTCAAAGTAATAGATAATGATTGCTAAATTAAGAAAGGGATGCCCGCTATTGATGTAGTAATCTATGCATCAATTAACTGATAATGATAAAGGACTCTGAAAAATTTATCAAATATAAATATACTTTATACACTCTATAACACAATTTTTTCACTAATACATTTCATCAATACAAATATTTTCATTACTTTTAGCCAAAACTGCAGTTTAAAAAGTGTTACTATTTTGGGGCACTCTATTGTATCTTAGGAAACCATCTAACCATGTGAGATCTGCACATACATCATATGTATACACATGTAATCTCAATCTTCAGAGAAATCCTATGACACAGATATTTTTATTATTCCCAGTCCACAGATGAGGAAATAGATAGGTCACTTTCCCAGTGAAACCTGCTGCTATAAAATATTATTAAGCACTGCTATGGAATACTAAAGTCAATATTCAAATCCAGAGTTTAGCTCTAGAACCCATATTCTAAACTGATGTATGTATTTCTCTAGTTAGCAATAATGACATACTCACCTGTTCAGGTTTATGTTGCTGTACAGTGTTATATATATAACTTAGGCCTGATCTAGTTAAAACATAAGAAGCTTGCTCATTTATAAGTGTGTCCAAATGTGCTTCAATCTAAAATAAAACACAATAGAAAGAAAATATTTTAAAAGAGAAAGAAGACTATAGTAGAAATAAAACACTCTTAGTTATTCATCATGAACTTGTCTCTTGTAGTGACCATGAGGCCAGACCACAAGGGAAAAGGGCTTGTTCTATACAAAGGCTTTTCCTTCCTTCCAAGAGGAAGTTCTCCTACAAAAGTGAAGGAAAGTATTAAAGAAAAAGAAAAAAAAGAGATACAAAAGAGGATTCTAGGACTGCCACTAGTCAAAAAATTTGAGTTTCTCAGCTCTTTTAATAAGCATAACATAACACAAAATAGTAAACATCAACAGTGTACAATCAAATACTCAAAGAATTCTGGGAAGATGAGAGTCAGGCCTGTCTGATCTCTGACCACCTAACTTTTCCAACTTGCTGGACTACTCAACCAAGTGTGTTATCTGCAGATGCCTGGAGAAAATCCCACTACGGTTGAGGCAATGAGTTCTGCTGAGGAGAAAAAAGGTCTCACCTGCTTTATGCAATTTGGAAAGCTACCTAATGCTAATGGGGGCAGTAGCCACAGAAGGGGACTTCCCTGGGATGAAGCATTCCCTACTGGGATGATCTGCTCCTTCCTTACTTTTACCACTACAGGCCTGAAAGTCTAGAGAGCTTCCTTCTATTCTTCACCAACAAGTTCCCTCAGTTTTACCTCTTTGCCAACAAAACAGTATTCCAGTATCTGTTATTATTGGAAAGCTTGCCATTGGTTCAAGTAACTCCCAATAGCTGAGAACCTCTTCTCCCTAAAAAGCTTAGAAGTACTGTAAAAGAGTTGAGTAGATTCTAAGAGGAAATTCATGAGTTTTTAAAAAAAGATTTATTGATTTATTATTTATGCATGGAAAAAGTGGGTGTAGGCCAGAGGTGCAGGTGGGGGAGCGAGAGGATTCACTAGAGACAGAGTGGAGAGCAGAACAGGCGGATCTACTGAAATACACTGCAGAGGGGAGCAGCTGGCGAGACAGGAAAGGTCTGCTGCACCATATGTGGGTTAGCTCTTTGGCTAGGGATCAAACTCAGGCTACCCACAGAGGCAATAGCACTGAGACTTAACACTAGGCCACCAGGGAGGCCCAGGGAAATCTATTTGAATAATCAGAATAAGTACATTTTCCTGATGCAACACCACTCAAAGACACATAGATAGCACTTTGATTTTTTTTAAACGAATGTCCAAGAAAACCCATAATTTACTAGATATACTGGAAGTCAAAGAAAAACAAGCTGCGCAGATGTAAACATTTAATAAACCAAATTGGGTCTGAAAGATAATGGAAGAAAAGTAATACTTAGTAAACATCAAAGAAATAAAGTGGAGAGATTTTTTGAAACAGTAGAAGACAGATTCAGGAGCAACGATGGACAGTTGCTTCAGAATATGAAATTTAACAGATGGAGATGAGGTAATTATAGGTAATAGAAAACTTTATTGAGCAAAAGAAAGTCTGAATCTTCAGACTGAAATGGTGTTAAGAAATTCATGCAAGAAATAATGCAAAGAGAAACATACTAAAAATTATCCTGAAGAAATACCTGAACTCCATGAAAAACCCTTATAAGCTTCCAGAAACAGAATAGGTTGCCATGAACAAAAGAGAACCAAAGTAGTCTGCAATTCCAACTTGAAACACTGACTGAAGCTAAATCAGAGTGGAAGAAAAGAAACAGTCTTTTGATAGGAAAGGTCTGAAAATCAAAGAATCATTTATTCCACAAAAGAAATTGTTACTTGGGAGGGGTCACATTAAGCCACACCTCCCAGTGTCCACATCCTGCAGTCCTCTCACACTGACCCTGGCTGGTCCATGCACTCAGCCCTGACAGCATCATGTCAGTGAGCGTGATGCAAGCACAGCCATAAGAAGCACAGCGGGACTTGAAAAATGGCAATAGCTTGATGAACACGTGATATATCTAAACTTAAGATTTAGCTAAATGGCAGAGTTGAATTAGTGATAAATACAGTAAAAATCAATGAATTTTTAAAATAATTTTATTAATTCTACATCAAACCAAAGCCAAACAATAAAGAAAAATTAAGTATACTTTGTTAATTCTTTTATAATGGATTAGAATTATAAAATTTCACAAATTTAGATGTATCAAAACTCAATCAGAAGTCAAATATCTATAAATTGTATAAATAGTTTTGTTTTAGTCATTTTACGGACTCATTACTGATATAATTTGGTTTCCTGGACTAGAGTGCTTGATATACCAAATTGTAATGTTTTGCCTAACGCTGGCTTACACATAGACAAAAATATATCTGTCCTCTGTAACACCTTCTGTACTAGCTACACAGCTTGAAAAATATAGCACATTATTCACTGTTCAGAAACTGAAATTTGCATACAAAATAACCATTCAAATTAATCAGAAAAGCTTCATTCTGCCATCACACACTACAGTTTGAATCAAATATCTCACCCAATATATATTCTGCCTTCAAGAAAAAACTGAAATACAGAGAGAGAGAGAGAGAGAGAGAGAGAGACCCCATGAGAATATAGAAAGGAATTTATAGGAATTAAGTCAATGAAATTAGGCTACAGTCAGCTACTGATGTATATCAAATATAGAAAAAGATTCCATCACACAGTACAATCATTTTATGGCAAAAATTACCTGAAACTGTAGCATTTCCAGACGTTTATCAGTGAATTCAAACAAAGCTAATGTTGTCTTCATCATATATAATGAATTGACCATGAAAGTGGCCATGTCAGCTGTGCCTAAATTGCTGGCTGATACAGTACACATCTGGAGGAGAGGATCTAAGACACATGATAAAACCTATAAATGAAAAACTAAGTTACTCTTTATTTCCCAACCAGAGACTCAGGCCTGGGTTAATGGCACTCCAGAATGAATGCCACACTAACTGGAAGCAGGTCAACTTAGAGAAGCACATCAAAAAGAATATATGGTATAATTTGTTTTTTTTTTTAAAGATTTATTTATTTATTTATTTATACAAGAACTGGGGTATAGGCCAGATGCACGGGAGGGTGAGAGGATTCACCAGAGACAGAGCGGGGAACAGAACAGGGAGACTGATGAAATACACTGCTGAAGGGAGCAGCGGGCGTGACACGAGAGGTTTGCCGCACTATGTGGGACCCTCACCTGCCAGCTGGGATCGAACCAGTGCTGCAGAGGCTGCGGACAGCTTCATAGCGCTGCACTCAACTGCCAGCACCACCAGGGGAGGCCCAATCATGTAGTTTTTTAAAATGAGCATTAATGAATAAATACTTTTCACATTAAAGTGAATTGGTTTAATGTTTGATGGGAAAATCAGTAAGAGGGTATGCCAAAATATATGGTTTGGAAAATGTCAGATTTATAACAGAATGTGTAACCAAGAAGCAATAAATAATCATTAAAAATGAATTTACAACATACCTGCACAAAATCAGCTTGACGAGCATCTAATGGTACAACTGAAGAATCATGAGATGCCAAAACTTCACGCAACAATGTGAGTGTCTGATTTAATGCAGAACTTGGTCCAAGATCAGGTGGTGGGAGTTCAACCTACAAAAAATGGATGGGTTATCTACTGTTCACATATCATTGCTAAACTGTAATGTATAAATGCCAGTTCACAATAAAATGATGCATATAGAGTAAGTAAAACAATGGCTGACACATTACAAAATCTATAACTTATCAATATTTTGTATTATACTAACCAACACAGAAAGTGACACAGGAGTTTTTTTGTTAGTTTATCTCAATTAATATATCACAACTAGAATTGTAGAATCTGTACATTACAAAATTCAAAAAAATTGTGAAGAAACTTAGTGATCTTTGAATTGTTGTATTTTCATATGGATTTAAAATGGCCTACCAATTTATTTTTTTAGCATAAGTTCTAAGAACAAAACAATTCAGAGGCTAGCAGTTCACCAATTATATATGAGAATCATCACCCACTCTCAGGCCCACATATCAGGCTCAGGGTCTAGGGATCTTTCAAAAACCATTGCAGAAGATTCTCAGGAGCCTGAACAATAGGTCACATACTTCACAGAAACAAAACTACATTGCCACAAAAATTCTGGACTCTGGAGTAAAATTGATTAAGTTTACATTTTAGATTTACAACTTTAAGAGTTGTGTGACTTTGGAAAAATTATTCACTTGGAGCTTCAGAGGGACCATGCAAGTATTAAATGAATTACTGCATCTAAACTACTAAGTAGAATGCCTGGAACTCATTAATGAGAAGTTATGTCAAGTTCATTATCCCTACTTGACAGCATCATGTTATCCAAGAAGACAGGTGTCTGTTAATTTACTTTCAAGACTATTTTTACGAGTATTTATAATGCTGATATGTCAGATTTTGTTAATGCAACTAAATCTGGTACTTGAATGTCCATGTAAGAGATTATATATATAGCCTTGTGTCAAGTAAAAAGAAAGCAGTCCAATTTATAAATGTGAGGATTTATATTTAAAGCATTTTATGAATAAAAGTTAATGCATAAGTGATATAGCATGAATAGCAGAATATATATCTTGGAAAATCTCCCTCCATAAAAACAACTAGGAAAAAGTCAGGAGAAACTTTATGTGGAAATTATGTGGAAAAACAAACAAAAAATAAGCTCCATCTAGAGGGGGGGGAAAAAAAGTCAACAGAAACTTTCCCTCAAAAACCCAGAGTGGGAATTACTAGCCAAAAACTAAAAACCAAGTTATTTTAAATATATTCAAAGAACTAAAGGAAACCATGTTAATGAAGTAAAATATAACATCTCACTAACCAGAAAATATCTATAAAGAGACAGAATGATTAAAAAAAATTGAAATGAAAAATTAACTAGGGAATCAAGAGAAGATCTGAAGAGACAGAATAATCAGTAAGTTTAAATGCAAGTCAATTAAAAGAACTCTGAGGAATAGGAAAAAATAAAAAGAATGAGTGACAATGAACAGAGCCTCAGAGACCTGGGGGACACCATCAGCATCATAAAGACAATGAGGCTCTCAAAAGGGATAGGTGAGCAGAAATAATATCTAAAACAATAGTGGTAGAAGACTCACCAAACTTGACTAAATATAAACAATCTAAACATCCAGGAAGCTCATGAACTCTAAGCAGAATAAACTTAAATAGATCCACACTGAAAAACAACATACTCAAACACTCAAAAGAGAATCTAAAAAACAATGAAAGAAAAATAACTTATTATGAACAAGGAATTTTCAGTAAGTAAGATTAACAGCTGTTTTCTTATCAGAATACATGGAGGTCAAAAGAGATGGGATGACATATTCAAAGACTGAATGAAGTAGACCAAGAATTCTATATTAAATCAAACTACTTTTCAATAATGAAGGAGAAAGTAAGACATTCCCAATAAATAAAAATTCTTCACTACCAAACCTGTTCTACAAGAAATACTAAAGGATATCCTTCAGGCTAAAATGAAGGGACACTAGATGGTAACTCAAATTCACAGAAGTAAATATACAATATTAGAGTACTTCTGTTTGTAGCTCTTTTTCTTTTCTTATCTAATAGATACCTGCACAAAGCAATAATTATAAAAGACACACAAAATGTAGAAAGATGTAATTTGCAACAATAATAACATTAAGGAAAACAGGGCTATAAAGGAATAAAACTTTTGTACACTGCTGAAAGTTGGTATAATCTGAATTATATTGTTTTAAATTAACAATTTTAACTGCAATTCTCAGATAACCACTAAGAAAACAACTCTTTCTCTCTATATGTTTGTGTGAACATATAAATATAGATACATATATTTATATATTGTGTATATAGACACACACACAATGGAAATAATGAGGCATCGAAGGAAAAAACACTTAAGACACAGAAGAACAAATTACAAAATGGCAGACAACAATCATACTCTGTTAGTAATTAAATTACCTACGGGCCTCCCATGGTGGTGCAATGGTTGAGCACTGGGCTGCGAAGCTGCCTGCAGCCTCTGCAGCGCTAGTTCCATCCCAGGCCACTGGCGAGGGTCCCACATGGCGAGACAGACCTCTCCTGCAGCCCGCTGCTCCCCTCAGCAGTGTATTTCATCAGTCTGCCTGTTCTGTTCCCCGCTCTGGCTTTGGTGAATTCTCTCACCCTCCCATGCTTCTGACTGTACCCAGTGCTTGTATGAATAAATAAATAAATCTTAAATTAAAAAAAATAAATTACCTACAAATACATTAAGGATTCCTCTCAAAAAGCAAAGACTAGGGCCTCCCCGGTGGCGCAGCGGTTGGGCACTGGGCTGCGAGGCTGCCTGCAGCCTCTGCAGCGCTAGTTCCATCCCAGGCAGCTGGTGAGGGTCCCACATGGCGCGCAGACCTCTCCTGCAGCACCCACTGCTCCCCTCAGCAGTGTACTTCGGTCTGTTTGCCTGTTCTGCTCCCCGCTCTGGCTGGGGTGAGTCTCACTCTCCCCCGCTTCTGACTGTACCCAGGGCTTGTATAAATAAATAAATCTTAAAAAAAACCCAAAAAACTAGCAGATGGATTAAAAAACATGATCAAACTATATGCTGCCTTTAAAAAACACATTTAAAGACATAAACAGGTTGAAAATAAAAAGTTGGAAAAATATACACCTTGTAAACAATGATTAAAACTAGAATGGTTACATTAAAATCAGACAAAACAGACTTTGCAATCAAAACTCTTACTAGAAACATAAAAAAATATATTTTATAATGTTGGTCATCAAGAACGAAAATCATGCATCTAACAACAAAGTCCAGAAGTACTTTCAGACAAAATTGATACATTTGAAGGGAAAAAAAAAATCTCACAGCAATGGAATATTTCAAGTTTCATAGCTTCTTCAATTTTGTTTCCTCCTTTCTATTAAATTCAAATAAATCTGAATTAACAAAAATGCTAGGCTATGATATAATTTAAAGTATTTTGTATTCATTTATCTAATTTAAGAAGGTATCTAGAATGTTGCTCAATAATTTTATTTTTAAGTTGAAGGGTTTTAAAAGCACTCTATTTTGTGCTTTTCTGTATGGTTTGAATTCTTTATAAGTATATGTATGTCATATACTTAAAAAATACTTCAAAAATAAGTGATTCTTGTTCTCTAAGCTGAATGAAACCTGTTAATAATAATTAATTTAGGGTCACAAGATATAAATGATTATTTTCTCCTATGTATTTTCATATATTAAAAAAAACTTATTTAATAAGTTTTCATAATTTTAGAAATTTAGTTAAAATATACAGGTATTGCATATACATACATGCATTTCAGTAATATAATTGAACAGAAGCTAGTCATATAAAAGTTAATAGAATCTTTGTTAGCAATCTGATAGCTTTAATATAGAAACAGGCAGTCACACAAGCCAGAGCAACTATGCGTATATGTCTGTTTTCCAATACCTTTCGTAAATAGAAAAAATTAGAAGCAAGAATTACATAAACCTACCAGGGAAGCTGTGTGAAGTAGACACAATGCATGAATAGGATCTTAAATGTTCAGTGTGCAATTTTATTTCCTTTTTTTAATGTGTAATTTTCTCTTCCAAGTTATAAATTACAGCAGTGTTTTACAGAAACAAAAATGTTTAAGGAACATCTTTAAAAATTCACATAAGAATTTCTCAATTGCCATTCAAAACAAAAGGCCAATGATAGAAATTTTACGCACCAGTAACAGAGTTTAGAGGAATCTCATTATCCCCTTGAATTAAGATTCTAAAAAGCTTGCATATTTAAAACAAAAGTCATTACTTGTTATTGTCAGAGTCAGTAGCAAATGGTACAAGTGAGAACTCACTTCATTTAACAACTGCCATTCTATAAGGCATCTTTACACACATCCATCACATCAACAACAGATCAGAATCACACTTGTAAAGTCAAGTGAGAAACAAGATTTATGACTTTACAGTTTTGAAGAAATAATGGAAAGAAAATCTAAAGAAGAGAAATACCTGATTAAAATCCTTCTATCACTTCAATTTAATTATACCTAAATAAGTGAAATTCCTTTCTAATCGTTAAACTTTTTACAGGTCTGTCTTTTTTCTCAAGTCCCTTCATCACATTCCTGTGCTTACTTCGTACTGAATTTTTGTCTTCTATATCTACATATTGGATTGTGGAGTCCAAACACTAAAATTAAAAGGTTTTATAATTTAGACAACCTGTCAAAAGCAATAGCAATTGTTAAGAAACAAACCTTATGAATTTTATATAGAATCACAATATAGAAATTCTTGTAAGTTTTAAGATGTGCAGCAGATAATTTATTCACTTTCTATATCCTTGAAATCTAGTCAGCAGTGGCAACAGAGTGGCAGATGCACCCTCAAAGTGATATGAGAGGGAGAAAAAGGTGTTAATAATATCACTGTTACTTGGGCTAGGACTTGAGGTAATAACAGAAATCTTACACACTAGTAGAAAAAAGTTCAAGAAAATCTTAACTTTTTCCCTATAAATAAAGGTCTATCTCTTTCTTAATCTGTTCTATTTCCTCTACTTATTATGAGGAAAATGCAAATCAAATCAAAAGGAGATACAACTCACAACCTCTGAGAATGGTCCACATCAAAAAGATCAGAAACAAGTGTTAGTCTTCGAAGATGTGGAGAAAAATGAACCCTCTTGAACTGTTGGTGAGAATACAGATTAGTACAGCCCCTATGGAAAACAACATGGAGGGTTCTCAAAATATTAGATCTACCACATGACCTAGCAATTCCACTCCTAGATATATGACTGAATGCAAAAAAACGGATTCAGAGAGAAATATTCACTTCCATGTCCATTCTTGCACTATTTACAATAGCCAAACTATGGAAACTACCTTACTGCCAGAAAAAGATAAGTGGATCATGAATATGTGGTATGTATGCACAATGGAAGACTCTCAGCTATTAAGAGAAATTCTTGCCATTTGTGACAACACAGATGCAGGAAATTACACTATGTGAAATAAGTCAGGAGAAAAGACAAATACTAGGTGGTATCATTTATATTTGGAATATAGAGAAACAATGGGTCAGATAAAGCCAAACAACAAAGCTTAGAAATATGATGGCAGAACTAAGGATACCACAGGAGAAGGAGGAAAACAAAGTGGGAGGGAACACAATGGACTAAGGTGGTGCACTATGGGTGATTTGGTGGTAGGTATGGTGTAGTAACACTTGCAAAGGGAGATCCTACTATTTCTTTAAAACATAGTGTTATAAATCAGTCACCTAAAAAAAAAAAAAAAAAACAAGAAAAGAAAAACAAGAAATAACTTCACGACCTTGGGCTAGGCAAAAATTAATGACACAGAATTGAATTAAAATTAAGAACTCTCAGGGGGCCTCCCTGGTGGCGCAAGGGGTTAAGACACAACCTATGAAGCTATCAGCAGCTACTGCAGCAGGAGTTCAAGCCCCAGGCAAGGAGGAGAACCACATGGCACAGCAGACCTCTCCTGACTCGCCCACTGCTCTCCTCAGCAGTGTATTTCAGTCAACCTGTCTGTTCTGTTCCCCACTTTCACTCTGGTGAATCTTCTCACCCTTCACACCTCTGGCCTGTAACCCAATTCTTGTATGCATAAATAAATTTTTATAAAAAAATTAAATTAAATTAAGAACTCTGTTTATCAAAATACACATAAGATTGTAAAGACTGGGCAAATTTGAGAGATTATTTGAAATTCTTAATACAGCATAAAGGACTTACATGTGATTTTTGGCATATAATTTTTGGATAATTAAATGGCAATTAATGTATACAAATACAAAAATTCACTAAATCATATATTTAAAAGATTTGTGTACTGTTAGTTGTAACTGTACTGTAAAGAAGGTTCATTTGATATTTTTTGTTTGTATTATAATTGAAAATCAATATTTTTTAAACTATCCAAATTCATGAACAATATGATCAGTAATAATTATTAATAAAGGATCTTTATTAAAGACAGATTTATATTTTTTAGGTACATTTTCCAATTGACAAAGTCTAAGTTCTAAGAAAAATTTCATATTAAAAAGCAGTCTACTGAAAACTTTATATTCCATATATCAGAAGCTCTTTTGTAAATGTGTAACACTAGACAGTTTTCCTGTGACTATTTATGATACTTTTCATCCTTTTGTAGATAGGTAATCTGCCTTTATTAGAGAAAAATGAAAAGGTCGCACCATAAAAATTCCAAAAGCTGCTTTTGTGATCTCATTCCACTGCCAATTTTAGTTTTGTTCTTTCAAATATCTTCTATTATAGGTCCTTTAAGTTTCTGCTCTGTAGCTTCTTGGAAGACCACTTAAACATCCGCTTCCAAAATAAGACCCCAATCATCCAAATAAAAACACTCATTGATAAACTAATTTCTTTTGTTCTGTTATATATATATACATATATATTTTTTCTAGATAATTAATGAAATTTTTTAACTGATGCAAGATCAACATACAAAACGCTGTACATATTTTCTGTCTATAATTTGATGAGTTTGGACATAAATATTGATATATATTCATCAAACTACCACATTATATATCTATTATCTCCAAGGTTTCTCTTACCCTAACTGATCAGCCCATCTATTTATGGACTTACAGTTTTTAAATCAAGTAAGCCGTCCAACAAAATTTAAAAGTGTAAAATAATACTGTTTTGAATTTTGTTTCTAAAGATTTATTTTTATTTATTTATGCATACAACACCTGGGGCATAGGCCAGAGGTGTGGGTGGTAATTCTCCAGAGACAGAGCAGGGAGAACAGACAGATCTACTGAAACACACTGCTGAGGGGAGCAACAGGCAAGATGGGAGAGGTCTGCTGCACCATGTGGATTAGCTCCCTGGCAAGGATTGAACTCATGCCACAATGGCTGGTGACAGCTTAAAAGCACAAGACTTTTAACCCCTGTGCCACCAGGGAGGCCCATGGTTTGAAAATTTTCAAACTAAAACTTACAACTTTTAATTTCACATACTTTCATTTAAAATTTACAAAGCATTTTAGCAGAATACCTGGTTTGATTTATTTGTTTTTCCTGGCAGAAGAATATGAAGGAGTAATACAAATCTGCAACTAGTCATCTAGAATAACAGTTCTCAAACTTTTAATATGCACATGAAAAAGTGGAGAATGTTGTTAAAATGCATATATGTTAATTCAGTTGGTCTGGGGTGGGGTATTAAGTTTGTGCTTGTCTAGTAAGTTCTGAAGTGATGCTCAAGTTACTGGTCCATGCACTCAATTTTGTACAGTAAGAAGACATTTTAAACAGTAACCAGTTCCTAAAATTTAAACCACAATTTATTTAAAGGATTATTTTGGGCCCCCTGGTGGCGCAGGCGCCCGCACTGTGAAGCTGTCCAGTTCGATCCCAGCCAGCCAGGAAGGGTCCCACATGGCGCAGGAGACCGCTCCTGTCTGGCCCGCTGCTCTCCTCAGCAGTGTATTTCGTCAGGCTGCCTATTGTGTTCCCCGCTCTGTCTCTGGTGAATCCTTTCACCCTCCCATGAATCTGGTCTGTACCCTGGTTCTTGTATGAAAATAAATAAATCTTTTAAAAAAAAATAAAGGATTATGTAGGTTTTTTTTCCCCTAGGACTAAGCAAATTAACCTTAAAAATTAATTTGACATTGATTTTATTCATGACATGCCATATCCTTTTAAATTAGACTATAATAGTGGAAAGAATTTCAGAAAATGTATGGCACTGTATCTTTCGCAGTATGGATGCATATTCCCTATATATTTTTTGATAAAATTTTATTGATATGCCACTGATTTACAATACACTATGGATTCGGGGAATACAGCTTCACTTCTATGTGTGTATAAGCTTCACCTTACCTGTTCTAATTCCCTTTAGACATTATCAGATCTGCAGTTATGAATGTTTCAGGAGAGCCTAATAAGAAAGGAAGTACATATGCTTCAATACTAAGTGCTTCAAACTGCATTGTTAGGAAAAAGGTACATCTTTCAATGAAATGATGTCCTTGAATTTTCTTTTTCTCATAATAGAAAAAGAGTTAGTTCCCAAATGTCTTTTTAAAAGCACAGAAGGAATTATGTAAAAAAGAGAATCCATCTCTGCCTGTAACTTTATTTTAAAAGCCATTCTTCCTAACAATGTTACTTTCTACTCAAAATTCTATACAAAAATTTCCATTTGGCTGCTTTACTAATGAAGACCATTCTGTAATAAGTGTTTTGTTTTTTTTTCCCCAGAAAGTTAAGAGTCTTTTTAGCAGAAGTAAATGGCTTATAGGATGTAGAATTACAAAGCACATTAAAATTTAATGAAAGATAATCCTTGAAAAAAACCTGAAATGGTTATAGTTTAAGTACCATACAAACCATAAACAGTATCATATTCCAACCTCAATTTAATGTAAAATATCCTTACATGTGCCCCAATTCATATCTGAGAAAATCATTTTAGGAAACAAATATTGATAATAATGACACAATCCACAACAAAAAGTGTTCCCTCCTCTTCAATTATTAGGAAAAAGACTGATATTAATTCCTTAATCGTTTAGTATAATTCACAGTGAAGCCATCAAATTTAATGCTCTTATTTTGGGGGAGATTTTTGATTATTCATTAAATTAAATAAGTTTATGCAAATCTCCTATTTGAGATTTAATCTACCAACTTTTATATTTCCAGAAACTTGTCTATTTTATTTATGTCATCCCCAATTTATATCATAGAGATATTCATAATACTTTTTAAATCCTTTCTGTTCTATAGAATTGTTAACAATTGTCCCCACTTTGATTTGATTTTAGTAATGTCTTATTTTTTCCTTAGTTCATGAGGTAAAGGTTTGTCTTTTTTTGATATTTTCAAAGAATCATTTTTTTGTTTGATTTTCTCTCTTTTTTTCTATCCTCTATTTCATTCATCTTTGCTCTGATCTTCACTGTTTTCTTCCTTCTGTCCAATATGGGTTTAGAGTATTCTTCTCTTTCTAGTCCCTAAATTTATGTTGGGGATTTTTGAGACCTTTTCTTAAAATGCGTTCATAGATAAATTTCCCTTTACCCACTATTTCACTGTGTCCTTAAGTTTTAGTGAGTTGTGCCCTTATTTTCATTTTTCTTTAAGCAGTTTCCAATTTCCCTTGATATTTCTTCCATTCACTTTAAGGACTCACTCTTGAATTTCTAAAAATTTGTCAATTTTCCTTGTTACAGATTTCTGACTTCAACCTGTGGCAGTCAGGGAAAATACTGTGTGTGTGTGTGTGTGTGTGTGTGTATATATATATATATTTTTTTTAATTTACTGAAGTTTAATTTGTGGCCTAACATATAATGTATTATGGAAAATGAGCTATATGTACTTGAGTATGGGTAATATTCTGTGCATGGTTGATAGATTTAGTTGGTTTTTTGTATTAAGGCCCCTACTTCTTTATTTTTCTTCTGTGTAGTTGATCTATCCATTTTTATAATTGGGGTATTGAAGTTGTCAACTATTACTATCCAACTATTTATCTCTTTTAGTCTGTCAGTTTTGCTTCATAAATTTTCCTGGTTTGTAACTAGGTGAGTAAATGTTTATAATTGCTATATCATCTTGTTATGTTGAACTTTTATGATATAATTCTTTTTTATCTCCTACAACCTTTTTGATTTCAAATCTACTTTGCCCACTTGTATAACCACTTATACTTTCTTTTGATTAGTATTGACATAAAATATCTTTTTCCTTTCCTTTCACTTTCAATCTCTTCGTGTCTTTGGCTTTCCAGTAAGTGTCTTCCAGACATATAGTTGGATCATGTGCTTTTATCCATTCTGCAATTTTCTGTCTTTTGATAGAAATTAACCCATTTCCATTTAAAGTTAGTGACTTACTATTGTATTTAAATAATTACATTTAATATCCTAAATTATAACATTCTAATTTGAATACCAGTTTAATTTCAGTAATACACAAAAACTGTGCTTCTTAATACTTCCATCTCCACCTGCTTCACTTGCTAATGTCACAAAATTATACCTTTACATGTGTGCCTGAAAACATGAGCTAATTATTCTTTTAAATGAGTTAGTCTCTTAAATTATGTAGAAAAATAGTTGCAAATCAGTTATAATACTAGCTCTTATATATATATATATATATATAATTTGTCTTGTAAATCATACAGTACACAAAAAGTAGAGTTACAAATCTAATCTTTGCTACAATATTAACTTTTTACTGCCAGTGTAGCTATCTTTTCAGAGATCTTACTTTTTCTTAAGAGCTGGAGTTATTATTTAGTGTCTTTATAATTCATACTGCATTCCCTGAGCATTTCTTTTACAAGGGAGGTTTAATTGCAATGAATTCCCTCAGTTTTGTTTACTGGAGAAGTCTTAATTTCTCCCTCAATCTTGAAGACATTTTTGTCAGATAAAGAACCCATAGTTGATAGGTTTTTTGCTTTGAGCACTTTGAAAATAGCTGTTATTGTTTTCTGCCCTTTACTTTCTCTTAAAAATATGTTGATAACCTATCAGATAATCTGATTATAAAGTGTCTTGAGGTGGGTCTTTGAGTTAATCTTTTCAAAGGTTGTTGGGCTCTTTGGATGTTTATAGTCATGTCTTTCACTAAATTTGAAAACCTTTTATCCATTATTTATTCAAGTATCATCTCTGCCCCTTTTCTCTTTATTTTCCTTCTGCATTTTCCATGAAGAGTATGTGGATTCTCCTCACAGTGTTCCACTTGTCCCTTAGGCTCTGTTTACTATTCTCTAATCATTTTTCTTTCTTTTCCTCAACTGATACGTTCCACTGTCTTGTCTTTAACTTAACTGAATATTTCTTCCACTAAAAAGTGACTTGAAATCCCTCCAGTGTATGCTTCATTTCAGTTACTGTACTTTTCAACTCCAGTATTTCTTTTTAGAATTTCTATCTCTATTGGTATTTTCATTCTGTTCATACATTGTTACCTTCATTTCTCTTTAAGACAGTTGTCTTAAAGTCTTTGCTTAGTAAATCTGCCATCAGGTCTTTTTCAGAAACTGTTTCTGTTAATCTTTTTCCTTTGAATGGGCCATACTTTCCTATTCGTTTGTAAGTCTTAGGAGTTTTTGTTGAAAATGAATATTTGAATATAATAATGTGTAACTCTGGAAATCAGGTAGATATACTTCTCTAGGTTTTTCTGTTTTTAATTGCTTTAGGCTGTCTCTATAGCAAGGCTCAGTCTGAGATATAAAGTTTAGGTCTTTTCAAGTCTTTTTTGAGCCTGCTTCTTTCCCTGGAGATGTGTAGTTTTTTTCAATTTTTTATCATATACATGCAACTGGTTTTGATGTCCTTAATTCTACATTCCATAAAGGGAAAAAGAGAAAAAATTAAGAGCAGTAAAAAGTGTGTTGGTTGAAATGCCCTTTCAGAAAGGCACTTCAGTCAGAGAGGAAGATGCTTACAACAATGGTAGGGGTGTACCAATGGCCAGCTTCCTCTTTACACCTCTGTAATCAGAACCAGCAATTAGCAATCAAAACACAGATCCCCCTGAGGTTTGGAGGACAGTGTCCTTTTTGCCCACCCTAGCTCCATAAGCCTTGCACAAGCTGCTTCAGGAACAAATACATGGTTGGGACTGTGGATGGGAAGATGAGTAGTTGCTACTGTGTTAAGAGTTAAAAATAACTGAAACTAAACATAACTTGCCTCCAAACGTTCTCCTGGAAATAACAAGTCTTCAATTGACTCAAGTTCCAAAATAGTTACACTAGGCAGATTCTGCAAGGGCAATTGTCTAGAAAAGGAGACAGATTTCTTTCTTTTTTTTAAATAAAGATTTATTTTTATTTATACAAGAACCAGGGTACAGGCCAGATGCACGAGAGGGTGAAAGGATTCACCAGAGACAGAGTGGGGAACAGAACAAGTAGACTGACTGACATACACTGCTGAGGGGAGCAGCAGGCGAGACAGGAGAGGTCCACCCAGCCATGTGGGCATCAACCCGGCTGGCTAGCATCGAACCCGCACTGCAGTGGCTGCGAACAGCCTCTGCAGCGTGGAGCTCAACCTCCTGCACTACCAGGGAGGTTCAAGGAGACAGACTTCTGATGCTTCCTATGCTGTCATTGTTCATAAGCATAATTACCTTATACAAAGTATATGACACAGGACCTCACTGATGGCTCAAGGGGTTAAGACACAACCCATGAAGCTATCACCAGCCTCTGTAGCACGAGTTCAAGCCCCAGCCAGGGAGCTGACACACATGGTACAGCAGACATCCTCCTAACTCGCCCGCTGCTCCCCTCAGCAGTGTATTTCAGTCAAGCTGCCTGTTCTGCTCCCCACTCTGACTCTGGTGAACCCCGCATCTCTGGCCTGTACCCCAGCTCTTGTATGCATAAATAAATCCTTTAAAAAAAAAGTATATGACACAACTTCCTGTCTAAATCAATTTCCTAGTTCCATAGTTTTTCTATTCTCTTGGATTTTTTCAAGTAAACAACCACAGAATTGATAAATACTCTGTCTACTCTTTTGAAATATTTATTTCTCTTATTTCTTGATCCAGTCTAGCTAGTATTAAAAAGTATTATTGGTAAATTATTGGCAAGCATTCTTGTCTCTTTTTTTTGGTTTCTTTGAATATATTGCTAGTACTTCTATATTAATTATGATATTGTCTTTTAATATTATTAATTTCTATAGGGCTCTGAAAGTTTTCTTTCATTTATTCTTTACTAAAATTTTTTCCCACCAACAATTTGATCAAACATCATGATGATATAAAAATTTTCTTTGGGGCCTCCCTGGTGGTGCAAGCAGTTGAGTGCAGCACTGTGAAGCTGTCCACAGCCTCTGCAGTGCGGGTTTGATCCCGGCCAGCCACAGAAATACCCACAAGGCGCAGCAGACCTCTCCTAGCTCAACCGTTGCTCCCCTCAGCAGTGTATTTCAGTCAGTCTGCCTGTTCTGTTCCCCACTCTGTCTCTGGTGAATCCTCTCACCCTCTCACACATCTTGTCTGTACCCTAGTTCTTATATGCATGAATAAATAAATCTTTAAAAAATAAATTTTTCTTAGTTAACACTAAAACATTTAATGTATTTTCTAGCACTGAAACATTCTTATATTCTAGGAATAATATGCACTTAGTTTTAATATAATGTTGAATTTCACTTGAAAAGACTTCATATTATTTTTTTCTTCTTTAAAAAAATTCAAAAAGTGACTGATTTATGATTTTCACTTCTGTACTGTCTTTAGTGCTTTTTTGTCCATGTTACACCTCATAAATGGTACAGGGAAGGTTTCCATATTTTTCTCCATTTTGGAGAATAACTTGTTCTTTGCATGTGTGAATCAAGTTATCTATACAATCTGAACTAAGCCTAGTAGCATGTTTTTAAAATAATTTTTCTTTTGTCTTTAGGTGTATTCAAGTTTCCTACTTCTTTCTGAATCATTTTTCATTAATTAAGTCTTAAAATCATACTTTTTATTCATATCTTCATAAAATTTTGATATAGGCTAATATATTTTCTTTTTTTTTGATACTTAAAAAGGTTTTATTTATTTTTTATTTTTTTAAAATAAATTTTATTTTTATATTCCCTGTACAATTGCAATCCCCTTATTTTGACCCCAATTCCTCCCCTCCCCGCGCCCCACCCCCCATAGAGTGTCTCTGGTTCATAGTTTTTTGTTGATTTTGATTTTCACTTTCTTATAGTTATTCATTTTCCTGGCCCCTTATTTAAGTTTTCTAGATTCCTGCTATGAGTGAGACCATCCGGTATTTTTCTTTTTCTTTCTGGCTTATTTCGCTGAGCATGATCCCTTCCAGCGCCATCCATATAGCTGCAAATTGCATGTGTTTATATTTTTTGAATGCTGACTAATATTCCAAGGTGTATATGTACCACATCTTCTTGATCCAGTCATCTATTTTTGGGCATTTGGGTTGTTTCCAAAGCTTAGCTTTTGTAAACAATGCTGCTATAAACATAGGGGTGCAGGTGCTCTTTGGAATTGATGTTTCTGTGTCCTTTGGGTAAATACCTAGGAGTGGAATTGTTGGATCATATGCAAGCTCTATGTTTAGTAGTTCTAACAAGTTTTAATCTTCATCTCTGATTATCTCTAATTTCTAATGTAATTAAAAATTTCTTTCTTTGGATAAAGAGTTGCTAGAGGTTATCAATTCACCTGATTTGCTCAATAAATAATCAGTTTTCTTTTCCTGCCTTCTAATTTGTCATAAAATGTTCATCCCCTCTTTCTTGTCACCAGTTTATTTTATTGTTCTCTCACATTTCATAACATGAATGCCTACTACCTTCTATTTTCAGTCTTTAGTCCCATATGTTTTTCAATTGGTAAAGCTTTGGGTAATGCTCATCAATGTGCCTTTCCATGCACTACAATCTGTCTCCTAGTTTACTAAGGCATAGATCATCTATTTATTGCCAAAGATAACAAACCCGCTTTCCTTGTTTTACTACAACTCTTCATTAACTATGCCTTCCTTCTTGAAACTCTTCTCATGACTTTTCTGATAAAATCCTCTTCTCATTTTTCTCTTTCCATCCTGGCCACTCTCCTATCTATATGCCATGTCATTTTTCCAAATGATTTTTCTAATGAATAAAAGATTTGTTTATTTGAGTCACACATGAGCATCAGAAAATAGACTTTAGATAAGATTTCTCTGAACATAAGAATATGAAATTGACCAAAAACTCTGGATTGTTACCCACTGTTCTAAACTACATTTCAAAATCTATTCCTAATATAATCAGTCTATTAGATAGAGCAGCATGAAAGAAAAAAAAAAAAAAAAGCCAGCATGATGACTGTGATATATCCTTGAAAAACTTGATTACCTAATAATAAAACAAAAATAATGAGTTGATTGTCTGTAAACCCATTCCTTAAGGGGGTGCTATAGTACATTGCTCAATTTAAAATATTAGCTCTCAGATAACACTTTCAGTTTTCTCTTGTTTTATTTGTGGGGTTTTTCTCTTATCATGTTTGTTTTCATAATTAATTAATATATATACCTCAAAAAGCATAAACTTCATAAGGACAAAGCTTGGCCAACAAAAAGTGAAAATATAAGTAGGCTATTTAAAAAAGAATATTTAGTAGGAGTTTCATTTTTCGAGTTTCAGTTTTCCAACCTGCAGGTCACCTTAGCACTTACCTATACATAATTAAGTTTGCTTTAACTACAAATCTTTTATTACAAAAAACAGTTGTGAAACCAGGGTTTAAGATTTTAGCTCCAATTACAACTCAATGTTATATTGTTCCAGGAACATAGAATATAAACCTAGATCCAGTAAGTCATCTCAAAATGAATTTTGTTACAATGAAATCAAAAGAGCACTGTATGAAATTGGAAAAAAATTCACAAATGTAAAAACAGGTAAACAGTTTTAAGAGTGAAAAGTTCATATTCACATAGTTTAAGAATTACCTTTTTCAAACATACCTTGTCCATTAATTTACTTGCATGAAGACTCAAGCTATTAAAGAATATTTTTTTGCTAAGCAAGTGCATTTCTTCAATGGTAGTCAACAGAGTAGTCGCACTATTTCCAACAATGCCACTAAAAACAAAGAATATTTCAGATTACAAAATGGAAGCTAAAATAGGATGTCTGAACAAAGTCATGGTATTATTAAATAGATAACTTGAATATCATTTTACCACTATCTTCGTACAGTATTACATTAGCTATATGTTAGTTGATTTCATCTGCTCTGGAGTTTTCTAATAGGTATATATCACTAACTTATTTTAGGAAGCCTATACCATTATAATTTAAACCAATTTATTGCTTTTGAATAATTGATGTTTGATAATAAATTTATATCTATTTATAGACAATTGGTTCCTAAGCAAGTAATGTAGTTTTGACTTAGAAAAGATAAAGCTATGGTTCTATTTCAACACAAATAGAAAACTAAATATTAAGGGACAATTTGCTATTTATATACCAATGAAGATATTTCACTCATTATGTCCCAATTTGAGTATAATACACAGTTGCCATAGTTGCCATGGCTCTCTTTTACTAATTCAGGAAGAATCAATGAATATTTACATTATAGACTTACACTAATAAACAGGTTGTGTGTGTGCATATGTGTTTAATGTGTATATAATTATATTTGGAGAAATGGAAAAGGAAATGATAGATCTCAAAGTATGGTACATATAATATGCACATAACAATTCATATGATGAGGAAGTTCTACTAACACATAGTCATGAAAATAGTCAAAACCAAAACAACATTATACTATGTTCTAATGAAACAAGGTATCACATGAGCTTTAACTAGCACTTTTCACCATTCCACTTACCTGATTGTATGGTGGTAAAATTTGAGGAGATTAGAAATCTTATATAATAAAACTGCCCCAGGCTCAGCAACTATTACTTGTTCAATTCGAACCTATAAAAACATGGGAGGAAAGATTAAACATTTCTTTAAGAAAATCTAACTTTTCTTGCAGAAATCACTGAATTCCTTTTAAATAATTCTGAATATTAAATCATAGGGGATGATGAAAAACAAACATTCTAACACAGATATACTCTATAAAAAGGATCCACTACCTACAGAATTTGGCTCAAGGCAGTTGTTACCAGAAATAACTAACACAGTGATGGGATCATTCTGAGGTATTTTACCAGTATATAGTGGAATTTAGGTCAGCACTAAATCACAAAACAACTTTTACATTTCTAATAATAGATTGTTAGTTTGAATGTACGCTCAATCACCAAATGTTCAGAAAAAAATTAAAAAAATTTTTTTTATATTAGAGAACAGAAAAGCAGACAAACCTCAATTACCACCAACATATTTGTCTAATTATAAGATAACCAGGACAATATCTGATCTAGCTATATCTGATCTAGTTAAAGATTAACGTGATGTATCTCAGGATTCATTATTAGGAATCTTTTCCAAATTAAATGCCATCCCTCACTGATATTTCCCTTACTTTATATTTAATTAATGAATACAATCTAAACCACACTGATATGTGGTTATTTACATATTACATCTATTCCTAAGTTGCTGCTTATACTGAGTTTTCTTGCTTCCTAGTGCACTTCAAACACAGATATTGTGTTTTCTGCTTCTTTTACATCTAGCAGCATTTGGTAGAACAATGGTATATACACAACAGATGTTTAATAAATGGCTCTGAAAGTTGAAGTTTCTCTGTACTTAAATTTTGGAATATGTTACAATGCCAACAAATACAACTTGATAAAATGAAATTTTATAAATGTATATAATACATTTATATGAGCATACAAAAGTCTTTTGAATTACTGAAATTAATCCATGTTTACTTTAACATGTTTATGGAACTGGTATATCTGTTGTCATAAAATAATAGATGAGCTAACTATCACAATATTATAAATCATGAATGGCATATGAACCTAAAACCATAATTTCCATATTACAATTTCTTTTTATCTCCAAGGCTGCAATAGTGATTTATATTCTATACCAATAAAAGTAATATTTTTTGTATTTTAATATAAGTATTAGGGCAAAATATAAAGGATACTAATTGTACTCGGGCAGCTCTTCCCTGAAAAATTTATAAAACCATCTCAGCTTTCTGGCAATATCCCTTCTAGAATTTTCAGGTATGAAAAAAAAAACCAAAACACCTCTTCATTCCAACTCTCTTAAGACAGAAAGAAGAAAGGACAGGAGAGAAGAAAGAAGTAAAGGGAAAGAGGAGAGTGAGGAAAGAAGGAAAAGAAAATGAAAACAACTTTTATCTTTATTCAAACACACAGTGTTTTTTTTTTTTTTTTGTTTGGGTTTTTTTTTGTTTTGTTTTTTTAAAGATTTATTTATTTATTTATACAAGCACTAGGTACAGTCAGAAAAGCGGGAGGGTGAGAGAATTCCCTAGAGCCAGAGTGGGGAGCAGAACAGGCAGATGGACTGAAGACACTGCTGAGGGGAGCAGCAGGCGAGGCAGGAGAGGTCTGCTGTGTCATGTGGGGTTCTCCCTGGCCGACAGGGAATCGAACCAGCACTACAGAGGCTGTGGACAGCTTCGCAGTGTGGTGCTCAACTGCTGCGCCATCGGGGAGGCCCCACACAATGGTTTTGAAGGAGAGGGACATTCTTTCAGTGTGCCACTATCTATCTTATGAGTCTAACCATTTTCAGCAAAAAGTAACAGTAATGGGAAAAACAACAAGAGATAAGAGAAACAAAAATTTAAGAGTAAAAGATCAAAGAAGTGCTAGTAGCAGCAACTTGCTGGAAATCAGAATGGTGACAAAGAAAAATCATTAGCAGAGCTTTAAAGGAGTGATAGGAATAGTGGTTCAGAGATAAAGTTTTTGGAACAAAACTTTATATGTCCCTGGCATATAAAAAACACTCAATAAATCATAAGTACCTATATTATTATAAGTGGCACAGATGATAAATGCAAAAATTAAAAGTAGCAAAATGTGCTGTAGGCAAACTGATAACAATCTTGGGAAGAGATAAAACAGAATATCTCAGAATATCAGATAAAACAAAACATCTCCTCTCTGATGCCAGAGGGACAGGCAGAGCAAAAGCAAGCATGATAGAACTAGAGAAGGAAAGAATTTGTGTTTATGAGGAAGAGAACAGAGAAGGCAGAATTGAAGAGGATAAGAATAAAGTTCCTTTACATTTATTATCTTATTATCACCACAGATAGTAATAAGGGTACATGCCTGTCCCAAGTGCATATCACTAATCTGAGGGCCCTGACTATCTAAAGAAACACAGCATACAGGTCTATTTTCCACCATCTCACAGCTTACACAAAAATTAACCCAAAATGGATTAAAGACATGTATATAGACCTGAAATGATAAAATACAGAAGAAAATATGGGCAAGACACTCCAGAACACTAGCATCAGTGATGTCTTTGTAGACTTGTTCCCTATGGCTAGAGAAACTTAAATAAATAAATGGTAAATCAAGTTAAAAAGTTTCTGTGCAGCAAAAGAAATTATCAGTAAAACAAAAGACAACCAACTGAGTGGAAGAAAAAAGTTGCACATCTGACAATGGGCTGACCTCTAAGATATATAAAGAGCTCATGTAACTCAACAAAAAGAAAACAACCTAATCAAAAATGGTCAGAAGAACTAAACAGGCACTTCTCCAAAGAAGACAGACAGGTGGCCAACAGGCACATAAAAAACTGTTCATCACTTATCATCAGGGAAATACAAATCAAAACAATGAGAAGTGGCCCTTATCAAAAAAACCCGAAACAAGCAATGGCAAGGATGTGGAAAAAAAGGAACTCTCGTACAACACTGGTGGGAATGTAGACTGGTCCAAACTCTATGGAAAATAGTACTGAGATTTCTCAAGATATTAAAAATAGATCTAACATATGACCCAGCAATTCCACTCCTAGGTATCTACCTGAAGGATGCAAAAACACTCATTCAAAGGGATACATGTACTCCTTCATTCATTGCAACACTGTTTATAATAGCCAAAACTATGGAAGCAATCTAAGTGCCCGAGGACAGAGGAGTAGAGTATAAAAATGTGGTGTATACACAGTGGAATACTACTCAGCAATCAAAAAAAAATGAACCCTTGCTATTTTTGAAAACATGGATGAAAATGGAGGGGGTAATGTGAAGCGAAATTAGCCAGAAGAAGAAAGACAAATACTGGATAATTTCACTTATATGTGGCATATAAAGAAACAAAACAAAGGATCAGATAAAACCAAACCAATAACAAACTCTAAAACTCTGACTAGAATTGAGGGTACAAGAGGGAGAGGTATGAAAACACAATGGAGAGGGGACGCAAGGAACCAAAGAAGAGGTCTATGGGTGCCTTGGTGGCAGTGTGGTGACACACGTCTGAGGTGTAAGCCTATGTTCCTAAACTATACACAATGTTATAAACCAATATAACCTCAATAAAAAATGTTCTTTCTCTTACATTAATGTGATTAATGTGTTAACTTCACAAATTTACAACTTGAATTCAAACTTTTATCAGTTTCTTTAATCTCTAAGAATAAAATAGTAATTTAGCCAGAAACTGTATAAAATATGTAAAAACAAAATATTTTACCTTTAGAGGCCTACACACACCCTCAGTGATATGTCCCACAACTTCTTGAATATTTTCTTCAACACCTACAATTATAACATAATTGAGTTTTTTTCCATGTTTACCTTGGTTCACTTAAATTTTAAAAAATGATATATATGATGAAGAACGCTAATAAAAAACATTTATTTATTTTTAAAAAGATTTATTTATTTTTGCAAAGAAGAACTGGAGTGTAGGCCAGAGATTTGGGGGCTGAGAGGATTCACTAGAGATAGCATGGTGAGCAAAACAGGCAGATCTACTGAGATGTACAAAAGAGGTCTGCTGTGCCATGTGGGTTAGCTCCCTGGCTGGGGATCGAACTCAGGTCACTGCAATGGGCAGTTTCATGGTGATAGTACTAAGACTTAACCCCTAGGCCAACCAGACAGGCCCAATAACAAACATTTTAAATAACCATAACAATAATTTGCTACATTTAATATATTTTAGGACATTACTAACAATGTTAATATCTGAGTTTGTAGTTCTTAATTGAGTATTAATTAATAAAATGAATATTTCCTTCTATAAAATAATAAATATATGAGTCATAGATGAGATGAGCACATAAGATGAGATAGAAAACAAACCTTGCAATCTAATGGGAAAAATGACATTCATTAAATACTATCTCTCAAGCTATAGAGCTGTACTGGGTACTTGACATTTACTGCTTGTAACTTCAACTTTACAGATAGAGAATCTCAGGCTGAGAAGAATTAAGCCATCCCCACACAATTATCTCTATCATTTCACTCTAATCCATTTTCTTTCACCTCTTAACACTGCCTTTCATATGTACTAAAACATCTTTTAAGAAATACATTCCTTGAATTGGGTAATTAGAATAAGAGAAAATAAATTTTAAAAGTGTAGAATTTGTGCTAAATTAACATATACTATTTAATCTCAATATCAAAGAATTAAAAAAAACAAGATGGTTAGAAGTGTCATGACCAGCCTCTTCTACACAGGGCAGAGATGTGAAAAATAGTCATGTGACACCAGTGACAATATTTCATTCCTATCAAAAATTGAACATCTTAATTATCCATTGACTTCTCAATTCTCAAGAAGGCATCTTAAGGTAGTCACAACTAAGATCTGAAATCCTATAAACAGACACCAACAGCTCAAAAAATGCCCTTTTTCTTCCTTGAAATCAAGACCAAAATTTTAAGTGCATTTAGTACATAGGTACTAAATGTGCATTTAGTACATAGGTACTATTCAAAAAACTTTAAAGTCATATAAGGATGAAAACAGGGATTAGATAGCAGAAAGAATTGTTAGCATGATGACCTTAAGCAAGTCACTCACCTTGTTACAAAATGAAAATAATATCACGTTTTTACCTTTGATGTGTGGAGCAGAAGATCTGAGGTACTGTACACTAGGTACTCCAGAAATGCCTTAAAAGTGAAGCAGAGGAGTCTAAACTGGAAATGGAAGGTAATAAGGTCCACTATAAAAGTGTGAACAGTTGTGTGACAAGATAAGTGATGAAAGAGAAAGTCTGTTAGCAGAATAAGAAGGAAGCTAGGGAGGAAGATTAACTAGGATGCTTACTGTACCATAAGGAATTTATCTTCATGAAGAAGAGCAATAAATAGAGGGCCTCCTGCTGGCACAAGGGGCTAAGTCACAGAACTATGAAGCTATCCGCAGCCAGGGAGCTAATCCACATGGCGCAGCAAACCTCTCCTGACTTGCCCACTGCTCCCCTAAACAGTGTATTTCAGTCAATCCACCTGTCTGTTTCCCTCTGTCTCTGGTGAAGCCTCTCACCCCTTGCACCTCTGGCCTATACCTCAGTTCTTGTATGCATAAATAAACATTTAAAAAAATAAAGATAAGTCTTATTTTCTATATTCAGTCATTAGTAATAATTGTCAGAGGACCCACCTTGTGTAGTTACATGCTTTAAGAGAGCTTCAAGGTGTTCTTTTTCAGAAGCAGTAGCTTGATGGAGCCAAGCCAACATATCTCCTACATATCTAATGAAAAAACAAAATGTCAGTAAATATTTTCTTCAGAAAAACATCAATATTTCAATGTAATCTGATTACTATACCTCAAAGGGTCATGAGAATGCATTTCAATGGGTCTAGGTGTACCTCCTGGGCCTCCTCTTGTAAGAGCATCAATGAATCCACGGACAACTGTACTTCTTCTGGCTGTTCCAAATTCATCTAAAGTGTACCTAGAAAAACAAGTTATGTGAAAGATAGTTGTTTAACTTGCTAATGGTTATATCAAAATATTTAAGCAATTTCTTAAGCAAGTAAAGTAAGACATTTAAAGCTTCTTTACAAAAAACTCTGAATCAATACTGTTTTTAAACAACAAAAATTTATGAAATAACATTATAATGAAATTCAATCTATAGGTTTATATTTTTACCTCATAAAAAGGGTTTGGGGTTTGGGATCAATAATGGGTAATGGTAATAGGGGTAGAGCAATGGATTTGATAAAAGCAAAAATCAAGGTTTAGGTGAAATCCTGGATTCTTCAGGATTCAATACCCTCAAAATCCAAAGTATGATACTCTATTCTCCACACAGTGCCAAAAAATCTAGTTCTCATACTCTAATTACAGTTAGAAATGTGCAATCCAAAAAATAAACCTTTTTCTATTAGAAAATTCTCCTACACATTTTACCACAATATACCAAGAAAATTTACCTTAATCACACCATCCACACTTAAAGCTTATTTGGACTCCTATATTAGACCTATTATATGTTCCTTAAATTTAATGACCAACCAAGCAAATACAGCTAATACTTTTTTTCCCCATCCTGTCCTGTGGTTAAAAAGAAAAAAAGACTTTCTAAGACAAGGAAATTGTAGGGAAGACAAGCTTTGAAGTGAGGCAATAATTTGGGGTAACATTTTTTAAGGATCTCCTGGACTTGCCAGGAGTGTTCATTTCTTCCTCTAGTATCAGCCTTTGTTTCCCAGCATCACTACCAGTCCCACACCCACTGCCCACCTGAAAGTTTTCTATTTTATGTCCATATCCATAGGAAAACAAATATTTTTTTCACAGTTCAATGTCAGCAGATTCTAGACCCATTAACTTTTAAATCCCTAAGCACTATTCTACAATGCTAAATCCTAGGAATGATTTTCATTACCCTAAAGATAAATAAAAGGTTCCCAAGGTTGCCAAATTACTTAGTTTTGCAGGCTATACTACTTTCCCTAATATGCTACTGAATTAATGAAAATTCTACTTTTAAAACATAAGCTAGAAGAGAAAATATTTTTAAAGAAAACAGAAAATGAAGCGGTCAATAGCTATAATATTTAGTAATTTTAACTTTTTTAAAGGGCTATTCGCCAGTAACTAGATCATGACCCTTTTGTGTTTGTTTTAAGTTAAAGGAATGGTTTTGAAGTTTCTAATGAAGACATGCCAGCAACGTATCATAGTAAAAATTTAATATTAAGATAAGTTTTACTAAACTTCACAAGTGCCTTGCACTTTCTATTTTTCAAAACAAATTAGAATCAAAATGCTTACTTTTACTTTTCCCCTCATGCTTTTAAATTAAAAAAAGAGAAAACCTTAGTCATCATATGCATCTTCTTTTCAAATTGATATATTCAACCCAAAGGTTAATGCAGATGATTTTAAAATTGTTTAGCTGTATGACATTATGTTTCCTTCATATTATATATTGTTAATGGATTAAAAATTAATGCAAGCAGCACTGGAGGGTTTAAGTCTCTAAAGATTTCTAGGCTTTTAATATAATAGTTGAATAGCCTCAATTCATTTTGGCAATGTAAAAGTAGTATGATTTTTAAATTCTAGCCATAATGATGACAAAAATAGAAGAAAGCAAAGAAACAAACAAACAAAAATGTTGAGCACGAAGAATGAATTCCTCTAAATTATCACCAGTTCTATGCAATGACTCATGATCAGATGATGATCTATCATAGCACAAAATTCAGAAACTTTTAAAAAATATTAAACTAATTCTCACCCTCAGGACTAAGAAATAGAAACAATGTAAATTCTGTTTCTAGGACTCTTCACTGTGAGCACAAAGTATATTAGAAACCAGTGACTACACTTGCACTTTAAATGAGGTAAGTGGGTGGGATTATTAAACCTGACAATAGGAGATCTAATCTATATAATATGAAATATAAATATTAATTTCAATGTTAATTATCTTGCATTAATAGGTATAATTTGAAGCAAAAATAGCATGAGCTATAATGACCCGTCAATGACCTCTATAATCATAAACTATATGTTCCCAGAGATGGTAGAAAACTTCCTTGACCAAAGTAAGTTTTTTTCCAACAAAAGTAAAAAATTCAAAATCTAGCTTTACAATGGCAAATTATAAGTAAAATTATGTTAGTATTCTAAAATGCCTCTAGTTAAAATTAAAAGTTAAAAGCAAATTAAAAAATGAAAGTGCTTGGCCAAAAACAAATTAAAAGATAAAATAGTGTAAAAGCCTCTCTAAGAAATGTAACAAACACTTAAAGAATGAAGGAAAAAATCAGTATTTTACATATTTCTACACTCTTTAATAATTTATTTCTGAAGGTTTACCTAATTAAAGACATCAATTTTTATTGCCACTTAACTTTCTTTAAAATGAAATTTAGGTACTTGATTTATGAAAAGTTAATAATGCATTAATATTCCAGTTATACACTACCAAAGAAAAACTGAATAAGGCAACTTTCCCAAGGAATTCAATAACTGACACTTTTCTTGTATATACTTACACTTGAAAAACAATGAACAGTGAAGCTTTCACATACTTAAAATTCATATAGTGCCATCTGGTGGTTAACCTGACATACTAAGTTTTCCCTAAATTTAAAGATAAGTATCACTGAAAACAGATGATTAACGAAAGGTCAATTTTCTCATTTTAAGATTCATCTCTGGTGATCCCTTGGCCTTAAGTCCTCCTTCCTTCCTACTTAACTTTCAAATTTCTCTTATCATCTTGTAAATGGCACTACTGCTCTATTTCCCTGACACATGCTCTTCAGTTAAGTCTGAGACAGATCTTCACCTCTCTATTACAGTTATATTGTCTGTCTTTCAAGCTTTGTCCCTGGCTGTCATGTAAATGCCTACCACTCTTCATTAGATGATGACTTCCTGTTTTATCTTCTTTCAAAATAAAAACAGGTAATATTTAGAGATGAAGAAAAGCATTATGCTAAACATCTCATATGACCAAGCTAACTTCATAACAACCCTATAAGGTAGGCACTATTTTATTCTCATTTTATAGTGAAAAAAGTTTCTAAAGGTTCAGGGACTTGTCAAAAAAACATAATGCAGGGCCCACATTTTTAAATAATTATGCGGTATTGCTCCTTTCCAAATGTTGATCAAGAATTATAATTTAGTAAAAATATATTCACATGTAGAAGTCAGCTAACATTTTCAGATGTCAAAAATACATAAAGGCATTTTAAAAAATTTCCACCTAGTGAACAAACAGGAATCTGTGGATAATGTAAACCCTTTCTCAAAATACTAAATATGTTAAGGACTAAAAGACTCTTATAATCAAATACCAATACCTAAAGTTGAAAATGTTAGGAAAGAAATTTCAGTGGACTATAATCTGCTGAACTGGTGATCAACAGTGAGGATTAACTTGATATACAGACAAGCACAACATTCAGGCTACTAACCCAATAGCCAGTGCAATTTTTTGCAATGAATTTTCCAAAGATTCTTTCTCAATCTACATCTTTGCATCTACTATTCCCTCAATTCTCTCCTCCTTTTTTCATTCCTGGAACATGCCTATTCAACCTTACTTTCCAGAGGAAACTTTTCCTGATATTTATCCTTCTCCTACCCCAAAATACTTGAATCACATAGCACCTGGGACACATCCTTTAGAATAGCATTTAATATATTCATTAAAATGGACTCATGTCTGGGTTCCATAAAGTAAAACAACTTGAGGGTAATATTTAATTGATATTATGACTCTAGTACTTAGAACAGCACTTAACACTCATGGCTTTCTGATTCTTGAAAGTCCCAGTCTCCCTATTTACATAATATTCTAGGCATTAAGAATATTTACTTCGGGGCCTCCCTAGTGGTGCAAGGGCTTAAGCACCGCACTATGAAGCAATCCACAGCCTCTGCAGCACGAGTTCGATCCACAGCCGGCCAGGGAGCAACCCACATGGTGAGGCAGACCTCTCCTGTCTCGCCTGCTGCTCCCCTCCGCAGTGTACTTCGGTCAATCTGCCTGTTCTGCTCCCCACTTTGTCTCTGGTGAATCCTCTCACCCCCTCCCCTCCATCTCTGGCCTGTACCCCAGCTCTTGTATGCATAAATAAATAAATCTTTAAAAAAAAAAATTTACTGGGGCTCCCTGCTGGCACAGGAGATTGAGCTACGCACTGTGGAGCTCTCCACAGCCTTTGTGGCTCAGGTTCAATCCCAGCCTTCCTGCGAGAATCCCACATGGCGAAGCAGACCTCTCCTGCCACGCCCGCTGCTCCCCTCAGCAGTATATTTCAGTCAGTCTGCCTGTTCTGTTCCCCACTGTCTCTGGTAAATCCTCTCACCCTCCCGCACATCTGGCCTATACCTGGGTTCTTGTATAAATAAATTTTAAAAAAATTTACTTCTATTTTACATGAAAAATAGGAAAATAAAATTAAAATCAGAATAAAAATATGTAAATAAGTTAATAATGTGTAAGGTTCTTTTCCAAAGCATTATCACAGATCTCTGGGCTGGCATAACTTAAAGCATCAATGATTTAATTCTTTCTTTTATTGAATTCTATCAGTGGACTCCTGATTTTAAATTTTCTTTTTTCATCTTTACATAATTATATTTCTCAGCCCTCTATCTGATCTCCTTCTATCCAGGACAGGGTTGATTACAGGAGTTTTACTTACAATTCTAAGGTAGTTAATTAAACTGAGGAAAAGCCCCTTAACCGCTACAAAATAAGTAGCCTAGACACAGAGACTCCATGGTTTTCCTTCCATGTATTCTACAGCACATAACATACAAATAAAATGATTTTCCAATGGAAACACAGAAGATGAGATGACAATAACACTGTAAATTATTATAAACGTTACTCAAGCTATATTGTGTATGTGTATGAATTTTATAATACTGAAAGTTAATGTAAATTACTGAGGAAAAGTAGGGCTTTTTTTTAATTAGGAAAAAGTCACCAACTTATATAAAACAGGCCTGTCCTGTAGGGCTTCCATTGACTGAGTCAATACTGGAGATATGTCACATGATTCTTGTGTCAATGTTCTGCATTCACCTGAAAAACAGTTAACATTGGAACTCTATGTTATATTAAAATTAGGTGTTTATTATGTCCACTGGATATCCAGAATCTAAATATTATAGAAAATACTACATGAAAGAAATGCCTAGAAAAACCAGACGGATATATCAGTCAAAAACAAGTTCATATTGTCAACCAAAATAAAAATTAAAGATAACAAGTTTATAATACATAAACTTATACTATAGTTTACTCTCTGGCATACCCCAATCCTCTATTTTATTATTATAGAAAAAAACCAATTCTGGGCCTCCCTGGTGGTACAAGGGGTTAAGACACAACCTATGAAGGTACCCGCAGCCTCTGCAGCACGAATTTGATCCCTGGCCAGTGAGCAGCCCATATGGCACAGCAGAGCTCTCCTGAGTTGCCTGCTGCTCCCCTCAGCAGTGTACTTCAGTCGATCTGCCTGTTCTGTTCCCCACTCTGTCTCTGGTGGATCCTCTCTCCCCCTCACACCTCTGGCCTGGACCCTAGGTTCTTGTACGCATAAATAAAAAAATCTTTTTTAAAAAAAGTAAAAAACTACAATTCTGAGGAAACCAATGAACAAATATTATTGAGTAACTGCCATACACATGGCAATGGTCAAGAAGCGAAGGGGCAGTGCTATAAATACATTGCCACTTCCTTCCTTTCAGAGCAATCTTTAAACAGTTCACTGAAAATGTTTATATGGATTACTAACAGGGTAATGAGATTTAATTTCGAAATAGTTCCTATTTTAAGCTTTTAAAAATCTCTACACCAACATTTTTATTTTAGCATTCTAATTTTATCCATAAAATGCTTACTAAGTTCCTATAGTGTTCAGAGAACTTTGTGCTTGTTCAGAAATGCCCAGCCTTTTGATAAATGAGGACCTCATCCTAGCGGTTTATTTTCCAGCAGCGACTAAGAGAAACACACATGTATACGGAATTGTAGATATCTTAAGAAGATTCAAAAGTCCCAAGGAGTCAGAGGCCCACAGGTTGTATCACTAAGTTAGATGTCATAGGAGCATAGAAGAAATCTGAGATACTGTCCTTACATTTGAGAAAGAAATCTAACTGAAGAGGTAAAATACATAAATATGAAAGTTAAGTAAATAACAGTAGTATTGAATACCATTTAAAAAATTCCAAAGGTTATGGGGAAAGTCATTGAGAATTAATGCAGTCTCAGAAAGTTCCAAGTAGATAGAGACCCTAAACTTAGCTTTGAAGACTGAAGTAGGATTAAGATATAAATATGAAAACCACACAGCACACCAAATAAGAGTAATATGTACAAATGAAAGATTGAAAAAGAAACAGGTTTTGGAGATAAAGAATAAATTACCTGGGACAATTAGGTTTCTAACAGTACAGTACAGGTGTTATTGGTAAATTGGATTTAATACTAATTCCTTCAAGTTGGTAACACCTATTAAAATATCATGTACTCTTTTCCATCTGGTGGCAGCCATTAGGTAAGCCAAAATCAGTGCTTACAAATATATCCAGGAGTGGTGGAAGAAGCAGCAGTCCCATGTGATGTGCTTTCTTCTCAGGGTGCACTGTTGGCAGGACTGCCAGATGTCAGCGCTCCACAGGGCCTCTGCCCCACTCGGCTCAATATAAAGTACACACTGGTATGTAAGGCCAAGCAAGGCTGTTATATATTGGATTTGTGTGTGCCATGGAGGCTGCAAATGTCCATTTCTTAAGGATGCAAACTGTGGCTGGCTTGTCCATCAAGATGCTAAAAGTTAATGTTGCTGAGGAGACAGCTGGATGCCACTGTGGGGCTCTGAGAGTCCTAAATTCTAATTGGGTTGGTGAAGATTCATGTATAAATTCTGAGATTATCTGCATTAATCTAGCTCATAAAACTATCAGGAAAAAATTCTGACACCCAGGGGCTCACTAAACCAGTACATCGGCAAAGGGATAATCGACAGCTGACATGTGCAGGCTGCAAGCACTGTGGTCATGGAAAGGGCCACAAGCTCTACCACATTATTGGTGATTCTTGCCATCCAGCTTAGAGAAGGTACGATAATCCCCGCTCCATCTTACTGCTGAAAAGTAATGTTTGTAACATTCTGACCTAACAAACAGTTTTGGACAGTCAAAAAAAAAAATTATGTTCCTATTCAATTCTAGTTGTCTTATCTCCTCTGGTTTTAACAGGTAATTTTGTCAACAAACTATTGAAACAATTTAAAAATAAAACAAACCAAAGATTCCTAACATCTGGAACCTGTTAATATATTACATGGCTGAAGAGAGTTTGCATATGGAATTAAGGTGACAGATCTTAAAATAGGGGGATTTTTCCCAGATTACCCAAGAGGGTCCAAAGTAATCAGTAGCTGGCATGTGAGTTACACAGAGATGTGACATGAAACAAGATGCAAAACTCAAATGTGGACGTGATTAGATCCACAACTGCTGGATCTGAATATGGAGGAAGAAGCCATAAGCCAAAGAATGCAGGCAGTCTCTAGAAAATAGGAAAAGCCCTCAATGACAGCCATCAGTAAACTCAGACCTCACACAGTCCTGCAGACTCAAGGAACTAAATTATACCAACAAACTGAATGAGCAAGGAAAGAGATTACTCCTTATAATCTTTGGAAATAAATAGGGTCCTGCCAAGACTTTCAATGTGGTGAGAAATATGTCTGATTTCTACATTACAAAACCATAGTAAATGTGTGTTATTTAGAATCATTAAAAGTTTGTGATAATTTATTACAGCAACAAAACTAATTCTCTATTTATAATATAATTATATACATAACCAGAGATGTATTCAATTTTAAGATAACTGAAGGCAAATGACTTTTTATTCCTATTAATCATGCATAGTGTTTAGCTGATGATCATGACACAAATATAAAGAAAATAGATTCAAATGTCAAGTTTACTTCTAAAAAACATAATTTTTGATTACTAAGATCAAAATATGGTATCAAATAAAGACCAAGTAAAATTAAAAAGTCAAACACAAATATTCATAAATCTGAACCACATGAAAGAAATCACTTACTTTGAGCCCATCGGTACAGCCTTTCATAAGCTGTTTCTTGAAGCAAAGCCATCTGTTCCATAATTTCTAAACTAAAAAATTTTAAAGATTCATTGTAATTTAAACTTTGAGCAATAGCTACAAATAAGTATTCTGTTTAATTACAGAAAGATTTGGTTACATCATATTAACTTTTTATCATTTTATGTAGAAAACTTTCAATAATTTTTAATAAATGAATACTGTCAAATTTTTATACCATTATTTAGTTATCCAACTTCTGTTTTACTTTAAAGATATCAGGGTATTACACTCCCCTTATCCAAAGTAACTCCTATTTCACAAAATGTCACATAGTTTCAAAAAGAACTAGAATGTCTTAAAAATTTCAGAACTATAGGGGGCAATGCAATTATGAATTGAAAAGGTTACTCACCCTGCTGTTTGTTGGTTTGTACGTAAAAGAACTTTGACATCATTGTGAATTTGTTTTACTCTTCCCAATGCCTTGAAAAAATCCTTTAAAATTAAAAATGTGACTTTAAAATGTTTGTTTTCAGGTAAAATCATATTATACTAAGTTGAAATATTATTAAAAGGAAAACCAGATTCACCTATTTTAATGAATCCTTCCCACACTGATCTTAATTTTATTTATAGTAAGTAGATATTTTTTCACATTTTAAAACATAATATTCATTCAGTGTCTACTTTATGCCAAACAATGTGCTAACTGCCAAAGATACAAAACTTAGGCAAAAATCCCTGTCAGGCCGCCCCTGGTGGCGCAGGCGGTTGAGCGCCACACTGTGAAGCTGTTCGCAGCCTCTGCAGCACTGGTTCAATCCCAGTCGGCCAGCCGGCTGAGAGTCCCACACAGCACAGCAGACCTCTCCTGTCGTACCCGCTGCTCCCCTCAGCAGTGTCTTTCATCAGTCTGCCTGTTCTGTTCCCCATTCTGTCTCTGGTGAATCCTCTCATCTTCCCATGAATCTGGTCTGTACTCTGGTTCTTGTGTAAATAAATAAATAAAATAAATTAAAAAAAAAAAATCCCTGTCCTCAAGATGTATACAGGCTAGTGAGAGAGAAAGGCAAACCTAAAAACTAGTACATTAAAAAAAAAAAAAAAAAATCGCTGTGTACTACATATGTTATGACTTATTTAAGCAGGGCTTCCTTATCACTAAGGATGTTTTACATATCTTTTACACATCCCTTCTTGCCCCCACATACTAGAATACATCAAAGTTGAACACATAAAAGATGCTCATTTAATATACAGAAGTTAACTTATGCTGAAATCCAGGATCTTTTACTCCTTTAGAAAAACATATCAGAGCCTTAGTTTCCAGATAACAACAATTTGTGTTCTAGCCATGAAATAATAGATGTGTTATTTTTCTTTCATGAATAAAAATTTTAAAAATCCATCTCCTCCAATATTATCTACCAAGTAGAGAAGAGGTGAGATGTCAAATAAAATGTGACAAGTTCCTCAAACTACAAGGACAGTCCTAGTGAGTCTAAGTAATAAGTTCAACTACTTAACTCCCTATACCCTGGTGACTGGTTTCAGTCCAACCTAGACAATGAGATGAACAAATATGGGCACCTGAGGTATGAGCCACTCAGTGAGACCCTCTCTCAGCAAGAACTCATCCTGCTCTCAGATCCTAGCATGATGACAATGGGCTTAGGCTCATACAGCCTCTGATTTGGGAGCCTAAAAGGCTCCTTCCTGGAAAAACAGTGTCTACAAGGAGGGAAAAAGGAACAAAGCTTTTCTCTGTTGTTCAGCATTTCAAGAGGTTTTATAGTTTTAAGTCAAGTTGACTTAGGTGGCATAGGATACAAAATTAATTAGATGAAAGGACAAGGGATTATCAAGTTGAGGAAAGACAAAGTTGTAAAAGAAAGAATGTAGATATAATCACTTTGTCATATAGCAAAACCAGAAAATGTCACTCAACTGTGAGTTTATTAAAAAAAGAGAATATATAAATAGGAGGCTGCAGCATGAGCAGAAGAGCCAAAATCCTCTTATTTTTTGATAGAAAATAACAGATTATCAAAGTATATTCTTTTAAATTACAGCTCTAGAATGCAAAATTTACAAAAGAAACAATTAACAATGGCTGACAAAAGATTTAGAGATCAGGAGGAACAAAAAGAGGAGAGTTAGGTTTTCCTTATAACCCTATATGCTTTGATTTCTAAAAAAATACACGTATTGCTTTGAAAAACCTAAAAATTTGAATGAATTAAGGTAATTTAAAATATGCATCTTTGCACACCATACATCTGGTATGGGACTGATAGCAAAGATTCACACAAGAACTCACACAACTCAACATAAACTAAGCAAACAACCCAATCAAAAATGGGCAGAAGAGTGAAATACACACTTCTCCAAAGAAGAAAGGGCCAATAGGCATATGAAAAAACATTGATCATTGCTTATTGCCAAGGAAATGCAAATCAAAACAACAATAAACTACCATCTCACACCTGTGAGAATGAACCATATTAAAAATAAACAGAAACAAGAAGTTCTGTTAAGGGTATAGAGAAAAAGGAACCTTCTTACACCGTTGGTTGGAATGTAGACAAGTACAATCAGTATGAAAAGCTGTATGGAGGGTCCTCAAAACACAAAAAAAGAATCTGTCATGTGACCCAGCTATTCCATACCTTGGAATCTACCCAAAGAACACATAAACACTAATTTGAAGGGAACTTGCACTCCTGTGTTTATTGCAGCACTCTTGTTTATAGCAGCACTATTTACAATAGCCAAGATATGTATAGAAACAACATAAATTCCCCAAAACAGATGAATGGATCAAGCTGTGGTGTGTATATACACACATACTACTCAGTGATGAAAAAAGATAAACTTTGCAGCAACATGGATGGGGCTGGAAGGGATTATGCTAAGTGAAGTAAGTCAGAAGGAAAAAGACAAATATCAGATGGTATCACTAATATGTGGAATATAGAGAAAACAAACAAAGGGTCAGACAAAGACAAACCTTTAAAGTTGCCCATAGATCTGAGGCATCCAGGAAGGGAGTGGGAGAGATGAGAACAAGGTAGGGGGGAAAAGCATAGGGATTATGATGGAGGATTATGGGTGCTTTGCTGGGGAGAACTATGATGACCACACCTGAGAGGAGAAATCATATACTGTCAAAAATTAACAATGTAAGAAAAAGGTACTTCATTTAAAAACAAATTACTCTAAATTAAAAAAAAAAATGCATCTTGAGTTTCAAATTTAACAATATTTTCAAATCAAATTTTGACATGACTCCAAATGGAAAATGATTATAAAAAGAAAGTAAGATACCTCAGTAATAGGTCCTTCTCTAGTACCTTGGAGAAGACTCATTTCATCAGAAGTTAGCTGGAACTTAGATAAGAAGGCATCTGCAACTTGTGCTCTGATTTCTAACCTTTGACTACAATGAGAAAAAAAGCAATAAAAATCACGCGCTCAGTTTTAAAACAAATTATACCTCTGACATACTAACTTTCAAAACAAAGGTGTGAAAAATTCTCAACATCTTCGAAAATCTCATGTCCACCTGAAATATTAGAAACTCATCAGACATGTAGGTGATAAAATTATCTGATATTTCTCTAACTCCAATACTTGCACTCAGCAAAAGAAATTAATCATTATGCAAAAGAAGAGATAAGTTCAAAAAGGGTTCCTGCATTATAAATTCGCAGCCACATATATGTACTTTAATAGTTCACCTTAAAGTAACAATTATCTTATAAAAGAGAAATAAGTCTATTTTCAACTAACTACTTCTCCATTTTTGTCTCCTCTACTTTTTCTGCATATTGTGGTCACTAAAAAAGAGTCCTCAAAATATATTGTATGAATGCAGCCTATCTGACTAGTTGACAGCTAGGAAAGGGCACAGTGGTCTAGAATGCATGCTGCAAGGAACACTAAGCAGGATCACCATCTCAATGCCACATTAGGAACTGAGCAGAAATTCAACATTCTCACTTCTAGATCTTAGATTTAAAGCTATACAAATAAGGGCCTCCCCAGTGGTAAAGCGATTGAGCGCTGGGTTGCAAAGCTGCCAGCAGCCTCTGCAGCGCCGGTTCTATCCCCAGCTGCTCCCCGGCCACCGCAGGAGGGTCCCACATGGCGCGCAGACCTCTCCTACCGCCTGCTGCTCCCCTCAGCAGTGTGCTTCGGTCCTTCTGCCTGCTCTGCTCCCCACTCTGGCTCTGGTGAATTCTCTCACCCTCCCGTGCTTCTGACTGTACCCAGTGCTTGTATAAATAAATAAATAAATCTTAAAAAAAAAATTCTTAGCCATTTAAAAAAAAATAAAGCTATACAAATAAAATTTTAAGTGTTTTCACTTAGTAGATTTAAGAGGATAGTAATATTCTACAATCTAACAATATTCAAATGAAAGTAAGCAAAGATAAACATTAACACTATTTGTATAGACAACACAATGTGCCTGTCTCTTGTTTGTGTAAGAGGTATGCGAGCTTTAAATTCACAAAGTCAAATGCTCCTGGTGAAAAATATGGAAAATTATAAACAAAAGGTCCTCCAGGTGGCAGTAAGGTTCTGATTCTCTCAAATGATAATGTATAGCACTTAATCAAAAATGGCAAATATCTTTAATCATCTTATTACTGATACACAAAAGTTACCTTAATAGGCTTTGTTGTATACTCTGAGATAAAGCTCCAACTGTTATATAGGATTTAAAATCATTATGAACTTCATTAAACTCGTTAAGACAATACAAATTGGGCCTCCCTTGGTGGCGTTGCGTTTGCGCACTAGGCTATGAAGCTACCCGCAGCCTCTGCAGCACCGGTTCAATCCCCAGCCGCCAGCAAGGGTCCCACATGGTGTGCAGACCTCTCCTGCCATGCCCGCTGCTCCCCTCAGCAGTGTATTTCACCAGTCTGCCTGTTTTATTCCCCACTCTGGCTCTGGTAAATTCTCACACCCTCCCGCGCTTCTGACTGTACCCAGTGCTTCTATCAATGAATAAATAAATCTTTTTTTTTTTTAAAAAGACAATACAAATTAATCATTTCAATTAAAGTATTTTTGGAGCTTATTTTTGATCTATCTTTAAAATTAATATATTAGGCGCAAATAAAATTAGTCTCTTCAGTTAACAGTTTCATTTTGTTTTAACCAAATATATAATAGTATTACTTATCTTTGTCATACCCCTTAGTCTTTAAGTCATTCGAAATAACATGGTTGACTATCTAAATATAAATCTATGAAATTAAGACTTCAAAGCACAGTCTATATTAAAAAAAGATTTAGCCCAAAAATATTTGTTCAACAATGGGCACACTGCTTAAACAAAAGGTTTGCTAACTCAAGATGACAACTCTTAGTGATGAAATAAATTCTAGTCTTTTTTAAATCATATTACTTTTTAAAATATACATTTTTCCCAAGAAAATTATCACAACCAGTCTGTCAGAAAGCTAGATGTGTCATAGAATGACATTAACAAAGACCTACAATAACAAGTCCCAAGTCAGAGCTGGCTATGACAAAAGGCATATCTGATGCAGATCTTGCTCTCACCTGACAGCACAATTGAAAATGGTATCTTTTAGTGGGTTTTTAACCTAAATAAAAATTACTTAAAATAAATATTAACAAACCATAAATGGTTATTATAAATTATAACTTCTAGAGAATCTGAGATGTGCTCATAACTGCTTATTATTTGTTATATAAATATATAAATAAACATAGCAGATACACAGCATAATTAGAGCAGGTAAGGAATATGAGGTTGATTACATAGCACACACATAGTCTATCTATATATATATACTAGCGAAACCCTCTATAAGATATAGGTACAAAAAACAAGTTGCAGAAAAAAATGTACGATAACTCCCATCTTTTAGAAAATACTACATACACACATAGTTGAATTTTCAGGTTGACAAAGACACACTAAAACAGACATTCTCATATATTATTGATGGAAATGTAAACTAGTATATAACCTTTTGGAGAGAAATCTAGTCAGTATATGTTAGATTATTTTTTAACATTTCTACAATTTTATTCATTAATTACTAAAACTTTTTTCCTATAGAAATAGTATGAAATACCCATAATGATCTAAAAAACATTTATCAAACCATAATTTTTAATAATGAAAATATAAATATGCATAATTTAAGAATGTTTAAACATGGATTAATTCACAAGAGAAAATATAATGCAACTATTAAAAAACATCATCTTCCAAATAAAGACAGGAAAACACACATAAAACGTTAAGAAAAAAATAACTGTTCATACTCTAAGAAGAAATACACCAAAATGTTAACAGAAACTGCCTGGTGGTGAAGTTATGTCTGATTTTTTCTTATTTAAAGGCTGAACTCATAAATGAGAAAGGAAGGAAAAATAAAGGAGATGTGATACTCTCCTGTCTTCTCCTAACCTTTTATTAGGCAAAGAAAACATATCACATACACTTCTGAGACATTTTTACATGTATCTGTAAAAAATCTGTTTTTGTGTTACCAACTTCAAAATCTAAATTAACGTAGTTTAAGACAAATAACAAAATTAAAACTTAAAAATAGTAAGAAATAAAGAAGTAGATAAAATTAATATAGCTGAGGAAAGCTATTACAGTTAATAACACAAAATAGCCTAAGCTTTCTAGTCACCAAAATGAGATGTTCTTTGTCTAATAAAAGAGGAGGAGGATGGGGTGGTAAAATTTCTTTATGTCAAGCATTGTGAATGTTCTGCACCTTATGTAAATCACTGAATCCTTACAACAAACCTGTGATACAGATCTAATTCCCTTTTTTTCAGATGTGGAAATTTAGCCTGGGGAGGTTAAAAAAATAACATGTGCAAAATCAAAAATCCAATGCAATCTTACACAAGATTTAGATAACAATTAGGGGTTTGGTCTTCTAAGTCTATATCCATAAAGCTTTAACATTCAAAACTTCAAAAAGAAACATAAACATTCACCAGAAACTATTTCTCCAAGTTCAGATAGAAATTTGATTTGTGGGCTTTTTAAGAGAATAAAATATATCATCGATAGTGACTTCTGTAATTATGTGTGATAGGCGCTCCAATGACAACAAGAAAATCTCAGGCCTGGCTTGAGAAATAGAAAAGGGTGAAGGGGAAGTAGATGAGAAACGACAGCCTAGAACTAAAAATATGGAAGTATATTCATGTCAATAGAGCATTTCCTGATCATTAATGAAACCCATCTTCTATCAGTTAAACATCAGAGGAAATGCTAAGCTGCAGTTATGTGAAGACAATTCTATATTAAGCTTTTCCTATTATAGCTCTCAAAATGACTGCCCTCTTCTAACCCAGCTGGAAAAATATTCAAGTTATCAATCCAATTGTCTGAATAAGTATATTATGTTACCCAAACAAGCGCAGAACACTTCTACCTCTAAAGCTAATTGCTTATTTAACAGTTTCTTGTTAAAAAAAAAAAAAGGTAATATTTCAAAATGGAAAACAACTCTCTGCCATCTCCCAGAGTCTGTCATCATAATTTCTGCTGTGTAATTTTCTAAAAATACCTTCACACAAATGTTCATTTGGCACATCGCATCTATAGCTCTTCAGATACTAGAATGTCAGAAGTTTTCACTTCCTGAAAGCATACCAGGCCAAAACACTTTCATATGTTTACTAAAATAATGAACATAAACAACCTTGCTTAAATTGTTTTGAGAATACATGAATTGAAACACATGTTCTGAAACTACCTCCTGTAGACATTAATCAGGGACCCACATACAAACCCCAACTCAATGCTTATTTTTCAGCTTTTATTTATGTTCCATTCCTGACATTATGATAGCAGCATTCCACATAATTCATTTAAAAGCACTTATTAAAATATTGAAACTACACTGTGTTATGCACTTACTAAAAATCAGAAAACATTCACATTTTCTGAAGAATAATTTTGAATTTCACAGGAAATAATAAGAAACACTTCAAAACTTCCAAAGAGTGGATTAATCTCTCAACCCCTATTTCTCAACTCCTGAACTATTGTTTTAAGTTTATTTTACTCTTGGATGATAGCGTAGAATCTTATATGTTGTACAAATTTAGAATCATGCTTTTTTACTATTTTGTTTTACCCTAGATTGTGAGTTATCTATAATTTTCTTTACATTCTTTATTTTTAATTCCCTAATTAATAAAGAGATGACTATATAAAAAAAACTTACCTTTCAGCTTGAAGTTTAGTGGTTTTTACTATCAAATCTTGAGTCTGTTCCTTTGCAGCCTGAAATTATAAACATATATAATATTAGTGCATTTTATTTATTTTCAGAACACTAATACTATCACTTACTAGAGTTCACCCTTATAGCAAATGAGATGACATTCTGACACTCATCAGTTTAACAGAGGTCTAAGTATTGAAATAGATGTTTCAAAGCTCATACGCTATCTTTAGTAAAACTCAGGATTCTCAAACACACATAATGCTAATGATTACAATAAAGAAAACATTATCAGGTACTGACAAGAGAATTTAAAATAATCCATGATGCTTTTTAGTGAAACAGAATCATTGGAAAGAGCAATTAAGGCTGACTTCAGTTATAGACAAGTTGAGTTATCATGAGACCTCTAACAGAGCTATAAGTTAAGTCACTGAAAGGCTGGTGTGAAACTCAGTAGAAATATCCAGATGGAGGCAAACACTGAAAGTTGTAACATAAGGTTTTGGTGTAGAGTAGAGATAGCCCCATCCCAAAGACAAAAGGCTGTTCCTGACCAAGTTTCATACTAAGCAATCCTCACTTTCCCAAGTAAGAGCTGAAAGTACTAGGGGCAAAAATCTGACAAATAGGTATTCCATCCAAAGACAAGACTAGGCAAGTATTTATAAAGTGGATTGAAACAAGACTAATGTAGTCAATCAAATTCTCTCCCAAAGACCTGAACTGAGGAATACTACAAAAAGAAGGCAATTATGAAATAATTATGAAACAACAATGGTGCTACACTTTTCATAGCACTGAATGGAGAAAAAGCAATTGTGAGGCATGTAGAGACAAAGGGTTCATGACTTGAAGGGACATTAACTGAGCCTGGATTGGGTAGAAATAAGGCCACTAATAAGCAGAAATTATACAGTAAACAAAAACACAAAGTGGAGAGTCAGTCTGGTAATGAGAGGATACAAGGACAAACACATGAAGATAAGGGTGAATGTCACACTGGAATACAATAAAGAGCCTCTAGATTCTTAAAGGTCCAGTCCTCTTACACATTCTAGATTGTCAATTGAACTTTTCTGTTTTATTGATTCATAAGCATCTCACAGATAGCAGAGCTTCGTTCCCATTTCAAGTGAAGGTATTTTGAGTCTGTGTTACTTGCAACTAAATTATGTGACTAGCAAATAGTAGATATATAAGAAAACAGGTTTGAATCAAGTAATTCAGATCACTAACCTTTATGAAAGGGAGCTCTTTATGATTAGCTCCCACAGTACTTTCTAAAATTATTATTCTTTAAATCCAGTTCTTCAAAAGCTTAACTTTCCTAATGTCATTTTGCTGTTTTTTTTTAACTTTTTTAAAAGATTTATTTTATTTTTATTTATTTATTTATGCATACAAGAACTGGGGTGTGGGCCAGAGGTGCGGGGGGTGAGAAGATTCACCAGAGACAGAGTGGGGAGCAGAGTGGGGAGCAGAACAGGCAACGGGTAAGACAGGAGAGGTCTGCTAGTCAGCTCCCAGGCCAGCGATCTAACTTGTGCTGCAGTGGCTGCTGAAAGCTTGATAGTGCTGAGACTTAACCCCTTGTGCCACCAGGGAGGCCTGTCATTTTGTTTCAAAGCTCTACTTCCAACCTTATTCTTTCCTTGCAAAATTTTTACAAATATTTTTCTTCAATTTTAAAATAGAAGAATTCCATTTCAATATTTGTGAAAAATGTTTCCCCAAATCAACATAAAAAATTCTTTGTAAGAACACCTGCACCCCTATGTTTATAGCAGCACTGTTTACAATAGCTAAGCTTTGGAAACAACCCAAATGCCCAAAAATAGATGACTGGATCAAGAAGATGTGGTACATGTACACAACAGAATATTACTCAGCAATCAAAAAAGATAAACACATGCAATTTGCAGCAACATGGATGGCGCTGGAAGGGATCATGCTCAGCGAAATAAGCCAAAAAGAAAAAGAAAAATACCGGATGGTCTTACTCATAGCAGGAATCTAGAAAACTTAAATAAGGGACCAGGAAAATGAATATAAGAAAGTGAAAATCAAAATCAACAAAAAACTATGAACCAGAGACACTTTTTGGGGGGTGGGGGGTGGGAGGGGAAGGATTGGGGTCAGAATGGGGCGTTTGCAATTGTATAGGGGAATATAAAAATAAAATTTATTATTTAAAAAAAAATTCTTTGTAGAATTTTCGCCAAAATCATTATTAAACTGAGGGTATATGTTAAAACAACTATACCTATTAATCAATGAAATACTTTAGAACAATGGTATGCAATAATTTTTATATCCATATTTTACCCATTTTCTGACCCTTCACTTATAAGTCATGGTAATGATTTCAAAATAAGATTTAAAAACATAAGTAAAGATTATTATCCTAAAACAAGTTCCAGTCAATTTATCTTAAATGTTAAGGGTGGTTATTTTTCATTAAATGTCTCTAAATGTAATTTAATCAACTAAAACCACAGCCAAAGTGAGAAACCACAACACACACAAAGTTACATTTGTGTAATTACATTTTTAAAAGTTCTCATAATAATTTCTAAAATATGCCCAATCCAAAGAATTTTAGGAAATGTTAGCTAAACTTGTCCTCATAATATCCTATAATGAAAAAAGGTATGGTGGAGCATACCACTCTAAGAAATACCTTTCTTCATGATTGAATAAATTGAAAACATTATTTAGAATTACAGCATGAGTGGGTACTATTAAGATTCCAATAACATTATATGCAAATAAATTAGTGCCAGGAGACAAAATTTTCATAATCATAGATCTAATCCTTACTGATTAAAGGATCAAAAAATGAACATAAACAATAGGGAGTATAAATTAATTTAAAATAATCATTTAAAAAGCTATGAGGGAATTCTTTGCAAGGGATCAAAATGTTCTATTGATATTATCTTAATTATGGTGGTTATTTTACAGTCACAGGTGTATAAAACTGTCAAAATGCATCAATTTATATATTCAAATGGATGCAGTTTATTATTGTGCGTAAGTTATTCCTCAATAAATATGAAAAACGGCCCATGACAATACAGGAAAAAATGCAATCAGGGAGGAAGGCGTTATCAAGAAAATATAAATGACAAAATGAAACATAATGTTGTGATTTAAAATACTTATAAATGGGCCTCCCTGATGGCGCAAGGGATTAAGCACCGCACTATGAAGTTATCCACAGCCACTGCAGCATGAGTTCGATCCCTGGCGAGGGAGCTACCCACATGGCACAGCAGACCTCTCCTGTCTCCACTGCTGCTCCCCTCAGCAGTGTATTTCAATCAGTCTGCCTGTTCTGTTCCCCACTCTATCTCTGATGAATCCTCTCACCACCTACACCTCTGGCCTGTACCCCAGTTCTTTTATGCATAAATAAATCTTTAAAAAATAAATAAATAAAATACGTATAAACTGTTAGCATGAATAAAAGTATTTTGATTTTTTTACACTTAAAGATAAAATGAATAGAAATATAATTATTAAGAGTTAGAAAATAAGAGGTACTAATAAAAACAGAGGTTACCTAAGTAATCCAATATATGCACAAAATATGTAAAATTAATATTACAAAATAAATGTGTATAATATAGAAAATCTAATAGTGTGTAGTTTGTGAAAAGACTATTATTAAGTCAAGGAAACTAAAAGACGAGAAAAGGAAGCAAAGAAAAAGTTAAAGAATTGTCAATCACTAAGTAACAAAAGTAATATATATAAAATACTGTAAAATGGCAGTAACACTTAGCAAAAATTATGATTTAGTATTATAAAATTAACAGGGTATAAAGATTGTCAAATAAATATGCCAATAATGTTTGATCTATTAGTAAGAATACAAAAATTTAGATAAGACTTGAAAACCTAAAGTTCTGGAGAAACATAATTGACTGCTTCTACAGAGAAATCAGCTAGTAGCCAACGGTTAAAATGAGGAATGTGCATGCTTAATAATTCTCTGTAGAATTACTGTAGCTGTCTGGGCCTCCCTGGTGGCTCAAAGGGTTAAGTACAGCACTATGAAGCAATCCGCAGCCTCTGCAGCATGAGTTAGATCCCCATCTGGCCAGGGAGCACCCCACATGGTGCAGCAAACCTCTCTTGTCTTGCCCGCTGCTCCCCTCAGCAGTGTATTTCAGTCAGTCTGCCTGTTCTGTTCCCCACTCTGTCTCTGGTGAATCTTCTCACCCCCCCCCCCCACACCTCTGGCCTGTACCTCAGCTCTTGTATGCATAATTAAATAAATCTTTAAAAAAAAAGAATTACTGTAGCTATCAAGAGTTTCAGGAGAATCTTAGAGGTACAGTGTGAAATAAAAATGTGAAGGTAGTAGACATAGCTTATTCTTAGGAAGAAATTATTCGATTCATTATTCCAAAATTACATGAAAGAGGGTAATTAGGTGAAATTAATTCTGTGGCCAAACTAGAGGTTCAGAACTCCTTTGTTGAGTATGAATTGTAACCAAGTTGGGTCTTTATCAGGCATAGCTTTAGTTTCAACTTATTCCTAAGGTTTTCCACTATTTCAGCTGTATTAATGGGGTATCAGAGAATTGAAAGGTTTATAAAAATTCTACACAGTTAGCTCTGGACTGGCTAAATCAAAATAGAAAGGCTCTGGAGTTAACTAAGCAATATTATTAAAATATCATCCAAAGAAACAAAAAGACACTTTAAGTTAAAAAAAAAATCAGCCTATTTATATTCAAGCTTCCTACAGGGCATGATATATTAGCTAACTATACATTTTATAGAATTACCTAACAATTTTTGAAGGCTTACATTATTGCCGGGGACCAGCCTCCGGCAAAATGTCGTGTCAGGGGTTCCTGAAAGGATGAGACCGCCTCGGCGACCTGTAAGGGGCTGAAACTTAAGGGCTTGAGGGGAAGGGAATGAGGAGACACCGACACTTGTTGAGGTGCTACACTTGTTGAGGTGCTAGTATCTTCTGCCGAGAGGCTCAGCAGGTTCTTTCTTTATACATTTTTTTGCAAGCATTGAGATTACATTATCAAGTGCATAGAAACAAAGCAGAAACAATTAGTGAATCTCTTTTTCTATGGGCTTTTGGCCACTACGTGCTATCAGTAAGAAGGCAACCTTCAAGGTTAATAAAAAACTAAGCCTTACACTAGAACTCATTGTTTCAGCTAAATAATAACCTAAGACAGTTGATAGCCATCAGTACATCCCTATCAGCTAAAGCCCAAGCAAGAAAAGACTCCTCTTATTTGCATGGCCTTCAGCTGGGGACCAGCTGCTACTCAGCTATCAGAACTTTTTCTACCTAGAAACTCCTTAACTCAAATAGCTTCATTTAAAAACTTTCCCAAGAAACTTCAAGGGAAGGCAAAAAAAGGACTTACAATAATAGTTGTATTGTAATGCTTGTCAGGCATGTTCAACAAACCATCTCCCATTGTCAAGTGAGCCAAACAGCCCAACAACTAATTTCTAAACAGATAATTTTCTGTGCCATTTACTTACAGTATGCTGATACATATAATTTATTGCCTAATATACTTTCTGATAAATTTTTCTCTCTCTATGACCAAGAACAAAAAGCAAAGGGATGCCAGATCTTCAGCCCCACGGTGTGAGGCCTTTTCTCTTAGCTGCTTGTCAGTAATCTATCTGGCTGGAGCAACAAGGCCTCCTGCAGCACATTATGTTAACACCCAGCCATCATACAGTACCTGTAGGCGATTTGTCATATCCTGACAACAACTGCTCATTGCTTGAACATCCTCATTTATGCTTTCAAGTTCCTGAAAAAGAGAACAGTAAATTGAGTATTATATATTGTTAAAGAGATTTCTCTTTTCTTAACTGAATCCTTATTTTTATCCCATAAAAATTTTTGCCAAAGCATGACAAAGATCTGACAAGGCTGGAACTGAAATGAGTAACATATAATACTAGAAAATATGTTAAAAAAAAAAAAAAACACCCAGTGTATTCTGTTTTAGAGTATATGACAATAGGAAAACAGCTTTTAAAATATGAATAATCTTTATCCAAGGATTCTAATATGAAGAATTCATCCGAAGGAACTAATCCATGGAAATCTACGGATATACTAAGGACATGTGTATGTGTATTTATGTGTATGTGTGTTTACTGGCATGGGAAGATATTACATAAGGTTTAAAAAAGTGTTATGACCATACAAGTAATATCTTCCCATTTTTTAGGGAAAAAAAATGTGTGCACTCATGCATACCTGCAAACAGAACATAAAGAAGGCCATACAATAAAATAGTGACAATTCTGGGTGACAGAATCACAATAATTCTATTTCTGATTTTATTCTTTTTTTTTTAAATAATAAATTTTATTTTTATATTCCCCCATTCAACTGCACATGCCCCATTCTGACCCCAATCCCTCCCCTCCCGGCCCCCACCCCCCTCTGATTTTATTCTTTAAAGTTTTTATAATGAATTATCTGTAACTTTTAATAAATAAAACCAAATTTGATAGCCCAATAGACAATAATGCCGCCTACTATCTTGTGATCTACATATTAGAACATGCCAAAAATGGTAATTTTCTCAGTAATGTTCTCCCCCTCTCATCTCTAGTCACCCCTACCACATACCCCTATATTTAATTAATGGATACATCTTATCTATTTCACTTTTGCTACCCAAGCAGCTACTACATGTTTTAGTTAGGTTAACTGTTAGTTCTGTGAGTATTCTGACAGGTATCTCTGACTCTACATTCTTTACCAAACTTATATCCTCTGGCTTTTACTGAACCAATCTTTTACTATGAAAAAAATGTCAAAATATCACATTTAGTTTCATACTGTACTATCATCTCCCTTTTCCCAATTCAGGGTTACACAACAAAAAAAAAACATGATGTAACAAAGTTTTAGGAGTGGACAGGGCTAACTGTAGTCTCTTTCAACATAAAACCTAGACTTTCAAATAGAAACATGACAATTTTATGAAGGGGTAGGCCAATCAGAGGGCAAGAAATTAAAAATAAAAAAACAGCAGAGCAGTACTATACACAAAATGTGAGGATTAAGCAGTCAGAAAATCACATAACAATTACCAGCATAAATCTTAGCTCTAGAATTAAGGTATTTTCCCTTCTCTCTGTAAGTACTTTGATTTATGAAAACAATAGCACCAGATATTTTCCCTACATTTTACTAAAAGGGAATATAAATCAAATCAATAAACTAAATACTAAAGTGCCTTTAGGTAAATATTATAATAAGCTCGTTTTCAAAATATCAATTAATATCAACAATAGCAAATACACAAGCAACCTAATCTCATCATTCCCTTAAATCTCAGTATAATCTAATTAGAACAGCACTATGACATAATCTGCCAGCAAAGACAAGAATAATTTCTCCTAATATTTACACAAGCCACCATAATATACTGAACTTCATTTGTGAAATAATAAAAATTACATTTCTTATGATATATGCTCAATGGTAATTCAAGGTCCTTTCTATAGCCTGTAAAGTGATTATTTGAACATAAACTATTTTCCCAAATTAAGTAAAATTATAGGCTGTGAAATATAAGTGGAACATGATAAACTTTTTAAAAAATTTATTATAGAAAATTTTCAAAATGTATCCAAAAATTGATTTACTATCAATGTCTGCCTACATAATACTCAACTTCAACAGTTATGAACTCATGATCACTCTTTCTTTTAATTTTAAATATCTAGTTGGTGTTGAACTATTCTTTTTTTTTTTCCTTTAATAATTTACCCGAGTTGGGAACCAAGTTAAGATTCACAAATAGAAACTGGTTGGTATTTTTCTTATTTTTTGATCTATAGATATTCACATATGCCTATTTCTCTTTATCTTTACAGTTCAGTTACTTTACATTTCCCAACATTTAGATATAGCTGACTGCATCTTTATGACTGCAGTTAATAAGACTCAATTTATATTTACTATAAATGGCAGTTAGATCTAGAAGTTTAATTATATTTATTCAATTTTCTGGCAAAAATTCTTCATATGTGCTGTTGTATACCTGTATTATGAATCACAAAAATGGCTGTTTCTCTTTTTGTGAGATAAGGAGCTACTGATGACAGATGACTAAATTAGTGGTGTTCAATCAGACCAATTTTGCCCCCAAAGGGGTTGTTTGGCAATGTCTGGAGATTTTTTGGTTGGAACAACTGGGGGAAAGGTGGTGTTACTGGTGTCTAATGGACAGAGGGCTAAAATGATGCTGACCATCCTGTATGGCAGACAACCCTCAACAATTATCTGACCATAAATGACAACTGTACCAAGGTTGAGAAACTCTGAGCTAATACATAAATTCGACAGAGATTATAAAATATACTATCTTCTCTCCATTTATTAGGTAGACTATTTCCATTAAGAGGTTAGTATTAACTTATATAGTAGGTACAAAAAATAAATAAATGCTCAACTCTTTCCTTTTGTTCAGTTTTCAAAATAAATTGGTTCCTTTATACCCAACAATGAGTTGGATATAACCTCATAACCAATGAAGTTACTTTTTGGTTTTCAGTATAATTAAATTCATGGACTTAAACATGTTAAGGAGTTTTAGTCATTAAGTTACTCTTATCGATGCTCAAATCATCCTGTTTTTTGCCCAGTGGAAGCCCTTGCAAGTTAATTCCAGAGTCCTTTTGATACTTTCCCAACAGTCTTGTGTGTGTATGTAGCTTGCTTTTTAATACTGACAAGACTGTTCCTTTCAGTGGGAAATTGTGTTGAAAGAACCCAATATGGATGAGCTCATTATCGTTGTCTCTTTCGATTTTTGTGAAAACCACCAAAATTCCCTTCAACCTTCCAATTACTAGCCTTCAGCCAATGAAATCCTACTCAGTCATTCAAAATAATGCTTTATTAAGTACTCACTGAAACCATGTACAACACTTTCATACAGCTTACACAGAAATACTATGTAACATAATTATTTAAAGCAAATTAGCAAAATATTATATAATTAAATATAACAGAATAAATTTCACTTTTATCCTATGGTGAATAGATTTGTTCACTCAAATATAATGAATCACTATTTATGCATTGAAGTAATTGCTCTTAATCTCAAAAATTATATAATTTAGGTTTAGCAAAATAACTCAATCTTAATTAATTTCCAGTGGAGAAGTGGTTGGTTATCCAAGAGAGGTTTATTCAGTGAGGGACTATTTCTACTGCACATCCATTCAACGAAATGTTTTGGCTTTTTTTTTTTTTTTTTGGTTAAAAAGCTAAAATTCCTAAAGGAAATGCCTAGAACAAATGTTACAACATTCTAAGAAGCAGCATTAGTGGGGTTCACAGATTAAGAAATTATATAAATTTAAAGAGAGACTGAGATGCTTCTACAGTAAGTAAATTTTCATTTCTATTCATAAAAACACTTAACAGGGAGGCAGGCACATAGGAAATTCTCAATAAATACTGAAGGATAAAGAAAAGAGTTTACGTACTTCCTTCACCTCCTTGAAAATGCTTACAAATTCTTCATTGATGGCTAAACTTTTGCGTTCAATATCTCCACGTAAATTTCTTCTAGTCCGCAAACTATTCTCAACAAAAAAGGTTGAGAGTGCCTTGAGAGCTTCCAACATCTCCTATTCAATTGATTAAAAAAAAGAAAATTACTGGAATCAATTTTCAAATATTTTACCAAAATTTAATGAAATCATTTTCAAATATATTTTTCATCATATAATCAGAAAAATATTGGAAGACCTTCACATTACTGAACAGTAAACTTATTTCCAAAACACAGCAAGGATATACTTACTTGTACTACATATATAAGTATTACACACAAAAGACTATTTACTGTAGAATACCTTGGCACTGCAAAGGTTGGAAATAAATGTAATGTCCATTTAAAGTTAATTGATTAAATAAATTATGCTATATCCATTTTTAAAAGTGGAAATTCTTTACATGTTTAGATAATATGAAGACACAGTAAAATAGCAAGGTATAGAAATATCTATAACACTTTAAAAAAGGACTATATACAAGGATTTTTACTAGCATATACAATGCTAACACAAGCATTTTAATGTGTAAACTATCTCTGGAAATCCTTCAAGAAATAAGAATACAAAAAATGAGTAATCAGCTTTCAGGCAAAGAAGTGAGTAGAACTAGGAGCAGAATTCTACGAATTCTAAGGTGACTTCTGAACTTTGGTCTGAGTGGGAAGAAAGAGGACTCCATGGGAACAACACCCGTTTAAGACATGGAAGCAACCAGTGCAAAGACCCTAACGCTGCTGAAAGTCCAGTGTGACTGAAGCTATGTAAATAGCTGGAAGTTTTAAGCAAAGGAGTAAAATACCCAATTTTGTAGGTTAGTTTATTCCAACTTTGTGAAGAGAATGGTTGGCAGAGGGGAAAAGAAAAGCAGCAGGCAAGAGGAAATTAAAATAATCCAAGCAAGATTTCACTGTGGGGGCCTCCTTGCGGTGCAAAGTATTAAGACGCAACCTATAAAGCTATCCACAGCCACTGCAGCTTGAGTTTGATCCCCAGCCAGGGAGCTACCCACATGGCACAGCAGACCTCTCCTGACTTGCCCGCTGATCCCCTCAGCAGTGTATTTCAGTAGATCCGCCTGTTCTGCTCCCCACTCTGTCTCTGGTGAATCCTCTCACCCCCCCATACCTCTGGCCTGTACCCCAGTTCTTGAATGCATAAATAAATCTATCTTAAAAAAAAAAAAAAAAAGATTTGACAGTGACCTAGATCAAGATGGTAGAACTACAGATAAGGAGCTATTCCAAAAGAAAAATTTTCAAGGTAGAACCTGAATGGACTGGATGTGCAATATGAAAAAAAAAAAAAAATGACAGGAATCAAAAATTACTTACACACATCTTGCTTGCATGGGTAAATCTGATATTCTTTATTAACACTAAAGAAAAATCAAGAGTTCTGGTCATGTGAAGTTTTATGATGCCCATTTGGAGGTATCACACAAGATACTGATTGTACAAATGTGGACCTCACTAGAGATGTCAGAACAAAGTTTTACATTTGAAATTCGTCTCTTTATTGTGTAAAGCCATGAAAAAAAGTGAATCCTCCTGAAGAAAGAATAGAAAAGGGCAGAAGACCAAGCCCAAAATAACCGAAAGTACCCTGCATCCTACAGTTATAAATAGCTATACCTAAACTAACAAATAATTCTAACAGGCTTGCCCTTTTATGTTCCTGTAACAACGTTATTTTGAAATATTGGCTGGATTGAGGAAAATAGTAGTTATTTAAATTCAATTTAATATTTAGGAGAAAGCAAAAATGTCTTTAGAGATACAAATATTTATTATACAAAAAAAAAAAAAGAACCCATAAAATAAAGCCATATCTTTTTTACTACAGCTTTAAAATGTGCTAGGATCTGGCTTAAGGAAGTAGTCAGTAAACGTTGAAATCACAAAGTTGCACGCTCAGGTGCAAATTATGGCTCAAGCAGTTACTAGTTTTTGACTTAACCTAGTTACACTCTGTCCATACCTTACTTTTCTCATGGGTAGAGACATCTCAATTTACCATTTCATTCAAATGTCAATTTTCGTCACATTAAACACTTAATAAGTTGTATGATAAGACTACATTCAATAAGAAACAGTAAGTACCAAGCACTGTGCAGAGCACATCACCTGGATTCTCTCATTAAACCCTCACAACAATGTCAGGGAATTTACTAACCTTAGTCCCAACTTAGAAGCCATGAAGACTAAACACATTAGGAAACTTAAATCATAATGTACCAATTTGGTGGTTGTATCTAATAAGTGGTGGTCCCAGAGCCCATCTTTCTTCTGTTATAATGCTATGTTTATACACAAAATCTCACTGACAGCTTATTTTCGGTTACCTGCAAATTTATCTGTCAAATACATTCTCACTTCCGAATGTATTTTGTCTTTATGCTGCATTGATATGACCAATTTACCTGGTGACCCAATGATGCAGAGGAGATAACCAGCTATTACAGGAGCTGCAGAGACCAAGCTAAGTTCCAGGTGGCACTTGAGAAAGGATACGCACAGTTTATCTCCCCAAGAAATACAGCCTGAGCCCCCAAATCATACAGTGCTTAGGTAACAACAAAAACTAGTAGCCATCACTTCATCTGAGCCATGAGCAGGCAGATATTCTTTTGCGCTGCAAATAATTTTTGATTTCAATTGTCAATGGAAACGACCAATTATGTCCACCCCAGTTCACCAGCTCCCCCCAACCCCGATTCGCGCTGCCCTTTCTTGCAGTGTTCTCGTGCCCCGCTTCTCACCCCGCCCCGGGCTCACCTCCCCAGTTCCCCAGCTCAGAAAGCCGAACACGTCCGGGGGTGGGGGCTCCACCGTTTGCACCCCCAGACTTCCAGGACCCTTTTCAGGTAGTTATTACTCAGGAAAACTCTTTGCACTCCCAGGGGTTCCAAGGTGCCTCCCTCCTCACCAGCGAGGGCAGAACAGCAGATCCCGCGGGTCTGGGGTCCCATCAGCGGCGGGGCCGAGGGAGTCGGTACTGGGGTGCTTGGCAAATGCGACCCCCGGGCTTCCAAGCCCCGCGGAACCCCGCGGGACCCCGGTCCTACCAACCGCGGTTACCTTGTCATTGTCCAGTCGCGTCTCCAGGATCTTATGCAGCTTCCGCGACAGCGGGTTGTTGGTCGGCGCCGAGGCCCCTCCAGCCCCATTGTTCTGGCCGTTGGCAGCCCCGGACGGCGGCACTGCGACTACTTCCCCGCCGCCCTCAGCCATCGCGCCGCTCGCCCCGCCCCCGGCTCCCGAGTCGCCACCTCAGCCCTAGAGAAGCAGCAGCGCCGGCACCGCGGGAACTGCGCATGTGCACAGGAAATCGCGCGTGCGCCCTCGTCCCTTGAAGGCAGCCCGGCCAGACTCCAGGAAGGCGGGAGGCGGGGCCAGACGCTGAGGCTGCTGGGAGAAGGCTAAAGCGAGAATTTGCGCAGTGGTTTGAAATTCCGGCCACTTTCCTAGAGTTTGGAGACTAAGGTTTGTAGAATTTCAAGGGCTTTGGAGTCATGAATGTATGAAAGCGTGAGCTAAGCATAATAAAACACACTGTGACTTGTTTCTGACAACACGTTCAGTAAGTTTAATTAAATTCACTTTACCAGATATATTTTTGGAAAATATTTATTGAATCCATATTATGTGCCAGGCACTCTGATAGGCATTGGGAGATATGTGTTATGTGTCTGAGACAAGAGATAATCAGTGTTCTTGGGAGAAAATGCAGAAAAGTGGATGAGAATAATCAAGGGGCCTTGCATATTTTACCCAGTGGGGGAAGGAGTTGCTATTTCTACTGAGATTTGAAAGAGAATCCAACCATGGGGAGAAATTATTTTCAGGTGGTACAGATTTTAAGTGCAAAGGGTAACAAGACCAAATTTAACTATTCCACAAATTGACCAAAATCAGTATAGCTACAAAGTAACTCAAGATGAGAAATGAATTCCCAGGAAAGATTGAATGACAAACTTGTATTTTTTTTCTCTTCTCAGTTTGAAAAATTTAGATCAGAATAAAATCTCTGAGCCTCTGTGAAATATTTTTCTTAAACATTAACCATTTAGCTTTTACCCTTAATCTGTCTTTTCTCATCTGTCTTTCTGACTTTGAGGAAAATTATTACACATGTTACTTAAAGAAAGCTTTTACAAAAAAAACCTCATCACTACTGTAGTAAGTGAAGACTAGCAAGAAGAAAAAGAAAGGACACAAAAGACAAAAAATACAGGTATGAATTAAGTAAGTGCTAGTGAGGAAACACAAAACTTAAATAAATGAAAAGATACATTGTACTTTTCAACGGGAACACTCACTATTGTAAAGATACCATTTCTCTTTAACATATAAATTCAAATTTAATGTAATCAAAATTAAAATATCAAAGGTGTGTGGGCCTCCCCTGGTGGCACAGCGGTTGAGCACTGGGCTGCAAAGCTGTCCGCAGCCTCTGCAGCACCGATTTGATCCCTGGCCGGCCCCTGGGCATGGGTCCCACATGGTGCACTGACCTCTCTTGCCGGGCCCACTGTTCCCCTCAGCAGTGTATTTCGTCCCTCTGCCTGTTCTGTTCCCCGCTCTGGCTCTGGTGAATTCTCTCACCCTCCCGCGCTTCTGACTGTACCCAGTGCTTGTATAAATAAAATCTTTAAATATATATATATATATATATCAAAGGTGTGACTGAGTGTGTACATCTAAAAATATTTTGACTGAAAAATCAATAATGTCTTAAGATATGTACAAATAAAATAAATTACAATGATATCACACAAAGTGAGGAAGTCACAAAAGTTCACATATTGTATGATCTCATTTATATTTAATCTCAGAAAAGGAAAATCTATAGAGAGGGAAAATAAACTATTGATTGTGGGGGGAGGGTGTTGGGAAGAGAAAATGGGGAGCAACAGTTCCTGGTGCAGGTTTGTTTTGGATGATGAAAATGTTCTAAACCTAGATTGTGGTGATGGCTGTAAATCTCTGTGAATAATCAAAGAACCACTGAACTGTACATTTTTAATTGTATGGTAAGTAAATTACATCTCAAAGTTGGTTTTTCTTAAAGATTTATTTTATTTATGCATACAAGAATGGGGTACAGGCCAGAGGTGTGGGGGGTGAGAGGATTCACCAGAGGCAGAGCAGGGAACAGAACAGGCAGATGGACTGAAGTACACTGCTGAGGGGAGCAGCGGGTGAGGCAGGAGAGGTCTGCTGCGCAATGTGGGTTTCTTCCTGGCTGGAGATAGCTTCAAAGGTTGTGTCTTAACCCCTTGCACCACTAGGGAGGCCCTCAATGTTGGTTTTTTAAAAGTGAGGAAGAAAGTAAATATTGAAGGGCCTCCCTGGTGGTGCAAGGGGTTAAGATGCAGCACTATGAATCTATACACAGCCACTGCAGCACGAGTTCAAGCCCTAGGCAGGGAGAAACCCACATGGCTGAGCAGACCTCTCCTGTCTCCACCGCTGCTCCCCTCAGCAGTGTATTTCAGTAGATGCACCTGTTCTGCTCCCCACTCTGTCTCTGGTGAATCCTCTCACCCCCCACACCTCTGGCCTGTACCCCAGTTCTTGTATGCATAAATAAATAAATCTTATTAAAAAAAGAAAGCAAATATTTTCTCTTACTCTGGAGGTGACCTTTCATTTTTTAAAGGGGGACCTTTGCAACACAAATGATTTTAATGTTATCAAGTTCAACTTATCAAGCTGCTTCTTTGTTATTTGTACTTTTGGTGCAATACTTAAGAAATTATTGCTTGGGGCCTCCCCGGTGGCACAGCAGCTGAGCGATGGGTTGCGAAGCTGCCTGCAGCCTCTGCAGCGCGGGTTCGATTCCTGGCCACCGGTTGAGGGTCCCACATGGCCCGCAGACCTCTCCTGCCGCGCCCGCTGCTCCCCTCAGCAGTGTATTTCGTCCTTCTGCCTGTTCTGCTCTACACTCTGGCTCTGGTGAATTCTCTCACCCTCCCGCGCTTCTGACTATACCCAGTGCTTGTATAAATAAATAAATAAATCTTAAAAAAAAAAGAAATTATTGCTTAACCCAAGATTATGAATAATTAATTGTACCTGTGTTTTTATTCTAAGAGTCTTCTAGTTTTTGCATTTATACTTAAAGTCTGTGACCCACTTTGAGTTAATATTTGGAAATGGTATTAGATAGGGATCCAGCTTTGTTGTATGTTGAATATAACTATCTAGTTGACGTTAGTGCTATTTGTTGAAAAGACAATTATTTTCCCCATATGAACTTTTCAATAGATGCAGAAAAAGCAGACACTCATTTCTGATAAAACAAACTTCTGGCAACTAGAGTAAGACTCAATTGGATTAAGAGGATCTCAAACACTGCACATGGTGACATATTTAAAATTCTTCCTCTGTAACCAGGGATAAATCAAGAATATCCACTACTTTTCATTAGCATACAGGAGGTTACAGCTAGAATAACAAAGCAAGAAAAAGAGGCAGAAAAAGTTCCGCGCAGCTGGCAGCGCCTCGCGCTCCAGAGAGGCCGTGGCGCGGGACGGACGCCCTCCCCGCTGGGGGCAGCAGGGGGCGCCGCGCAGCCCCGCGGTTCCTCCCGTGCCCGCCGCGCTCTGCCGCCGGGCGACTCGCCCCGTAAGGACATCAATGGATATTATAAAGGGCAGTTTACATGGAACTTCAAAACCAGCCTCAAGTTCAACTACGTCTTTGCAGGTGCTCTCCCCGGAACCCGGGTCCTTCAAGGTTGATAGTACAATCAAGATGAGCTCTAGTAAAGAAGGCCACTCGGAAATCAGTAATGCAGAAGACTGTAGAAACAGAAATGATGACAAAGAAGAAAACTATTATGAGAAAATAAAATTGGTTGAAAAGGGGTCAGATGAAGATCTGAACATGGTTCAACATCAGTCAAACCCTGAATGTTCAGATACACCTGAATTAATAGATTCTCAACTTCAAGATGCTATTCAGAAGATGAAGATGCTTGATAAGATATTGGTGAAAAGACAAATAGAGAAAAAGAAATTAAGAAGCAAGGTCTAGAATTGAGACTAAAACTGTGGGAAGAACCTAAGTCTGCAAAAACTAGTGAAGCTTTGCAAAGTAACGAGGAGACAAAATACAAAAAAATTTCTGGCTTTACTGCATCAGAAGAAATTGTTGATGGTGTCGTGTCACATGTAGAAGCATCAGAGTTTGAGGGAGTGACTGTATGGAGAGACCTTTAAAAGCCAAAACCTAGGACAGGTTTTCTCACGACAAAGGAAACAGCCTCACAAGCATTCTACAGGTTTCTTGAACTGGGTAAATTTCAGTCTCTGGTAAGTCCTATCAACACACCTCTTGGAAGTTGCTTTTTCGTGAAGGCTGAAAAGCCACTGGGGTTCCCCTCAGGCAGGGGCTGTGGCCTCTGGCTCTGACTCCATAAAGAGCCACTGTGATGTCACCAGCACAGCCTACATAAGCCCTGCCTGGAATGCGGCTGTCCTTAGGAGCCAGGAAGCTTTGGGATAGTGACCTGTGGACTCACTCAGATGGAGAGAGCATGTGTTGGTTTATTGGGATTTCTTTTGGTTTATTTACTTATTTATTTTAGTTACTTTGTTTTTATTTCTTTGGTTTTTTCTTATTTTCCTTTATTGTTTTATTATTTGCTTGTTTTTACTTTTTTCTATTTTTTCTTTATTATTTTAATTTTTTGAGTTTTTAATTTTTAAATTTTTTTTATTTCCCCCATTTTCCCTTGTGTTATTTTTTGTGTGTGTTGTTTTTTCCCATTTGTTGTCTATTTTTTTAATTTTACTTGTTAGTTTGCAATTGTTGTTTGTTGCCTTGTGGTTTGTTATTTTTGTCTTTTGTTGCTCTATGTTTTATTTTTAACTTTAGTGGTTAGTTTGTAATTGGTTGTTTTTATCATATTTTTAAATTTTTATCTCATTGGTAATTTTTTTGGTTGTGTATTTTCATTTTTTTGTGTGTGTGTGTAGTTAGTATTAGTATCACTAGTTAGGTTAGCATAGTTAGTATTGCTAGTAGAGTTAAGTTAGCACTGTTAGCATTTAATTAGCTTAGCGTGTCCTTTTCAAGTACTGTTAACACTAGGTTAATAGTACATTTGTTAATATAATAGCAGAGCTAGTGCTGTGAGGGCTGCTAGACAGTCAGGGCCTGTGAGAGTAGTGAGCGAGTCCACACTCACTATACTGAGGCACCTGTCTGCCAAGGAATGACGCTGAAAAACTACCTGATGCTCGGGGCACTGGGGGACTGCGCCCACGCCAAGGTGAAGCTGGCGCTGCACGTGCCCACAGGCACGGAGGTGGCCATAAAGGTCATCCGCAAGTCCAGCCAGCACGACAAGTACCTGGCCCGCGAGGTGGGGTGCATGAAGGCCCTTCGCCACCCGAACATAGTGCGGCTCTTCCAGGTGGTGGACACTGCGGACGAGGTGCTGCTGGTTATGCAGTACGTGAAGGGGGGCCACCTGGAGGACTACCGGTGTGAGCGCGGGCACCTCGTGGAGAGCGAGGCCCGCCGGATATTCAGGCAGATCCTCTAGGCGCTCAGCCACTGCCACGCCCATGGCATCGCGCACCGGGACCTGAAGCCGGATAACCTGCTCCTGGACTGGCACAGAAACATCAAGCAGGCGGACTTCGGGCTCAGCGCCCTGTACTCCGGGCAGTGCTGCTGAAGACCTACTGTGGCACCCCGGAATTCGCGGACTCCGAGCTTTTCCTTCACCAGGACTATAGAGGCCCCACGGCAGACGTCTGGAGCCTGGGGGTGATCCTCTACAACCTGGTGACCCGGGAGCTGCCCTTCATGGGGACCAGCCCCTCGGAACTCCAGGCGATGGTGCTGAGCGGCTTTTACCCCGAGCCTGACAACCTCTAGGTGCAGTGCCAGGACCTGTTAAGGAAGATGATGGCAGGGGACCCCCAGAGACGGAGCACCCTGGAGAGCATCATCCAGCACCCCTGGGTGGGACTGGAGAACGGACTCCTGCCCTGCAGAGAGCCATCCCACGGCCACCACGACAAGGCCACGAGGGAAGCCATGGTCCGCCTAGGATTCCAGAGAGATGACATTGACAGGGAGGTTTCGGACGGAAAATATGATGATGTTATGGGGACATACAGGATACTGTGCTCCAGGCAGCAGGAGGCGGAGGAGGGGCTGGGCCCTGCCTTCTTCCACAAGCCCTACATCCCGTTGTGGCCCACTGTGGCCTGGCTTCGGAGGACTACCTCCTGCAGCCTGAGGTTTCCAGGCGCAAGACCTTATCAATGAAAGTCTGCCAGCTGGAGGACACCCAGGAGCCCAGCACCATGTCCGGGTCAGACTCCCTGCTGGAGGACGCCTGGAAGCCCAGCATCACCTCCGGGGCAGGCATCCTGCTGGAGGACTCCTGGGGGCACAGCACCATTTCCTTGCTAGGCCCTCTGCCTGAGCAAGTCAAAGGGCACAGCACCATCTCCTTGACAACCCCCCAGCTGGAGGATCCCCTGCTAGACCAGCAGTTGGAGGGCCCCAAGGAACACAGCACCACCTCCTTGCCTGGCCCCCAGCTAGAGGGGGACCAGGAATGCAGGAGCAAAACCTCCAGCCCAGCCCCCCAGCCCTCCAGCACCACCGTAAGACCTCCCCCAAGAAGTGACTGGCACCTCCTGTTCAGCAATGCAGTGGCCCCTGCAGAAAGACTGGGCCATGAACACAATGCTTACAATTCAGATTCCACCCTTCATTCCAGCCGAGGCGTCAAGGCCAGAGCTAGGAGGATAATCAACACTATAGTAAAAGTTTGCTGTTTCTGTGCACCGTTCCATGGAAGAAGCCACCACAGATACGTACCGCCAGAGACTTAAACTATTACTGTTATAGGACAGGGAGAGGGGCAGCCCAAGCCCCGCAAACCTGCCTATTCTAAATGGGTTCTGCCATCCGCCGCATCAACACAAAACATATGAGACTTTAATGGGAAGGAACTTTAATGCAACTAGAAAACAATACAGGTAAGGCAAAGAATCTAGTTTCTAAATCAAGCACCCAAAGTTACCCATCCCCTCGTGGGTAAAAGTCCATCCATATGGGATTGGCCCAGAGCAAGGCCCCAAAGCCTGCCACAAGTCTAAAGCATCTTCCAGTGGGGACCCACAGAAAAGAGTCAGAAACAACCAGACAAGCCCGGAAGGAAAAGAGCAAAATCAACATCAAGATAAAAGCTGCCATTGTCACCTCCCCACGGGTCTCACCCACATCTGTGTCACCCAGTCCACGACCAAAAGACAAGCGCAGCTTCTTCACGTGTCTCTAGGCTCCATGTGCCTCCTCCAGGTCTCCTGGCTCCATCCTGCTTCCTTCCTCAGTCTCTTCTGCAGCTTCTCCTCTTCCTGCTCAGCTCCACCCTCCCTTGGGTGGGGCAGGGAACCTCCCCCTTTCCTGGGGACCACCCTGTTACATTACCACCACACTCTGCAGAATTCACCCCTCCACCCCCCATGGTGAACAGGAGTACACCAGGGGAAGCTGACGATCTAGAGAGGGGTCAGGGGCTGGGCCCAGCCAGAGGGGCCAGGAGCGGCATGAGACTCATAGACATGGAGCACAGATGTCGGGGAGCACAGAAGTCCAAGGAGCATAACAGGTCCCAGATGGCTCAGGGAGGTAGCCGCCATGGACACACTGGCTCCCCACTGAAGGGGGCACCTCCAGGTGATCTGCTCTGCCTGCGGGGCCCTGGGGCGTGGAGGCATCTGAATGCTCTTTCTCTGCCTGAAGGAGACAGTCTGAAATGGATTGTTTAGTAAAAAGGTCTATCCCATGACACATTAAATTGGTGTTTGAAACCAAAAAAAAAGCAAGAAAAAGATAAAATCAAACACACATTATTTGTAAGTGACATAAATGTATCTCTTGAAATCTAAAATAACATACAAATTCATTAGAATTAATAATATTTTTTATATTTCTATCAAAACCACAAAAGGGACAGCGAGTTTGGAATTCGGCTGGGTTGCAAAAAAAGGTTATATGACTCTTTAGTGCCTGCTTGCCAGTGTGTTTTGACATGTAGCAGAATTTGGTTAGAACTTGCTTCATTAGTTTCCACTGAAGCACCTATCGAGGTGTTTAGAAATTCTACCTTGTAAAAGTTATGGAAACAGGTAACTTCTCCATTGATTTTATTTCTTTTTTTTTTTTAAGATTTATTTATTTATACAAGCACTGGGTACATTCAGAAGTGCGGGAGGGTAAGAGGATTCACCAGAGCTAGAGCGGGGAGCAGAAGAGGTAGAAGGACCGAGATACACTGCTGAGGGGAGCAGCGGGAGCGGCAGGAGAGGTCTGCGCGTCAGGAGAGGTCTGCGTGTCAGGAGAGGTCTGCGTGCCATGTGGGACCCTCACTGGCGGCCAGGGATCAAACCGGCGCTGCAGAGGCTGCCGGCAGCATCACAGCCCAAAGCTCAACTGCTGTGCCACTGGCGAGGCCTGATTTTATTTATCTTAAATATCTTTTATTTAATTTTTAAAGGAATTTTTGATTCCAAGGTTAAGTTCTTCTAAGCCAGGATTTCTTGACTTTGGCACTATTGCCAAGTTGAAATGGATAATTTTTGTTGAGGGGACTGCCCTGCTTATTGCAGTATGTGTGGCAATTATTAGGCCTTTACCACACTGACACTGACAGCTTCCTCCTCGGTTGGGACAATCAGAAACCTGATTGCCTGCAGATATTTCACATGTCACTGAAGGGAAAATCCTTACAGCTGAGAGCCTCTCTTCTCAGTCATAAGTAGGTTAATTATCTAATGTTCTCTAACCCATCATCCCAAAATCTGCTATCTTAACAGAAGGATCCTCACAGTTGCATTGCTTTACAACTGTATAGGTTTTAAGTATACAACATTATAGTTGACATCTGTATAAACTACATATGATCTGTACCAAAAGTCTGGTTTCCACAGTACAGTGCAGTAGACTCTCTTTACTTGATTTTCCTACCCCCTCCTCTACCTCCTTCCCTGTGATTACCACCAAAACTCTAGTTTCTATCCACCACCAAATAATTGACCCTTTTAATCTGATTTTACCCTTCTCCTCTGGTAACCACCATTCTGTTGTCAGTCTAAGGATTGTTTTGCTTTGTTCTTTTTATGTATTTGCTTTGCTGCTTTATCTTCCATGTATGTGTAAAATCATACAACATTCAACTTTCTAGGTCTGACTTATTTCACGTAACATAATCCCCTCAGATCCATCCAAGATGTTGCAAATGGCCAGTTTTCATCTCTCTGTATATAGCTGAGTAGTAGTCCATCATTTATATCACATCTTCTTTATTCATCCATAGATGAGACTTACGTTGCTTCCATATCTGGGCTATTATAATGTTGCATTACTAAAATGCTGAATAATGTCAAGAGTAAACCATTTCACATAACTATAGAAAATCATGCTTTGGATTCAAATGTGGAGATTCTTACCTTCAAAACAGAAATTGAAAGGAAGGCCTCTCTGATTTCCCCAACTTTTTTATTTTTTATTTTTTTGCTCCTTGTTTTCTTATGTAAGTGGAAGTCACAGTATATTAGTCACTGTAGCTTCACCAAAATATAATATGGTGTTTATTAAAGCCATGTCTGGTGAGTCATAAAGTAAGTTAGAATTTTCAGTATATTAATAATAGCTCTCGTTATTTAGTTTGCAAACTTACTGAGAATGATGCTTGGTGAGAGACCCTGTTTATAGACTACTTTTCTTAACTACCCTGCAACATAAGATCATGTAACTAAAACTTTTATTGATGAGTAAGCAAATTTTACTAAGGCTAAAGAAATCTTTCTAAGGATATGTAACTAACCTCAGATCACACAACTAGTTATAAACTAAGTTAGTAGTTCCTTATGGAATTTTACTACTGCCTCCTCAGTTTTGGTTTTGACTTGTATACACCTCTGACTTGAAACGTAGGCAAAAAATTTACAGTTAAACTTTCAAATATGTTCCATGGTGGTGTTGCCTTGACACAGTTCTTCCTTCACACTGATCCCAGCATTGCTTTTCTAACAGATTTAGTTCTATCACTTCTTTTGCTTTTGAAATCATGATGGCAATTACTGATTAAAAGAACTACTTGGGATGTTATACATAGGCTTTCATAATCTGAACTCCGATTATCACTCTAGCCTTATTTCTAGGCACTTGAATGTGATTGCAAAATTTAACTACTTGTGTTTTGGGGGCTACAAACAGACCACTATTATTTGAGCCTCTGTACATTGGTTCATACAACCCATTTGTCCAGGAAGGTCTGCTTCTGTTAAACTGGTGAAATCTTATTTATCCTTCTGACTTCAGTAAAATATCATTTCTCTACATCTTCACAAAGTTCCCTACCACTCCTCAAACAGAATTAATTGATCCATCTTGTAGACTCCACAGCACTTAATATACAACACCTATTATCTTTAAATTTTTCTAATGTATTTGTTGTTCTCCCTCTAGACTCTAAGTACTTGGCATTCCTAGTTTCCAACAATATCTGTGCTGATCAAAGGCTCACTGAATAAAAAGCATTAAAATGAATTTTATGGCTTTATAAATTAGAGTGCTTAATTGCAATTAAAAGGAACTGATAGTGGGTGATTCAAGTAGAAATTAATTTAGTGTAAGGATATTCATCTCAGAACAAATAGGAAGGTTGAAGAACTGTGCTCTTTGGAGCAGAACATAAGGAGGAAGAGAGGCAAAGCCAAAAGGGCTCTGGCCACAGGTAACTTGCACCAAAACCATTCCACAGAGCAGTTCACTGTGGGTCCCATTGTTGTCATGTGAAAGTCTGGAATGGACAGGTCACTCCACCCACACTGCTGACCCTGGACATAAGATGTCTCCATGGCATAACTGCCAATGCTGTCTTTAGAGATTATTAACCTTGAAACTGTATCATTGCCTGAATATTTCTCCACTGTCCATGCTTTTTGTGTCACTTTCTTTTGATTCATAGTCAGGACAGATGCTTCTTATTGGCACAGCTTAGGTAACAGATTTGTGCCCACTGCAGGGGAGCTGAGAAAGTGGACAATTACTTAAATATAGAAAGAGAACTCATATACAGTGCCACCCCCACTCACACTAAATAAAGAAATGGATAGATAGAAAATTTCCACCACGATTTATCCCTTTAGCAAGACAATATCAATATAAACTCTTCTCAACTTATGCTTAAAAAAATATTTTGCCAACTTGTATGCTGTAGTTTTAGCACATAAACTTTTTTTTCCTTCTTTCTATTTGACTCCCCTATAGCAATTCTGTACAGAACTGAGAATCTTTGCTTTTAATTGACTGCTATTGATTTTCTTCTCAGAATATATGAATCCATAGACTCTTAGAAAAATTAAGCAACCCAACCGCCCCAATGAATCTGATTTTTGTTGAACTCTTTTTTGCTTGAGTTCACACATACACCATACTGGGCATTGGTCATCCTATCTCCTCTGCCTGAGCCCAGTCCCTAGCTTCTTTTCTTGACTAGCATGCACCCAGTCTGTCAGGCTCCTCCAGAGCTTCATCTTCCAGAAATGTTCCCAGGTGGCCTGTGTTGGTTAGCACCTTGTGCTTTTCACCTTCTCTATCATTATCAATACATTTTGATTATTTCTACTAATTTGAGTTCCCTGAGGCTAAAAAGCATCTCATTCAAACTTTGAATATCTAGTACTTTACACAGTTTCAAAATGTAGTAGGAGCTGAATAAGTATTTACTGAATATATTAAAACTATTACAAATGGACAGACTTATTTACATGGATGATTTTTAATTTATTCAACAAATATTTGAAGAAATATTTCTACATTGGGTGCTTTGGAGCCCCCATGCTTCCCTCAGGAGGCCTGCCTTCCTGTACATGAAATGTCATCTGTGACATTGAAAATATGAACAGTGAGGAGGCCAGAGTCAACCAGTAGGGTAAAGTTTATAATGTCCAATGTATTTCATTGTTAATATTAAAAACTAATGCCAAACATATGTTTTGACATCTCCTCACACCCTGATACATTCTCACACATACATCCCAGGGAGGGTGGGGAGGGGGTGGCCAATAATTTGAGCCCAATCCAACTGAAAAATGCATCCTTTTATTTTACTCTCATTGTTGCTCTATTTTCATTTTATGCAAATCAAATATTTTAATCTCTTGTTTCTAAACATACCCAGTATTTTTTGTCCCCATTGTGTGCATGCCCTTCCTTCTGTCTTGGTGTTTACCCCAGTTTACCTCTATCTACATCTGTCAGGTTTCTCCTTCATTAAACTTCATTCCATTTAGGGTCGTTCCTTTTACTTCATCTAAACAAACATTCATAGGACTTAAAGGTTGACATTTGAATATGAAATATTTAGAAAGAATTGTGCTGATTTATCCTTTCTCCTATGAGAAGATTATAAACATCTTAAAAGGAGAGACTGGATCTCATTATTTTCTATTCTTAACAATTGTTCTGCAAACTACTTAGCACCTCATAGGTATTCATTTAGTTGAGGCAGGCAAAAATGTGGGCTTTGGAGTCAAGAAACCTGACTCATGGAAGGATTAACTGTTTTGTAAAAAGTTTGGAAACGAGGGCCTATTTTCATTTAGCGTTAGCAAACAAGACAGCATGTATGCATTTACTCTTACTGGAAGGGGCGAAACAGGAGTCAGCTGTCAATTCTCGGGGAAATGCAGAATAGGCCTCCTATTTGGTGGAATATCAACTTGAAGTTCCTTTCAATGGCATGGAGCAGAAAGAAACTCTAAGTCTCTAAAGGTCATTTACGTGGAGAATGCTGTTATATGAGAATCTTCTGCCATAATTCCGTTATATTGACTATTCCTGGTCTTATTTATTGACTAACATAGGTATAAGATCCCATTTATAAATAAGCAATTTCGGTTATTGATAGGTTTGGCCATCCTTTTACATATTAACTAGTTCAGTAATTGATTATACACAAGTTTTATTTTATTTTTTTCTAAAGATTTATTTACTTATGCATAAAAGAACTGGGGTACAGGCCAGAGATACAGGGGGCGAGAGGATTCACCAGAGACAGAGTGGGAAACAGAACAGGCAGATTGCCTGAAATACACTGCTGAGGGGGAGCTGCTTTGCCATGTGGGTTGCTCTCTGGCTGGCTGGGGATCGAACTTGTGCTGCAGAGGCTGTGGACTGCTTCTTAGTGTGGTGTTTAATCCCTTGCACCACAAGGGAGGCCCACAAGTTTTATTTTAAAGAACTGACTCCCTGCTTTCAAGATTTATTAAATTTATTAATTCAGTGTAATATTATCCGATCACCTTCTGAAGGCACAGATAATGGAGACTATGAAGTGATGGAAGTAACATAATTTATTACTGGACTGATTTTGCCATCTTCCAGTTTTGGCCATTGAACAATCAAAAAAAAAAAATAGTTGCAAACATTGTTTCTAACTAGACATGTTATAGGGCAGCCCCTATATTGAACGGGTTGCCTGGCTGTGGGTCCTCACCCAAACGTGCTTAAAAGGGACTTATTGGCCTCCCCGGTGGCACAGCGGTTGAGCGCTGGGTTGCGAAGCTGCCCGCAGCCTCTGCAGCCCGGGTTCGATCCCCGCCGCCGGACGAGGGTCCCACATGGTGCGCAGCCCTCTCCTGCAGCCCGCTGCTCCCCTCAGTAGGGTACCTCGGTCCTTCTGCCTGCTCTGCTCCCCGCTCTGGCTCTGGTGAATTCTCTCGCCCTCCCACGCTTCTGACTGTACCCATTGCTTATATGAATAAATAAATAAATCTTTAAAAAAAAAAAAGGGACTTATTAATACTCCACTACAGGCACACACAAAAGGTTAATAAAAGGTTTATTTACAAAACAAAAGGAAAGAAGGAAAATGTACAACTCGGGGAGAAAATAGGGAAATAAAGTCTTTAATGCGTCCTACCCGATCCGACGACCTGGAAACCCAAAAGCACTCACAGAACTGGCCAGACGCTGCGAGCTGGCGGAGAGACAAAATGGGGACCCCTCCAAAGCCCACGTGTCTGGCTTTATACCAACCTGGCTGCTTAACCCCACCCTCAGGTCCCAGCCACCTTCCCTTTGGTGGTGATGGGATTTGGAGTTCCCAGTGTCTTTGGCTTTGGCCTGGGGTGGGGGTGGAGTCCACAAAGCCTGTATGGAATTAGCTTTAGGACATCCTTTTCCCCCTAACAGACATACTATTAATATTTTACCAGCACAAAAGTATAAAATGCACACACACACTCAAGCACAATATACTTCTATGGTGCTTGCATTAGCATCTCTTCTGAGAGATGATGTGCACTTTTCAACTAAAACTAACGATCCCAGAAGATGTTCCTTGCTTTTATTTGTGTGTGTGATGTTTTTATAGTCCAGTTTGGGAAAAACAAAGATACATTAACTAGATTAGGGCTAGTGAGGTGAGAAGTGAAATAGGACCTTGAAGCTTGCTTAAAAATAGGAAAATGTGTATGATGTGGACAGATCAAGTAATTGAGTCATTCCTCATCACTGCCACTGTGCTGCGACACCCTTAGAACTTAAATAGCCACAGTCCTGGCAGTGCATGGCCAGGACCAGTACCTAAGAATGCTCTAAACTGTACTGTCTTTGGACATAACTGAAGAAGTTCACCGACAAATTTATATGAAGGGGAGTTTTCATGACTATTAACAAATCAAATCAAGGAGCACAAATTCTCCACCTTATTGATCCCTGTATCATGCTCACCCAGTCCTCTCCTCTATTGCCCCCAGTTCATTAGAAAAGAAAATTAACTTACCCAGAATTCCATAAAGCAAAAATATTTTTTCACCCCTTCACCAAGGTATGATCGTTTTAAGTGTCGATTTTCAATTCTTGGCAAAGACTCATTGAATTTCTTAAGGGGACAAGGAAGAATCTCTATGTTAAAAAGTAAACAAAGAAGGGAGGAAGCGAGGGATGAAGGAAAGAAAGAGTTATAAAAGGAAGACAGGAAGCAAGAAAATGCTCCCTATGTAATTTTTATGAATAATCAATTTTGAGAATTACATTTTTTAAAAAAAGATTTATTTATTCATACAAGAGCTGGGGCACAGGCCAGGCTGTGGGGAGTGAGAGGATTCATCAGAGATAGAGTGAGGAACAGAACAGGCAGATTGACCGAAATACACTGCTGAGGGGAGCAGCGGGCAAGTCAGGAGAGGTCTGCTGCGCCATTTGGGTAGCTCCCTGGCTGGGGATCGAACTCGTGCTTCAGTGGCTGCGGATTGCTTCATAGGTTGCTTCTTAACCCGCTGCACCACCAGGGAGGCCCTTTTGGAAATTTCTAATCCAAAATCCAAGTACTTCCAAAGTGTGATTTCTCCACCTGGAATTTCAGCATCATCTGGAAATTTGTTAGAAATGCAAAGTCTCTGGGCCATTCACAAACCACTGAACTGGAAATTCTGAGAGTGAGACCCAACAGTCTATGTCTTAACATGTCTTCTAGGTGATTAAGGTATACACTGAAGTTTGTATTCTACCGCTCTGACTTTAAGCATGTGTTTTCCAGTGACAGGATATCCCAAGAGAATTTCCTTTTTTACAATAATTTGGGACATTCTCTCTCACACACAAATCTAGGGAAGTGGGGGGAAAAAGAATATATAAAAGTAGAATTATATTATGGTTATTGCAAATATATGCCTCATCAATTTTCCTAGCTTATACTAATATACCTTGAGTTTAAAGAATCTGAGTTATTTTCCTATATGGCCTACATGAAAAATTGGTATGATGCTTTATCTATTCAATAAATATTTATTAGTAAGAAAATTTATTGTTCTCTTATAAAAAGCAAGTATTCTGTTTGGAATTTATAAAAGTGGATATTTAATTACTGTTCTGTGGGCCTTGTGTCACATATCCATCTAATGTTACAGACATGACAGGTTTATAGCTACAACATAGTGAAAGCTAATTACTGCAATCAAAAAAAAAAAAACCAATTCAAATTAGGTATCCTACTGTTTTCAGGGTCATTTTGCTATACTACTGAAAACAAGATTCTTACTTCAGTTCCAGTTTCTTAAAACACACTCAGTAAATGATGGTTGATGATAAGATTGATTTTAGGGTTATGGTGCCTTTAGGTAAAGAAAATTCTCATTGAGAATTGTATGTCCTTCCTGGCAACCTAAAACAAATTTATGCAGCTCAGAAAATTGGATCATATTTGCTAATAACCAACATAGAAATAAACTAGAAAGGTTTATTATGTGTTATTACTGAAATATGATAAATTTTAAAATGTTAAGAGAGACCCTAAAATCAAACACTGACAGTTAAAGGCAATTTCTTTCATGATCACAGATTCATGGCTCAGTTAATCAATATTTGAGTTATATGTGTGTAGCTCAGTTGTTAAACCATTTTTCTACAAACTACAAATTAATATTAATGAGAAATTCAATGGCATTCAGCAGCAGTGTTCTGTCACTACACTAGAATAATCATTGATTTTAATTTTAAATATTAATGCAATACAATTTTTTTGTCAGCTTAAGGCAATAATTGCACAGAAACAGCAAGACCTCAGTCAGGTGAGACTATTATAGGAGATTTGATAGTAAAGCTGTCAACAGTGACTGGTTAGTAAAATTTGAATTGCTCTCCAGCAATTGGCAAATGATTATGAATGATTACATCCCTCATAATGAGTAGTTGACCTCTGGGATTATTTGGTTTGCAGTTTTCAGCCAGTCTGCTTAAAGAGTTGCCTGGAGTCAGTCATTTTGAAGAAGAAATTCAATCATGAGGTCAAGGAAGAGAGCCACCAAAACCAGCTGACACTTTGTAAAAGGAGAAAGATGAGCAGAAAGGAAAACTTGACAAGGAGTGACAATAGGTGAACAGCAACTTTTGTGCAGTCCTAGGACCTTGATGTGAGAGCTCTGACAAACCATGGATTTCATATTATTAAACTCATCCTCACTCTTTATTTCTGATAGGGCAAAATACTTAGGTACACAACTGAGAAAACAGATTTCTTAAAGGTGGACTCTTTAATCAAGATGAAATTAATAGAAACATGTCAAACAAAAACTTCAGACCCAGACGACATCAGATGAATGGTGAAATACAAAGAAAAATTCTTTCTTTTGCGTAATTCCAGGCTGACTTCTCATAGAACGATTTCTAAAGGTTATTTCCTATTTTTTAGAGTAAAGGATAGGGCCTGTTTCTATATGTGTTCATTAACCAAAAAAAAAAGTTTATAAAATCACTTGCCTCTGATAAGAAATTGAAATCAAAGTAAAAATTACTTATGAATTATGTCTACATGTTTTCCAACTTGACACAAATTTACAATGATGAATTTTTAAATTGAGAATTCCTCTGTTATTGACGTTTCTCATTCCTATTTAGTGTTATGAAGCAATGTCATTTTTTAATAAACTCTAATGATGCTAATTTTACTTTTTTCTTAAAAAGCAAAATGCCATCAAATGCAATTGAGTTTGTTTTAATTCAAAATGTTAATTAGTTTTTATTTTTGAAGAAATTACATGTCAATTTATAGTTATTTTCTTTTAAAAATAGAAAGTCAACTTAATTACTTGCTGAAATGATAATTTCCTTCAAAAAGTAAGAAATAATTTACATTAAATATAATAAAAGAAGACCTAGTTCACTGCCCACAATTCCTTACAAGTAGTAACATTAATGAGTTAATGATGAGTTTTTATGCTACCAGGTAGAGAAGCATAACATGCAGCTATTGGACAGAAAAATTAATTCATGTCACTCAGTCTAAGTTTCCATTTGCTTCCAGTAGGGGGCATGTAATACATCCTGATAAAGTCTTATCTATAATTCAAAGAAACTACTTTTTCCCAAAATGCATGAGATAATATTGAATTGTGATGAAAAATAAAACCATTAACTATTTCTATGTTTAAAACTATGTTTAAAACGAAGTATTTAAAATAGTTATATGGTTTAATGCATCAAAGGGATAATACACCAGAATCAAGTGGGATTCATCCCAGGGGCACAAGGATGGTTCAACATACGAAAATCCATCAGTGTAATCCAACACATCAACAAAAAGAAAAATAAAAACCATTTGATCATATCAATAGCTGCTGAGAAAGCATTTGACAAAGTCCAACATCCATTTATGATGAAGGCCCTTGAAATTCTCTGGATAAAAGGAACATACCTTAACATGATAAAAGCCATATATGACAAATTCACTGCCAATATTATTTTCAATGGTGAAAAGGTGAAGGCTTTTCCTTTAAGATCAGGAACAAGACAAGGATGTCTTCTCTCTCACCACTTCTCTTCAGTATAATACTGCAAGCACTAGCCAGGGCAATAAGACAAGAGAAAGACATAATAGGGAAAGAATAGGGAATCCAAATAGGGAAAGAAGAAGTAAAACTATCACTATTTGCAAACAATATGATGATATACATAGAGAACCCTAAAAGCCCCACAGAAAACTACTCAAAATAATCAACCAGTTTAGTAAAGTAGCAGGATACAAAATCAATACACAAAAGTCAGTAGCCTTCATATACACAATTACTCTGAAGAAGAAGAAATCAAGAAAACCATCCCTTTTATAATTGAAACAAAAAAATCAAATATTTGGGAATAAACCTAACAAAAGAGGAGAAGGACCTATACAAAGAAAATTATAAAACACTGTTAAAAGAAATTGAAGAATACACAAAGAAATGGAAAGATATTCTTGTTAATGGATTGGAAGAATTTGGCCATCCTACCAAAAGCAATATACAGATTCAACGCTATTCCAATAAAAATCTCAATGACTTTCTTCAAAGAAATAGAACAAATACTGATGAAATTCATATGGAGCCACAAAAAACCATGAATAGCCAAAGCCTTACTGATGAAAACAAAAGAAAAAGGAGGCATTCCACTTCCAAACTTCAAGCTATATTATAAAGCCATAATAATTCAGTTTGGTATTGGAACAAAAACAGACACACACATTGAATAGAGAGCCCAGAAATAAAGCTGCACTTATATGGACAACTAATCTTTGACAAAGGAGCAAAGAATATGCAATGGAACATGGACTGTTTGTTCAATAAATGGTGCTGGGAAAACTGGACTACGACATGCAAAAAAAATGAAACTAGATCACTACCTTTCACCATGCACAAAAATTAACTCAAAATGGATAAAAGATCTGGACATAAGACCTGAAACCATAAAATATATAGAAGAAAATATAGGTAAAATGCTATAAGACATACATCTCAGAAACATCTTTAAAGACTCATTACCCAAAGCAGTAATAGCGAAGGCAAAGATAAACACCTGGGATTACATCAAACTGAAAAGCTTCTGTACAGCAAAAGAGACATTAACCAAAACAGACACCCTACTGATTGGGAAAAAAATTTTTGCACTCCATACAACTGATAAGGAACTTATCACAAAGATATACAAAGAACTCACACAACTCAACAAAAATAAAATAAACAATCCAGTCAAGAAATGGGCAGAATTACTTAAAAGACATTTCGCCAAAGAAGAAATACAAATGGCCAACAAGCATATGAAAAAATGTTCAACATCTCTTATCATCAGGGAAATGCAAATCAAAACCACATTGAGATACCACCTTATACCAGTAAGAATGGCACATATTAAAAAAACTAGCAATAACAACTGTTGGTGAGGATGTGGTGAAAAAGGAATTCTCCTACCTTGCTGGTGGGAGTGCAAAGTGGTCCAACCACTATGGAAAGCTGTCTGGAGCTTCCTCAATCTACTAAAAATGGAGCTTCCATATGATCCAGCAATTCCACTCCTAGGGATCTACCCAAAGGACACAAACATTTTTTCAACATTCTAAAAACATTGATTCGAAAGAACACCTGCTCCCCTATGTTTATCGCAGCACTATTTACAATAGGTAAAACCTGGAAACAACCCAAATGCCCAAAAATAGATGACTGGATCAAGAAGATGTGGTATTTATACACAATGAAATATTATTCAGCAATCAAAAATGATAAATTCATGCCATTCACAGCAACGTGGATGGAGCTAGAAGGAATTATGCTCAGTGAAATAAGCCAGAAGGAAAAAGAAAAATATGGAATGGTTTCACTTATAGCAGGAATATAGGGGAACCAAATAAGACATCGGGGGGGAAATAATAACAGTACAAAACACAACAAAGCAAAAACAGACAATTATAAATCAGTGACATACTGCAGGGGAGGAGGAGGGAGAGGGATCAGAGAGAGGTAGGGAGGAGCACAGGCAACTGAGGTGATGGAGCACGGTGCATTGGGGAAGGTAATTCCATGGGGACTACATCTGAACAGGTGGGGGGAAGCAAAAATTGTATAAAAATGAACAATGATATAAAAAAAATAAATAAATAATAAAAATAAAATAGCTATATGTTTTATAGCATTTTGAATGTCTCTGCAGTGTATGGAACCTCAATTAATAAATGGTCAAAAAAGTTACATTAATGTACCTTAGGAATAAGGTAGAATAGAAATAGTAAATAAAATTTGTAAGTGTTGAATATTAATATGAACATATTTTATATATTTGTATATAATTTTAAATTTTCTGTACATAAACAACTATGCATATAACTTATACATTTATAAATGATAATATTAATATTAAGAAAAACTTCATGTTGTTCAGGAATGATAGGGATCATGTGAAAGAAGCAGAAAAATAGAAAAAAGGGCTTCACTAAAAATAAACAACAGTATTTGTTCTTATTTATGTAAATCATAATTACAAAATTGTGAAAAATTATACAATTATAAATAGGAGATCAAAAATCCACCAATTAAAGCTATGTATTTATAAATAATTCTATGACAAATTGTCAATAAAACATTAAATTCTATAAAGTACATCATATAGTGAGTGAATGTTTAACCAGAAGAAAATACAAAAGAATGTATACCGGTCTATTTAAAATGGATTTCCCAGGAGACTAGGAAGCTGGTAAAGTTAATGGCATTTCTTTAACATGTCTTTATATTATTTCACCTATAAAGCAAACATGCACTAGATTTTTTTAATTTAAATCTTTTCTTGAAATTAAACATAGAAAACGTCTCATATCTTGAGTGTTCAGCTCAGTGGATTATCACAAAGTGAACACAGCTATGTAAGCACCACACAAAGGAAGAAAAAATTACAAACATCTCAGAGGCCTTCATCTTACCCATTCTAATCACTAATTCCAGGATCTCTATCTCTTTAGACCTCTCTCTCCATAGGTTAGTTCCCTCTGCCTTTCAATTTTATATAACTGAAACAGTGCACTAAATTTGCTCTATTTGGATTCAGTCATTTAATCTTATGTTTATAAAATTCATGAATGTTATGTAACAGCTCATTTCTTTTTTTAATATATACTATTCAATTTATGGATACATCTTACTTAACTTAAATATTTTACTAATGATGGGAATCTGAGATTTTCACAATGTTGATTGTAGGAATAATATGAATATGGACACCAAAATTCCCAAACAGGTTTTGACTGGACACTCACTATTTGGGGAGAATATAACAGGATTCTGTTTGCAGCCAGCAACCTTGAGAGGTGCAAAGATCAGGCCTGCTTACTGTTTCTATAGATTGGCAGGTTCTCAGATTTCATGTTTCACTGTGTATTGTAACCACTGGCTTTACAAGTGCCATCTGGGTCCTCTGCAACGCCACCGTGGGACTTTGGAGGAAATAACAGGCTCAAATAATGGTATGCACACTGCTTCCTGTGCCTGTAGATTTCTACACAAGCCTGATGCTCAAGATAGAACAGTAACAGATTCTTAGCTTGAGCCCAGGGGATGAGGGTGCAGGGGCTACAAGAACTGCAAGCTGCCTGCTCTCCTAAGGGCAGGAGCCTCCTCTCTGAAGTTCCTGCTGTTCCTTTGAATCCTGCATGGCACATACTCTGAACATGGAGGTGTAGAGAAAGGAGCAGGTGGTACAGACCTGGGAAGGAGAGGGAATGCTGTCAGAACCTGGCAAGACCAAGGGATGGTGGAAAAAGATGAGCACAGGCCCTCCCAAGGGTACTCTGCACAGCCTCTCATGTACTGTTCCTGACACAATCAGCACCCCAGCTGGTAACTCTGCTACCAGACCTCTCTTGGCTCACCAGACACTAAATAGCAGTAAATTATTTGATGATTTTGCAAAAATTTTAACATCCTATTCAAGTTTCACTAATGATCTCCTGCAGAATCCAATGATGATATTATTTGTCACTTGCCTTTATTCTCCTTCAGTCTGGGACAATTTCTCAACCTTTATGACTGTGATACCTTTGAAGATTATAGGCCTGCTATTTTATAGAATGAACCTCACTTTCACCTTCTCTGATGTTTCCTCATAAGGAGGTTCAGTGCACCTTATTAGAATATCATTATCGTTGATGATACTTTCTCATTACATCTTATCAGGTAGTGCAGACTTTTAATTTGTCCAATTACCCACGATACCCACTTTGGTCATTTAATGAAAGTAGGGCCTGTTAGACTACTTAACTTTAATATTAAAACTTTTTTCACATCTATTTAAAAAATGTTTCATGGGAAATAATTTGAAACTGCAAATATCCCAAACTTTAAATTTGGGATATTACCAAACTTTAAATTTGTTTGTTTGATTAGGACATAGAGTTCCTATTTTCTTCAATGAGTCCATTAACATTATTATTTATTTATTTTGGATAGTTGGAGACTGTCCAAACAGGTTCATGTGCCTATTTAATGGAATTCCATCATTAAGTATTTCCTTGTTTTCTGTCTCAGAATATATTCCAGGGCCTCCCTGGTGGCGCAGCGTTTGAGCGCTGGGTTGTGAGGCTGCCCGAAGCCTCTGTGACGCCAGTTCCATCCCTGGATGCTCCCCGGCCACCAGAGGAGGGTCCCGCATGGCGCGCAGACCTCTCCTGCCGCCTGCTGCTCCCCTCAGCAGTGTATGTCCGTCCTTCTGCCTGCTCTGCTCCCTGCTCTGGCTCTGGTGAATTCTCTCACCCTCCCGCGCTTCTGACTGTACCCAGTGCATGTATAAATAAGTAAATAAATAAATCTTTAAAAAAATAAAAATAAAAAAAGAATATATGCCAGGTTAATCTCTTATTTTTCCTGCTTATATAGACTTCTACATATATTGAAGCCATGATTTCACATCGATCCTTCTATTTCCTATAAATACCACAAGATTCATTTCAGTGTTCTTCCTTTCTGTGATTATGACTGCGATTTTAACTCTATGATTATAAAGTTATAAATTATAACTTTCTTACTCAAACAGTAAGAAATTTGGCTTCCATTATTCCTTATTTATTTGATAACTTCCTTGTAATCTAATAGAAACCAGGCAAAGCATTTAGATAAACAATCCATGAAAGAGAATATTTGATTGTCATTAAGCATAGTAAAAGGTGCCTGCCATTATTAAAAATAAGAAAAATGCAAATTAAAAACCACAATGAATTCAACTACAAACCCAAGTGTTGATGAAGAGGGGGCCTATAATGGCACATTATTCTAGTCTAGTATAAATTAGTACAAAAACTATGGAAAATATTCTGGACTTCTTTACCAAACTTGGGAGAATAATTCCACCACTGGAGTACATTTAAAGAGATTATACATGATAAATGAATAGGAAAACTGGTAGTAGCTTTATTTGTAATGGATCAACTAGAAATTACCTAAAAGTCCATCAACTTCTGAATGCATGTGTAAATTGCAACTTTATTCAGAGAAAGAAATATTACATAACAATGAAAATGAACATATTACAAGCAATAAATGAAAACATAGGTTATTCTCACAAGTATAATATTGAGCAAAAAGGGATGATCTGAAATAATAGTAACATATGAGGGTTTTAAAAAAACACCAAAAAGAACTAAGTAATGTAGGGCCTCCCTGGTGGTGCAAGAGGTAAGTACAGGACTGTGAAGCTATCCTCAGTCTCTGCAGCATGATCTCAATCTCCAGCCTGCCACGGAGCTACCCACATGGCACAGCAGACCTCTCCAGTCTGGACTTACTGCTCCCCTCAGCCATGTATTTCAGTTGGTCTGCCTGTTCTTCTCCCCTTTCTGTCTCTGGTGAATCCCCTCATGTCCCCCCACTCCACACCTTTGGCCTGTACCTCAGTTCTTGTATTCATAAATAAATAAATGTTTGAAAAAAAGAACTAAGTAATGTTGCTGATGTAGGCAGTGAGGCAATGAAAGGTTATTCAAGGAAGAGCAGAACGGACATTTCTAGGTGCCATATTGTGCTATTTCTTGGTCTGGCATTACTTTACAATTATTTGTTAATCTATACTTAATTTTTAATGACATTTTCTGAAATCATTATATTTTATAATTTATTTTTATTTTTTATTTATTTTATTTTATTATTTTATTTTATTTACTTTTTTTAAAGATTTATTTATTTATTTATACAAGCACTGGGTACAGTCAGAAGCATGGGAGGGTGAAAGAATTCACCAGAGCCAGAGCGGAGAACAGAACAGGCAGACTGACAATGTACAATGTACAATGAGGGGAGCAGCGGAGGGCAGGAGAGGTCTGTGCTCATGTGGGACCCTTGGCCGGAGTCCAGGGATCGAACCAGCGCTGCTGATGCTGCAGGCAGCTTCGCAGCCCAGCGCTCAACTGCTGCGCCACCAGGGGAGGCCCTATATTTTATAATTTAAAATGTTCAAAATTGGGCCTCCCCGGTGGCTCAGCCGTTGAGCGCTGGGTTGCGAAGCTGCACGCAGCCTCTGCAGTGCCGGTTCAATCCCCTGCTGCTCCCCGGCCACCGGAGGAGGGTCCCACAAGGCGCGCAGACCTCTCCTGACGCCCGCTGCTCCCCTCAGCAGTGTACCTCGGTCCTTCTGCCTGCTCTGCTCCCCGCTCTGGCTCTGGTGAATTCTCTCACCCTCCCGCGCTTCTGACTGTACCCAGTGCTTGTATAAATAAATAAAATAAATAAATAAAAATAAATCTTTAAAAAAATAAATAAAATGTTCAAAATTAATTGGCTAGAAGTGGATAATTGATATAAAGTTCTATTGTTTATTAATTTGGGTTCAAATTCTTAGAAAGACTCTTAATGGCTTTCAAATTTTTTTATCCAATCTCTTCCCTTGACTTTCTAAAATAAGGATTTTTATAACTAATTGAGACATTCCCACAGGGAAATAATGAAAAGTAAAATAACAAACATTTCACAAAAGAAGAAATAAAGATGAAAGTCATTAAAAATAAATCAACTTCTCTATTTTTAAAAATGCGAACATTTGACGTGTGTATGTGTATTTACATATGCATGTATTTTACTTATTTAGGTAGGTGAAAAAAAAATCCAAAATGTTAAACTTGTGGGGAAATTGGAACTCCCAATAAAATAGACAAGGAGAATAATGAGAAAATATAGAATTTAATTGGGTGATCAGAAATCAGAAAATACAATGAAGTGATGGTAGTTGAAAGAAGTACCTAAATAGCAGAAAGGGTTGACTGATACTAAAAAACATTCACTTGAGAGAAATATCCAGAACATGTATCCAAACAATACATAAACTTGATTTTTTTTTCTCTGAAGGTATAATCCTTTTCTCAAAATGCTTTGACAGTTGTCAGTTCCCTCCTTTTGTTTGGCTCCAAAATGCTTAGCTATGAGAGTTACCAACACTGTAATTAATCTTATCTTGTCAGGGGCAGGCGTTCCATAAAGGAAATTCAGAAAAGAAGGCTACGCCAGTGATGAAGTTAATGCTTGAATAACTTGAGAGGCTCTGAAAATTATGGAAGGCCCATCTGAAGGACTCAAATGTTGCCTTGAGTATTCCATAAAATACAACATGAAAGCAGAGATTCATTTAGCCATCAAACAGAGAAATAGCTCCTAAGGGGAGATGAGAGAGCAGAGGACAACGTTTCCACAGAAGGAGAGTTCTATCATATCTACTCACAAAGCTGACCTACAGGCAAAACAGTGTCAAAGATAGTATTTTCTAATCTTCCCAAATCTCCATTTCTACTTGGGGCTTCTCTTTCTGTTCTTTCATAAGCCTGCCCCACAAAGTTCAAAACTTCTCTGGAAAGTCCATTCTGTATAATGTCCCATTCTCTCTATAGAAATACTAAATGGGTTCACATTATCTATCTGACTGGACGCATTTTAACTAGGGCTCTATGCCTAATTAAGGAAGAGACTAGATATAGTGAGCTTTTGTATGAGCTTCATCTGTGCATTTCATCTACAACTAATTTTCAGCCTTTCCTAACATCTTGTCATTGGGAAACTGTAAACTAATCAAAGAAAAGGTCTTTCCATCAAAAGTGAGACGTCTCCACTCAGTTTCAAGATTTATAATAAGAACAATGGTTGCTTATTGGCACTATCATTATAAATCAAGGTTAAGCTGATTTAGCTTTTAGCTCTTTCCTATCCTGAGGAGGTTGTTTCTCTAATCTTATGTTCTCTGTTTCCTCCAATCCTCATGTCCCATCTACCCAACAGTTTTAAAGGATATGATGATATCATATATATTAAAGTTTAACATCCTTAAAAATAACTTAATATATTGGTTTTTAAAAGATAACTGCATTATGAATAAACACAAAAAATAAACTCAAATAAACTCAAAAAAAGAGTATTCAGTGTTGGAATTTCTGATATCTGTCCCAGGTTGGTAGGGTAAAAATCTCTCCTGGGGCCTCTCAAAGCAAAACTTTAACATTGGTCTTGACACATTATTTAAACCAGAGGCTGAGAACTGGTATACATTGGCAAATTGGGGCTATATCTGTGTAAGGGCAGGACTGGACACAGTGCAGGTTTTCTGATCCCATGCAGACCGGGTAAAGGAGGAGTCAGAGTCCTTAGTGGGTTTTTGCAGGTTTTTTATTTGGGGTTCACCAGGCATATGGCAGGCAGGGGTGCTGGCTGGGGGGCTGGGAGGCTGGCAGGCCTCCCAGCCCCCAGCAAGTCTTCACTCTAGCTGGGCTCTCTAGCGTTCGTTCTGCTGCTTCTCGGCTTCTCTTTCGGCTTTTGCTTCGGCTTCTACTGCTGCTACTGGTGCTGCTGGCGTCCCCCCCGTGATGCCGCCCTTAAAAGCACAGTCTTAGCTCAGCTGAATCCCATCTACCTATGCCCACACCCTACTCCAGGTGCCCGCCATCAGGCATGCATTCAGGACAAGGATCCATCATCTATCCTGATGGCGGGAGGGCAGAAAAAGCCTGACATTTTCTTTACCCTACAATCTGTCATATTTAGTCAACACAGTGCTTTAACCAACTCTAAACCAAAACTTCAAAACTGGTTTCACATAAAAATTCAAATTTCAAGCTTCTTTCAAAAAATAAAAAGGGATATATACCATATTGTTCTTAAATTCGCACAAGATAATAGCTGTTGGTACAAAATAGTTCTTTCCCTTTAAATAGGCCATGCACTTATTTGTCACAATTCACATAATCCTCTGGTTCCCTCAAAAATATTGAGGTCAATTATCAGTTGCCATTGATCATCAAGCACCATTTTTCTCATAATAGGTAAATATCAGTTTCATGGATTTTTCATAAGTGGAAAAATAAAAGACAAAGACAACCACCTGGCTTTTCCTATCCTTGGGCCTATTCACCCATCTATGTGCCATCACTGGTCTCTGTCATCTGGGCTTGAGAATTTTAAATTAACGTAACATGTTCATCTACACTGAGACATTGAGCTAGAAAAAATATGTGTGAAACTTAAATTTGGATAGAAAATTGTTGCATCGGACAATACCACACTGTCAAACGGGAGTCATGGAGCAGGCTGCACAATGCAGGATGCTGCTGAAGAGCAAGATCCTGGCCCTTTTATTCACACATGTAATAGGTTGTAAGGAGATTAAGGAGACTAAAGAAAGGGGAAGGGTGTAGAAGATTAGGGATTGTGAGTCTGCCCTCCAGGCACTTCTAATCTACTTGATGATACACCCCAATCCCCAGCCATGGTTCTAGCCTTATCAACAAGGTGCTCCACTGATCAGCTTCTGGGGTCCCTTGTCATACATCGGTCCTCGGCCCCCCGGGTGTTCCCGGTCATACCTCATGATGTATAAGTTGGGAATATGTGTCCTCAGCCCCCTGGGCATTCTGGGCATACTTCCTGATGTACATGTTATGCATCAGTCCTTAGCCCCCCAGGCGTTTCGGACATACCTTGTGATGCATAACCTTCCCAGTGTGATCCAGCTTTGTGCTCTTGTTTGATTTGAAGGGCTTAAGGGTTTGGGCTCTATAGGGTAAGGTAAAAGGTATCAGGCTTTTCTGCCCTCCCGCCATCAGGATAGATGAGGGAACCCTGTGATCCTGAATGCAGCCTGATGGCAGGCACCTGAAGTGGGTACACCTGCACTAAGACTGTGCTTTTTAAGGGCAGCATCACGGGGACGCCAGCAGAAGCCGAGTAGAAGCCGAAAGAGAAGCCCGAAGCAGAAGCAGAGATCGCCAGAGAGCCCAGATAGAGTGAAGATTTGCTGGGGGCTGGAAGGACTGCCAGCCTCCCAGCCCCCCAGCACCCCTGCCTGCCACGTACCCACTGAACCCCAATAAAAACCTGCAAAACTACTGAGGACTCTGTCTCCTCCTTTACCCAGTCTGCATGGGATCCTAGAAAACTTGCTCAGTGTCCATTCCTGCCCTTTACAATTGGCGTAAGTCAGTAAGATGATCCATGCAGACGGGTATTGGAGCCCTCCGAAGATCTGGAGGGAGTAAGGGGTGACAGTGTTTACCTGTGACGACGCTGGAGGCGTCATGGCGACCCAGGAGATGGACAATGTCCAGGATCTACGGGATAAGACCTCGCCCAGAGGAGGAGAAGGAGACGCCCAAGAGAACCAGCCAACAACACCTGAAAGGACCAGCCAACGACCCCTGAGGCAGCAGAATCATCGGGGAGGAGAGGACCATGATTCAGAGCTCGCCAGTGATGATGCAGGAAGAGGCCAACAGACTTCGACTGATGGACATGGACTGATAAATTTGGACTGATAATCCTGCCAGAAGGCGGAGGACCTTGGCAGATTATGTTTTTTTGGGAATCTGGGGGTGGCCAATGGGCCTTGGTGGCCAAAAGCAGCCTGTGCATGCCCAGCAGCCAGGCAGAGGAGAAAAGCCAACTGAGAAGGCAAAAGCTGGTGCTGATGCTAAGTTTGGGAAGCCCTGAGTGGCTGTTAAGCAGCCTGGGTATGCTGAAGACCTGTGAGTCTCGTAAAATCACCTGTGGGTGATGCCCTGCTCGTTGTAGAGTGAGGGTGAGGAGCTGAGGAACCCGTCCTTGGGGGACGGGTGGGGAACGTGGCTTGGGGTGGAGCCCAAGCCGAAGAGGGGACCTGAAAGAGGCCAAATGTAGAATTTGGATCCCCGACCCATGTGCTTGTGCAGTGGGTTGGCCTGAGTGCAGGGGTCTGCGAGTCGCATTGGTGGCTGTGAAGGCCGAGTGTTGGAGCAACTGCAGACAGAAACCCTGAGGGTTGGCAATTACCCCCAACAGAATAGAATCGCCAATCCCAGAGCGAGTGCATCCTGGGGGTGGATGCGGTCTGTGGCTTGTAGCCAAGACTACAGCCAGAGAAGGCCAGGAAGCCTGACGGCTCCTGGTGTGTTACAGTAGATGCCGTGAGTGATTCCCCTCCCTCGTATGAGCAGTGCCTTCGGCAGCAGATTTGGTGGCTCATCTGCTGGTACCAATAATTGTCTTTTGCCACTAGGTTGGGGCCCTGCCTGGACTTATTTGTGTTCTGTTGTATTTTGTTATATTGTTGTAGCGTAAGGCTAAAAATCAGGCTTTTCTGCCCTCCCGCCATCAGGATAGATGAGGGAACCCTGTGGTCCTGAATGCATGCCTGATGGCAGGCACCTGAAGTGGGTACACCTGGGCTAAGACTGTGCTTTTTAAGGGCGGTGTCACGGGGAAGCCAGCAGAAGCAGCAGAAGCCGAAAGAGAAGAAGCCCGAAGCAGAAGCAGAGCACGCCAGAGAGCCCAGATAGAGTGAAGATTTGCTGGGGGCTGGGAGGACTGCCAGCCTCCCAGCCCCCCAGCACCCCTGCCTGCCACGTACCCGCTGAACCCCAATAAAAACTTGCAAAACCACTGAGGACTCTGACTCCTCCTTTACCCGGTCTGCATGGGATCAGAAAACCTGCCCTGTGGTCCTTCCTGCCCTTTACAATTGTGATGTATTTGCTTTTGTGGGCCATGGCTGCATTGTTTGTTTGCTTAGAAAATTGTATATATATGTAGACTATATGGCAGAAAACCCCGAGGAGGTGGACTGTAGGGTAAGGTAAAAGGTATCAGGCTTTTCTGCCCTCCCGCCATCAGGATAGATGAGGGAACCCTGTGATCCTGAATGCATGCCTGATGGCAGGCACCTGAAGTGGGTACACCTGCACTAAGACTGTGCTTTTTAAGGGCAGCGTCACAGGGATGCCAGCAGAAGCTGAGTAAAAGCCGAAAGAGAAGAAGCCCGAAGCAGAAGCAGAGATCGCCAGAGAGCCCAGATAGAGTGAAGATTTGCTGGGGCCTGGGAGGACTGCCAGCCTCCCAGCCCTCCAGCACCCCTGCCTGCCACGTACCCACTGAACCCCAATAAAAACCTGCAAAACCACTGAGGACTCTGTCTCCTCCTTTACCCAGTCTGCATGGGATCCTAGAAAACTTGCTCAGTGTCCATTCCTGCCCTTTACAGGCTCCTGTTCCTAACTGGCCAGGCCATTTTGACCTTGTTTAGGTGACAAAATGGCGGCTGAATAGGCTGCCTAGGAGTAGCAGACCCACAGAAAATGAGATTATAAGAAAAGGAGAAGTGAGTCATTTTATGTAGAGCAAAATATAAATGCATATTTCTAATATTTATTTCTAAAGGCTTCTCAAAAAAATAATCACAAACAAAATAAACAGTGCTGCAAGAATACAGAGTGTAGAAGGTCATGTTCCATTAACGTATAGGGGAATCTAGAGGAAGTGTTAGGGGGAAAGGATGTCCTGAGCTAATCCCATACAGGCTTTGTGGACCCCACCCCCACTCCAGAAAAGTCATCAAGACATTGGGAAAAACAAATCCCGTCACCACCAAAGGGAAAGTGGCTGGGACCTGAGGGTGGAGTTAAGCAGCCAGGTTGGGTATAAAAACCAAACACGTGGGCCTTGGGCTCGCTCGCTCTGTCGCTCGCCTCCTGGCTTCATGGCTCCTGGCTGGCGGCCAGCTCTCAGAGTGCCATTTGGGATTCCTGATGGCGGATCGGGTAGGACGCATTTAAAACTTTGTCTCCCACTTTTCTCCCTGAGTTGTACATTTCCTCATTTGCCCTTCCCTTGTAAATAAACCTTTTATTAACCTTTGGCGTGTGCCTGCAGTAGAGCATTGATAAGTCCTTTTAAGCGCGCGGGTGAGGACCCACAGTCAGGCACCCCGTTTTGTATCGGGGCTGCCCTATAACAGTTGGATTCACCGAGTCATTCTGGAGTCAATCCTTAGGGATAAGAAGGATATTTTCTGGCCGAGAGAATTTTATTACTTTATGATGAAGTCTGGAAGTAAATATTGGGATTTCAACTTTTTCTTTCCAATTTCAGTTTTTTCATAGAGTGTTTGCTACTATTTTCCCCACTTATATCCTTATCCAGAGGGGTCAGGATACCATAGATCCATTCAATCCAAAAATCTCCCTTCAGTCATCTCCATTCTGATTGTGTCAATCACTCCCCTCACAATCACTTCTATTTGAATAAGAAGGGGAGGGACATAAGGTGCAGACAGGGTCCTGGAGGTGCAACCTCTAGTCCTGTGCTGGGTCCTGGCACTGCTTCTTTCTCCTTGTGGGACTCTGAACAGCACAAAACTTCTGAGCCTCTAGTTCCTCGCCTATACACTGTAGCTAGAAATTATTTCATCTACCCCCTTCACAGGCTGCTATGAAAGTTAAAAGGAAAGTAAACAGATGTTTCAATCTGTGACATGTTCTTCAAATACGAGGCGTTATCTCCAGTAATGTCTGCATAGAAATGGGCATATAGCAAATACTTAATAATTTTTTTAAAATACATTGCTTTGAATACTTGGAAATTTATAGAAAATGTGCAAAGATAGGACCAAGTTTCCCTGATACCCCTCATTTTCCCATTCCCCTAATGTTTTCTTCTTTCATCACTGTGGTGATGAAACAACTAACAACTAACCTTGGCATTTAACTACTAACTAAACCGCGGACTTGATTTGGATTTCACCAGTTTGCCTAGGAACAGCCTAGGCATTCCATTTCGCAGGACACCATGTTTTATCATCCTATCTGATTTGTAACAAATTCTCAGTCATCCTTGTTTTTTTAACCTTGACAATGTTGACGAGTATTGATTAGGTATTTTGTAGAATGTCCCCCAGGCTGGGTTGGTCTGCTGTGATTAGAACTGGGTTATTGGTTTTTGAAAGACTCCCACAGAGGTGTCCTGCAACTGGTCTCCACACATCACTGGTGTTGTCCTCGGCACCTGTTGAGGATGCTGTCCGCCAGCCTTCTCCACTGTAAAGTTCCTACTTTCCCTTTCCATGCTCTATATTTTATGTGTCACCAAGTCCAGCTGACCCTCAACGTGTAACAGGGTGTCCTCAGGGAAAGGGGAGGTTCCAGGTTCCCTCCCCCACCCAAGGAGGGTGGAGCTGAAGAGGGAGGAGGAGAAGCTGAAGAGGAAGGTTGAAAGAGAGAGTGAGGGAAATGGGCAGGAAGGAGTCCTGGAGGAGGCACATGGAGCACAAACCCATGTGAAAAAGTCGTGCCTGCTTCTCGGCCTTGGACTGGCACCAGGGACTTCGGGGGCATGGAAGAAGACACTTGAAACAGAGGCAGGTGAGAGACCCATGGAGAGTTGACAATGGCAGCATTTATCTTGATTTTGTTTTTGCTTCGTTTACTCCAAATGTGCCTGTCTCCTTCTGCCCATTTCCTTTGGGTCCCCACTAGAAGATGCCTTAGACTTGTTGCAGGTTTGTGGGTCTCGGTGGCCTGCTTTGGCCTAACCCTGTTTGGCTGTGCATTTACCCATGAGGGGATGGGGAACTTTGGGGGTGCTTGATTTGGAAATTATTTAATGTATTCTTTGCCTTCTCTTTTCTTTATTGCACAGGAATTGTATTAAGGTTCCTTTCCATTAAAAGTCTTACACACTGGAGTATATTTTGTCTTCATGTGGCAGATGGGAACCCTATTTAGAGCGGGCAGGTTTGGGAGTTCTGGGGTACCCCTTACTCTGCCCAGTAACAAAAGGAGTGGAGGAGGGCATAAATTCTACCTTCTAGTTGTGGTTATGGGGGATGTCTACATATATTATTTGGAATTCTTTTGTAAGGATACTTTATATATATTTTGTAAGCCATTAAATAACTGAAACAATATAGATTGATGTCAGGTTTCTTTTTTATTCCTGATTCACTCAACATCTGGTAGGAATGCCAAGATTGCCTTCAGCCAACTAACAGAGAATTAGTGGGAGAACAGAGAGTCACTTAAGACCTAGAAAATTCACCATCTAGAAAATAAACCTGTGCCTGCCTGCGAGTTAACTGCTTGATTCCAGCCACTCAGTACCTGTTGGGTCAGTAGATGTCGCTATTGAGCAGTGGGTGCATTGTTTCTAGCTCACAGGTTCTGTAATTACTAATCTCTATGTAAACTGGAGAAGCATTATTTTAATTCTGCCATGAAAGGATATTTTTCAATTGTAATAATCAAACTAATATTTATTTGATTTCTGAAAACGTATCAGTATAAAATGATGACTGGGGGTTCTACATCAATTTTGAAGTCTGAAGTTTATTTTAGTGGAACAATTTCTTCACGTGTGTATATTTAGATGTGTATCTCTAATATCACAATTAATGTGAAGAATTAGAAGATGGTCAACATTTTCCAGACCAGTATTTTTGGGGTTTTATCAACAAAGGTTATTATTAATTGTAATTAACTAGAATTGATATAAATCAGTGAAGGCTTTAACACTATGAGCTGGTGTTGTTTATTAAGAACTTTGGGATTCTATTAGTGTGTCTTCCCTAGAAAGCCAAAGTACTTTCATACATATGTCCTTGCTAAACTGGATTGTCAAGATAGATTCAGAGATAGGAAAGGAAAATGGAAAGAAAGGGACGGGTGTGGTATGGAGTTGGACTGATTAGAGGAAAGAAAATAGACCGGCTTTTGGGGACTTCACCTTCATATTTCTAAAAGTAAATTGCGTATTTCTATCCCTTCTCCAAAGTTCAATTCTCATTAATTTAATGATTACAGGCGTAATATTATTTTCACTGGAAATTTTTAACTGGTTACTCTATTGTGTAATGTAGCATACTGAACAATATGCCAAAATTGGGGTGCATTTTTATATTTTTATTTATAAGAAAGAGTTGATCATAATTTGTCTTCTCGTTTAAAAGGAATTATAGAAAGCATAACAAATTGCATGTTGAATAATCATATTTTAAGTTTCACTTTAATATGTTTACTATGTTTATATAACTATTTTAAGAGGGTAGCTCATACTTTCCAGTAAGTTTGAATATGCTGGATTATTTGTTGCTAAATGAATTCTAAAATAGTAAGAAATACTACCAAAATAATAATTACTGTTTATTGAGCTTACTGTGTGTTTAGTACTGTGTTAAGTGATTTAAATATATTATCTCATTTAGTCTTCAGAATAACACAATGGGGAACATCTTATTATCTCCATTTTACAGATATGCAAATTGAGTTTTAGACTGGATACATAACTTGCTGATCTAGAATGAGAAAACCAGTAGGTGGCAGAAACTGGAATCTCCCTGTCTAAATCATAACAGGCCTTTCTCCCATAGGAGTTATTTCTAAGGTTAAATCAAGACAAACCTGTCTTGGTGGTAGGAAATCATTATGATATATCTATACTTCGGCTCGTCTTTATTGAACATCAACATTTAATCAAAAAAACTCTAGAAAAGTAGCCATACCAACAAAGAGAAACTTTTTCCTTTAATATAAAACAGGAAAATCAATTGGATTTAGGTTCTCTATGCTATGTTATAACCCCAAAAGAATCTTGATCTTTATGTGCTCCTGGAAAACTAATTGCTTTCTTCAGTTCATCTTAAAATGACAGGTCAGACTTTTATTCTAAGTGTGGACATGTTGGATTATTTGTTACTAAATGACTTCTAAGATGGCAGAGGAAATTCTGCAAAACCTGGCTAGAGAAAATGAATGATTCAAAATTGATGGTCTGTATTAATATAATAAATTAGGAAACTTGATGTCAGAGTTTTTTTTTTTTTAATCATTCTCCAGCACTGACTAGTACAGCAGAATGGTTATTAAGACTTCAGGGTATTGTTTTTAATGTAAGAAGTATAGGACTAAGAGATAGGGGAAAAGTTAATCCATGAAAAAATGGGACATCTTTTCACCTATGTCCATGTTGTGGTTTGTTGAAACTTAAAGATGTTTATCCCATAAGGTTTTAGCTAACATACAACAGCAGGAATTTTCTGATACTGGCCTCATTGGCTATGAGAATCACCTTATTAGTCTCATCACAGATCCATGTGGTCTTTTTTGCAGTCAAATGCTGTACCATTGAGCTATACCCAGCTCCAATCCTCCATGCAGGGGTTTTTTGTTTGTTTGTTTATTTGTTTGTTTTTGAGGAGAGCACAGCTAGAATGATCAGATTCTTCATGTTACATTCTTACTTGTTCAAGGTCAAGCAACAGTTTAGTAGCTAAAGCAAGTCCAGAACTAGGTGTTCCTGACTTCTATCCCATTCTTGTTCCCATACAGAGGTCCTTTGTGTTCCTCTCCATTTTCTGACTTTTTACAGACAAAATGACTGTTAGAGAATGTCAATAAAACACCGGATGTTTATTTTCTGTCTCTTCTGTTTAGCCAGACTCAAAGGTTTGTTCAAATCAAGAAAAGTGGGCCTTCCCTCTCTTTGCTATGCCACAACCATTTGTTTTCAAAGCAATCACCAGGTTCAAATAAGGTTTGTGACACTTTGGGATCAGAAGCAGGTGGTACACGACAATTTAAAATTAGCAGTAAATACAGTATACATTTCTGATTGAGCATTATGACCATGAAATAAGTAATAGTCATGTACGTAAAAACAAAAACAAGAGAAAAAATATAACTCACAAGGTGTTTACAGCAAAGATAGAACTTGGGTTTCTCTCTGCCTAAATACCATTTTCAATATACCTATTCCAAACCAAGTATTCCCATGTTAATATGCTAGCAATAAGTGACATTGGGATGCTAATTTGTTATTAACAGATAAATCAGACAAGGATAGGCTAAAAGCTAACATTCACCCTTACACCTAGAAGAAAAATTACTGAAAGTCCAACTTCCTTTTTGCTGAATTTCTTCTAGTAGGAGGCTTCTGAAATAAAGAAAAAATATGAAATATTCAGGAAAACCATATTCAATCCAACCATTAGCATTAGTTCAACCTCTACCATGATCTCATGTATATAAGTTGATTCATTTCATGTGACACAAGTGGTTAGATATGGTGGACAGCCTTGTTGGGCAAAGTCATTGCCTTGTGTAGATTAGTTCTAACAGAACTGATAGCCAAGACATAGTTAGTACAGTCAAGATACAGACTCTAACTCAGGTTTTGACCCCCATGTGGTGTTCTTTCCACTCCTGAATGCTTTATCTTTTGTGTATGGTGACCAGAAGCTGACTCTGACTTGTCTTGGAAAAGATAAAAATTTTTGAAGGCTATGTAATCGTGTATTTTATGCTATCTTTCTTAAGCAATTAGTAATGTGGGCTTTTTATTTCAATATTTTGCCTCCAAGGGTCTCTAAGAAGATATGGAATTCCTACTAAACAGATGATAATTGTTGCTTTTAAAGAAGTGTCTTTTGGAACATAGTCTAATAACATGTTTTAAATAAGTTTTATTTTACATTTTTAAGAAGCAGGCTGATGTTTAAGCCAGTTAACACTTGAGGAAGGCACACATCCAAGTCCCTTCAGCAAGAGAACATTTTTAACATTTTTAAAATTGGATCGGGGGAGGGGAGATTTTTTTAGTGCCTTTGGTCATGCTCACTCTCTGGAGGGTGATCTGAGACAAAGGGGAAAAGCTTTACTGCTCACACCAGACAGAAAACAGAGACTTCAGCTTTCATGGGCAGCCTGGGAGAGAGGTGCTAAGTTCAGAGAAAAATAGGGGTACAGCATAAGACAAGTAAAGGAATTTTCAGGAAGAGGAACCCACCCAGCTATGAAAAATGGCAGCAGGAAGAAAGGAAGTAGCATCACTTGTGAGACTACTGGATGGGGTGCTCTAAGATTCCAATGCCATCATTCCATTGTAGGTAAATTGTTTTGCAGAGCTAAAATACAACCTGCCTCCCAGGTCCTCCGTTAAGCCTTTGAAAGAATTGCCACCCTGAGTGGTTCTACTTTGGAGATACAGAAGAAAATGTATTCTACCATCTGGGGTTGCATATGAGAACCCCGGGGTGAGACAGATGTGAGCTTAGTGAGAAAAGACTAGAGCTTCTTCAAATAATTGGCAGCAGAGTGGGGAGATGAACTATTCAAACTAAAATTGAACTATTTCAAGTGTTAAAGAAGACTCTAACCCTGAAGAATAGAAGGGAACAGAAAAGAATCAAATAGAAATGCAGACCAAATCTGAGTTGTTATCTCCAACATTCCTGACACACAGATCTGCTCTAAGTAGATATTATCTAGTTACAGTTTGCAAGTATTTGAAATACATGGTCCATTCAGGGGCAACTCCTGTCCTTCCTTTGCTCTGATATGAAATGTGATTCTCATAAGTAGTTCTGTCCAGTAGGTTAGATTTAGTCATTCTGTGTTTCATTTTGATAATTGGCTTCTACTTCAAATTAAACATTTTACACATATAAGCAATGCAGGCTTTTTGAGGAAAAGATTAGGAAATACAGATAAGCTAAAAGAAAAAAATCCTTTAATCTTACCACATTTTCATTTTAATGATGTGTAAGTCATTGCTTATTTCAATTATATAGTAAAATTTTTACCTGCACCCATCAAGGAATGACTAATTTGGCTAATAATTTCTAGATAGATAAGGATTTCATATTCCGACATTTTAATCTTTGTAACATGAAAAATTTCCAAGGCATATTTTATAATTTAGTGACTTTAAGCAGAACAAGGAAACATATAATGTAAGTTTTTCAATGACATGGGCTTTTACATTCATTTTCTAAATAAATATTTATTCATCACTATTCTGATCATCTCTTACTCATCTCATTGATGAGAGGGGTATCCCCCATTAAATAGTATAAGATGGGGTATCCCCCATTAAATAATATGACTGGGCACATAGACATCTGATACTGGAAAGATGCAATGAAAGCTGTTTTGTTTTTTTTTCCCCCAAAATCTGGGAAAGGAGGAGCCTGTACACCATGCAGCTGGATTGCACTGGATTGTGTAAGAACAGAGTGAGCCAGCCGGGCTGAGGGAGACAGGCTTTATAGATACGAAAGGATGAAGGGCCCCCTGCTTCCCACAGCAGGATGTGATTGATTTGTCTAAATGTTTAGTGGGAGATAAAGTCAATCAAAATAAAGACAGGTGGATTATAACTCATCTGGCCAATAAGGAGCTAGTTGGGTAGATGGGCTTTCTTTCTGGTTGAGGGAGACTATCTGGGAAGAGCAGGGAATTAATTTACAGGTAGATCCTTGTGGCTCAAAGATGTCAAAGCATTCCATGAAATTTTTGCCTTTACCATATAAGTGTCTCCTATGTGCCTAGCAAAATGAGTCAGGTAGTTCTTAAAGAACTAATGATCAAGTGTATAAATTGGAAGGATAGAGGAAGAACTGGCTAACCACCTGAGAAAGTTGGCCAACATTGATTATTATACGGCATTGTCATTATAGGAACCTATATAGGTGGTTTTGGACAAAGGGTTAGGTAATATAGTTTATCTCCTCCCTGCATATAGCGAAGATTCCTTTGATGACTATGCTTACAAGTTGACATGTCTTTCTCATCACACATTCTCCACAAAACATGGTAAGTACTCTACATCTGTGTTTTCAAAGGGTGGTTGATAGGTATTGCTTTTTATCTTTCTCTCCCCAGAAACAAAACAAAACAACCCCCAAACTAGAAACAATTGGTTTCTTTCTTTGCGGATCTGCCTCCCTCAGCCTCTCACCCCATCTCTTTTTCCTTCCTCTCCCTACACATTCACCACTTCTAATGTTTATCTGTTAATGTGTTTGGGTAGTATGCAGTTCTTAACTCTATTTTTATTCCTGTATTTCTGCTTCTTGTCACATCTCCCATGCTCTTTAGCTTTTAGCACAGAGAGACGTTGATCTTTCAAAGACAAAACTAGCCAAACAGCATTCTCTTTTCATCCATCCACTAACTCTAGTTGGCAAGTCAACCAAGCTCAACATTTATGGCCCAACCTTTGGCAGTTCAACTCAATGCTAGCTGCTGAAAATTAGTTCCTCCTTTCTCCTTGACCCCATCACAGACCTGGTGTGTGTGTCACATTGGTCACAAAATGGTAATATGTAATTAATATTTAACTAAGTGTGCTGACATTCAGTTTGTTCATATTGGGGTTTCTGTGGAGCCAGAAAATAGTATTTTGCTTCCCCAGCTGCAATCTGGAAAGATTGAGGGGAGAAAAGTAGCAGATGGAGACCAACATACCATGGTTATTACTGATAAAGGTTAAAATGGAGAGTGTAGTTTAATGAGGGCCAAAAATGGGCCTGCTAACTGAGCTCCAGAGTTTGGCAGACTCATTTGCCAAAAAGCATCAGCCTGTGTGGGGACAGACTTCCCGATCCTTGCAGGGACACTCCTGCCCAAGTTCTGATTTACCCATCAGAAGAACAGTGCTAAGCAAGCTCACTCAAGGGTTCCTCCCGGATTCTCCAATTGTTGCTGGTGCTCAGATAAGTAGCGAGAGGCCAATTCTCCCCACGGAAAACCAAAGAACTGGGTAGATGCATGTAGCCTACCATTTCTTAATAATTCTATAATATGAATTACTTATTTTAGGAAAATTAGTGTTCGTTAAGCCTTTCTTAGTGCTATAATACAAAATTATTTTGAATTTAGGCATTCTTTTTTTATATCATTTTATTTTAAAATGCTGTACAAACAAATCTTGGTGGATTCTCCAGAAAGCTATGAGTGATCGTGGCAAATACTGTCACTCACAAAAAAATTATTATCTCTTCCCATAGAGTTCATTATATTCATCTTTCTACATATTCTGGGGAAATATTTTTTAAAACCAGGAAACACCATAACATTGAAAAGCTTGAGCTCATTTTTGATATTGTAATAAAAAGGCAGAATTTAAAAGTATGAAAGCATGACACTGATTCAATATAAAATGTAATTTGCACTGCTTTAAAATGCATACTGGGTCATGTAGCAAAAAAATATATAATGTATTGTGGACATTTTCCATTTTGATGGTTTAATGTGAAGTATTTGCTATGTTAAATGTGATTTAACACTTCATTTTTTTCCTTCTTATGAATAAGTTATTGATTTAAAATTTGTATGCTATTTTAATTCATAAAAGAATAATATATAAAATTATATGGCAATTCATATTTCCAAAGTAATTTCCAAACTTTAAATGAATAATGGAGATAGCACCCTGGGGGATGGGCTATGGCTATGCACCTTATTTCCATGCGAGTTCCTGGGGAATATAGTTACACAAATCACCATGTTTAAAAATTGTACATAACTAGACACACAGAATTTCTACAGGGAAGAAGTGTCTTGAGTCTATCAAACACATGGAAGAAATTTAATAGGAAATGAAATAGGCAACTCTACTTCAGTAGGATGCTGGGATAGCTATGGTAAGTATAAGTATAAAAATGAGAGAATGAGAATGCTAAAAGTGATACACTATTCTATGCAATGATTACTTGAATTGGAGGCCAGGAAAGCTAACAGGTCACTTGTCCAATGAGATTTTTCTCCCACTATATAAGATGAACAGAGGACAGTAAAATACCCATAGCTATTAGACATAACCCATAGCAATACCCATTCAAATTTGTCTTAAGATTCATGAGGGAAAGAGCTAGTTTAGGAATGAAAAAATGGAGGAAATGCCCAAAAGGAGGAAGTTACCAAGGTCTCAAACTATTGATTTTAAATGCTGTTCAGTGCTTCCATACTGAAAACTGTGATTACAGTTTTTCAGCTAGTGGTGCATTTCTTGGGGGTATCTCCCAGCATCTGTTAAGGAATAAATGACACATTCCAAAGAAGAACTGATGAACACCACAGTCAAGAGCAGTTACAGATGAGCTCTCTTCCCTGTCCCAATTCAGTGTCTTCCTTTTATATCAGCTAGTTCTCTTTTACACCATGGACCTTGCTGCATCTATATCTCAGTGGTCAGTATTCAAACCTTTTCATATCCGGCCATTTTATAATGCTGAAAATTTCTTATTATTTTAAACTCCTCAAAGTTAACACTTTAAGAGAAGACATTTTGTAAACTTTTCATGCCTATTCTTGTTTCCTTTGCTCAATGTTAAGGAGAACCCACCTTCTCTCCTACATGCCATAGACAATAACTGCCCTTCACAGTCACCATTTGCTGGAGACAGAATTTCCCTACACACTCTGCTGTCCTCTCTGTGTTTTTTGTCTTACCACTTTCTGTGCTGCTGGTCCCTGGACTGCAAGAAAATACCTTGTGTGACTAGTGCAGCAGGAATGTATTTATTGCTAAAGTGACTAAAAGAGCTAAGGGTTACTGGTGTCCCCCAAGAGACATCTGAGGATTTTGCCTACAAAGACTTTCGACCATTTTATTCCATTTTCATTAGTGTGTTGATATTTGCCCTTGGTCATGCCACCTAATGTTTAAAAGATGGTTTCTGTGCTTCAAGTGGCTTCTATCCACTTCCATCTCATTGGCTAGAACTATCACAAAGCCACTCAAATTTCTAGGGAAGCTGGGAAATAGAGATTTTAACATGCACTGCTTCTATTAAAGAGAATGATATGGAGGAAGGAGGTTGGGTATGAATACTGTATCAATCCAGTCACTTTGTTTGACATACATATGAATAGAAGCCCCTTTCCAACCGCTCCCCAATGGTCAGCAGTGGTGATTTGATTCCATGATTTCATAATTTCACTATCCATGATTCCATGATTTCACTATCATACTCCAACCCTAATTACACAAAGCACAGTCCATTTGTTTAAAAGTTAAATAAATAAATCTTTTAAAAAAAGTAAAATATCCATTCTGTAGGCTGCACTAGAACAAAGATAATAATCACAAAGATTTGAATTGTTCGTTAGTCCTCTCAGTTAATGTTTAATTATTGAGTACCTATCTTCCATTGTCAAGCATTAGGATGCAACATTGACTAATGTATGTTTCCTGTCATCGACTGTATGTCTTATCTGCACAATGCATTATCAATTAGGAATGCTTCCAGCCACTACAAGAAGAAAATTCAAACAGCAGTGAATTAAACCATGGCAAAAATCTATAATTTACTTTTAAAAAATTCAAAAGGAGGTAAGTAGCCCCATAATGTGAGAGTGCTGGGATTGTGTCTCTGTGATTACCCTCATGGTTACAAGAAGGCTTCCAAAGCTCCAAACATCTCATCTTTCAAGAATGTGTCCAAAGGCAGCCAGCACATTTTGAGCACTGTTCTCTCAGACCTCCTCATTTTATCAGAGAATACAATCTTTCCCAAAGGCCTTCTTAGCAGACTAATTGGCTAAAACAGGGTCCTGTGTCCATCACTGAGTTTGAAGGAGGATAGAAAAGCCTAGTGAATGAAAGAGAGGGGTTTGGGAATTAATATCAGGTAGCAAACTAAGAATGTTGTCATAGATACTTTGCACCTTTCCACATACTTTTTACATTCATGATCTCATTTTATGACTCAATGGGACAACTATCCAGACATACTAGCTACTCAGGCCTAGAATAGGAGGTATAAGTAGCATCTGCTATGTGGGAACTTCTGGCTAGGAAGTAATTTAAAGATTTTTTTTTAAGGTGCAAATTTAATGCAAGGGTTTTAAAGATATTATAATACTTCTGCTTATAAAGTATGCATGTAAGAACCCAAAGAGTAATTCGGAAGACTTTATAGTTTGGGATGATAATTACACAGTGGAAGAAAAGGGAAATCAGGATACATGGATCCTAGGTTTATTTTTGGATAAGATCCTGGAAGGATGCTAAGCCTCTGCTTTCTCATCTGTAAAATTAAGTCCTTGAACAAGATTTATTGACTCCTAAACCTTTCTCAAATATGAGTACCCATGTAATCATGATACTAGAAGTCATGGGCTAGAAGACTACAATAAAAATCATCTATTTTAACCTTTTTTTATATATGCGATAACAGGCTCAGAAAGTTCACCATTGGTCCAAACTGACTTATCTAAGTTAGAAATTTAAGTCCTTATATACAACACACTATGCATTCTTTTATTATTCACAAATGATACTGATCCTGATAATTTCTAAAAATTGAGCCTCTATCTTCTTTTCACTTTAGGCAGAATCTCTCCCATTTGCTCTATTTCACAGAAGGCAGATAATGACATTTCTAGAAATCCACTTTTCTAGCTATAAGGTCTCAGACCAATTATTTAACCACTCTGTAAAACAACCATCGCACCTTCTTCAAAGATTTTTTTTCTTCTTTTTTTCAGAACTAGATAAAGTAATTAAGAAAACGTGATGTATTGACCAACTCACAGCAAGGACTTAATTCCAGTCATCCATCTCAATGCTTAGAACTCCTCCAAGCTTGAGAAAGCAACCTAGACCAATTTCTCTGGTGGACTGGATGGAAGGGGAGTAGGAATCTAGCATTATTTTATATTTACATAGTAATATCTCCTACATATAGAGCTGAAGGCTCTGTAATAACTAAGGATGTGGAACATTACTGGAAGTAAAACTGATCATTATTATGCTCTACAACTGGTGATTTGTGCAAGATGAATGAAAATAACTTAAATCAGGGATTCTGATCATGGATAGGAACAGGGAACCATCTGCCATTTGATTGAAACAGGTTTACTCAACCTTGATACCACTGACATTTTGGCCTGGATAATTTTGTGTGTGTGTGTGTGTGTGTGTGTCACAGAATCTCCCTTCTTCTCCTTGAGAACTGCTGTTATACAATTTAATATGTATGAGCATTTTTTTCTGGAAAGCTCATCAGTTTCATCATATTCTTAAAATGTTCTATGATTTCAAAAGGGTTGGGACCAGTTACACAAGTCTTTCAAAATAATAATGATAGAATGCCCATCTCTAGCTGTATTGTGGAAAAATATGTAAGCTATCAGACTAATTAACATGGTGCAGTTTGAAAATTTAGTATGAAAGATAATACCTATCCATTTATTACTTTTAACTACTTTGAAAAGGCACTTCACAAATTGGATCTAGGGAAGTATCTACTTCACAAACTGCTACTCCCAGATGGCACCATTCTTAAAATACTATCTTCAGCAGAGACTCCCACAGTCCTCTACTAAAGGTAACTAAACCTCAGAAGGGGTTATAGTGCTAAGGGAAATGAGAATCACTTGTTTCTCAAGATATTCAGTGATGCTATTGATTGGGCAGAGGGTTTGAAGAGGGAAGGTAGTAAGGGGGGGAGAGGGAGAGAGGAGGGAGAGAACAAGAGAGAGAAAGATGTCGAGATCTCGAAGAGGCTCCTGAGGAGGACAGATCCTGGGAGAGTTTCTGTGAAGTGTCCCCCTGCCTTCTCCCTAGCTCTTCCGGAGCGGTGGCTGTCCTATGAAGTCCCTGAGGCCTGGGCTCTCCACTCCCATCCTCATCCCCAAGTCCACTTTGGTCTTGTTCACTCCCTGCGAAAGTGGCCACAGCCCACAGTCTCCTCAGAGCTCCAAAGGGCCACTATGTAGGGCCCGCTACGCCCTCTGTATCTCAGAAATGCGGGCGGAACCTTAAGCTGGAGCCCCAAGCAGCAGACCCAGAAAGCAAACACCGAACGCGGCTCCTCCTCAGCGAATCCCTCGGGATCGCGAAGACAACAAGGAACTTTCTCCCCTACTTCTCGGTCCTCGGCCTCCCTCCCTCTCCCCTTTGACGGAGTTGCTCAAAAGGGGGTGAGGGGTGGGAGGGCTGGGGCCGAGGGCGCGGGCCGGGGACCGGGGGCCGGACAGCAGGGCGCGCCCCCAGCCCCGCGCCGGGAAGGTCCGCGCCGGCCGCGCGCGCCCTCGGTCTGCGCTCGGGGAGGGGCGGGCGCGGGCCGGGCGCGGCGGCGGGGCGGGGGCGGTGCGTGCCTCGCCTGCCAAGGGAGAGCGGCTCCTCTCCGGCGAGCCCGGCGCCCCGCGCTGCCACAGTGCTCCTGCCGAGCCGCCGCCGGGGACGCGCGGGCTCCCGGGGCTCCGCGGGGCCGGCGCAGCGGGCGCTTCTGCCGACTCTCCGCCGCCTGCCCGGCCGCTCCTCTCCGAGCCCGGCCGGGGTCTCCGCGGAGGGCAGGGGCCGCGGCGCGGGGGGAAGGACCGTCCTTTCGGCCGCGGATGTGCTGCTCGGGCCAGACGGCAAGTTGTGTCTGCGCTCGGGACCCGGGAGGGAAGGTGGCCGCCGCCCGCCAGCCGTGTAAGTGGAGCGCTCGGCTGCCTCGGAGGCGTGGGCTCCGCGCCTTTCTCTCGGAGCCCCGCTTCCCCGGACGCCGAAGTTGGGCTGCTCCCCGGCTCTGGACTTCCTGAGCCCGGCGGCTCGGTCGCCTCTCCCAGCCTCCGCGTCGGCTCGCGGCGTCTGCCTCCGGGGGGTGCTGCTTCCCAGCCTGATTTCCTCCCTGCGCGCGGGGCGGGCGGGCATTTGTCCTTCTCCCCCTTTTGGGGTTGAGCGAGCGTTGTGTGTCTTCAGGAGTCTGGGGATGGGTGGGTGAGGGCTCGGAGAGGCTGGCTGTGGCCCGGACTGGATGAGGACGCCTCACCTCCCGTCTAGACGCGGACCCTCCGGCCCCCTCCCCCCCGGTCTGCCCCAGCCTCTGGGTCCACACGGACCAACTTTAACCGCTGATGCTAACCACAGTGGACAAGATTTTTAAAAAAGTATCTGAGCTCCCCTGGAGCGACACACTGGGTGGGAGGCAGGGTGTTGGGTGGAATGAAACGGGTGCCTGTGAGGGTTGGGGAAAAGGTAAGATGAGAGAAGTGGGGATTTGCTGTGAACCCTGAAAGCTGAACTTTGGAGTTCTGGAGATGGAAGTGTAGCTTGCATGGGCTCTGTGCTTCTCGATTCATGTCTTTATGGAAAGTGTGGGAAGTGGTTCAGGAACTGTTTTTGAGAAGAAAGGAGGGATGGGAGTAATGCACGCAGAACCTTCTGAATGACTGGAGTTGGATGTGGAGTACTGGGAAGCCAAGGGTACTTTTCAGTTTAAACTCTGACAGTCATTCCACTGAAGAGATGGGTTCAGTAAATTTTTTTTTTTAGAACCGATGAATCAAAACTGCACTTCTGAGCAACAGCTCAGAGAAGATGGCCAAGGATGAAGGAATTTACAAATGCTACTGTATGGGTACTGGGGGTGCCTAAAAGTTCCATTTAATATATTTGCCTAGACAGTCTATAATGTTGGTTGAGTTTATGATTCCCTGTCATTGTGAAAATCAGTTATTTTATTTGGGTTTCATGTAAGAGTTAAGACACCTAAAGGGACACAGAAAAGTTGCTACAGACTATGAGCATGAACTTGCAAGCCGAATAAACCGCGATACGGTTCATTTTATTATAGTATTTGGAGTTATGTTTACTGCCAGTAAAAAATGCTACATTACTTTTAATGTGCGCATGTGAAGTAAATTCACTGACTTGGCAAATGGAAGTCATGCATTTCTTTAAATAAATAGCTGTCAGAATTAATTTGAGAGCATTTGTACAAGATAAAGACATGAAAAAGCTTTGGGCTAGTTTGACAAAACTTGAATCAGAAAAGTTTGTGGAAATAACTAGTTTTTCCCACTTTTTTTAAAGTGTTGAGCAGAGTATGAGTGCTTATTTCTTGAAAGTTATAAACCAACTGAATTGGTGTTATCACTTCTCTAAAAATTATTTAACTTTTAATATTTCCTGTTGTTTTACCAGGGACCATCATCTTTACTACAGAGGATGGGAAGGTGATGCCCAGTGAGCCAGAAGATCCGTTCTATTAATAGATACTCATCCCTACAGAAATTGGATTACCTGTGGGTCCCTGGTGGTTTCACACATTTACTAACTCCCGTGGCCTCAGAAGAATTACTTTGGGTCCTCATTTTTCTCTCTGGTGAACGATGGCTTCCAGTCTGACTTGTACAGGAGTAATCTGGGCTTTGCTCTCATTTCTTTGTGCTGCCACCTCCTGTGTGGGGTTCTTTATGCCTTACTGGCTCTGGGGCTCACAGCTGGGCAAGCCTGTGTCCTTTGGCACTTTCCGGAGATGCTCATATCCTGTGCATGATGAGACCCGGCAGATGATGGTGATGGTGGAGGAATGTGGGCGCTATGCCTCCTTCCAGGGCATCCCCAGCACGGAATGGAGGATCTGTACCATCGTGACAGGCCTGGGCTGTGGCCTCCTCCTCCTGGTGGCGCTCACTGCCCTCATGGGCTGCTGTGTGTCTGAGCTCATCTCCAGGACAGTGGGAAGAGTGGCTGGAGGAATTCAGTTTCTGGGGGGTAAGTGATTTGCTAAACTTGCGTTGTTTGCCAGAATCCCAAAGCAGTATTGAAAATTATATTTCAGTTGTCTACTGAGATTATTGTGGTTGATTCTTGGAATACTTGGGGGAATTAGACATGGAATGGCTTTGGTGATAGATTGCCAGAACTGAAGATTTTTACTATAGCTGCTTTACAGCTTCAAGAGCTGTTCATTTCTGTATATTCTAAGTACCCATCTATGTGAAGCAGTAACATCTAGGTTGTTTATAATGTAGTAGGAGAGAAGGTTTGGATTTTATGACTTCTTGCTCTTTATGTTCAGCAACAAGCACTTAGATTTTTTCTTGTTTTATTGGAATCCTCAGGACTTTAGAGATGAAGACTTCATAGAAAAAAATGGAAAAGGTTTTTGATTCCATGTTGTCATCATAAGCCTTTAATACTCTTTGGTGAATGTGAAATTGATCCTGATCCAATCTCAAACTGTCTTTCTAAATAAGTGATTACAGTTTTAAGTGAGAGATCAGTTTTACATTAACTGTGAATTTCAGTATGCCACAAAGATAACTATGGGCTTCATTGCCTTGTGAGGATTTAACTTCCTTGGGTGCTCTTGTTGTGGAAAAAAAAAAAAAAAAGAATATTTATCAAGTGATGCATGCTTGTCCCAAATGGACTGGATAGTTTCACTAACACCAGAAAAAGTTTGATTTTTACTTGGGTTTTCTCCAGTAAGTATTGCTTCAATATCTCTGGTCATATGGTTTTAATTATACTTTATATATTTTGCTCTGTGCCTTTCACCTCCATTCTTCAACCTGATGGACTGAACTTGTCTGATTTACAATCTGCCCTGGTGAAATATGACAACGTCTGTAGATAATACAGAGTGAAAGGAAGTAGGAAGCCAGGAAACATGTAAAATGTATTTGTAACTTCATTACAAAGTAAAAGTCTGCTACTTTTCCAGTTAGTGTTTTTTCCAGTCTTTGTGAAGAATCCAGAAGAAAACAATTAAGAAGGCATAGTTATGAGATAGACTCAACATATTGGGGAAAAAACCACCACCACTTTCTTTTATTTTAATATAAAATTTTTCAAGTAATGTTTTAAGTAAGAAAATTCCTGTGCTTAAAAAAAAATTCAAGTGCAAAAAGTTTTGTGTTTTGCATCAAGAGATAGCAGTTTTACAGTTCTTTATTTCCTTACTGATGGAATTGTTCTTGTCTGTGTTTTTTCCCTGTGGTTTTCTGTCTTTCTCTGCCTAAGAAGGCAATTTGGGGGGCTTAACTGTCCTCTCTTTATTGCCTCAGTGTTCAACTTGAGCTAAGTTCTTTCTAGTGATCTGTCTATTAATACAGAAAATATAGCAAAATAATTAGGAGACAAAAAGAGTTGCTATTGAAAGTTGAAATATTATTCCAGAGTTTAAAAACTTATTGACACCACAGGTTTTTAGAGAATGGAACTAATGCCAGAAGTATTAAAGTTTTTTTTTTTTTTTTCTTTAAGAACAAACTTGATTTGCTGTTTGTATTTCACTTGGCTCAGGAAAAATGCTTAGGGAGTTTCTTTTTCTCCTCTTATGGTAAATATTACTTTCCATTTTTTCCTTTCATTTTAGGGCAGGGACTGCTATTATTTCTGGCAGAACAGGAAAATGCTTACAAAGAGAAATCAGTTTTTATTGATTATCTTTAAATGTATAATGAAGGAAGGCAACAGGAAGAGAATCTGAGACCCACGAGATTTATGCTTCCTTCTCTAAGCTATGTATAGATTTTTTTTGAATTATATATAGTTAAATATTCTACTTACAGAAAACTCAAGGGGAAAGACCACTGGCAAAGTTACATATATATGTGTATATATACACACACACATGTATAAAAGGACTTTTTTATCTTCTTGTATATGTTTTTCATGAACTTTGGCTTGGTCAGAGTCACTGACATTAAGCTAAGGATATAACATTACTCATATTTATTTGGTGTGCTCTCATTTTTCATATGGGGCAAAACCAATTCTGAATGTAAAACCTAAGAGGGTTTTTCTGATTCAATCCTCTTTAAAGCATAAGTAAATACACCCCCTTACTCAAGGTAATAGTAAATTAAAAATTAAAAAAAAGCTTGGATTATGCAAAAGTTTTTAAAAATTGTAGTATTCATCACTTTGACTTAATGGTAGACTGGTTGACCAAAAGATGCTTCAAAAAAAAATTCCTCCTGTTGTTCAACTTCCAATTGTTTGAGGTTTCATTCATAAAAACTAAGTGGTAAGTAATTTTATTTTATGAAATATTTCATTAAATATGTGGGTTTCTTAAAGACTGAAAAAAACTGTGTCAGTGAGTTCTATGAATTCCATAGACACCAAAGCTTAAAGAAATATAGTCAACATACAGGGTATCTGCTATAAGGCAGAGTCTTTCACTGAAAATGATTCACTCAGAAGGGTTATGTTTAGGTAAAGTTAGGGTTGCTCCAAAAACAACAGGAAGCAGGGGGAATGGCTAAGTACAGAGGCATCCTACTTAACCCTGCCTGCTGTGTGTAGAGTTTGCACATATGGTGTAACATCAGGCAGTAAAAACCCTGCAGTACTCTGGAACTACTTAAAGGACAAAGTGTCAGCTTTAATTTTGAATTGTTGATTAGAGGTTAAAATGTCACTGGTCAACTGATAGGACAACACAAAATGGGATTGTTGTTCCTGCCCATTTGCTATGTATAGGAGGAATACTTCAGGGAATCAATGGCTTCTGCTTTCCCTTTGGTAACTTGTACTTAAAACTTTAATTGTCATCATCTCCATCTTGTTTTTTAAATTCTCTTTTTTTGGTCATAATTTTTAAAAGCCGATGTGGGTTAAGTTTTATCCTCAATTGAGTTTTTAAGAGGCATGCAGAGACCTTTTGAGAAATAAAATTTATAACAAAAACATTAACATGAATACAGTATGGTAATGTTGCTGTCAGGAGGTAGAGATATTTAGTTTTTGTCAGTTGAGTATAAAATTGTGTGCTTTTGAATACTGTTTCAGTAGTTAAGTACTTAGCAGAGTTTTGGTTTTTTTTTTTTTGTAGGTGCATATGCATTTTTCCATCATTTTATTTTTTTTTATTGATTTGTTCATTTTATTTTATTTTTTAATTTAAATAATAAAACTTAGTAGAGTTTTTGAAAGTTAATTTCAGACTTTGTGATGCATGTGTTAGTGAAATGTCTTATTTATTTGTCCTGTAAATGAAAAGTTTCTCCTTAAGTTCTGTCATCTGGTACTTGCAAACATGAAGATCTGAAATTGTAGATTTCACCTTGGGAAACTGATGGTGCTGTGATGAGAGGTACACCAAAGAGAGTCCCATATTTGTATCATTTTCACATTTAGGTTGAATGTCACATATAAAGTGGGTGTAGGATGCTAATCAGTAGCAAACAACTACCTTTCCTGTAGTTTAAACACTGTTCTGTTCTTTGAAGCCAGGGGAGACTGTCATCTCCTCAACTAATTGGTAGTTAAGTGCTTCTCAAACAGCAGTGATAACTGAGTGTTACTTTGGGGTCCCTTTCTCAGTGTGCTGACAGTGTCCTTGCCCTTCCAGAATCCCTTTCTCTAGTATCACACCTGGACATGTCTTTCAGCCCTTTAGAGTGAGGGGTCAGGATTCTCTTTTTCTTGTGCCACTTTAAACCTGACTTGTCATATGATATGCCACATTATACTTACCTTATATCCAGCCTTCCTGTCATGTGACAACTGAGGAATAAGATAAATGATGTGTTGGCTCATTAATGGACATAGTGGCTTTTTACTGATAAGGTCCTATCTAGAAGAAGTTGTTTTCATTTTAAGAATCTCGAGCATTTCTTAGACCAGTTGAGGGAGCAGGCAGGACTCTTTTGCTCCCCTTTGTTCTGTGTAGATGACTTGTGGGTCTGCTACTCCTAAGTGGCCTATTCGGCCACCATTTTGTTACCTACAGTTCTAAATCCTAAGCAAGATCAAAATGAGCTGGTCAGTTAGGTACAGGAGCCCAACCTTGCAAGGTGCCTTTCAAATCAATCAAGAGCACAAAGCCGGGTCATGCTGGGAAGGCTATGCATCGAGAGGTATGACCGGGAACTCCCCAGAGCCTGATGACGGATGCATAAAACGTACTCCCAACTTATACATCTGGAGGTTTGACCAGGAACGCCCTGGGGGGCTGAGGACTGATGTACGACAAGGGACCCCAGAAGCTGATCAGTGGAAAGGCTTTAATTTAAAAAACAAAAACAAACTGCAAAGTTAAAAATAAATAAATAAAGATCTTTCCATTTAAAAAAAAAAGAAGGTTGAAACCATGGCTGGGAAACTAGAGCTTTATCTAAATTACAATACCAAGTCATCAAGCAGATGAGAGGTGCCTGGAGGGCAGACTCACAACTCCTGATACCATAGATGACAGAGCACCTTTTCTAGTTTCACTTCTCTATTTTCTCTTTGTTCTCCTTCCTCTCAACTGATGCTGTATAATTCTTGTATCAATAAAAAAGCCAGGATCGTGCCTTCCCAGTGAGGCAGTGGGTTGAGAGCCATGCTGTGTGGGTTCTATCCCAGCCAGCTGGCAAGACTCCCACATGGTGCTGCAGACCTCTTCTGTTGGGCCCACTGCTCCCCTCAGCAGTGTATTTCTGTCGTCCACCTGTTCTGCTCCCTGCTCTGTCTCTGGTGAATCCTCTCACCCTCCCGCGCCTCTGGCCTGTACCCCAGCTTTTGTATAAAAATAAATAAATCCTTAAAAAAAAAAGGCCAGGATCTTGCTCTTCAGCAGCATCCTGCATTATGTAACCTGCTCCATGACTCCCGTTTCTTTATCAGTGGGTGTTGCCCAATGCAACAGTCACTCACTGCTCCTGTTCCCTTCAGCTCCCTCTGTCCTACCATATGGGGTGTGTAAGGTTCAGGTGTGTTGCCTTATGGTCTGAACCAGTGGTTCTCAAACTCTATGATGCAGCAAAATACCAATGCTGTGTTTTAAAAGATGGATTCCTGGGATCTACCCAGGAATTTCTGATTCTGTAGGTTTGATGGAGGCCTGATAATTTGCATTTCTCACAAGCTCACACATTATGCTGGTTGAGACCACAGTTGTGAACCATATTCTAAGTTAAGACTTCAGATTTCTAAAACTGTGACTTCAGGTAGATGGTTTACTTCTAGAACTTGAAGTTAAATTGTATCATGATTTGCTATCCATCTCTCTAATTAGAGTGCAAAGATCATCTTTTTATTGGGCTTATATTGGAAGCTCTACAAGATTTTCCCCTAGACTTGTTTAGATTGGTTTCCTTTACAGGATTGAAATCTTCATTCAATTTATGTGGAGTAGAATCTTTCTAAGAGAACTTTTTGATGTTTAACTCGTTATGCTTTGTTGTCATCAGTTAACACAACCATCCATAACTAGATATTACAGAGGCCAGGGTCATTATGGATTAGTTGGTCTCACTGATTCAGAGATTTCAGATTGGTTAGCTGTCTCAGAAAATGGTTTGTTATTTGCAAAGCAGACAACTGAGGAAAGTGAGATCATCACCATTTCTATAAGAACTCAAAACAGACACTCGAGAGTCACATCATTTTATACAGTATTGTAATATGTTTAAAATTTGCACTCCTTACAAATTCTTATTACATATGAACACTTGAACCCTCCAGCTTGACAAGAATGTCCTATTGTGTGGATTGGTTATAATAAGTAAGAATAACATCAAATTCAAAGCTTCTGTTGCTGGGTGTAGGGTAAAGAAAATGTCAGGCTTTTCTGCCCTTCCACCATCAGGATAGATGATGGATCCTTGTCCTGAATGCATGCCTGATGGCGGGCACCTGGAGTAGGGTGTGGGCATAGGTAGATGGGATTCAGCTGAGCTAAGACTGTGCTTTTAAGGGTGGCGTCACGGCGGGGGGGGGGGGGGGGGACGCCAGCAGCACCAGTAGCAGCAGTAAAAGCCAAAGCCGAAGCTGAAAGAAAAGCCGAGAAGCAGCAGAACCAACGCCAGAGAGCCCAAATAGAGTGAAGACTTGCTGGGGGCTGGGAGGCCTGCCAGCCTCCCAGCCCCCCAGCCAGCACCCCTGCCTGCCATATGCCTGGTGAACCCCAAATAAAAAACCTGCAAAACTACTGAGGACTCTGACTCCTCCTTTACCCGGTCTGCATGGGATCAGAAAACCTGCACCGTGCCCAGGTCCTGCCCTTACACTGGGTGTCATTCAAGTTCAACTATTCGTTCTCGTAAGTTATCACTTTCAAGTGTGTTCTGAGGAACAGTGTTTCCTGGGTATACTAATCGGTATTAACAGGAAAAAATAAAATAGTTTTGAAACAAGTAGATTTGAGAAACACTTGTTTATGGAAAATTAATTGGTTTTGTTATAGCAAACTTTACAAGCTTTAATATACTGATGACTGGTAACAGCCTTCTGGGGAAAGGAGAGTACAGGACACAGTATCAAGTGTTTTCCAAACTTAGTTGGACCCATATCCTGAAGGGATCAGTGATCTGTGGAACATATTCAGTTCCCATTTCACCTTCATGAGGCAAGTCATTTATTACTTTTCACAGATGAGAATACTAAATTTAAGTGAGTGACTCTTAAAATTATCCCACTGGTTACTGGTTGAGCTATGAATCCTAACACCATAATAGTAAAATGGTAATTGAAATTCCATCTTGTATTATATGTAGAATTCAGAATTTATGACCATATGAATAATATGTCTCTTAACATGGGTGAATATTTGTGTAGCTTCTTGGGTCTTCAGTTTATGCTTATAGTTCCTAGAACCACTTACAGTAATGTGATATGGCAACTTTTGCCAGTTCTCAAAAAATTATGGTAAACATTAATAATGTAGAATATAGTACAGAGGCCATTTGCAGAGAATGCCAGAACATCTGACCAAAGCATACTGTCTTTTCAAAAATATTTAACAAAAGAATTTTATCTTTCATTATTATATTTTCATCAAGTTTTCTAATATTAAGTACCTCACTGTTAGAGGTCTTTGTAGTAATCCTTTATTAAGGCTAAAGATACTGTTAATCCCAGAGGACCCTCTTCTTAAATAACAAAACCAAGGACTTAGTGTCTCTTTAAAAATAAAGGATAATGCTCTGCTTTGTCCATCTTGCTCAATATTGTGATAGAAACAAAGTTCTAGCTAGATCATTTGAAAAGAATCTAGGAATTTTCTGGGCACTTTTGAGTGGTTATTTTAAAAAGATCATGAGTTTAGATTCAGCATTGCCTCAGTTCTGGTACAGGGATATTGCTGACTAGTCATTGGGAGTTCTTTTCTTCTCTTTAAATGATAGATGTCATGCCACTTAGTGATTTGTTTTTAGAATTCATGACACTCAAATTATAATGTAAACTCAAAATTGAGCTACTTATAATTTCAATAAATACTTTACTTTCCACGTGTCACATATTTTCAGGAATCGGGCAATACCAGAAACCTTGATGTACTGAACCATATAAAACAGTGTTGAATAAAAACAAAGTTTTAATGATGGTTCTGTGTTTTTCTGATGAGCCTTATCTCTTCAAATAGAGCAGGAACTAAGATTTGTATTTTTCTTCTTACCCTACAAGTAACTAGAGAGACAAATGACATCTTAGATATTCAATTAATACATCATCTACAATTAAATTTTAGTTAGTAATTAACAGCATTTTAATCTGAACTTTACTATACCTCACAGGAACATTGCAAGAATGAAATAAAATGATGTTACAGATGTGGAGACATTTAAAGTGATGTCTCCTGAGGGTACCCCTCTGAGGATGTTAGTCCTTTGCGGGATAATGTTCTGTAGTTGTATGTGTTGAAATGATGTTGCATAATACTACGTCTCCCTCTTCAAGCACATTTTCAAGGCTCTGGACAAGCTTTAATTATTTTCTGCAATCATTAGTTGCTGTCATCTGAAAGTTTATGTCCCCTCCAAATTCATTTGTTGAAATCCTAAAGCCAATGTGATGGTATTAGGAGGTAGGGAGTCTATGGGTATTGATTAGATCATGATTAGATCACGAGAATGGAGTCCTCATAATTGAGATTAAGGACTTGACAAAAGAAGTACAAGAGAGCTTCCATGTCCCTTTTGCATTGCAAGGCTACAAGATGTCTGCAACTCAGATGAGGGCCCCTCCCCAACTATAATGGCACCTGATCTTTGACTTCTAGCCTGTGGAAACTGTGGAAAAGAAATCCAGATGCATCCACAGGACTCTTGATAGTGAACACACGTCTCCATGATTTGCTGTAGATAGTAATCAGCTGGTGAAGCTTGCTCAGCAGTCTCACGAGGTGCTCACCAGCCGTACTCCGTGTGTGAGTCATTTTCCATTCTGCCCTTCCATGACTACTTTTCACAGACGACTTTTCCCAGAAGGCTTGATGCCTTTGTATCTGGGTGGATTCAGGCAATGGCAGGAACTTCTGGAAAATAGGAGGCAGGGAGAAGCCAGGCTATATCACCCCCTCTCACAATTCCTTGGGCAGTATCTTTGATGGCAGTCCTCTCTCCTTTTAGAAAGCCTGCCCTTCATCATGGTCATGATCCTACCCTGGTCAGTCCAGTTGTTCGGTTACTGGTAACACCATCTGCTTCCAGTACCACTCCAGTCAAATGGATGGATGGAGTTTTCTGCTGTTGGCAACTTCTGGATAGCCTCTTTAACTCTTGCTTGACTCTTGAACTCTTCCATTACCTATGTAACCAATTTTCTATATTAAATTCTATGTGCTCAATATACCTAGGGTGGTTCCTGCTTCCTGGTTGACCTTGCCTAACATGTAAGTCAAATTCCTACTTGAGCCAAGGGGCAGATAAGGTCAATCTATGAATGTTCAGGATTTGGGGTGAATAGACAAAAATTACAGATTTTTGATTTGGGAATGCCTAGGCTCTGTTGAAGTATGAACAAAATGCTGTATTAGCACAGGCCCTGAAAGGCTCTGTGAAGGCTTCATAGTGGAGGTGTCAGTTGATCTAAAAGCTGAGCAGAAGATTCACTGGACCTCTGGGCAGGGGGAATACTGAGTTCTCAAAAACAAAGTGTTATAAGAAGACCTAGTGTGAATTCAGGGCATGAAAACATACTTAAGGAGTGTGATGGGGTGATGTGAGAAAGGATAACAGTGGAGGGGACGGAAGGAGTCAGGTCGTGAAGTTTCCTGTTTATATTCCATGCTAGGGATTCTATACATAACGAAACTTAAGCAATTGAGCGGTCACGAGTCAAATTGACTCAGGAACTATATAGTCTAATACCAGTGAGAATAAATATTGATTTGGGGGCCATCCAAAATCAGGAAGGTGAGAGGCCTGTTATAACAGTTTCAAGCGGAGACAAAGGGAATGTCATCGGAGCTGTGAGAATAAAGAGAAAGGGATTTTGAAAGCATTTTTCAGGTAGAAGCAAACAGATCCTGCTGTTCCTATTTTTAGATGAATAGGTGAGGGAATAGATGAATGTCTCAGTAATATTTATATTTCTGCTTATGTAAGAAACCAGGCATTTTCTTTGTTCTCCCTAGTCCCTCTGAAAATTTTAAAAATAATAAATAGGAAAATATAACAAATTATAGTAGCTATGGTTTTTCTTACAAAACCAACCATTTTAAGAAGTAATAAATATTGCTGGATTACAGTGTGTAGATGTAACTTACAACTTGCAGTGTGGCTATCTCTGATCTTTAGTATTGTTTGCATGTTCATCTGTGTGTAAATGAGCACTCCTGACTGCTCAGCACACCTGGGGGCTTCTAAGATGAGCATCTTGATGACAGTAAAAGTAACTGTTAGTGTCATTAACTTCACTGGCTTTTCATCAGCAGACATTTTCCTTTTCTCTCCCTGAAAGTGCAGGGAAAAAAATATATATAAATACAAAAACAATAAGTAAATATAAGATTTATTTTATATATTTTCATTAAAATTTCTGACATTTTCAATGGTACCTTTAATTTATAAAGAAATAAATAAATGTTATCAACATGTTTATGATTGAAAATTGATGTCAAGTTCCTTGTAGTAAATTAATCTTTTAGTTTGGAGATCTAGTAGTCTGCTGTTAGTCATGCCACAGCTTTATATCAAAGGAAAACAAGAAAGGTAACTATTCATCCCTTGGTTATTACCTGTGAGTTAATATTATCTGTGATTATGATCTATATTCCATGAATCAATTACATTGGAGGCCATGAGACATGAAATGTATTTTTTGGTCATTCCAGTATAATTTATAGTGTCCATGTATTTGTCATATCAAATTTTTTCAAAAAGTAATGTGCCTATAACCACTAAAACAGCATGATTCTGTGATTAAGTCGAATTCTCATTTGACATAGTGCTGCTTGGTGAGAGCCACTGAATAGAGGCATGACTTTCTTAGATTTTCTTCCTCTCTGCCTGTAAGCTCTAGCAGTTTTTCTAAACGTGCTCTTAATGTTATCTTAGGATGCAGTTACCCAGGCCTTCAGATACCTTCCGTGTAGGTGCAGATTGTCCTTGGTGATGTGGTTGGGTTGGCACATCCAGGAAACCATGGACTTATTGCCAGGTCATGGCATCCCAACATGTGTGCCTGGAAAGGGGGTATTATAGGTCAAAGTCAGTGCAACTTTTTCTCCTCATGGCCACAATTGGCTCCCTATAAAAAATCAAACCCCCCAGATTACTTATCCTTCCCTTCTTAGTTGACTTGAATAAAAATGTAAGATTTCCCTCTTCTTCTCATGTCTAGAACAGAATTACAAATAGATCACCATTTTCTACAACTGAGTGTATGATCAGACATTGTTCTGTTGCTGTTTGTTTTTCTCATTTGGGCTTGCATTATCTAATCTAAATGGACAGTTACAATCTTTAGATATGAAAGCAACTCCTTTACAGTTGTTATAGTTACTTCTAAGTAACTAAGAATTGATTCTAACAGTACTCTGAGGAAGAGTAACAATTTTAGTCTTAGCAGCCCTGGTCCTCACATTTTGAAAGTGTAAACTACCTACCAGATATAAGAAAATGAAGAAGAATTTGCTTTATATTGGTGCTTTTTTAATTCATTTATTCAACAAATGGTTTTTAAGTTACAACTATATGTCAGGCTCTATTTTAGGGACTGAAGGTAATGCTGATTGGAAAGTTATGGCTTTTGTGTATCTAGAATTTTAGTCAGAGAGCACAACATTAATCAGTTACTCCCTAAATTGCAGATAAAGTTACAAAGGAGGTAAATGTTACAAAGTAAAGGTGCATCCTGGATGTTCATGAATTAGATGGAGTGCCAAAGAAGGCTTTCCTCAGGGTGACAGGTTTGAGTTCACACCTGAAGCATGGAGAAAGAGGAGGGAGGTTCTTTCCAATGGGGGGCCAGCAGTTTCAAGACCTTCAGGTGTGAGCAGGTGTGACTGAACAAGTTGCCTTTGAGGCATGCAGAGCTGAAAGCTTGAAGGAGGATGAGTAGATGCAGCAAGAGGAGGAGGCAGGGGCCAGAAGAATTAGTGATCAGGATTGGGTTAGGATATTCATGAGATCTGAAGCCCATAAAGAGAAAAAGTTTGAGCAGACAGATGTTGTTCATCCCTGTAGCTGCTCACATGACAAGTTCATTTAAGGCAAGTTGTTGGAGAGTTCCATTGAAAGATAATTGGCAGAAATCCAGTTGACTGGATTTTTTCATGTTTACCTGTCTTAATAATACAACCATTTTGAAAAGAAAAAAGAAGGCATTATGGAATTGCTCTGTATATTGTTTTTATGTGTAAATTAATACTGTTGACTAGGCTTTGGTTAGCGGATATCACTGTTACCGACTTAAATCCTAATCATTTCCTTTATAGCATTTTTATACTTGTGATTACTTAATTTTTGAAATTATGTATATGATGTCTTACTTTTATGATTGGTTGTTCCACAGGGTAGAGGCTGCCTCTGTTTTATTCACCACACTATTCCCTGATAAAGAAAGTGCTTAGGAGAGAGTAGGTAATAATGATGATAATAATAATAATAATAAAAGCAATAAATTAACAAAAAAAGAGAGTGGGCAAATAATCATTTTCTTTGTTTGATAATATAATACGGTCTCTTTGAAAAGTATTTTATATGTGTTTTAATGCAGTTTAACTTTGCAGCTATTGATTACATTCTTACTTTGCAGAATAGCAAATGCTAAACCTTGTGCTCAACTCTTACTTGAATATAGTGACATGTCTCCATTTAATGGGCTCAAACTCTAAGAAGCATGTGCGCAGACACAAGGCATGCAAGTGCTGAAAGGACTCAGGGACGTGTTATTTGGTTGATGTCCTTAAGGTCCTCTGAGAGATGCATCTTGGGAAGGTTATGTTATATGTTAGTCCCTGCCAGCTTTGGCCATATTTGAGTGCAGGCCCTGAGTCCTTTCTCCTGAGTCTTCAGCCTTGTCCAATGAAAATGCCAGAAATGGCCCGGCAGGGATACATTAGGAGTTCTGGTTTGTTTTGCTGGTGACCAAATTGTAAATTGCTTTCCCATTTGTTGTAGTTTGCTGTAGGCAGCCACATGATCACTGAATTGCAACCTTTGCTTCCTACTGGCTTTGCCTGACTTTCTTATTCCCCCTCCCCTCCACATGGTATTATGAAAGTCTCACTGGACTGCACTTTACCTGGTTAAACCATGCTACTCCCTCCTTAGGTAGGGATCTACATGGTGAGACCCTCAATTGTGGGAGGTACAAAAAACAGGAAGAAAATATAAAATAAATAAGTGTGACTTGGCAGCCAATTATCATTAGTGAGAAAGGGCATTAGTTTTGGCTCTCAGTTTCCACATCCATGAGCTTCCTAGAAAAAGGCAGCCATTTATAATGAGTGGGATGGATGTCTGCAGGAAGCATGGTTTATGAGACAAGGTGATAAGTTCAGTTCCAGATAGTTTTTGGTTCAGGTTTTGGTAAAACTTCAAGGTAGGGGTCAAGTGGTCTGGTAGAAAGCTAATAAGAAAGATCAGGGAGAAATACATAGATTCATGAAAACAGTGTCTTTAGAAACCTTCCTGATAGTTTAGTTTTACTCTTAAGACATAGAGTTTAAACACTGACACATTCTTTTATCATTTGGCCATTCTTGCTGGAGCCTAAGCTCTTAACTATGTTTGACCGTATCATTCATTCTGAGCCTCCCCTTGGAGAATGTCAGCTGCTTAATAGCTTCTATGCTAGTGGAGAAGTTTGCTCTCTATAGGATAAGATTTTATTTTTCTGGAATAGCTTACAAGTAAAATCAAAGTAAGAAAAAAAATCCTTCTGCATGATGTTCACTCCTTGGGGACAGAAGAGCCTAGAAATGACCATGTAGTGAAAAAGCAGGAGTGTGAAGGATGCATATTTTAACCTTTTTTTTTTTGTCTCATGCATAAAGATGGCATTCTATTTTGATCGCCTGGTTGAAGAAAGTCAGTTCATTTATCTCATCCACCCACTGGTGGCCATCCTGATTATAGCCTCCTGGTAGGCACCATTTAAAATTCAATTTGGCTGCCTGTGCCCTTGGTGCCCAGTAGGTTTCATTAAATTACACAGCAGTGAGCTCTTCTTCCCTGTGTGGCACCTTTTTATGTACATTTGACTTCTGTGTAATTTCACATAGTTGTACTTTGTGTGGAGTTCTAGGATGATTTTACCTTAATAATCTTGCAGGCCAGTTAGAGCAGATCTAGAAATCTGATTCTGATGGGATTTTAAGCAGGTGGAAAATATTGGATGAAGGAAATGTTTTTATTTCTCTACACTCGCCCTGTTTAGCTTGTTAGGCTTGTAAATTGTGGCAGATTGTTTTTGCAGCATTACTTACAGCCTGTGATTAGGATAACAACAGTTTTCCCCACATGGGATGGATGCTTCAGGGTTGTACATGCAATCAGATTCTAGAAAAAAAGAAGAAACTGTTTCTGTAAGACTATAAATAAAATTACATGTTAGTACTTCTTTTCACACTAGCAAATCTTAAAGCACAGCTTTCTGTTCATGTGTTCCTATTATCCGTAGTCAGAGGTTGTCAATAAAGCAAGTGAACACAGAATCTGGACAGACAGTGTTGAATTCTGCTAGTTATCAGCTTCACAGCCCTGGGCAAGTTACTGACTTTCAGCCTCAGTTCATTCATTTAATATGAATAGTAATACTAATCCACTGGGTTTTGTGAAGTTCAAGTAGATTGTGAATTTTAAGCAGATTGATAAATTAGATCCCCAATAAATAATGGATATTACTCTTAGTTCATTGGCCTTAAACTATGGTTAGTATATATATCAATCATTACACAGACATTTACTGAATCTTGCTCTGTGCTAGGCAATGCTCTAGGTACTTGATAATAAAAAAATGAATAGAAGCAAATGAAGGAAGAACCATAAAGAAAGAACTTTGTGTGTTTGTCCTTTCATCTACCTCTAGTTTATTATTGTACCCTATTGCATTTCCTTAAGCAATCTTTGAACCACTAATATTCTTATCTGCAGGTGACTTATTACTCTGAACTTAGTACATATTGTTACTTGCTGTATTTGACTTCCGCACATGAATTTGAGGTGAAATATAGATCCCTGTGTAAATGTTCTCAATATCTGGACAAATGGGTATTATTTATGTTGTTTTTGCATGAACCCCCATATTGTGAGTTTTTTGGTTTTCTCACCATGAAAGGTTTTTTTTTCTCCATATCTACAAAGTTTCTGAGCTTCCTTCCTTTAACCGTCTCTCACCCCCATGTATTTACAGCCTGTTTATTACCTGCCCATATTTGTATCCCTTTTGAATAATCGCAAAGACCAATTAAAACTAATGTCAGCTGTGCTTAATGTAGTATTTTATAATATCCCAAACATCCCGTATACATTTTTCTCATTTAATTTTAAAATCTTCCTGCAGCTATGTGTTTGAAACTGCAAAGGGTACTATGGGAAACAAAAGAAATAAATATAATCCAGGGCCTTGACCTCGAGGAGTTTATAAATTCATGACTTTAGTCACTAGGCTCTTTCCCTCAGAAAGATGTCATTGTTATTCTACCAACATCAAGCTTCAGTATTGTATTTTATAGCTAGATTGTTATTTTATCTTCACAAAATGAACCTTGCCAGTGATGTTTGCAGGTGTATGTTGGAGTGATGTTCTCTAAGATTAGAGCTCAATTCAGGAGTTTTGGAGCTTTCATTTCTGATCCTCTGGAGTTGAGAAAAATAAAAAGAAAATAATATCTTTCATGATTGTATATAATGCTTAAAAACTGCACCAAGTATATTGTAAGAGAAAGATAAAAAGTATTTTGAAGCTGAAGATAGAGATAGGGCAGAAGAATGTGCTGTGTAAAAGCAAATTATTGTGATTTCAGAGGCTGATACCATAGGATGATGAGAAATTTTATTGTTTTGAATATGTAACTGAATGTAATAGGAACGTACTACTACAACAGTCATAATCTCTGGGTGACCATTTAAAAAGTCATCTGGTGAGTTGGGGGCATTCAGAGGCAGGGACGGGCAAAAAGTGAGAACAAATTGGGGAGGGTGGTGGAGGACCATGGGTGCTTTGGTAGTGAGTAGGCTGTGGTGACCACACCTGAATGGGGGGTATCCTTTATTTCCAAAATACCAATAATGATGTCAACCAACATTACTTCAATTAAAAAATAAATAATTAAAATTTTTGAACTAAAATGAAAAAGCCGTAGGCATTACCATATGTTCTCTATGCATTGGCACATTTGTCACAAAAGGACTGGTGGCCAGTGGGACCCAGCAGAAGGTGGTTGTGTCACAGTAGGTGGTGAATGTCTGTTTTTTATCTGTGCTCCTTTCCCGAGCACTTGCCACCCTCCTGTCCATGTCGCCTCCAGAACTATCTGCTTGGCTGTGATCTCGATGCCTATCCTGGAAATGGCTCAGTTGCCCCTGTAGTTTGAAGACCCACTGCAGTGTGCACCACACTCCATTTGCCATGTTACCACCTACTGAATCCTTTTTGTGCAATCCACTTTGGCCCAACTGAATTTTGTTTCTTGTGCACTATCTACACTATCCCACTTTCATGTTCTTGGTGACTCAGTTACCTTCACCAGTGTCTCCCCCTTTCTACAGGCTCAAATTCCACTTGTCTTATGAGGCCTGGTTAGAATGCTTGCATCTTTTATAAAATCTTCTCTGATCACATGCTTGAAGGATTCCTGTCTCTTTGGAATGTCTTTGGAAATTTATCAACTTTTTTTGCTTTTGAAGACTTGAGGGAACTCATCTACCACATATGGTTATTGCTGGCCCCACTATAGTCTCTTACCACACTCTGTACTTATAATTTTTACACTTCTTTGACTGATGATTTGTTTAAAATTATTTTGGAAAATTTTAGATCCAGTTACTCACATGAGCAAGCTACTAATTTGGGCTCATGAAATGCATACTTATGTTCTCTATGTTATACTGTTAACTACTCCCCCCCTTCTTTTGGCTAGGTCTCTTTTTGTGTCTAATACTCTCATTCCGCCTAGAAAAATATAGATCCTGTGAAATTTTGTTTTGGATGCCAATAGTCCTAGGCTTAAAATAAAGGTATTTATATGTAAATATTTCTCATCGAGTTAATTAAGAAAAATCTTTCCATTTTAGTTACATTCAGACCAGCAGAGAACACGGCAATAGTCAACATTTGAACATGTTACTCTGAGATAGTTTAGAGCTATTACTTCCTGTTGATTCAGTCAGTTTTGTTAGGGGTCTTTAGTAGGATTCTTTTGTCCTACTGCTCCATGATGATTGACTCAGCCATTTACTTCAGATAAAGGCTGAAGTAAAGAGAAATTGTCAGTGATATCTGTTGAGACATGCCCAGTGTGTTTTCAAGGTGGAGAACATACTAGAAAACCTTCTATTCATTCTTTGTTAATGGAGAACATGTCTTATTTGGCAAAGTGCCAGCACATTTTTGCTTCTGTTACCCAACATTTCTATATGAAAATATTAGCAAACCTAGCCCTCAATATTAGGGTTGTTTGAAGGAGACGCATCAACCATCAACTAATGGATTATTACGTTGTTCTTGAGGGTCACCATGCCAGACAGTTTCTGGAAGCTGTTCATCATACCTCTCATGGGACAGAAGTGTGTGGGACTTAGTGCTTTTGAGACAAGTGGAACATTTGAGTGTGTGTGCTTTGAGTTTTATTCTTTTAACATGTACTTGGAAATACTTGTGTTCCTATCCCAAAGGCTAGCCTTTCCAAACATCTAAAATGATTTCCTTAAACTTTGAACTACAATTGGCCCTCAAGTGTTGGCTACTTCGGTTTTGCTTGGAGAAGCCCCACTTTGTCACTCAGTGTGTAGCATGGAGGAGAGAAAGGGAAGATACATTGGTAAGCTAAAAGGAGCCGAGAAGTTTAGGAATATATCCTTTTAAGCTATAACATTTTTGTTCATGTTATAAAGGTCAGTTTAGCAGTCACATTTTTTTCTTGAACAGTTTTAGCTGTTTGTTTTCTTATTTAGTCTGTTAACTTCATGAAGATAATAAGTATACCTGTTGTTTTAGAGCTTCTCACATCTCTAACACAGAGTAGGTTTTGGTAAAGAGCCATTGAGCGAATGAATGATTGATGGATTCTATGTTATTATGAAGATGATAAGACTAATAGAGCATTGTTTACACCTCTCATGCAGGACCAGGGTCCAGTGCAAATGGAAAATGCAAGACAAGTTGTTAATTATAGAGAATTTATAGATGGTCACAGTAGAGCATTGAGACCAAGTGTGGTACCTGTGGTTCCCCGGGTAGCTCACTAGGGAGCTGCTCTGCTCTAATGAAGAAAGGAGCCCAGAGATTGGAAGTACCACCCTTCTTGGTTTCATTTGTGAATTAACCTTATTTCATTCTTTCATTTTGAGTTAATAATATGAATGCTTTGCTTTTTTACTTCCTAGTGAAAGAGAGAGAGGAAGTACTTAAATATTGGTACCTGTCACACCACAAATTTGAACTAATGCTTAATTTACCATCTTTGAGATCAGCCAGTGCCCGTTTTCTTAGCATGAAATTTAAAGCAGTAAACTCCATCAACCTGAGCCATCTATTCTCATCCACAGAACTAGCATTTTACTGACTTACAATGTGTTGTCCTAGTAAATCATTTTGACCCAAATCTGGTCTTTACGAACTCTGGTAAAATGATTATAAATTAGAGCAGTGACAAAGATCTTATTTCCTCTATGGTTTTGAAGACATAGGAACAAGTTCAAAATGGAATTGCCAGAGAGTCACTGGTCCCAGGAAGAGGTAAGAGAAACCTTTACACTCAAGAAATCCCCTGAGGTAGGTTTAGTTTACAAGCGAAATTGAATTGTAATAAAGCAGAAGGAAGAGAGATATCCTCCAGGGCTACTTGCACAGTACATAAACCGGGAAGGAAAGTAAATGTTGGCTCCTCTGAGGTCTCCACAATTTAATAGTAAATTGGTGATTTCTAATCAGACTTGTCAGCACAGATTATCCTTCAGTGCTGAAAGTAAATCTGAAGGTCAGGGCAGCCTGCAGTCTCTACCCGGGCTTCCAATGGCTAGAAATGAGCCACAAGCTGACACTGTGTGCATCCTGGGCAGAGGGAACTGGACACTAGAAGGGAAGGTGCTTGTCTGCTCCAGAGCTGGACTTTGAACTTTCTGATTGGCTGATTGCTACGGTGTCTTTGTTGCTTCTTAATCTTTAGTTTTTAGTTGATTGTCTTTAGTTGATTATCACTTATTACTAAAGGCAATGCTTCAGGAATTAGAATGAAGCTGAAGATAAATCTGGCCACTGGTATTTCTTGATCCCTGCACATAAAGATTAGGCAGAAGGAAGATGTTGTGACTAAAATGGTAGGTTATGATTATCTGTGGATCTTTATTATATTAGGTTTTAATTTATAGAGATAATGGAAGACTAGTAGATTGGGAGAAAATGTACTTTAAAAAAGTCATTACTTAAGTGTATGCTCAAGTATGAAATGCTGATAAATATACTTCTGAAATGTTAGTCCTGAGGGCATTAACTGGATCACGAACCTGGGGTTATTAGCATGTTACTTGTTTCTGCCTCTGTGCTCTGTGACTTCCCAAAAAGGTAATGCAGCCCTGGTCACCCACATATGTGACCATGATTGTGCATGTGTCCTTCCCTTCCCTCCCTTCCCCTCCCCTCCCCTCCCCTCCGACTCCGTTGCTGGAATCAGACAGAAGGGATCGTGTGCAGGTTGTATTGACGTGCTGGACACTTAACTCCTCGTGCTCGTTAAGATCCTGCTGGGATTGGGCAGGTAGGAAGCTGTGAGATAGCAGTGCTGCTCCAGTACATCTGCGAATGGTCAGCATTGTGGAGAAGGAAGATGTGAATGAAGCCATAAGACTCATGGGGATGACAGAGGACTCGCTTCTGGGTGACAAGGGCCAAACAACTAGGGCCCAGATACGCGCAGATTTGATAGTTGCCACTGTCCCGATTGGTTTCACAGGGCTCTAGTGTTCCAAGTCACAATTATGTTTTAATTTGATGAGGCAGAGCAGGAAGGAGGGAACAGAATGAAAGCTTGTTAGACCAACCTGCTTTCCTGATGAAGCTAAGAACCACATCCAGGTTCTTCCTCATACTTCCTCTTGGGAAGCAGTTCCAGTTCTCAGGAAACTTACTATGTCATCGTCCAACTACCTACCAAAACTGGTGCTGGCCGTGGCTCTGCAGTGCAGCTGGCAGGACGATTTAAACACACAGAAATTGATGAATGACCTAAATAAGAAAGGTGATCTGGTTTGTATGCCGCATAGGCTGGGGTATTTGTAATCTTTACCACATCTCTGTAAGGGAGTCTTAGTCCTATTTCACACATGAGTGCGCTGAGATTTAGGGAGGTCAAGAGTGTGGAGCAAGCTAGTGACTGATCTGGAATTCAAACATGGGCAGGTGTGTTCAAAATTGTTCCTCTTCCCATTATACATGACACAGATAAAGTGTGGTAAAGTTGGATCTCTTCTCTGGAGAGAAAACTCAGTGTTTTCTGAAATAATCGGAGAAGGTTCCATCGACCTATATGTAGTTTTTAAAGTAGAATATTTAGGCTTTGAATAAGTAGGAAATAGAGGAAAATATTTCAAGCTTACCTTTTTATGCTTTATATGTATTTCCTATACAGCTTCAAAAGACATTAACTGTTAGCCAGCTCATCAATATTAATATTAGAAAGGATTTATCAGATGCAAGGCTATTGCCAGTATTTTCATGTGGGGGAAGGTAGAATAAAGATACAATGTCATTTAAGAGCTTGAAAATTTAAAAATAGTTTATAACACGTTACATTGTGTAAAACAAAGGCTTATAAAGTTCTGACCTCCAGGTCCAGAATTTTCTGTTGACATGTGAAGTTTTTCCTTAAATGCAGGTATTCATTCATAATTTTTATCTATTTTGATGATCATTGGTCTATTAAAATTGTCTTTATATTTTATTAAGAACCTCTAAGTATTTCTTAATCCTAGTACAAACCTGTGTGTGCAGTTTTTAAAAACATACATAAAAAAGCTTTCCTTTTGAAGACTAAGATTTATACTCATATTTAAATTATAAAATAATCTATTCCAGGAATCAATTTGTCACACCTAGTATTTGTCTCACCTAGTTGCTATTTTTTCCTTAATCGATATAGGTATATTTAAGCAAGAATGACCCTTTATTCTTTTTTCACTTCTCTTTTGCCAGGGGAAAATTTCTATCAGTTTTATTTTGTATCTAAAATATTGTTGTTTTAGAATTGCATACACCATACATCTTTAAAAATCTATAAAAATAATGGATATGACTTTTGTCAGGTTAAAAACAGGGTCACACAATACATTTAACTTCAGTACCTTTTTTTTCTTTATGTGGGTCTAAGCCAGGAAATTTGCCATCATGCGACATTCCATGGTGTACATCACCTTTAACCTCAATACCATTATTCATTACTTTCCTGTGAATTCTGATCCACTTGCCTGTAGCTTTATGACCTAATGGCTGAAAGATCATGTGACTGTGGCTGACGTGGAGAAGTTAATGTTCACTAACTGACATCTCCCACAAATCCCCTTCCTTAGGAGAAAAAGCTTTTTCCATCAGGTTTTAATGGCTTGGGTATGCGGGCCTGCGCGGTTAAGGTTTGGTTATTTGTGCAATAGCTGAGGCTTAAAGTGGAAGGTGATTATTAAAGTCAATAGAGGATGGAATGGGAAGACAAAAGGATGAAGGAGAAATAGGACGACCAAAATCCTATAGAAAGGAACAGAAGGGAGACAAGTGGCTCAGCCTGTCTTGTGTGGAAAAATTGTATTGTGGTATGTTTTTCCTTTTCATATTCACAGAAATTTGGCATAATATAGCCTTCACTTCTTAAATAGAGGTTTCTCAGTAACAAAAGGTGCACACACTGTATGCTATTTATTGAACACAAGACTTGAGCTTCTAAATTAGAGCTTCTTATTTCATATGTTCATAGAAGATTTACATCACTGCCCTGCATTTGTGTATGTACACATTTCTGGAAAGAGATCTAAGACTTTCGTCTGATTTCCAATGGTGACTGTGATACACAGATAAGCAGACACACATACAGAGATTTAAAAAAAAAGTTATTGCAACTCTGAGCTTCAGATGAGTAACTCTTTAGATTAACGTTTTGTTTTATATTAGATTGTATTCAATTATAGGTGAATTTCAAGTATTTCTATGAAGGCTTCTATTTTGCTATCAGTTACTTAAATTAGGACATAAATTCTATTCTAGGAATTCCTTGTGATATGGTATGATATCATTGCCCAGTTTATATCTTTTCCCTCTGATTTAATTTTATACTTAATTGTAATGTAATACAATTATGTAATATAATATTACATTTAATCATTACATCTTTTACAAATATGGTCATGAACATTAATTTTTAAGCCTGGTTTGTAATTTTTAAGCCTGGTTTGTGAAGCAGCTTTTGAAATTTCATAAAAAGAATTAGCTTGACTAAAATTTGGACTATATGAAATGGTTAGTGTAGTGGTGTTGCTGTTTTTTGCTTTCAGTTGGATATATGGTTGTACACATGAGAATTACGGATTCTTGCTTACCAAAGCTGATTGGATAAGGTAATAAACAAGATAATCCCCTGATAAAAGAAGTGATAAATTTTCCCCTACTTTGAACCTTTCTCCTCAAGAGGTAAGCTTAGTTTATTTTGGACTTTTGACTTAAAAACTTAAAACAGCACATACACGCTCACACACACGCAAAGTTAGGAGACTGACAGCTGATATTGCTTTAAATGAAAACGTCTTATATCTCCCATAGCTTTAATCATAATTAAATCATTACTGCCTGTAAATGCTAACTGTGCCTATATTATTACTTAGTTCCTTGATTATCGTTCTCTCATATATGGTTCACCTCCATCTCCTCTTTTATACACATATATTTAAGAACCCTGCTGGAGATTTTAAAAAAATATAAATCAGTTCATAGGTAAAGAAATATTTCAGTTATCTAGATTTTGTATGTGCAGTTTGGGGTGTAAAAGGAATCTAGAGAAATATGAGTTTTCCTTGCTTGAAACCACCAAAACCTTCTGAGAACATGAGAGATAGTAGAGGAGGCAAAAGGAAGAAAGATGTGTTTGTGTTTATGCTGATAGATCCTGATACAACTTTGACATCTTTCGCTCAGTTCCTAAAGAAGGGTTGGCAAACACAGTATGTGCAGCATGGAGTTTTAAAAGAAGGGCTTTGGAGTCAGCGTGCCTTCAGGCTTTCAATTTCATTCTCTACTACTTAGTGTTGTGCTAAACTTGGGTCCTCCATAAAGGTGTTTTGAGGAATTTGGACTTTACCTTGATGTCATGGAAGACTTAAAAGAGTTTAAGGAGTAGAAAGTCATTGTTGCATTTGTGCTTTGATAGACCACATTCTGTAGGATAGATTTATAAAGAGATGTGATTATATCTGAAGTCCACTAATGTCCCTTCTGGGTGAGAAAAGGTGAGGGTATAAACTAAAGCATCAACTGAAGTGGAGAAGAGGATTTGCAGTTAAATTTATTTAGGAGGTGAAATTCTCAGGACCTGGTTTTGGGAAGGAGTCTGCTGTTGTGTCACCAACTGAAATAAAGACTTTAGGGGGTAAAGATAGACTGAAGGATATCGATTACTTCAATGCTGAGCGCAGAGTTTGCAATAGGGCTATCTTGCAAGCAGTGAGATGTGTGATGGTCACCCTTGAAGGACAAATTGTGACAAGACATAAATTTTGTACTTGTCCATATATGGTGATGTTAAAGCTGTGAGAGTAGATGAGATAATTAAGAAAGCATGTAGAAAGCAGTAGACCACTAAGCATAATGTGTGCCAAATAACATGCCTGATAAGGCCTACAAACATAATGTTCAAGAGTCAAGAAAAGGTCAAGATAAAAATTGATTTTGGGGAAGGGGATAGATATGATGAAGAAAAATTTCCTGGTAGCCTATGTGACTGGCCTTTAAGTATGAAGAGAATTTTAAAAATGGAAGAAAATTAAAATAATATGAAATATTTACTATAAAATATTGCAGGTTTCTTCCAGGCAAATAGAAATTAATTTCCAGTGAAATCCTGGGATGTGTTTGGGAAACTGAAGATAGTGTGAGTTTGCTGGAGTAGTGAATACCAAAGGAATAAAGATTTAACCTGGAAAGCTAAACTGGAGCCCAAAACTGCTCATAATGGCTTTTCATTATGCCTTCATTCTCCTTCTATTTAAATATATCATAGACTTGTAGAATATCAAAGTGAAAGGTACATGAGAGTTTAATCTCTTACCATACAGCAACTTCCTTCTAGAAGTTGATTTATCCATTTTACAGCCTTTCTATTTGTCATCATTTTCATTAGTTAAGGTTGTACTTTCCTCTCATTTCTGTTTCTACTTGGCGGTACTATAGATACAAGAAGGTTAAGAACCTAATGTAGGGCCTCCCCGGTGGCGCAGCGGTTGAGCGCTGGGTTGCAAAGCTGTCCACATCCTCTGCAGCGCCAGTTCGATCCCCAGCTGCTCCCCGGCCACGAAGGAGGGTCCCACATGGCTTGCAGACCTCTCCTGCCTCCCACTGCTCCCCTCAGCAGTGTACTTCAGTCCTTCTGCCTGCTCTGCTCCCCGCTCTGGCTCTGGTGAATTCTCTCACCCTCCTGCACTTCTGACTATACCCAGTGCTTGTATCAATCAATCAATCAATCTTTAAAAAAAAAAAGAACCTAATGTATTAGTAGCACTCATTAGTCATTCTTTTTCAATCAGTTTTGAATCCATCTTCTGTCCTGACATCCTATCTACATTTTCCCACTCTGACCATAAAGAATATTAACATCGTTAAATATCTTGCAAAATATCAAGATGAAAATGTTATGCCTATGGCATTTTAACAAAACTAAAAATCAGGTGAACATAATTTTTTTTCTTAGTGATATAACACTGCTTTCTTGTGATTGCCTTTTTTTGAGTAAATCGTTTAGACTGAAATTAAGTCTGCATTTTATTTTTGGGGTTTTCAATATGAAGTTAATGGTTTGTGTTTCAAAAAACTAAAGTTTTTCCCTTTTACACATGAGACCTACAGTTTGAAAGGTTCCAAGACCTGACCATCTACATTTATATGCTTGTTGATATCCTTGTCATCAATTCATTATCAATAGATTGTTCTATTTTAGGTACTCAAATCACCATTGTTTAATAATTATTCAAATGTTTGCAATGGGGCCTCCCTGGTGGCGCAGTGGTTGAGCGCTGGCTTGCGAAGCTGTCCGCAGCCTCTGCAGCACCGGTTCGATCCCCGGCCACCAGGCGAGGGTCCCACATGGCGCGCTGACCTCTCCTGCCATCCCTGCTACTCCCCTCAGCAGTTTGTTTCGTCAAACTGCCTGCTCTGCTCTCCCCTCTGGCTCTGGTGAATTCTCTCACCCTCCCGCTCTTCTGACTGTACCCAGTGCTTGTATAAATAAATAATCTTTTAACAAAAAAAAAAGTTTTCAAAGACACTTGTGGATAAACACTGCACAATTTAAAAATAAACACCATCCTGGTGTTTTAAGTTTTTATTCATCCATTTGCTCGTTCCGTGAGTATTTACTTTATATTTACTTTATGCTAAGCATTGAGCTAAGGACTAAAGATTTATTGGGAATGAAGCAGATATGATCTTTGCTTTCATGGATCTTACTCTACTGGGGTTTTTGATTTTAAACACTAATAAAAAGCAGTATTGAAATTGGTTTCGAGCACCAATGAAACTGGTTAACCTCTCAGGTTGAGGAAGAATGAGTGAAGGTTCAGTAGAAAACCCTCTGTTGGTAAAATTCTCTGTCATTCTCTGTTCACCAGAATTGAGGGCACTGGGTAAGATCAATTCAGATTCTTGCTGTTGGGCAGGAAAAACAGTACTGCTGGTGGCAGTGCTGCCTCTGCCATTCCTGAACGAGGTCAACTGTGGTGGCTTCCTGGGAAAGAAAGACTGGAGCTTCTGAGATGGACAGGAAGGGAGTTTTAACTTATGGCTTCATGAGAGGGAAAGTGAAATACAAAATATGAAACCACTTCGTAGTACTTTCCAATTTTAATTTTTAGAATAAAATATCCTCTATACAGAATTGAAAGAAAGCTGACTAAGTTGAAATGTAGGTTTTGGAAATGATTTAATCTAAGTTAACTTTTTGTATTCATCTAGATGGATTTGACTGGTGCTTTTTACTATCTGCATAGTTTATGCTTTGTTTTAGACTGAATTTAAATTGATAGGTAAAAGTAACATTTTCAGAACTGAGCAGATCATCTTCCCGAGTAAACTGATGAGCTGCATTCTAAAGTACGAGGCAGGCTCACCCAGTGAGCTTCAAATACCACGAAAGGGTATTTTTCCTGCCTAAGTGTATGTTATATATCCTATTTTTGGCTTTTGGACAGGCTATTTCAGCTTCTTATTGCTTTCTTTCAACATTCATAAAAGGCAATATTTCCCATTCTCTGTTGTTACAAAAACTATGAAAATTCATGCCTCCCATTTGAAGAAACAAATAGATGTTTACAATTTTCTCTACCCAGCATTAGTTTCATATATAAAATTTGCTATGTTTTGGCTTTTATGGTATTTAACACTAGCAAGAAAAAAATAACTCTCATTGAAGTAACTAAGACCATTTGTTCTGATTCTTTCCAGAGTTGAAAGAAAAAGAGAAGGGGTAGATTAGTGACGCATTTGAATTACTCTAGATTGGCAAACATTTTCCTGTAAAGGGCCAGATAGTAAATATTTTGGCTTCCTGGGTCATTAGGTCTCTGTTAAAATTAATCAACTCTGTCTCAGAGGTGGATAAACAGCCATAGACAATTTGTAAATGAATGGGAATGTCTGTGTTTCAATAAAACTTGATTTGCACAACAAGCTGAAGCAGAATTTGGCCTCAGCTGAGTAATTTGTTGACCCCTTCTCTATATCTGGAGTTTGAAAACTATGGCCCTGGGGCCAAATATGGCCACAGGGCTGCTTCTCTTTGGTCTTAGAGCTAAAAGGTTTTTCATATTTGTAAGAGTAGGGAAAAAAAAAAAAAAACAGAAAAGAAGAAGGTAGAAAAGGAGAAGAAGCAGGAGAGAAAGGAAAGGAAGAGGGAGTGGACAAGAAAAAAAGAAGTGACAAGTCTTATGTAGCTCATGAAAACTGAAGTACTTACTGTTTGACATTTTATGGGAAAAATGTATTGATCCTTGTTCTAAAATATTGTTTACTTCTTCCTTGATCACATAAAGTTTTGGATTTGATTTTTTGCTCATTTAGCTAAAATACAGAATTTCAAAAAATTAGCATCAGTAGTTTTCTTCGATCACTTCATTCTTTTAAAATGTAAGGTTTTACAAGATAGTTATGAAATGGAAGTTACTCTTTTATCTTGAAAAATTTTTTTTTCAAGATTTATTTATTTATGCCTATAAGAGCTGGGGTAGAGGCCAGAGGTGTGGGGGTAAGAGGAGTCACCAGAGACAGAGTGGGGAACAGAACAGGCAGACTGACTGAAATACACTGCTGAGGGGAGCAGTGGGTGAGTCAGGAGAGGTCTGCTGTGCCACGTGGGTTGCTCCCTGGCCGGCCGGGGATTGAACTCGTGCTGCGGTGGCTGCGGTGGCTGCGGAAAGCTTCATAGGTTGCATCTTAACGCCTTGAGCCACCAGGGAGGCCCCTTATCTTGAAAATGTTTTTAAGTGAGATTATAAAACCCAATGTCTTCCTCTTTATTTATCTTAAATTTGGAGTCTTCTGACTTTTATTTGGGACAGAACATAATACTCTATCAATGCCAATATTATTTCAATAATTAAAATGTTGTTAACCAAAAAATAATACTAGTTAACATTTATTAAATGCTTACTATGTGAAAAGTACTGTACTAAATGCTCAAAATACATTTTCTCACAAGTATTCTAGGAGAAAGGCATGTGGCTATAAGCCCTAGTTTTCAAACTGCAGACATCCAGAAACAGAGAAGTTGAGTAATTTGTCCAAGGCAACAAAGCCAATTAATGCAGAAATCAGATTATAATGCAGGTTTTAGACCACCGTTTCTTCGATATCCTTCAAAATGAACCCTTATTTGCTTGCATAATGTCATTCGCAGCAACATGGATGGAGCTAGAGGGATTTACGCTCAGTGAAGTAAGTCAGAAGGAAAAAGAAAAATATCGATGGTTTCACTTATAGGAGGAATATAGGGGAACCAAATAAGACATCAGGGGGAAAAATAATAACAGTACAAAACACAACAAAACAAAAACAAACAATTATAAATCAGACATACTGCAGGGGAGGAGGAAGGAGAGGGATCAGAGGGAGGCAGGGAGGAGCACAGGAGACTAAGGTGATGGTGCACGGGTGCATTGGTGAAGGAAACTCTATGGGGACTACACCTGAGGGGGTGGGGGGAAGCAAATATTGTTTAAAAATGAACAATGATGTAAAAAATATATAAATAAAAAGAAAAGAAAGAAAAGAAAAACTAAAAAAAAACCCCATTCCCAAAAATGAACCCTGAGACTTGGTAACCTCATCAATTTAATGAAACTTTAGTGAGTGATGGTACAATAGATAATAAACATTGAATCATTGAGATACCATTTCTGCTTTCTAAGAATTTACTATCTTAAAATGATGCTTGAAGTCTAGCTAGTGGAAAAATCTGTTGTCATAATAGAATATAGTAAAAAAGGAGGAGCTAGAAAATTAGCAGTTATCTATCCCTTTGTTTCTCTGGGCAGCTAAGTACAATTTCCTCCATCGTTAATAGGTAGGGAGCAGTCGTCTGAAGCTTTCTTCCCCTATCTTTCTATTCTTTCCAACAGGATAAAAATAATGCATTGACACTTTGAACTCAAGAGGCGTATCCTTGCTATAAAAAGCTTTTACAGTTTCTCAAGCTCCCAGAAACCCTTTCTGCATTTGTTTGAGAGTGTGCTTCAGATGCATTTTGGTTGTGTTAATTTAGTTTTTTTGTGGGACCCTCGCCAGTGGCCAGGGATCGAACTGGTGCTGCAGAGGCTGCGGGTAGCCTCACAACCCAGCGCTCAACCGCTGCGCCACCAGGGGAGGCCCTTGGTTGTGTTAATTTAAAAACTGAGTCAAAATACACACAAAAATAGCCTTATTGCTTCTCTGTTGAGTTGGCTCCTTTTTATTTGGCTTTGAGCTGTGTCATCACAGTGATTAGTCTCCAGTTCTGAGCTGATTTTGAGTGGGCATGGTTCTGGAATCTCCACTTACCGAGGACTGGAACTCATTGAGCCAGGGAACCCCAGTGTCGGTGGCTGAGGCCCTGAGTCAACAGGACTGGAATTTGCTCTCTTCTGAGTGATAATTCTCATACAGATAGTTCTCAGATTTTCAAAAGAAGGACTTGTCAGCCTCATACTTTCAAATCCAGTGTGCTGGGAATTTAGAGTTTTGCTAGATTATACACAGTGTTCTTTTATAAGAATCAGTTGTTCATTTAGAAATAACCCAATTAATGCAGATTGATAACATCATACCATTCTCACCAAAATCCCTTTCAAGCTATTTCTTTGGTCACTTCCTTTGACCTTTGATTCAGTAGCTTGTTTTCTGCTATCTGTGATAGTTTGCCAGTATTTCATCTTATTTTAACAATGACTCATATATAAAAACCACAACACCAAAATTAGAGCTGGGACTTCATTCGGCACTATTTAAGAACTGTATTGTCATATGTAATTTGCAGTAAACCTGAACTCAAAATAAAATTTTAAAATAACCTTTCTTTTTAACCATGGTGTTTAGAAATGATGCTCTCCTTGACATACGCTGGAATGCTTTCTTAAAAGAATGGCATCTATTATAACTTAATGGCTACCCCTTTATTTTTTCTTTCTTGGTTTATCTTCCCTCTGGTTATAGATGAACAGGGTTGTAAAATTATTTCAGGACAGTGTGTTCTTATTCTAAACAAATATAATCTTTTTAACAGTATTTACTGTTTTGGTCTTTGGGGTATTCTTAAAACATTGGAATGTGGATGAAGCATTTATGCCTTGAGATTGCCAGTCATCCATAATGATTCTTCTGTGAAACTTTAGCCTTTAGTTTATTGCCCTTTTTTAAAAAAAAATTATTTATCTATACAGACAAGACCTGGGGTACAGGCCAGAGATGTGGGCGGTGAGAGGATTCACCAGAGACAGAAATGGGGAACAGAACAGGCGGATTGACTGAAATGCACTGCTGAGGGGAGCAGCGGGCAAGGCAGGAGAGGTGGGGTAGGCAGGAGAGGTCTGCTGTGCCATGTGGGTCACCTAACTGGCCAGGTCACCTAACTCGTGCTGCCGTGGCTGTGGATAGCTTCATAGTGCTGTGTCTTAACCCCTTGCGCCACCAGGGAGGTCCCTAATTTATTGTCTTTATATTTGATTTGTTATTGAAGGTAACTAGTTAGAGAATAATAAGACATAATAAGGTATCTAGCGAGTTTTGCAGAACCTTGCCCAGCAGCATGTTTTCATTTAGTCAGATTAGAGTTTGAATATTTTCCCAACCTCCAGAGGACTGTTCATTGGCAGAACAGAGAAGTGCTATTCTTAACCCTTTGTACACAAAGTCTTTATATTTCTTTTTTTTTTAAAAAGATTTATTTTATACAAGAACCGGGGTACAGGTCAGATGTGAGGGAAGGTAAGAGGATTCACCAGAAACACAGCAGGCTGCAGAGCAGGCAGACTGACCGAAATACACTGCCAAGGGGAGCGGTGGGCAAGACAGGAGAGGTCTGCTGTGCCATGTGGGTATTGCCCCAGCTGGCAGGATTGAACCTGCACTTTAGAGGCTGTGGACAGCTTCACAACACTGTGCTCAACTGCCTGTACCACCAGGGAGGCCCCAAAGTCTTTATATTTCAATAAGCAAACAATCTTTCATTAATATTTTTATTTCCTATGACCCAAACACAGTTCACTCACCCATAGTTAAATGAGTTGTACATTTCCCAAAGGCAGACAAAATAGTATAATGTCACAGTGCAATTTTATGGAAGTCTCATTTGGTATCATAGTGATTCATTTTGATATACAGTTCACCTTTAGGTGGGTGGTTACAGGTGATGTATTATAGCAGAATCTAGGACCATTATTCAGAACTCTAGAATTTTGTACTGCCTGGGCCACTTACTGCTGTTTATAAATATGAAGAAGAGGCACAGATGCTGTTCTTGCCCAAGCTGATTGATGCAATCTAGATGACTTGGCGATAGACAGAGAGATAGACAGATAGATAATAGATAGTTAATATTCATTTTTTCTTTTGTTTCTACCTCATTTAATTCAAGCAGATTTTACCATTTTTATCAAATTCTCCTCATTCAGCATTCTTAATTATAATGGTGTTCTGCATGCTGTATTCAGAGTATACTAAATAGAGTTTATCCCTGACTTGAGCAGTTTATTTTGCAGATTTAGTTTACCTGTGATGTATTTCTTTCTTATAAAAAAAACCAAAAAACACTGCACAAGAAAACAGCTCAAATTTCCTGTATTTAATGATTTCAGTGGCAGGAAACCTTCCCACACAGTGATAATAGTAGCCCATCTTTACAGACTGCAGGTACTGGGAGACTTAACATACATGTCACACAGTGTTGGTGGTGTGGGGGAGTATACAAGCATCTGTGCTCTCCCTAAAGCCCCAGGGAGTAGTGTCTTCCAGCCTCACTTTACAGGGGAAGGAACAGGGACTCTGAGAAGTCAAGGAACACACAATTCTTTTTACTGAATTTGTTTCCAGTCCCCTGAGTTAGCTGTTATTCTTTATGACCTGAAATCGTGACTATAATCTGTTACTCTGGCAGGGATAATAAAATACAGTGACATGACAATGGATTAATAAAGACCTGATGAGGAGCAAAAACCTCCCAATCATCTGAAGAAATGTGGCTCCCAGGAAAGTGCTGTGATGTCCCAAGTCCCATACCTTCACTTTGCCTGTCTGTTTTATTCTTATTAGCCAAGAATGCATTAAAATGTGCACTGATGCTACTCTTGAGGATGCCTCTCTACTGCTGACTTGTAAGCTTTTACCCTCTAAGCATATTTTTTGGTCCCTTGTCTCATTATCTAACGCCTATATTGTACTGCGAAAGTCACTTGTCAACCCACCAGAGTCATTCATTCTAGTCACTCAGGAAGGTGTTTGCTTTTTACCCCTGCACAAAGATATCTTTCTGAATGTTGTTTCTGTCATCAGCAAATGTAGTGACTTCAGGGAGAAAGGACTATCACAGAAGGGCCTTTCCTATTTTATCCACTCTCTTCTTTGTTTCTGCTCTTTATATGCTTGTTATAATTTAAAGTTATTGGAATTTCAGCTACTTGTTATTTTTATTTCATCCTGATTTGTATTCCTAATTTATCTAGCCCTGCGTTTAACAAAAAGACATTTATTGTCGTTGTTGCTTTGCTGGATAATTCAGAGATAGGGAGTGTGTGTGTGTGTGTGTGTGTGTGTGTTGCTGGTATTGCCCTGTGACCTTTATGACTCATTTAATGAGGAGTTTAAAAAATTATTATTACTCTTACTGCATTCATTATCAGCTAGCAGTCATCAGCTTTCTGCATAAAATATTTTTCTTTGAATACCCTCTATTTCCCCTTGTGAGGAATTTATTCTCCCCTTGGTGCGTGGGGACAAATTATGTTCATAACAGCCATTAATGATAATGGGAAGAGTGTGTAAATCTTTGATGCATTGAGAACTGAATAGCACCCTGGTGGGTGTTTTTCTCTATCTTACTTCACCAGGTTTTGTTTGGCAGCATGTGTTACATGTTGTTTAAAAGGGCTTTTCTTATATTTTCCTTTTTGTTGTATGCATGTGGTATTCACAAACCTACACAGATATATACACACATACATGTGTGCACACACAGAGGTGTGGTCTTAGAAAATTAAGAGTTAATGATAAACAAAGTTCTAACACCAAATCTTTTTCACAGAAAATCTGATTCAGTCTCTGAGTTCTGATCTCTCATCTGCTTCCCTCATACCCTGGCTACTATGCCTAGTGCTTTCAGCCTGGATGAGGATTTGCTGGTTATCCCCATGAGTGGAGGGACTGATTTTGTTAGGCCTCCTGTACATCTTTAATTCTAGGTACAGTGCATGGACCATGGTGGATGCTCAATAATATTTTACTATCTGAATGAATGAATGAGCACATATACATCAAAGTGAAGGGCCTGCTAACCCTATGTGGGCAATATCTTTTTTCAAAATTAATTTATTTATACTAGAACTGGGGTACAGGCTAGAGGCGTGGGAGGGTGAGAGAATTCACCAGAGATGGAGATGGGAGCAGAACAGGCAGACAGACTGAAAACACTGCTGAGGGGAGCACAGGCAAGACAGGAGAGGGCTGCTGTGCCATGTGGGTATCTCCCTGGCCGGCTGGGATTTGAACCTGCACTGCAGAGGCTGTGGACAGCTTCACAGCACTGCGCTCAACCCACTGTGCCACCCAGTAGGCCCGTGGGCAATATTCTGATGCTAAAATAGATGTATGCATTATTGGACAAGTATCTGTTCTTATTTATAATCCATACAGAATTTGTGGATTATATGTGTTAAAAATAATACACATTATTTTGAAGGTAGAAGATTTGGATCTCATCCTGCTAATCACTGGCTGTGTGAAGATCTGTTTTCTCATCTGTGACATTTATAGAATAGTGCTTTACTTAGAGGGTAGTTGTGATGATTGAGATCACATATTCACTTTGACTCAATAGGGTATGCACTCAGTGCTGGGCCCTGCACTAAGTTTTGAGTATAAATAAGACTCTACCCCTTTACCCTGAAATTCTCAAGGTCCAAAGTGCACCAAAGCCAAGGAGATCTTGTTAGCATTCTCAGTTCTCATGCTGAAGTATGGGGGAGCATGTGACATTCCTAGGAGATGTCAATGCTTCAGGTCTAGGGACCACACCTTGATTAATAAGGCTTTAGGGAGGGGCAGGCAGGATGATAAGTGCTGTGTTAAGTGCTGCTTCTCTGGCATTCTACTATGATGAGAGCATAGGAGGGAGCGATCAGTGCTTGTATGGGTCATCTGGTCCTGAACAGCTAAGTTGACTTTCTAGACAGAAAAGTGGCCCTTGGTTAGAGGCAGCAACGTGGAGTGAACACCAGCTAACTCTGAACCAAGTTAAGAAATCAGAAAAAGGGGAAGGATGGCATGAGAAGTGGCCAGAACACTTGCCTGGGGTCAGTTGGTGAAGAGCTGACCCTGCTGCCATGCTAAAGCCTCATGCTGTAGGCTGGAGCCAACATGCAGTCACCAGGTTTAGCAGAGCCTTTACATGACACCTGTAAAACTGATCTGAAAATAGCCAAATGCCTTATCGTGTTAGGTAATTTCTAAACTTTAAATATCCCCAGGTAGTAAATGAAAAGAATGACTGTAAGTAAGAAGCTGGATTTTAGACCTCTATGGGTTTTAGAGACAAACAGCAGAAATTGGATTCTGACCTGCCACTTTCTAGCTATATAACCTTGAAGAAATGCATTTAGTTTTTGAATCTCAGTTTTCTTATCTGTGGAGTGGAGGTAATCAGTACTCTCTGATAGAATAATTGTGAAGGTGAAATGAAGTTATTTATAAAATTCATTGAGACATGATCTTTTGGCAAAGCATGTCATTTGGTGTTACCAGAGGATGCTTGCTAACATCATTATAAGTAATGTTGATTTTGACTTCATATAAATTTTACCGAGGAAACAACCTAGTGGGTTGGATATGTAACCATGTTGATGATTTGCTGAGTGCCCTTCCCCTTGTGTGGTCGGATACCTTTGTAGACCAGAAGCTGAACTGTCCCTGGGATGGGAAAGATTTCCAGTTATCTGAATCAGCAATGTTGTGGAGAATTTAGAGGGTGTTCAGTAAAGGGTGGGAAGAATTTTGTTATATTGTTATAAGCAAGGAAGTCAGAGAAATGTTTTCTCTCTAGGGAAGAGAGGTGAGAGGAGGCCCGGCTAATGGCCCAGGAATTTAAATCAGAGCATCATATTGAAAATACTTGGGAAGGTTTTGCTGATTCAGCAGGAGATAGGTGAGGTGTCTTTCTCTGCTCCACAGCATGCAGAGACCATTTACAAGACAGTACCTGTCACATTTTCCTCCTCTGCTCACTTTGAGTTTCATAAAGTAGAGACATTTGTCTTCCTCATCTTTGATTTTCCACTGCCTGAAGCGGGGACACAAAGCTGCCTTTCAATAAATGCCTTCATCTTCACAGTTGTTCTGAGATATATTATCCTTACAAGAAAGGAATGACAATGGAGAAGGGGGGTTCATGAGCCCCAGTTCTGGGGATGCACAGTGCCCTCAACATTAGTACAATTTGACTCTGTGTCCTATTTTGGTTAGTGTTTTTGAGATCCAAGTTTTCTCCTTGAAACTTATCTGCATCTACAGCTTTTTCCCTGTTTATTCAGCCAGTCACAACAGAATAAAGATCTATTTTCCTTCATAATTTCCATCCCCCCAAAACAGACACTGTTTCTGAAGCCCAGCGTGGAAAATGGAGCCATTGGTCCTTTGCTGTGTTTGACAGATGTGGTCTTCCTGGAGGATATCTCCACCTTTCTCTAGTAAGGAGGCACTGGGTGCTCCTTTGACCATCAATCTGATTGCTCCCTTGCTGCTCAAAGCTGCTTTGTCTCTTTGGATGCTGTGCCTGATTGGACTGAGCCTCATGTGAGCACCTGCAGCAGAACCAGCAGCACCACTCAGTGGGGAGCTCTGGTCTCAGGCTCTGGCCCCTCCTGGTAGTTTTGGGGCTGTGACCAAAAGCAAGCTTACATTAAGTAAATAGGCATTTCATAGAATGTGCTTTATTTCCAATAAGGATTTTAATAAGGTCAGCTTTGCTTAAAATATGCAAAGAGGGTGGCAGTAAGAGATCAAGACATATTTAAGAATGTGGTAGATTCTTC